>NC_054825.1:83604888-84213326 GCF_018345385.1 Vulpes lagopus
TATATATATGTATTTCCATTATATAGATAGATATTCCATACACATGTATTCTACAAGATGCCATGAGCTCAAACTTACAAGTAATGCTTTAGTTTTAATTGCTATTATGCATTATTTCTTTTTTTCAATATTGTCCTTAATGGAGTATTTTTAGACATTTTTTTTCCTAATCACACTTTTTCGTGAAACTTAACCACACGTATACCATATCCTGGTATATCTTTGGAGAGGCTGAAACCATTGTAACGTCTAAGAATATTTTTCCACACAAGAGGCCACTTTTTGTCCCCTCTGGTACATTATCACCCCTATTGTAAATGGATACTGGAGTGCTTTCCGTCCCACACCAGTGATGTAAGTCAATGCTACTAGCTTAAGTTATAACTTACTCCAGACAAGGAAGAAGGTTGACTATCCCCCCATTGTTTTCTACCTTATATAGTTCAACTTCAAATTATTTTTTACATAGAAAGGAATTTACCCTCTTCCCCTCATAGAGACAAAAGCCTTGGACTTAGGAAGTTTATCATTTTAAAATTTTTGTTTCTAACTGAGATGTGAACCCTGAGGAGTATTGTGGTTAAAAATGGCTTTCCATCAGCCATGGAGGATTTCGATGCTCAACTTGCTTCCCCAGATGCTGATGTTGGCTGTGATTTTCCTGAATAAATATTAAAGTACTTAAGAAATCTCAGTATTTGCTTTTATAAACATTAAAATCCAGTTCAGATCTATTTCTCTATTATTTTGACCATATGATATTGATGCTACCAAGCCTTCAGATATGATCATGCCTTCCTTGAATTCCCTCACTTGAACGTGGGTGAACCACACGTGTGTACTGCTACTTCATTGAGACAATAGTTATGATTTCTCTCCATTCCTTCCCCCTCTCTCCTCTGTCCCTCCCTCTGTCAACACACAGCACAACATGCCCTTCTGGAGGATATCAAGTCACTCAGACCTCTTGGCCCTGCATCAAGCACTGGAATTAGAGTATTTGTAACGGTGTTCTCTAGCTGAAGATCCATTTTTTTTTTATATTTCAAGTACACTGAATTTTTATGTGTGATTCAATGCCTCTGGCTTTACACATACAAATTGTCTTAAAGGATGAAATCATATTTGGAATGAAAATTCCAGAATGAAGAATTCAGATTGCTGAATGGAATTAAATGTTAGTGCTACAGAAAGGAAGCTCTATGGTCTTATATTTACAATACTTTAATGGTTTAAAAAAAAAATCTGTGGAGGTTGCTAGTACACACCGAATGAGTCCTAACTGGAATTAACAGCTTTAGCAAAGAACTCTTACCCTGGCAAAGCACCAACACATGCTCCGTCTGACAAGGTGGTGTTCAACAACATTCCTCAAAATGGGATATCTTCTCAGCCCTGAGGTTTGAATCTGACTTTAGCCTACCTAGCCCAGAAAATCTGAATTGGAATGCACTCAGACTGTATAAGGACAATCCTATCTAGACCTGTAATTTGTGTAAATTATTGATGAA
Source organism: Vulpes lagopus (assembly GCF_018345385.1). Classification (NCBI taxonomy): domain Eukaryota; kingdom Metazoa; phylum Chordata; class Mammalia; order Carnivora; family Canidae; genus Vulpes; species Vulpes lagopus. The sequence continues at coordinate 83,606,400 of NC_054825.1, forward strand.
AATAATTTACTGTGACTTTATTAGCAGCTGACTTTGAAAGTGGATGCAATTTTTCTTTCATTTGTTGGGGAGGGAAGTGGGTGGGCAGTGGGAGTCTAATAATGTCTCTTTTTTAAGTTTGGCAAACAGAATGTTCATACTGATGTGTTGTGCCTTAAAGACAAGACAGCGTTTGTGTGTTACAATGTAACTTTGGTTAAAATTTCTGTAGATAATGAAAAACAAAAAAAAACCTTTGTGATCATTCTTAAGATGACCAAATTTAAAATTCAAGGTATCAGATCTTAATACTGCATCAGCAAGAAACTGTTGCAATAAGAAAACAATGATAATAAAGGAAAGTTTGTGTTTTATTTGGGTTCTTAATAATTCCAATAATTATATGAGGCAACTATTTATGCATCCAACCATAAGCAGAAGGTTTGGGAAAGACTGTGGGACCTTTACTTAGAAAGTGAGATGTATCTTGAAGTCTCAAGTACCCCTTTCTATAGTTCTTCTGGAGAAAACTAAGAGCCATATTCATGACTACTTACACTATTTTGAGTTTGACTTTTTGATATGTGTAAGTTGTGTAGAGGAAAATAGTCTCATTAAAATCATAGGCAAATAGCACCCAGACTTTCTTAGGATATTCCATGGACATGGCTTGAAATTCACATTGAGTGAAGATGGCTGAAAGTAAAGCTAAGGCATTCATTCCCAATGCCATTGCAAAAATGAAATGTCATCAGTGGTGGAAGGTGAATGCCCCAGATGGCTTCTAAAGAAAGGAGTGAAACAATGAAAATTTTACCTAGAATATCGTCATAAAATAAATTGGCAAGTGAGCCAGATCTTGGCAGCAGTACTAAAATTTCAACAGTGAAATAGTATCTGGTTCTCCATCTTAATGCGTCAATCCAAGGTCTCTCCCTTAGAGACCCATACACCTTAGTTTCTGCCTACCCTGTTCCTGCACAATGGCCTGCATTCATTGCAAGGAGAACCTGTCATCATTGTGTGTGCATGTGTGTTTTTTTCTTGGTGTGTAGCCCATGTTAGGAACATGATACAGGTTCTCCTGTCATTTTGTATGACATGATTTCCCTTGTGGAAACTTAAGACTTCGAGATCTAGGAGTGTTTTAATGGTGTCTGCACCCCTGCACTTCTGTGTTTAAAATGTCATAATGTGGAACCTGAAGTCCAGCTAATAGGCAGCACCTGTAACCAGAGGCTGGTCCATGATAGCTCATCCTCTGAGGCTTCAGTGGCTCCTGCTCAGTGTGCTTTGCACACTGATCACAACATTCACTGTGGAAATATGGTTTTATTTTCCAGGCTGTAAACCTGTCTTTCTTTACTGAATGCTAAGGCCATATTTACATTGGGCAGAAAGAGCTTGAGATCCAATTTTGCAGATTTTGAGACTGTGATTTTATCACACAAACCTTAAACCTATTCTTTAAATTTAATAACTTTTGGCTCTCTCTTCCCCAACTACTGGTGCAGACAAATTAAAGTTGCAATACTTTTAATAATGATGATAATGCTATTAATAATAAGAATAATCTTACATTTTTATTGGCCTTCAGCTTGAAAATAGCAATTGAAAAAAATCAAATACCTGCACTGATCATTAGTGATTACGTTTTGTGCACTAAAACCTTAAATATATATTACTGTGAATACAACATTATCTGTATAGCCAGTTTCCTTAAATGATAGAACTGTGGCATTACATCTAGATTTTTAATCCTTTTCATGTCAAATGAGCAAGGCTTATAAATGCTGCTAAACCTGCAGGTACAGAAAGGAATACCCCTTCACAGGTGAAGAAGGGTTGCCAGTTACATCACCCAGTGCTATTGCTCGCCTATATTTTCTCCCTTGATCGTGCGTTCAGAAGAGGCTGCCAGCATAGAGCCTCGGTACTGGGTTAGCCAACAGACAACAGTGGCTCAGGCCCAAATGGCGACCTCACGGCCGGCCTGTGACTTGGAGCATGCGCAGACTAGAACCCTACCCTTCCTGTGCGAGGAACAGAGATCCTCTTCCTTTCTGGTCTGAAAACACACACACATACACACACACACACAAATAAGCCAGCAAGCAAAGAGAACAACCTGTTTGGCAGTTCCCACTTTCTGTTGACATAGAACATTGTGCCTTATTATAAACCAGTTTGAAAAATGTTCTGTCACTGAAATGAGTGTTTGGCTGCTTCATGGACAAACTTGGTAAGTCACTAGGAAAGGTAACCACCTTGTATTGCACCTGAAAAATATCAGAGTCGGTGGCCTGGCTACAATATCATAGCATACAAGACAAAGTCACTTTACCCCTACAAAAACTTGTAAATCAAATTCAGAGGCAAAAAAAAAAATATTTTATAATTATGCAGTTTGAACACAAAAAAGTGGATAACTCTAAAAAATGTTTTTCCTTAATCTTGGTAAGCTAAGATTCAAAATAGTGTCAACAGCATACTCCAGTTTGAAGTTGTTGTTGTTTTTTTCTTTTTAAGCACATTTATTTATGATGAGCCTATGTTCTCAGTGAATATGGCATTTAGTATTTCATTCAAAAATAAATCCAAGCATCATGAGCCAAAGTTGCATTTTGACTCCTAACTATGGTAGCATTATGGAAATCTCACAGTTAAAGTCAAGGGTTTCTGTTATGTATTAGTAAAGTATAGATTATCGGGGCCTACATAATTTAAAGAAATGTAAATTAATATTAAAAGCTTGTAAAAATATGTACATCTTTACTATTTCTCAATAAATACCTTTGGAAATGTTTTCATTTTCTTCACCCTCCCATGTTGTAGAGTTTTCGTTGTGTGGACTTAGCTCAATTCTAAATAATGTGAAGTTTATATTTAAGTTCCCTGATGTATTCTTACCTTCCCTTGCTTGTGCCTCGATGATGTAATTTGCAGTTAAGACAAGCTGACATGTAACATGGGAGAATGTCACTTATCAAGACTGAAGGAAGGCTGGTGTGCTGAAAGGACGTGAGTTGTGCTGGTATTTACATACAAGCAGTCACTTTCAAGTGGGATGCAGAAAGTAGTTACAGTTCATTAATGACAAAGTAATACCTTTTAGAATATTTAAAGCAAGTTTTTTTTTTAGATGAAAATGGGACTTGGTTGATAAGTAGTTTCCAAGAGTGATAAAAGGAGTGTTGTTCTTAAAAGGCGTTTTTAAAAATTCTATATTTAAATTCAAGTTACTTAACACATAGTGTATTATTAGTTTCAGGGGTAGAATTGAGTGATTGATCAGTTGCACATAACACCCAGGGCTCCTTACATCACATGCCCTCCTTAATGCCCATCTCCCACTTACCTCATTCCCCTGCACCCACTCCCCTCCAGCAGCCCTCAGTTTGTTTCCTAAAGTTCAGCATCTCTTATGGTTTGTCTCCCTCTCTGTTTCCATCTTATTTTCCCTTCCCTTCCCCTATGTTCATCTGTTTTGTTTCTTAAATTCCACATGTGAGTGAAATTATCTGGTATTTGTCTTTCTCTGCCTGACTTAGTTCATTTAGCATAATACCCTCTAGTTCCATCCATATTGTTGCAAATGGTGAGATTTCATTCTTTTTGATGGCTCAGTGATATTCCATGGTCTTAAATAGCTTTTAACAGTTTTATTACCTCGTGCATGGTATTGATTTATTTGCAAATCTGTTGTCCAGATAAAAACCAAAGGGAGATTTCAGACAGCCCTATTCACAGTGTTTTAAAAGGTTCACCTCCAAATTGAGTAGGTCCCACATGTTCCCCCAGTACTTCTGAAATTTCCCTACTTTACTGTTAAATAGTTTTTAATCCCTAGACTTAAAGTTATCCAACATGGCACATAATTTTATCTTTTGTATTGAATGAGTCACCCACTCGAGGGCAGGGGATTTTTGTCTTACTTTGTTTTGTTCACGTCTGCATAACTTTCCTGCCTAGGAAAGTATCTGGCATGTAGTAGATACCAAAAAAAAATATTTTCGAAGGAATGCATAAACCATAGGAAAGCACTTGTATCATCGTGGTCTGGAATTAAAGAGATTTTAAAAGGTTGAGCTGGATTTTAAAAGGAAATGTACAGGTAAGTTTGGATGGAACTAATGTAAATGTTTGCAACTTGGCCAGTGTCTGCTGGCCTAATAATTCGTGAAAATAAAGAGCAAGGACAGCCATAAGTAAAGACATATTTGGAAAAAGAGTTACATGTGAACTGAAAATAATCATAAAAAAATAAGTTTGCAATGAATCAGTAATTGCTTCCTCTGCCCCCATTACTCTTTTATTAAACAATAATAATCTGCAACATCAATAGCTTTAGTTGACTTAAATTACTTACAGCCACAAAATATCACATAAAAATCAGATCTATTTGCAAAGTCTGTGGGTTTGTGATTCTGAGGCCCAGGAACAAAAAAGAAAGAAATGTTCAATTTCCCTTTGCCAGCAAAAGATAGCCATTATTTAACATCTGTTCACGGTATGTTTTTTTTTTTTAATTAGTTATTGGATGCAGCAGTATGAAAGAAAATATATTCTCATTCATGGGTCACCACTCAAAACTCTCTCAAATCTGATCAAGCAAAGTCAATTCTGGGGATGTACTGTAGTAAACAAAGATGCTTTCTCAGAGCACCAAGGGGAAAACTTTTCAAGTTCTGACTTTAAATGCCTGTCATCCAGAAACCTTCCAGGATTGTGTTAGCACACAATTTGAAAAATGTCCAAACATAATGTGCTAATATCTGACAAAGCAAATAACTCTATACAAGCTAGAATATTATTTTCCCTCACCATAAAATACTTCTTTTGAAAGAGAGAGAGAGAATCTTAAGTGGGTTCCATGCCCAGCGCAGAGCCCAATTCGGGGCTTGATCGCAGATCGTAACGATTTTAAGCTGAAATCAAGAGTTGGACATTTAACTAACTGAACCACCCAGGTGCTCCCCTTCATAAAATACCTTTTGATTGGGGCTTGTGAAAACACTGTCTCTGTGCCTAAAGAGTACTGTGTTGTCTTTGTAGTCATAAAATTTCAAATTGTGTCCCTGGTGGCTGCAATGATGATGTCAGTCTAGTTCTCTGTGGAGCCTTCAGTGAAAATACACAAAATTGAATGAGAGCAGGTATCGGAGGAAGTAGAGGAGCCATCAAGTAAATCAGTCTCCACAGAACCACAGGACAGGGCTGACTTGACCCTCATGTTCTTAGGCAGTTAGTTAGGGGTGACTCCGAAGATAGCATGTGAAGAGGGCTACAAAGGGTATCACAGGGTGCATGGCTAAGAGTTTGCAGAGGCACTTAACCAGCCCTCAAAGGGAAGACTCCTGGAGAAAATGATTCCCAAGCTAAAATTCAAAGAATAAAATGAAGAAGGCCAGGAACATGAAGCATCTAGACATAGAAGCATTGACAAAGTGGAAAATATATAAAAATGTATAGGTAAGAGAGAAAAGTAGAATGGTGTGGTCAGAGAACTAATGCAAATAATTCCTATTTCTGGAACACAGGGTACAGAAAGGCAATAAGAAATGAGACTAGAAAATAAGCAAGGGTCAGATCATGAGGATTTCAATATACCATTTGATTGTATTTTCAATACGCGTTTTGATTTTATCATGGGATCAGTAGGTGGCAAATGCAAGATTGTACACAGAGGATGCATGTGTCTGGATTTATGCTGGGTAACAGTTACTTTGGCCCCATAGTGGACAATGGGGGATCTATGAGGCTGGCAAATGGCCCCAGAGAATTATTGATAGGTTGCTATGCTAGGTGATGGCCATGAATGTGGAGACAAGTACACAGATTTAAAGAGATTAAGATGCTAAGAATAATTAGCATTTAGCAATTATTCTTGCTTCTCCTCATGCTCTCAGGCAAATCCAACCTTACCTCTGAGTTCCTGGTTTGGGAAATGTTGTAGATGTAGTGATCAAGGTATAGATGTAGGGCCATTGACGGAGATGGGAAACACACACACAAAGGATTCTGGTAGTCGTTTCGATTGCTGTTGGTGATGCTAGTTATTGGAGGAAGATACTGAGTCCAGTGATTGGAAATGTTACTTGGGAGGTGGTGGTGGACCTCAGAGTAGAGTTGTCCAGTGGCATGTTGAACTTGCAGCCACTTCCTGGTTGGTTGTTAAACACTGTCATGTCATAACCGGATTACTCTGAAAGCCGTCAGTAAAATCCTAAATTATTTCATCAGATCATATCAGTTAAGTCACTTTAACAGGATTTGCCATTCCTGCTACCTTGAGACGGCATTAGTGAAAGCTAGTAACGATGCCAGGGAAGGTAGACTGTGTATGTGAAGTGTACACAGTGGAAAATTATTTGGGGTTACCAGCTGACTTAACGTCCTGCTTTCCCATCTCTTGTCTTACCCCAGTTTCCAGTAAAGATAAAGTAATACTGTATCCGGATTTACAACCCTGAAGTGATTCAAATGCCTCTGTGAACTTCTCATCAGTGTCTTTTGTACAGGCTATCACCAACTTATGTCTGCTTGGAAACAAACATGACCTTTCTAATTTATTTGCCAAGCATTGACGACCTATTAGAGAAGGAGCTCTACAACAGAATGACAAGTGATTCAGTCACTTCTTTGACAGATTCATATACTCCAAAAAAATATGTCTTTCATTAAATTATATGTTAGGGTGGAATAAACGGTTTCATGACAGTGGGCAGTAATAATGTGTATGTGCATAGAAATGAAAATTCATGCCAAACGCGTACCTATAAAACCATCCTATTTGGCTCATGAAATTACATTTACATCAGTTATGGAAACAGCAGGGGGTGAGGTAGAGGAGACGTTAGAGAGGGCTCTGGAAAAAAAGGTGGTATATAACACATCATTTCTTAAACTCGCATTTAGAATTTTACAAATGACAAATGTAGTTTCCAAATTTTAAGGACCAGCTGCTTTCCTAAATAAAATCTACTACCGCGGATTATTACCGCATCTGGCAATAGATGTTGTCAACATGCTTGGCTCAAGAATTGAATTGGTTCTTAAGAAAAGAGAACATTTGTCTTCTGTCTGTCCAAAATAGGACTATTCATTCATGTACCTCCTTGTATCTCTGTGAAGCCTGTATTATTGTTGTTGTTGTTTTACTCCTCTGACCTCAACAGTGACAGACCCAGGTAGAGACAACTGGTACCATTGAAGCAAGATGAGGAACAGGAACATGGAGTACATGGCTAAGCTTTGATTTAATGAGTAGCTTTGGTGGCAGCTCTGAAGTGAGCATGCAGAAGGAGGAAGAGGAAGGAAACTAACATTTGAAAATACTTCATGAGCTAGGAGCTTACCTCATTTAATTATCACATCTCTATGAGCTGGTATCATTAGTCCTATTCTGTAGTTAAAAGTGACCCCCTAAAGTCATAGGACTTGTGGGTGGCACAAATAGAATTGGAACTTAGGTCCATCAGGTAGATTGTCTAGACTATAAAGTTATGTTCATTGCATTGTATCTGGCTGTCCATTTCCTGCAATCGAGTTGCTCAGAACTTGTAGAATTATGATCTGAGGAAAAGTGCAATCCGCAGCATGCTAGATTGCAAGCAATGGAATTATCTGTAACTCTTTTCTCTACATATGGGCATAAATGCCATGCATATACTATCCTGTGTTGTCTCTGTGCCAAATGGCCCTGGTGCAGTAAAAATGTTACTTCTGCAGCTAAGAAAGCATGGCGCTCAAGCTTAAGGATCACAATCCTATCCAGTTCTATATGGAAAACCAAAAGATTATTACCCAATTGAAGCTGCTGAATTGGTTTACATTTAAGCAAAAACATTTTCTAGATGCCCCCTCTTCAAAAAATTCAAAAATGCTATACCTTTTCCTGGGTATAACATATACATCAACAGCTTTGGGCACAACTGACTTATACTCACCCTGAACTAAAAGCATGGCTCTGAGGAGGTTCTGACCAGAGTGGGGAATTAGGGAGTTTCTAGAACTACCTAGTGTCAGGCGGACAAATCAGGGGCAGGGTGGAGAGTTGGCTCATACTGAGGACTCAGCATGATTTCAGGAGTATCTGCATAACAGATGTCCAGGAGAAAGTCCCTGGAGGATAGGTGGAGAAAAAGTTTTTAGAAACAATTGAGCCAATTTTGCATCTTTTTAAAAATTCTATAGTGGACGTGCCTTTTTTTAAATTGCAGTAAGATGCATAAAAGATTTCTTAATGATTTTTAAGTGTATAGGCAGTAGTATTAAGTACATCTCTGCTGTGGTGCTACGTCTACCATCCTTCCATAGAGCTCCCATGTCTTCCGAAACGAAACTGCACCCACTGAACAATAATCCTCTATTCCCTCTCCCTCCAGCCCCTGGCAGCCAACATTCCACTTCCCATCTGTGAATCTGACTACTTTAGGTACCTCATATAGGCATATAGAATAACCATACAGTATTCATCATTTTATGACAGGCTTATTTCATGTAGCATCAGGTCCTCAGGGTTCACCCATGTCACTGTGTGTGGCAGAATTTCCTTCCTTTTTTATTTGAATTTATGTTCCCTTGTATGGATACACCACATTTTGTTTATCCATTCATCTACTGGTTAAAACTCAAGTCGCTTCTACCTTTTAGCTACTTCAGCTAACAGGCTGTGAATATGGGTGTACAAATACCTCCTCGAGTCCCTACTTTCAAATCTTTGGGTTATATGCCCAGAAGGGAAATTGTTGGATCATATAGTAATTTTATTTTTAAAGTTATGAGGAACTAACACACTTTTGCATAGCTACTGCACCATTTTACTTTCTAACTAATAATGCACGAGGCCTCCAGTGTTTCCACATCCCCATCATTGTTATAATTATGCATTTGGACTGTAATCATTCTAATGTTTGTGAGGTGATTCCTCATCGTGGTTTTGCTTTGAATTTCCTTAATGATTAGTCATGTTGAACACTCATGTGCTTATAGGCCATTTGCATATCTTCTTTGGAGAAATGTCTATTGAGCCCTTTGCTCAATTTTTAATTGGGTTGTCTCCTATTTTTGTTGTTGAGTTGTGTTGAATTGTAGAAATTCTTTATTCTGGACATTAAATACTTATTAGAGATATGATTTGCAGATATTTTCTGCCCTTTTTTGGGGGGGGTTGCCTTTTCTATAGTGAACATGAGCTTTTTGTGTATACTCAGTATCTCCTTTTTAGGGAACCACCATACCTGTGGGTATATGGCTTAGCTTTAGCCAATCATATTACATTCTATTTCCTATAATAATTTATCTGCCCAAGGATGAGCATAGGATCCAAGTGGCACCTATGAAAACTCACCCCAAGATTTTCCTTCAAGGATGTTGTGAGAGATGCATGTGTTTCTCGATCATAAGCTCTAGTCTGGGCTCATCAGCCTAGAACGCCAGGACTATCCTTCCCTCTATATTGAGAGAGAACCAGAATATGAAGCCATTACAGTGGCAAACAAAGCTGAGAGATGGAGCCCTGATGGTATTGTTGGAGCATTGAGTTTCAGTATGTAAGGAGCCAGAACTTCTACTCAACAACCATAGTTGACCTAGTTTTATAAGCCAAAACTCTTCTTTTCTTTTTGTTTCTTTTCTTTCTTCTTTAAACTTAGTTAACTTTGGTCTCTGTCACTTGCAGTCAAGAGAGTGGGCACTAATAACCAACTGGAAACCATGATTTCTGGAGCAAACGACCCAAAAACATGCCCTCCATTGATGTTTTGGAGAACAAAAGTTAGAGTGGGTCACTCAAAGTATATAAAGTGGTTTTGGGAGTCCTGATTCTCTAGGTCTTCTACTCTTTGCAGTTACACAGTAGCCAACAGATATAGGTTCAGCTAGGGATGGAAGGGAGAACTGTTTGTTTTGAAAAAGGAGGCCCCAAATTTCCCACAGTAGATTAAAATTGTTGCTTTCAAATATTACCCCCTCTAAATTATAGTGCCCTGGATGAACCCTGATATCTCACTGTCACCCTACAAATTGGCCATATATCCTGAGGTCCTGGATATATATCTAGGCCTGGAATCTCAGTACTCCATCTGCCTCCCCCTTCATTGGATACTAGATCCTGTGACTCCTTAATTTTTCTTTCTTTGGAAAAAAATTTGGCCAAGGGCACTGCTGAGTCACATAAAGTCTCCAATATTCTGTGTTACCAAAATTAGCATGGCACTTAGGAGTGTATAGATTTCTTCTTTTTTTCTATTTCTCATAACTCTAAAGCACCCATACTGAGAGCTTACTTACTTTGTTTTCTGATCAACCAGAACCTTTTTTTTTTTTTAACAGTGGAGTGATAAACCCGAAAGGTAGGAGATTTTATTACAACTGACAGAACCTAGTACCAGAAAACACGTAATGCTAATGAAACAACAAATCATGGGCTTGGCAGTAATGAGGCTGTTGTTGTTTTACTGGGCAGTAATTTAAGCTGGTAGGACTTACTCCCTGAACATGAAGTCGAGGGATAAGATGCCTTCCTAGCCTGAAATCTCCTTCTTTAACTAATGACAGAATTGTACATAATTAATGAGTGTGTTTTTTGCATTTTGTTAAAAAAAAGTCTAGCAGAGTCTAAAGACTTAGTTCTGATCATGTTTATTAACTACAAAATGTGAGCTATCTGCCAACTTCAACCATAAAGTGCTCTATCCTAAGGCTGCCTCTCTGTTCACAGGAGAATAGGAAGAGAAGTGTCTTTAAAGTAACCAATCCCATCCTGAGAAAACTTTCCCATTGCTTTCTCTCTTTGGGATTTTTTTTATTAAAACAAACCAAAGTGAAATAAAACAAATAAATATAAAATGATCCATAATAGTGGAAGCAAGTGGAATTAAAGTAAATTTTCCATTCAAAACGATGTCTAAATAAATGTCCAAATTCATCAGCCTTTCACTGCCTAATAATGTGACATGTTTACAATGTTGAAGGAAATCAGGTGTTTTCATGCTAAATGAAAATAAAATTTATGTGCTGTTCTTACCATATTCTTTGCCTGGTGTTTCTCAGTCTATTCATCATTAAAGGCTGCTCAATAAATACTGTGCAAACTGCTGTAGGGGTTACTGCAGCAGTAACTCAGAATTGGCTATAAACAACCACCAGAGCCTTGGGAAGAGTCAAGAGCTTGAGGGGGATTGTTTACTCCCCAGTTGCTAAATTGTGAAAAAAGAGACTGGTTGGCCTATTTTCTCTTCATATTTGATACAGTAGAAGCAAAGCTTGGACACTTACACTCTAGCCTAAGAGAAGATCTTTATCTATCATGTGAGCTGAGGCAGGCAGTAGGTTAAATGGTGTGATTTCAGACACTAAACTTACTCAACTCTATCAGAAACGCTGATAAAGAAAGACTTGTCTACCCTGCGTGTGAGTTAGCTATTGCTGTGTAACAAATTACTCCAAAACTTAGCAGCTTAAAACATTAAGCATTTATTACCTCACATGGTGTCAGATCCTCAGTCATCTAGGAGCAGCATAACTGAATGATTCTGGCTTAAGGTCTCTCACAAGATCACAGTCAAGCTGTCAGCCAGGACTAGTCATCCGTAACTCACCTGGCTGGAGAACCTTCTTTCAAGCTCACTTAAGTGATCATTGGCCAGAATCAGTTATTTCCTGGCTGTTTATTTCAGGCTTCAGTTCCTTGCCATAAGGACCTCAACAAAAGACTAGTCACAATATGGCAACTTGCCTCACATTGAGAGATCCAAGAAGAAGAGATTGAGTGAGCTAGCAAGACCATGCCCCAAGTGGAAACTGCAGCATTACTTAATCTCAGAACTGGCATTTGTTTTGCCATATGCTATTAGTCACACAGACCAGCCATGAGACAGTGTGAGAGGTGACTACACAGGATGTCAATACCAGGAAGTGTGGACCACTGGGAGGCCATCTTGAATCCTGGCTACCTCACGCTTGGATGAAGATGTCATACAGTTGTTGTGACAGTTGTTATAGATATTTAAAGAGATTTCCTTCTGTGGGGCTTCCTCTAGAGGAAATTAACAACAACAACAACCATATGGTAAGGTAGGGAAAGAAACTCCAAGATGGCATGCCACAGTATCTGGAAGGTACAGTATCCTCAGGCATGGACCGCCACAGATGATTTGAGGGTGGTGATAATGTTCCAGAAAGAGTAAGGCTGGTAGTACTACTAAAAACTAAGGTAGGGCTTCTAATCACTATGTTGGCCAGGGTTTCCCAGAAGTACTGCTTGGTCAATTTCCAAGCATTTATTAAGTACTCATGGTCCAGGCACAGCTAGGAGCTAGGGTTATGAAAATGAGTAAGACTCAGTCCCTGACATCATATTGGTCCTGGTGTTGACTCAAGGTGGAGAGCAGGGCAAGGGGACAGACAACAAGATGATTCTAATCTTAGGTGGAAGCTTGAAGAAAGAAGTGTGTTCAGAGGAAGAGGACCTGACTGCCTGGAAAAGAATAGGCAGGTCCTCAATTAGTTCTTGGCAGTCAAGCAAGAGTACCAGCTAGAGGAGGCCAGAGAAACATGCACAGCCTGAGCAGTGAGTGACACAATTCCCCAGAATTTCTCCTGGAGTGAGTTGCCAGATTTAGCAAATAAAAATGCAGAAAGACACTCAGAGAAATCTGAATTTCAGAGAAAAAAAAACAATATTTTAGCATAGATGTATTTCAAATATTTCATTATTGTTTCTCTAAAATTCCAGTTTAGCTGGGCATCCTGTGTTTTATCTAGCAACCACATCCTAAAGAGAACAATGAATATGTGTGGAGCAGTGGAGGTTGAACATAGGGAAGAAGGTAAGTAGCAGGGTAAATAGGAAGGATTTGGGAGTCCAAGTTGAGGAGTTTGAACTTCACTAATATTAGGCATGTGCTGGAGAGCTGGTGGGTTTTCAGCTAGGGAATGAATGACATGATCAGATGTATTTGCAGGTAACACCACTCTGGTGGCTGTGTATAAAATAGGGGGGCATAATAGGGACCGGAGGCTGAGTCCAAAACAACTTTAGTAGGGCAAGAGAGGCAGCTGTAATCATTTTTGAGGGCAGGAATTGATGGTGGAGCATCTGGTCATTAGGACACATATTTTAAAGGGTGAAAGAAATTTTTCAAAACGCTAGTTGTACATTTGAACTACATAGAAGGTTTTTATTTTAATTTATTGTTATTATTTATTAATTCATGAGAGACACAAAGAGAGAGGCAGAGACAGGCAGAGGGGAGAGTAGGCTCCCTATGAGGAGCATGATGCAGGACTCAATCCCAGGACCCCTGGATCACAATCTGAGCCAAGGGCAGATGCTCAACCACTGAGCCACCCAGGTGCCCTAGGAGGTTTTTTAAAAAATACTAAATCAAAAAACAAAAACTAAATCCCCTCTCGCATTGATTCTGATTTAAATGATTTCATGTGGACCTAGATAATTTTTTTTTTACTTCTCCAGATATTTTACTGTACATCCAGGATCAACAATTATTAAATAATCCTATCTTTTATTTTTCCAAGTAATGCCTGATTTTTAACCAGTCCACCTGAGCAAAAGCACATTATCAACACCAAGTAGGTTGCCACACCCTCCTTCATAAACCAATGTCTGTCACTTCTGCATGCTTCCAGGGTAGAAAACTGGCTATTCCTGCCCAGGAACATTAAGAGACTATTTTAATCAATCATTTTCCTAGATATATTATCTTATTCTGTGGTTTAAAAGTAAGAGGGGAACAATGTCAAAGAATTAACTTAGGCCTCATTTAAACACCCACATGTATGAACACCTTCTTTACCCTCCTCTGGTTATTGCCTGACCCAGACCCAGAAATCTCAGCCATGTGACCATAGTAAACACACTGAGTTTCTGCCTAGAGATTGTTCTCTGGAGTAAACATGTTGAAATGTTTAATTTTGCATAGTTCATTACATATCCTTCAGGAGAACTCCCTGGTTTTCACTAAAGGCACCTTGGTTTTTTCTAGTGTCTACAAGTAAATATTATCACCTACTGTCAATTATTTGGATTGACAATGGAATATGGATGTTGTATAGAATTTTCCAAGTCAAGTGGGTGTTTCATTTCAAGAGAAAAATAGAGGTCATGAGCCTGTTACTTGGTTTTATATCAGCAGCCAAGTCTGCCCTTGACAGACATTATAGACATTTTCATATTTGTACTTGAGGTGTTTTTTTTTCCCCCACTTATAAAAGACTTTTTTCCCAAAATTCCTTAGCAGAAACTCTTAGTTTCTATAAAGTGTGATTCAGTTCACAAACAACTTCACAAAAGCCTTATATGCCAGTATATCCTAGCATATTTCCTTTTAACTCCTGGTATGATCCCATTCTTTGCCCCTCAAAAACTGAGTTTCCTAAGGTCAAGAGTTGTAATATTTTGTGCCTGCCTAAGTAAGAAAGGAATGAATGATCTGAACACACAAGATTATAACTAGTCACAGAAAACCAAGAGGGGTGCATATCAGACCATGGATTGACCAGATGTTTTGATGTCTAATCAAGCCTGAAATCTAACTTAAATTAAATTTTTTTGTCTCCTTCTTCCCTTTATCATTAGAATTTCTTTCTTTGGAGACACTTTTTTTTTTTTTTCTGTGATGTCTACATAGGTAAAAGCTGAGGGTAGTAGCTTGAAATATGAGATGACAATCATTGGGAAAATGTCTTAGTGGTTTATTGTTGGCAAAGAACTGATCATAAGAACTTTGCTCTCTCAATCTGATTTTAGTGAAAATATGTAAACTAAATTTAAATAGTCTGATGGGGATCCCTGGGTGGCGCAGCGGTTTGGCGCCTGCCTTTGGCCCAGGACGCGATCCTGGAGACCCGGAATCGAATCCCATGTCAGGCTCCCGGTGCATGGAGCCTGCTTCTCCCTCTGCCTGTGTCTCTGCCTCTCTCTCTGTGTGTGTGTGACTATCATAAATTAAAATATATATATATATATATATATATATATATATATATATATATATATATATAGTCTGATGAAGTTGATACAAAAATGATGTTTAGAAACTGTTTTGGACTGATAGGAAAAATTTTTAAAAACATGTTTCAAAAAATTAGCATGGAATAATAAAAAAAAAAAAAGCACTGAATTAAGAATCAAGAGACCTATTTCCTGATCTTGGTTTTTAGTTCTTTTTTCTTTTTCTTTTCTTTTCTTTTTTTTTTTTCTTTTTTTGAGAAAAAGAGGGAGGTATGGGAAGGGGCAGAGGGAGAGAATCTTCAGTAGGCTCCACGCCCAACACAGAGCCCAACACAGGGCTCCATGTCACTACCCTGAGATCATGACCTGAGACAAAATCAAGAGTTGGATGCTTAACCGACTGAGACACCCAGGCACCCCTCATTCTTTTTTTATGGAGATATCACTGACGTATAGAATATTATATTAGTTTCAGGTGTACAAGATAATGATTCATATGTATTGTGAAATAATCACCACAATAATCCTAGTTCACATTCATCACCACACAGTTACATTTTTTTTCTTGTGATGCGAACTTTTAAGATCTACTCTCTTAGTAACTTTCAAATATTCAAGACAGTATTGTTAATTTTAGTCATTATGCTGTACATTCCATCCCCAGGACTTACTTATTTTACAACTGGAAATTTGTACCTTTCGACCACTTTGACCCATTTTGCCGACGTCTCACTCTCCACCTCTAGCAACCACCAATTGTTCTCTGTAACTGTGAGTTTGGGTTTTGTTGGTTTTACTTTAGATTTCACATATAAGTGAGACTATATAGTGTTTGTCTTTCTCTGATTTATTTCACTTACCATAATACCCTCAAGTTTCATAAAAAATATTTTATTCTCTACTCTGTTTTTCAGGAATCTTTCTAAAGTAAAACAGGAGGGTTGGAAATGATTGGTTCCAACATTTCTTCCTATTTGGGGATTCTAAGTATTTATAGTTGAATGGAACTTGGAAATGAGCATAATAAAATGAATATGTTACCTCTGTTTGCATTTAAGAACTATTTTGGCATCTGGCATTAAAATCTTACTGATTTATTTATTCAGTGAAAACTTACTGAGTACCTATTATGTGTCAAGTCCTCAACAAGGCACTGGGCCAAAATAGCAAAGGAAGGAAGCCTAATTCCCAAGGGTACTAGGAGACTGGGAAAGGGCACAGTTAGCAGTACAGGCAACTACACTGCCTAGGATAAGTGCTATAATGGGGGCTCCATGGCATGGTGTTTGGAGTTGAAAGCTATTTTCAGTTTAATAATTTTTGAAGCAGAACCCTTTTTCAACTGTATTAAAAGAAAAAATCATAATGGCTTCCAAATCTTACATCACAGTATAAACAATGTAGTGGATTCCAAAAATTGTAAGCCTTCTGTTGATTCAGTGCAGAGAAGGCATATGTACTAAGACATCTGTTTAGATATCCACTTAGCAAGCTTTCTGTCAGCCTGGCAGGACCAGCACCACAGCTGAAACACATATAGCCCTAGACATCAGCTGTAAGGGAAGCAAATGGTGCTTTACCAAAAATTACCATAGAATTCGAAGTATCTAAACAGTTTGACAGGCACAACTAATAATTTACAAAAGAAAACCCATAGCACACATACCTAGCCCCCAAGTTCAGTAAGGAACCATCCTCGATTTCTACTGTCTCATTTCAGTACTAGATTTAAAATCTTCTTCATAGAGCGAGACAGTGACACCATGAAAATAAGCAAGGTGAAAAGATCTGTTAGGTATTGGCCAAATTATGGAAGATTGCTAAGATCACACAAATTCAAAATACTTGGCAATACTGGAAATCTTTGTTGTATTCTTCTATTGTTATGAGAAGTTTAAAAATGGGGATGCTTTTTATTTGCAGATTTTCAGAGTAGCCCTGCAGTGAAATAGATGGTTTGGCCATTACTGCAGCGGTTTCTTACCTAATGAGGATAATTAAAGAAAAACTAAAGAAGAGCCTGAGAGTTCTAGAGCTTTGCTAACCAGTAAAGCCTAGAAACTAGTTTTAAGTCCGTTTAATCAATGAATTTCAGTTAAAAGGCAAATGCAAGCAGACACCAGAGCTGATTTTCAACTTGCCTAATCAGTGAAATGCAATTTGTTCTGGGAACACATGTCTGAAAACCAACCCAGCCTTACGTGTTCAATGCCAGCCACACTAGTGAACGAGCTTGAGCTCGTAAGGCTGAAATCTACCCACTCCTGCCTCTGTCACCAACACAAAACCCTGCTTCCAAGACTGCGGCCACCTCCTCTTGCTTTGGTAACCGACACTACCCAAAACATGTTCTTCCCCAAACCCTTCCTAAGATCTTTCTTTGCTCAATAAGACTAGCCACGTTCTCCCTTACTTAAGCAAGCAATTAACTCAACTTTGTGTGTTGGGGATGGAATGTATTGGTCTCTTTCTTTTCCACACTATAAACACATTATTTGAGATTGTAAGATCAGTCTTTAAATGGATTTATCACTTCATGCAGACTAGTTTTTCTATATACTGACCCATTATGTTAAAACATTTTATTTATGAAACATTGTTTATTAAATATGGATTATGTTAAAACATTTTATTTATGAAACATTGTTAATTAAGTATGGATTCAGAACCACATGTAAATTCTGCCTACTTCTTTTGCAAGTTTATCTTTACTTACAAATTCTGCACTTAATCTGCCCCTAATTCAGCTTGCATTCTCTTTGTTTATTTTGTGACCACCCGTCCACCTTGTTCCCCAAACTACAAACCATGGACTTCGTACTGCCCCCCTGCTCTGCCTTCCCTCTCTCGGCTCATCCATGCCATTCCTGAAATGTTCTTTAAATCTCTGTCTTTGCCTCACTTCTTGGCCCCATCCCTAACTGAAGATTTCAACTCCATTTTGCCAAGATGATTAACAGTATTCAGCTGCCACCTGACTGCTCCCGACATTCCACCGCATCCCCTGTGAGCCAGCTCACTGGGGTAATAAAGAGCAGAACTCAGCTGGTCTCTCTGCTCTTTGAAAGTCTGTTTGCAAGATCTCTTAAGAGATCAAGGGGAGACTCTTTAGCGTGACACTGTGGCATCAACACTGCCACATCCACCCTCCTTTCAGCCCGTTCTCATTCTGGGTTTCACGTGGATCTCATTTGCTCTTCTTAAACACCCTGTACTCATTGCTGACATTAATTAAGTCCTCTTCCTAAAACTCTTTTTGTCTTCTAACCATGATTATACCCCTATCTCAGGTTGGCAAAATCCCATTCAGACTGAAGTCATCTCTGTGTGCCTTAGAATGCATTCTGCTAGTAGAGCATAGAGGTCAGTGCATTCATGTTCATGGTACAGTACTTCACTCCCCTTGCAGAAGCAGCTTAAGACAAAGGCAAAATTTATATCTCTTTGGGTTCTTTTGGTCAGAACACAAGGTAGTATCGAGTAAGATTCCAGGAAATGTCAGTTAGAAAGGATTTCATGGGTGTATGGACTGGTTTCTACTACAGACTTTAATGTGTTTATAGGACTTGTAGAATTGCCCTACTGAAAACGCTTCATCCTGTTAATCCACTTGACCTTGACCTCTCAGCACTGCCTACATTAAGGGCTGTAACTTTCTGTGAGCAAATGTTATTCTCTGGTTTTGTTTTTCTTTCTGCTGGCTCTCACTGAACTATTCTTATAGAGAGAATGCCAAAGCATTCCAGAATCAATGTTTGCATGTGTTTCCGGAGGAATGTTTCTTGGAGTTTCCTGTCTTCACTGGCATTTTAAAGGAATGACTTCTTAGATGGCAACAGAATGGCATGATCGCAGTGTTTGCTTTGGCAATTGCTAGCAATGCTTTGGCAGATTCCACTCCTCCTCGTTTGGGAGGTGGGGGTTTAAAGAAACCTTTATTGAGCTCTTACTATAAGGATACAAAGACAACTAAAACACACATCTTCTCCAAGAGAAGGTTTTCACTCTACTAATGAATGAGCCGTGTGTACAAGCAAACAGTAAAGGCACACAAAGGAGAGCTGGTGCACAGGCCGGAAGAATGTGTTCAGGAAGTGCAGAGAAAAACCAAGAAGGACTTCCGCAGGAGGTGAGGTTTGAGCCTATAAGCATGTGCATATGTACCTGGATCCACATACACGCTGTCTGAAATACACATCCATAGAAGGGTCTGGAGAACCTAATGATATTCTATTAGAAAAATCTTAGAAAGCTCTTTTAAGTTAATGATTTTAATTTACTTTTAAAATTTGTTTACCTGAGCCCTTCAAATGCACAATGCTTTTTTGTTTGCTTATTGTTGGCTTTGCTTTGCCAATTCCATTCCTACAATGTACTACCACTATCATACTTTTCTTGGCTTCTTCAGACTAGGGCTTATGTAATATAAGTATGTTATAGACCAAGCAAATGTCACAACCATCTTGAGGCCACACTTCTAAGAACCTCCAAGTTCTCAGTCTGGACAAGGGGTGGGGCCCTGATAACAGGCCAGTGAAAACAGTAAGATTGAGTAACTCACACAGCATCGTGTAAACATGCTGGTCGCATTCTATAGTGGTGGCAGCCCTTTGAACCCATGTTGCTTGTTGACAGTGCCTTTGCGTCCACTTGACTTTCCATGCCCAACTCACAGGATCAGCATGGAGTGCTCTAATCCCTCCTGCTGAGCTCAGGCCATTAAATACTAGCCCTACATTTTACAACTTCAACCCTGTGACGGGGAGATGACCCCAGCTCTGTGCCAGGCACCCAGCAAAACGGGGATTAATCAACTCTGCCCCAGTGTAGCCAAGGCTCTACAGCTGCTTCTTGCAATTAGACTTGTCATCATTCTCTCAAGAAGCCCCTGTTGATTTTTAAATCCTAATTGGCAGGAGACACCTGTTTCCCAATGGGAAGGGTGGGAGGGGGTCATTCACTTGTTGCAGGCACAGTGGAGAGGCTGCGAAGCCAGATGAACGTGTGCAAGTACTTTTACCTCAAGTCTGTTTGTTTCCATTTAGAACTGTGATTTTTTTTTTTCTTTCTCTTTCCTTCTCCCTCCCAACCCCCAACCAACAACAGCATGTCCAGAGTCAGGCTAGCCCTTGGGAGGAAGTAAGCATTTGGCTCTGAATTCCTTTTTTGAGTAAGAACTTACCACTGGTTTCTCCCTCAGGTGTCTCCTTAGCCATCCAGCAGCCCCCTTGTGTCATGAATACTTTTTCCTGGCTCCTTTCCTTGCCAGGATCCTGGCCGTCATTCATTCTGCTATTAAGGTATTTGTTAACTGCCTGCAAGCTGCTTAAGCCCTGTAACCACTTCATGCCTATAAAGAGTGTTAAGTGTATTTTTAGTTCCTGTCTTCACTGAGCTTACATTCTAGAGGAAAGCATTAGAACTGCGTGTAATAATACATGTGAAATATTCTTTTCCAATTAACATTTAAGGCAGTGTCCATGAGTAGAAAGATGAAATGACAAAGATTCTCAGAACAGACTTCCTAGAGGCTTGGGCATTTCTTTCTTTCTTTCTTTCTTTCTTTCTTTCTTTCTTTCTTTCTTTCTTTCTTTCTTTCTTTCTTTCTCTTTCTTCTTTCTTTCTTTTTGTAGAAAAGAATATTTTATTGAAACAGTTTCTCAATTAACAATGGACCAAAGCACAATTTGACTCAAAAATATGGAATGCTTCACGAATTTGCGTGTCATCCTAGCGCAGGGGCCATGCTAATCTTCTCTGTATCGTTCCAGTTTTAGTATATGTGCTGCTGAAGCAGGCACGGCATTTTGATTTTTGATGAAACCCAGTCACTTTAGAGTTTCTACATGGATCTAATGCTTGAAGTTGTCCAAATAGTAGCAAGTAATGTCTGATGGAATTCACCAAGACCATTTCTCTTAATTAATACTACTGGATGTTTTCAAATAAGTATTATTATGTAGTAGGCTCTGCTCATTAGGCAAATACATAGGGAATTGTGAATGAAATCACAGGATAGGACGTAGAGGAGGCTGTGAATCAGTGCAAAGGGAGAAGCCCTGGAATCACAATTTTCATCTCCATGCCACAAATGTTTATTGAACACCCAGTGTATGCCCAGGCTTTTTCCTAGTGCTAGGATCTCTTTGGGATCACCCCAAGTTTCAACTCAGTTCATAAGCAACGTCCCCTTAACTGAACTTTGCTGATGACTACTGAAGCCCTCTCCCCAACCCTGCCATGTCCTTGTGGGCTTCATGAAATTTGGCAGTCAGGGAAGACTTAGCCTGATGGCAATAGCAGTGGGATGTTCCTTTAAACATAAAACAAGAAATGCAAATACTTCCTCTGCCTTATTTTACTTATTCTACATTCTACCCTATGTCTAGTCTTACATGGTCACTGCTACTGCTGAAAATGTAAAGGGAGTGAAAGACCTGATTAATGCCCTTGAGAGATCTGCATGTTGGGGGATTGATACATATATAGTAAGAACAACTACCCACCTTTGGGCAGTTTTGCATGAGAGTTTAGTTGAAGCCCACTTTCACCCATGAAAACCCCTTAAGGGAATCCATTGTTATTACAAATTCCAAAGTCTCTTAAGATCCTGGTTAAATGGTTCTCAAAATTCAGTGTCTAAAAAGAGTACCCAGGAATCTCATTAAAACACAGATTCCTGAGGCCCCAAATTCAGTGATTCTGATGTTTGGTGAGGTCTGGGAATACACGTTTAGCAAGCACTCCAGATGTCTTTGATGGAAATGGTCTGCCCCCTGCACCTTAGGAGACTATGAAACTCTCCCACCCTTTATATAAGGGAGGTTGTAAATCGAAGAATATAATTACCAAAGAACTACTTTTGCCTCCATAATTTTTCACTTAGAACCCAGTGGATTTCAGTCACGAATGTGGAGATCCTTTTAGGGCTCGTGACTTCCTCCTTGGGGTCCCAGACATGTAACTCCATTCAGAAAGTGGTTGACTTCAATATGTTCTTATCAGGCACATCAGAAAGCCACTCCAGGTCTCCAGCTATTGGTACTGCCTTGGATTTCCATGTTCTTTTCAAAGATAGGGCCCTGCTCTGTCTGTAGTTCAGAGCTCAGCTGTTACCATATAAAGAGGAAGACACAGGAGGCTAAAAGCTGCTTTTAGGTGTTTGAAACAAAGGGTGGCTTTGCAGCCCTCTTCCTCCCCCCCCCCCCCCCCCCCCCCAGCAACAGTGAGCAGCACCAAGAACCCAGAGAATCAGTGATTCATTCTGGAAGAAATAGCTGGCACCCACCTGGGAGGGTGCCACAGGGGCCACTTGCATGATTGGGGTGCTGCCTCCGCTGGAAGGCTGCCTCTGTCCCCAGATGAACTGACAGCTTACAGCTCTTGAGCCGAGCTGGGCCTCTCTCACTGTTATGTTTTGCTTTAGGAGTGAGAGCAAACTTGTGACTCGCTTGAGAGTGGAGGGGAGAGATGACTTGGCAGGAGGACAGCCGCCACAGACACGGATGCAATCTAATAAGCAAGCACACGTGTCCTTACAGTAGGCTCCATGGCCAGGCCACTTTATCTTCAGTAATCCCGATCTATGTCCCAGAATCACATTATCTGGCCATGGATCAGACCCCGTGCATTCTTGGCTGGGGGAAGAATGAAACGTGATCTCGAGACAAGATAGGCTCCTGCTCTGCGGAGGCACTGATGTATTTCTCTCCCCAGCAGCACAACACTGAATGTCACACAGCGTCAGAAAAAATCCATCTCACATGCCTCGGGTAGAGACACTCAAGCACTGCCTTCCATATATGGAACCCTGCCTCCAGAGTTTAGCATTGCTGACAGGAGCAGATTTGTGTTAAAAATCAAAGAATGTCAGAAAACAAAGCTTCAGGGCACCTGGGGGGCTCAGTGGTTGAGCGTCTGCCTTCCGCTCAGGGCATGACCCCGGGGTCCCAGGATCGAATCTCGCATCGGGTTCCCTGCAGGGAGCCTGCTTCTCCCTCTGCCTGTGTCTCTGCCTCTCTCTGTGTCCCTCATGAATAAATAAATCTAAAAACAAGAAAAGAAAAAAGAAAGCAAAGTTTCAGTAATAGGCTGCAGTAGCTGACTGTACTTACGGTCAGGGCAGCAGCGATGGTCTTTGGGAAGGCACTGCAGGCTATGGCCCAAGTCACCCGAGGGGCCGTGTACCAGGAAAAGCCTTCAGGGCACAGTAAAAGAAAAATCTCTGTGCTTACAGAGGTGTGGTGAACAGGACTAGGCCAGGGCTAGACCTCAGGACCCTTCTCGATGCTCCTTTTAAGCAAGCTCAGTGCAGTGGGCCAGAATCTCTGAGATTTAGGAAGGGTCACTGGGAGGGCAAGCTTCTAGAAGGCTCCAGGCAAAACAGGGCTGAATGAATCCCTGTAGCCACTGATTTGAAAGTGGATGGTGTCAGATCCCGTCATGGGAAAATGAATCATTTCCTTCAGAAAGCCTGACCCCCTTGCTATAAAAACACGTATGTGTCATGTAATCTCTTAAGGCAGCGATAACCCTTTTCCAACTGCACCCTGTTTGCTCTGACTAAAACTCTGGCTTGTACCACCATGATCCCTTTCCAAAACATAAACTGTCCTTATGCTCACTGTTCACACCAGGGACACATAGGTTGATTGGGTGGGCCCAAGGCTGCATAGAATAGGAGGGGAAACAGTACAGGGTGGCGGGACCTAAGGAATGAACATTATGTTGACTTTATGTGACTACACTTAAGAGTTTCCAATACAGCCATTTTTGTATCTTGAGGTGATACAATTTAAAAGGTTAACCTCCTAGTTAAATCTCAAGTTCCCAAAAGAAACAAAACAAAACAAAACAAAAACCACCTATTTATTTTTAGATTTTGGTTCTGTATTTTCAAGGAAATAATTGCGTCTTTTTGAGGGAAAGAAAAATAACAATGAAATTTATTTTTTACTAAGTGAGCAGTAACCTGGGATAAAATTTTCAGGTTTGGCAACATGGTTTGTTCCATGGTAAAGACAGGTTTATGAAAAAGGCAGAAATAGTCAAACACTGCCACCTGCTGTCACTTTTCCCATATTTGTTGTGAAATGGAGTTTATTTTGCCTTCGTCACATTAAGGCACATAATCTGGAGCAGTTGCTTCCAAATTTCAGCTGGTGTCAGAATCACCTGGAGGGCTTTGAACCCATCCCAAGCGTTCTGATGGGGTAGGTCTGGGTGGGGCTGGGGAATTTGCATTTCTGACAAGTTCCCAGGTGATGCTGCGGCCACTGCTGGACCAGCTACTGATCTATTTAAAAATACCAATGATGGCCTTGGTTGCATACCTAAAGGTTTCCTGAAAACAAGAACTCAGCTTCTGTAGCTCTGTGAAGATTTACATTGTAACTACTTATTTGAACCTATCCTATACCCCACATAGGAAGAATAAGGTGGGTGTGAAGGCAAAAGAAACAAAAGCAAAAATGAACTATTGGGACTTCATCAAGATAAGAAGCTTTTGCACAGCAAAGGATACAGTCAACAAAACTAAAAAACCTACAATGGGAGAAGATATTTGCAAATGACCTATCAGATAAAGGGCTAGTCTCCAAGATCTATAAAGAACTTTTTAGACTCAACACCATAGAAACAAACAATCCAATCATGAAATGGGCAAAAGACATGAAGAGAAATCTCACAGAGGAAGACATAGACATGGCCAACAGGCACATGAGAAAATGCTCTGCATCACTTGCCATCGGGGAAATACAAATCAAAACCACAATGAGATACCAC
This sequence comes from Vulpes lagopus, assembly GCF_018345385.1. Classification (NCBI taxonomy): domain Eukaryota; kingdom Metazoa; phylum Chordata; class Mammalia; order Carnivora; family Canidae; genus Vulpes; species Vulpes lagopus. Next base: position 83,631,139 of record NC_054825.1, read on the forward strand.
CTCACACCAGTGAGAATGGGGAAAATTAGCAAGGCAGGAAACCACAAATGGAGAGGATGCGGAGAAAAAGGGAACCCTCTTACACTGTTGGTGGGAATGTGAACTGGTGCAGCCACTCTGGAAAACTGTGTGGAGGTTCCTCAAAGAATTAAAAATAGACCTGCCCTATGACCCAGCAATTGCACTGCTGGGGATTTACCCCAAAGATACAGATGCAATGAAACTCTGAGACACCTGCACCCCGATGTTTCTAGCAGCAATGTCCACAATAGCCAAACTGTGGAAGGAGCCTCGGTGTCCATCGAAAGATGAATGGATCAAGAAGATGTGGTCTATGTATACAATGGAATATTCCTCAGCCATAGAAATGACAAATACCCACCATTTGCTTCAACGTGGATGGAACTGGAGGGTGTTATGCTGAGTGAAATAAGTCAATCAGAGAAGGACAAACAGTGTATGTTCTCATTCATTTGGGGAATATAAATAATCGTGAAAGGGAATAGGAGGGAAGGGAGAAGAAATGGGTAGGAAATATCAGAAAGGGAGACAGAACATAAAGACTCCTAACTCTGGGAAACGAACTAGGAGTGGTGGAAGGGGAGGAGGGCAGGGGGTGGGGGTGAATGGGTGACGGGCACTGAGGGGGGCACTTGACGGCATGAGCACTGGGTGTTATTCTGTATGTTGGCAAATTGAACACCAATAAAAATAAATTTATTATTAAAAAAAAAAAGAAAGAAAAAAAGAAAGCCAGATCTGAAGGAGTGTGATCAGAGGAGCAATTAATCAGGCATGCAGATTGCTGTGCTTGAAGCTTAATGATTATAACAGAAAATCATGGGATGAACTGGACTACAGGAGATTGTTTATATAAAGAAATAGCTTGGCCTGGAATGTCAAGGACCCGCCCATATGTAAGAAAACTACTTTCAAACCAAATGGATAGTGCTAGTCTTTGAAGGTCTGGGCAGAGTCCCAATTTCTCTGCCTTTCTTTCATATGGCACATGTTAATTTGTCTTCAAGATTCATGTACTCTGAAAAGCAGATGGCCAGGAGTGTGAAATTTTGATGGTATTAAGTGCTCTCATTTTTGTCATCACCAATGTTTTCAGTAAACCAGAAACATTCATTGAGCAAAGCTCTACTTTTGAACTTAGGCAACTAACAAGAAGAGGAATGTGTTTTAACCACTATTTCTTTTATTGTGATAAAAAAATAAACATGTGACATTAAATTTACCATCTTAACAGTTTTTAAGTGTATGGTTCAGCAGTGGTAAGTATATTCACATTGTTGTATACAGGTCTCCAGGACTTTTTCATCTTGTAAAACTGAAACTGTGACCCATCGAATACTAATTCCCCCTCCTTCACTCTTCAACCTTTGTCAACCACCTTTACTTTCTTTTTCTATGATTTTGACCACTTTAGGTATTTCATATGAATTCATCATATAGCAGTTGTCTTTCTGAACTGGCTTATTTCATTTAGTTTAATTTCCTTGAGGTTCACCCATGTGCGGCCATGCATCACATGTTGTAGCATTGGACAAGATTTCCTTCTTTGTTAAGTCTGCATAACATTCCATTGTAGGTATATTCACATTTTCTTTATTTGTTCATCTGACAATAGATAGATTGGTTGCTTCTACCTCTTGGCTATTCTGAATAATGGTTCAGTGAACATGGATGTACAAATATTTAAGACTCTGCTTTAAATTCTTTTGGGTATATACCTAGAAGTGGGATTGTTGAATCATAAGGTTAATTTAAAACAATTTTTATAGGAAACTCTATACTGTTTTTCCTAGGGTGCACCATTTTACGTTTTCACTAACAATGTGGAAGGATTCCAATTTCTCCACATCATCACTGATACTCTTTATTGCCCATAACTTTTTTGTTTTGTTTTCTCTTTAGGTTATAGTAGTCATGCTAATGGGTATGAGGTGATATTCATTGCAGTTTTGATTTGCTTTCCTCTTATGATAAGCATCTTAGATGCTTGTTGACCATTTGTGTATCATTTTTGGAGAAATGCTTATTCAAGTTCTTTGTCCTTTTAAAAACTGGGTTATTTGATTTTTGTTGTTGTTGTTGTTGATGTGTAGTTCTTTATATATTCTGGATGTTAACCTTTATCTGATTTTTTTCCCATTCTATAGGCCTTTTCACTTTGTTAATTGTGTCCTTTGGTGAAAAAGTTTTTGTTTATTTTTTTAAGATTTTAATTATTTATTCATGAAGGACACAGGAAGAGAGACTTAGGCAGAGGGAGAAGCAGGCTCCATGGAGGAAGCCTGCCGTGGGACTCAATCCTGGGACTCCAGGATCACGCCCTAAGCTGAAGGCAGGTGCTTAACCACCGAGCCACCCAGGTGTCTCAGTTTTTAAGTTTAATGTAGTGTCATTTGTGTATTTTTGCTTCTGTGTCATATCCAAGAAATCGTTGCCAGATCCAATGTTATGAAGTATTTCCCCTATATTTTCTTCTAAGAATTTCATTATTTGGGGTCTTTTATTTAGGTTTTTAATCCATTTCAGTTTAATTCTTATAGAGGATGAGATAAGGGTCCAACTTCATTTTTTGCATGTGGATGCTTAGTTTTCCCAGTAGTCTTTGTTAAAGAGACTGTCCTCTCCCTATTGAATAGTCTCAGCATTTTGTCAAATGTCATTTGATCAGGAGTTCCTGGGTGGTTCAGTCGATAAAGCAAATGGCTGTTGGTTTCAGCTCAGATCATGATCTCAGGGTCCTGGGATCAGGCTGTGTGCTCAGTGGAGAGTCTGCTTGAGATTCTCATGTTCTCCCTCTGTCTCTCTCCCTCTCTTTTTCTCTCCCCCACCCAAAAATACATGAATAAATGAATAAATAAATAAATAAATAAATACAATCTTTTAAAAAATCATTTGATCATATACATGAGGGTTTATTTATGGACTCTCTATTCTATTCTCTGCTTTCTATTCTTGTTCTATTCTAATTTGTCTTTATGTCAGTACCACAATATTCTGATTATTGTAGCTTTGCAATGTATTTTGAAATCAGAAAGTGTGAGTCCTCCAATTTTATTCTTTTTCAAGTGTAAGCCCCCCAATTTTGTTCTTTTTCAAAGTTGTTTTGGCTATTCTGGGTCTTTTAAGATTCTATGTGACTTTTGGATGGACTTTTCCTGCAAAAATAACATTAGGATTTTGATTACATTGAATTTGTAGATTGCTTTCAGTAGGATTGATATCTTGTAAGTATTGTCTTCCAATCCATGAACATGGGATGTCTTTCCATTTGTTTTTGTCTTTTAAAATTTCTTATGGCAATATTTTATAGTTTTTCAATGTATAATCTTTGACCTCCTTGTCTATGTTAGTATCCTATAACTTTTCTGACTTCATTTATTAGTTTTTAATAGTATATTTTTTTGTGGAATCTTTAGAGTTTTCTACACTTATGTTGATGTTATCTGTGGGCTTTTCATATATGGTCTTTGTTATGTTGAGGTGTATGCCTTTTATTCCTAATTTGTTGTGATCTTTTATCATAAAATGGTGTTAAATTTTGCCAAGTGTTTTTTCTGCCTTAATCGAGATGTGGTCTTTGCATTTCATTCTGTTAATGTGGCATGAGTGATTTTACTTATGTTGAAATTTCTTAAATTCCAGAGCTTTAATCATTTTTTAAATGAAATGATTCTATTTTTTCCCTTCAAAATGACCTAACAATATATTACCATTGGGGAAACTGGGTAAAGAATAATTGGGTTTTTTTTAAGATTTTTTTTTAATTTTTATTTATTTATGATAGTCACACAGAGAGAGAGAGAGAGAGGCAGAGACACAGGCAGAGGGAGAAGCAGGCTCCATGCACCCGGAGCCCGACGTGGGATTTGATCCCAGGTCTCCAGAATCACGCCCTGGGCCAAAGGCAGGCGCCAAACTGCTGCGCCACCCAGGGATCCCAAGAATAATTGTATATTTCTGTATTATTCCTAACAACTACATGTGAATATATAATGATCTCAAAATAAAACATTTTCTAAACATGACCTCAAGTACATACTATTAAATCAGAGCACATTCAATGAGATCCCATTGTGTCTGGGAAAAAAATAATCGCCATTCTTCTAAGTCAGCAAAAGTATTACTACAGGTGACCCTTGAACAATACAGGTTTGAACTGTGTAGGTACACTTATTTGAGGATTTTTTTCAAAAAAAAATATATGCACAGTACAATAAGCATATTTTTTCTTTCTTAGGATTTTCTTTTTTTTAAGATTTGATTTATTTATTCATGAGAGGCACACACACACACAGAGAGAGAGAGAGAGAGAGAGGCAGAGACACAGGCAGAGGGAGAAGCAGGCCCCATGCAGGGAGCCTGATGTGGGACTCAATCCCGGGTCTCCAGGACCACACCATGGGCCAAAGACAGGTGCTAAATCGCTGGGCCACTGGGGCTGCCCTCTTAGGATTTTCGTAATGACATTTTGTTTCCTCAAGCTTATTTTAAGAGTAAATATATAGAGGGGCACCCACGTGGCTCAGTTGGTTAAGCATCCAACTCTTGTTTTTGGCTCAGGTCATGATCTCAGAGTAGTGAGACTGAGCCCTGCATCCAGCTTTGCACTCATGAAATCCACTGAAGATTCTTTCTCCCCCTTTTCCCTCCCACTCTGTCCCTCCTACCCTCCCACCACTCACACTTGCACACGTGTGTTTTCTCATAAATAAATAAATCAAATAAATAAATAAAATCTTGAAAAAAAGAATACAGTATATAATAATATAACATACAAAATATGTGTTAATCAGCTGTTTATGTTATTGGTAAGGCTTCCAAACAACAGTAGGCTTTTAGTAGTTAAGTTTTGGGGGAGTAAGAAGTTATACATGGATGTCCAACTGTGTGGGAGGTCGGTGCCCTAATCCTTGCATTGTTCAAGGGTCAACTGTACTTTCTAAAAGTTCAATGAATTGTGCCTTTCCACTGCATCTATGAATCTCTTGCTTCCCCTGGTTCTTGTTCTTTCTCAATTTCCTTTTCACTTTTCCTCTCATTCTTGCCTTTCTCCATTTCTTGCTCTCTCATACAGGTGTTCTCATACTCTCATACTATTTTTTTGAAGGATAGGAAATGAAAAGTTTGTTGGTTCTAATCCTACTCTGATTATTGTAGGAATTCTCTATGTCTATGGTCATAAGTGAACCAATATGGAATCTCATCTGACTTTGGGACAGGTTCAAGTGATTATAATATTTTAAATTTTAACTACATTTCATTTACAGAACTATAATTTCCCAATTTGAAGTCTTTATTAATTGTATATATATTTACTCTGAGACTAGAGAAATTTGTTACAAATGATCCAAAGCCTTAAATAGAAACTGCTACGTGGGCAAAATGTCAAACACATCTTCAATAATAGAGGCAGACTTCTGTCTCTATTGCAGAGTGTAATTTCTTATGGATTTTCGTCATCTGCTGCAAACTTGTTAGCCCACCAGGACCCCTGGGGAATCAACACAGTCTAATGGTAAGACCAGAGAGGTCAGATAGAAAAAGGTTAAAATTTTCATGCCATTATTTGTCATCTTTGAGATCTTGGAAACATTTTTTTTTTTTTTGAAAATTAGTTCTTCATAAATCTACAGTAGACTCATCTCCGTGGTAAATTTGAAAAATGGCCACAAATTCTTTCTTGCCTTAGACCCATAGTAACTTTGAATCTCCTTCAATCAAAAATTTTCTCCAAAATTTGGACTGATTTTGTGACTTGCTTTGACCAATGAGACAGTGGAAAAGGTAACATAAGCATAAATTTGCAAAGAACCAAGGCATTGGGACCTGATGGCTTGCTACTCTTGAATGATGCAGCCATGAGTACAAGTACAAGCCCAAGCCTGCCTGGTAAAGAACGACAATTTGTGTGAGGAGAAGCTCCAGGCACATCAGCCAGAGCTGGCCCAGACCAGAAAGATTGCCCAGCTAAGAGCAGCACAAACAACTATGTGATAAGTCAGTGGTGGTTGTCTGAAATCACTACATTTTAGGGTACCTTGTTAATTTAGCAAAAGTGAACTTACATCATGTTCAACCAAGAAAGTTAAGCTGTTGAAACTGCCTGTGGTAAAGCAATTTGTAGTTCAGAACTTCATACGGAAAGAGAGAAAGAATGATATCTGGTAACTTAAGTGAACTTGTGTGCAAACTCATATAATAAGTATGTTTATAGTCTTTAGAACAACGTCAAAAGACTCTCCCATCAAGTTACATTTACATATATTGAACTACTATAATGGGAGTGTCTCAGGGCACATTTGCCGTCTTTTACTTGCTAGAACATTCTTAGGCTATCCCTCCTCTGAGGCTTTAAGGACACATGTTTTAATTAACTTTGCTTTCATGTAGATCATCGAATACCAAGGAGCATCTATATAAATAGACAATGCTTTAGGGTTTTTTTTTTTTTTATGTTGAACCCATCAATTCATGCCTTCAGATCCTACTGTATTCAAAGAGATGCAAAAAAAAAAAAAAATGTGAATGCTGAAGAAAGAATATGCATTGTTCACCTGTCTTGAAATTATTCCGCATAGCTGTTAGGTATTTCTCAGATCCTTTCCCTAATATATGAAATTATATAATTATATAGCCTTGATTCAGCCCATAAACTTTATGTCCAAACCTTTAGTTACTTCAAAAGCTACCCAATTGTCATTCTGATAAAGAACTGATTTATTTTGTCATGCCTTCCTTTTTTTTTTTTTTTAGGTGTCTGTTCCTGCTTTGTCTTTTATTTTATTTCCCTCTCTTTAAAAAATGTTAATCATTCAGTTCCTGTTTTTTTTTTCTCCAAATTATCCACAATGGGAGAGATTTATGTATCCTAGGCTCAAGATTTGCAGTTGAAAAAAAAAAAGGAATACAAACATAATACTACCAATAATTAGTAGTAGTACTAGTAGAATTATAATGTGACCAACAGTGCTTTCTCAGTGGAACATTTTTTCAAATTTTGCTTCTTCAACATAGGAGCTTTTCCAAAATGTATTAAGCATTATCTAGCACCTTATATTGAAAACTATTCTATGTACATTGACCAATGAAAATGTCAGTTTCACAAGGTATGAACAAATGTGTTCATGAAGAAGATGTATCCAACATCATCATCATCAAAAATTAACTTTTATTAAATGCTGCTCAAGTGTCAACCATTGTGCTAAGTACCTGACACATACTTCTTGGCCTTACCTCTTAGCAACTGTCCCAGCTATTCCTGGAAAAGTTTGAAAGCAAAAGATTAGCTCCTCAATAGAAGAAAATTGCCTCCATAACCCTAACTACTCTTCAAGGATAGATTGTGGTCATTGAAAGCCCATTGTGTTCTGCTCAGAGATTTACTGTGTTTGAGATCCACCAATAGTGGGCCTGCATTTCTGTAAGAAACTAAGACTTGAAAAACTTTTTTGTGACTGAGTGAAAAACTTAGGGCTCTTTGAGTAATAGGGCAGGAAGTAATGCAATAAGATAGAAGAGGTGGTACTGAGAAGGAGTCAGCAGGTACCAAGTGTTGGGGAACTTGAGAAATATAGAGCAGATCCTAGTGATGTGGAGGTCAAAGCAAATAAGGACATTGTCTCCAATATTTCATGGAACAATTAGTTTAAAGGATCTATCTGAATTGTTTTAAATTGCTTTAAAAAGACATAATCAGAAGAACATAGAACAATGTTTTGTGTATACATATCTATATATCTATCTAGCCTCAGCCAACACATAATGTTTAAGAGAATTATGCTGCATCCATATGGTGATATATTATGGAACCTTAAAAAAATTACATTTTTAAGCATAAAAAAAAAGGAAAATGCTCACAGCGCAACGTTGTGGAGAAGTAGAATACTAAATTATAAATGAAGAATGAGCCAACTTTTATTTATTTATTTTTTTAAAATCATTTCTTTTTTTTATATTAAATTTTTATTTATTTATGATAGTCACGGAGGGAGAGAGAGAGAGGCAGAGACATAGGCAGAGGGAGAAGCAGGCTCCATGCACTGGGAGCCCGACGTGGGATTCGATCCCAGGTCTCCAGGATCGCGCCCTGGGCCAAAGGCAGGCGCCAAACCGCGGCGCCACCCAGGGATCCCGAGCCAACTTTTAATAGGGACAATTGAAAGACTATACATCAAAATATTATCAGAAATTCTCTCTAGTCAGAGATTATAAAAGATTATTTTTTCCTTTCATTTTTATATAGTTCTATAATTTTTTTACAATGAATATGTTTCACTTCTCTGATATTATAATTTTTAGAATTTTTTTTTAATAATTTAATTCATAAAGTATTTTTATTAAAAAGTAACTTCTAAATAGTACAGAATTCATATTTGGAGAATATATGGATAAATAATAAATATTATAAAAGTGGAGTACAGTAGAATCAAGTAAGGAATCATAAGGAAGCTCAGATTTTAGCATGTCAAAGAATCTAAAATTATCTCATTTATTATGTACTCTCTGGTATAAAAGCCTAGAAAGCCATTAGAATAGTGATCTAGGGTTACAATGAAAATTCCTACAATAGAGATCAGGTCATAACTCTTTGATAATAACAATAAAACAAAACAGGATAAAATAAATAACATAAATAAAAAATAGGATAAAAATGTTGGTCTAAGTTAGACTGATCCTTAACCACTTAATAAATGTAGTCCAGATCAAGGACTCACAGCCTGAGGAGCTACAAATTATTACAAATACTACAAATATATGTGGTCATCAAGCATTGTCTGTAGTCTGAAAAATACCTCACACACATGCACTATCACTTTCCAAATATATGTAGACAGTATGGAGAATAATAAAATACAACCCCATTTAAAAATGCTTCCAACTTAATTTGGTGATTTGTCATTATGTTCTTAATAATGAGCATCATGTGGGGGTTCAACTACATTTTAAACATTGAATGTTGCATCCTCAAAAACCAACAGTAAAAATATGCTTTGATACAATCTGGGAAACTGATTATGATTTGAATATCATTTGATACCAAGAAACATTTTTAATTTTGTTAGATGTGATAATGGCATTTTGGTTAAAATTTTTTAAAAAGGTTCTTTTAGAGATACACACATATGTTTAGGTGAAATAGCCTGATGTAGAATTTGCTTTAAAATATTTCAGCAAAGAAAACAAGAAAAGAAAAAGGAATAGTCAAGCAAAAGTATCAAAGCTTTAATAATTGTTGAATCTGACTGAGGTTATATAGAGGTTCTCTTGTACTATTCACTATGTTTGCAATTTTTCACTGGCATTTTTAAAAAATAATTTAAATGAGTCATACTCAAATCCTGGCAACTATTGAATTAGATAACAATAGAACAAATGATTTTTTAAGAAGAACAGTTAATGGACAAAAACATTTAATTTTATGTTTTTTAAAGGTCTTATCTCAGTTTTCAGGAGGCCTTTTCACCTGTTGGTGATTTCTGAAGTAATATCAGGTTGCAAGTCCCATGGCCAAGTAGTCAACTTAGGAGGAATCTATATTGGACTTTTACACCTTGCCCACAGTCAGTGTCCAGGCACAGAGTCAAACATCACAAAATAGCAATAAAAAGTGGTTCCTGATGCGCTCTCTAAAGAAGATCATGGATGATAAAAGCCATCACTGTGGAAGAACTGAATGGGTATCTGTTTTATTCCTCAGGTAAAATATTGGTCTCAGTAAACCAGGATTACAACTTTTTGAAGAAAGAAACCCACTTAGAATGATAACAAATTGCCAACAGGCAAATGATTTATAATCTTCGGAAGTAAGACATGGTCCATTTGACCAACTGACTTTGACTCTTAAATTACTGTAGTCACAGAGTTAGTGGGAGCTACAGATTTACCAAGATTGGAAGCCATCTTTCAATTAAAAATGCTTGAACAATTTTGCTGGAAGTAAAAAGGAAAACAACAGGTTTTTTTTTTTTTTTTTATTGAATTTGACTACACTACAATTATTACTTGTGCCCACTCAGAAAGATGCCATGAGTTCTACAAACTTCAGGACAATTAGTATTGTTTTAATAAAGATGAGAAAGATGGGTCTCCCAGAAAGACATAATGTGAAGTCTATGATTTTCCATTTCATTCACCCTATCATTAACCTAGGTAACCAACCATCAGGAATCAGCCATCATTCTCAGTGCTGACCACCAAACATCCTCGCCCTCACAAAATGTGTTACACTTGAGATGTGAAACAAATGGATGCATAGTATACTTAAAATTTTCTAAGATGCCCAGTGGCCTCTTTTGAATTCCATTTTATATACTAAACAATATGGAACAATTTATTATGTTTACTTGTTTTTTGTTTTTTATTTTTATTTGTTCAAGCTTCTGATAGGCCAATATAAAACAGAAACTTAAAAGCCTGACAGTTGGTTACCCAAACATAAATGGCTGACATGGTCTCAGTTTATGTATACTCCGTTTATTAAAATGTATATCTATCATTCATTAATTCATTTCTTCAGCAAATATTTATAAATCACTTTTTTTTTGACAAGCACATCCTGGACTAGATGCTAAGAATAAAAAAAGGAATTAGTTATAGTCTCTGCTTTTAAGGGGCTCTAATACAAATGGGCTATGTAGACATGAGAACAACTAACACAACTCCAACAGGTAAGTGCCATATTAAAGTCATGAAAAGATGTGGTCTTGTGGGGCACCTGGGTGGTTCAGTCAGTTAACTGTCTGCTTTCGGCCCAGGTCGTGTTCCTGAGGGCCTGACATGGAGCCCCAAATTGGGGTACCTGCTCAGGGAGGAGTCTGCTTTTCCCTCTCTTCCTTCCATCCCCCCACTCATGCTCTGTTTCATTCTCTCAAATAAATGAAATCATTTAAAACAAAAGAAATGGTCTCAGAGAACATGATGTTCTGTGACCTAACTTCAACTTAATCAAAATAACAATTTCAGGATTCAGAAACCTGAAATGGTACAGGTAGTGCTTACTGACAAAGAGGATACACAGAGGGAGAGGATATATAGTGGAAAAAAGCAAACCAATTTTCAAAGCACTTCACTCCATTGTCCAACCCAAAATTCTGGGCATCTTCAGGCTTTGAACTTGAGTTAGGGATACGAATTTGGTTTGCAGCACATCAGTTCCCGAAACTCTGGCATAGGATTCTAAGAAAAAACAGAAACAAACATAAAACATGGGAGATGAGGAACCCTGGCCCCACAAATTCCTTCCATATTTGCATTTCTCAGGCAGCTTCTCTTTCAGGCCCTGATCCACTTTGGTTCGGATCTCAACCCCTTTTGTTTTCTGTATTTGGATTTTATAACCCGGTCCAGTCCTGGATTGTCTCCTTCATTGCTAACTAAACCCCCCAGGACACTGCATCTGGTATTACCTCTAGGATCCCTCCTCCAGCTTCACCCTAGTGCCAAGTGCAAGCCTGGGGAAACTGCTGGCCAGACTCCACTGGTCTTCTATCATTTATAATACGATATGGCAATGTCACCATCTCCTCTCTCTAGGACACCAGACTGAAATATAGCACACACAGGTGAGCTTCAGCATTAGCACCACCTTGTCCAGTTCATCTCCTTCTCTACTGTTTGCAGGTGCTTATTCCTGTTGCAGGTGTCCACTGTCTTCAGGATGCTCTCTTGCTCCCTACTTCACCCACTTAATCAGTCTTTCCAACTAACATTTTCTGAACAGGGCCTAACGTTCCTGACCTTTTCAGCCTCCTTGTCTATTTTTTTAAAGCTTAATTTATTTAAGTAATCTCTACACCCAACTTGGGACTGGAACCCACAACCCTGAGATCAAGAGTCGCATGTTCCTGCCAGCCAGGTGCCCAGTCTTTGATCCCCATAAAATGAATGGCTCTTCCTCTCAAGAGTCTATTTCTGCTGATAATAGCTCCCAAGTACATTTGAGATAACTTCCAAGGTTCTCAGAAATTTGGGAGAAGAATTTGAGAGTGACTGGAATTCCCACAGAGCAAGAGGAAGCTGATCCTATGTTTACCTGCAAGAGTGAGGAGTGAGCTAAAAGAGGTCCCCTCAGTGGATTCACAAGACTACCTCACCAGTTACTTCCCCAAAGGTACCTCCCTAGAGGAACCTGAACTATTATTAAAATTGGTACAGTCAAGGAAGAAAACCGCATAAACCTTTACTTTTCTCCCCTGGAGTTATACTGAAGTTTTAAAAAATCTTCCAACTGGCAATACTTTAAGGGAACACCAGAGGGCGATCCATTTTAACTGTTCGGAGTCCCTCTAAGATCTCATCTCTCAGAATACCAAATCTCACAGATGTATTCATCTAAGACCTAGTCCAACGAAATAAAGTTAGGAGCATGCCTTGCAGAGAAAATGCCCAGATGCCCTTCAACATGATTATATCATTTTACAATGAATTTGTGCAAACTGCAGAAATAGGATTATTCTAAGTGGAAAAGGGGCAGTACAAACACAACATCCTAAAGAGTGTTTTTACACTTGAGGAAACAAAGGCTTGCTTCATACTGTGCCAGCTCCCTGCTGGGAACAGGCTTCTTTTCTGCAACTTCCAACTTGACAATTATGGTATTGTCACAGAGATCTAGGAGAAGCAATCATTCTCAGGGAAAGAAATTACAGAAAGTATGCATGTTGCCACATAAAAACAAGTATATACACATATATATCTACCAGCGGAATATAAGTATATGTATACACATGTCTATTTGTACACATTGTGAGCCCCCCGAAAGCTGTGATCATGCTCTCAAATATTAATGTCACAGATACTAGTTCATTATTCCTTGACTACTGATTTACAAGTTGTTCTGGGAAGTGGGGATAAGAGTTATGGTGACTAAAAGCTTAGCTCCTATTCCCTGCACCAGCAGGGTGTGTCACTGTGGATGGTAGGGCACTGGCTGTCCCAGGGAAGGTTTCTCACACTCGCTCCTTTCAAGTGGCAATCTCAGCTTGCCCTTAAGCTAAAATCTGGCTGCGTGCCCCCAATTCCAGCACACCTGATTTACAGATGCCGCATAAAAATGAAATTTTGGGAAAAAGTACCAGAAGCTGAGTATTTGAAAGCGAATACCTAGTTAGTTAATGAAAATATGTATTTCCCCCTAGTATCACAACAATGATTTTATTTTTTTTTTTTCACAACAATAATTTTAAAAAAAAACGCTAATTGAGTTAGTGGAGTATTTTTTATTTATTTACTTATTTTCAAACCTGGAATTCTTTAAAATCTCCTCATAGAGGGGTACAGCCCTGAATTCCTTAAAACCTCTCTGAAAGATTAGCTAAGACTGTTATCTTTTTTCCCAGATGCCAAAGTTTTATTTTCTGTGAAGCTACATTTAATATTCAGAAAATATCCTGCGATTTGTCATATAGTAACAGTTAAGGGGATGTGCAAAATACAATTGACTCAGCTTATACAAGTAGTTGAAGGGACTTTAACTTGTAAATAAAGTACTGTTAAACCCCAAAATATTTTAAGTGATTTTAAAACATTTTAAAAACTGAGAAAATAACTTATTAAATTCAAATAGCTAGTGATTCCAAATTATTACTAATATTAGCAAAATCACTGGAAGTTTGCCTAAATTCAATCTACAAAAATCTGGGGCAGGGAATAATGTATTCATAATTTCTACAGATGCCAAGGCACAAATATTATTATAGGTAGTCTCGCATTAATATTCAGGTGTACATCAAATATATTGTGAGTCTGGTTCCAGACCACCTCAATAAAGTGAATGAGATAAAAGTTTTGGTTTCCTGGTACATACAAAAGTCATATTTCTGCTATACCATAGTATATTAAGTGTGCAGTAAGAATATATCTAAAAAATATGCACACTTATGTAAAAAAAGTACTTTATTGCTAAAAAAAAAAGTTTGCCATAATCTGAGCTTTCAGTGAGTTACAATCTTTTTGCTGGTGGAGGGTCTTGCCTCAAAACTGATGGTTGCTGATTCATTGGGTGGTGGTGGTTCCTGGAGGCTGGGGAGGCTGTGGAAATTTTTAAAAATAAGACAACAAAAAGTTGGCCACATTGTTTGTCTCTTGCTTTCATAAACTAATTCTCTGTAGCAGGTGATGCTATTTGATACCACTGTACCCACAGTAGAACTTCTTTAAAAATTGGAGTCAATCCTCTCAAACCCTGCTGCTGCTTTATCAGCTAAGTGAATGTAACATTCTAAATTCTTCGTTGTCATTTCAACAATCTGCCCAGCATCTTCACCATAAGTAGTTTCCATCTCAAAAAACTACTTTCTTTGCTTACCCATAAGAAGCAGTACTTCATCCTTCAAGATGAATCAGGAGATTTCAACAATCCAGTTCCATCTCCAGGCTCCATTGCTAATTCCAGTCCTCCTGCTATTCCCACCACATCTGCAGGTACCTCTTCCACTGAAGTTCTGAACTCCTCACAGTCATCCATGAGTGTTGGAATCTACTTCTTCCAAACTCCTATCAATGTTGGTGTTTTAACCTTTTCCCACAAATCACGAATGTTCTAAATGGTATCTAGAATGGTGAATCCTTTCCGGAAGGTTTTCAATGTATTTTTCCCAGATAGAGCAATCACCATCTGTGGGAGCCCTAGCCTTATGGAATGTATTCCTTAAATCCTAAGACTTGAAAGTTGAAATGACTTCTTGATCTATGGGCTGCAGAATGACTGTTGTGTTAACAGGCGTAAAAACAACAGTAATCTCACTGCACATCCCTATCAAAGCTCTTGGGTGACCAGATGTGTTGTCAGTGAGCAGTAATATTTTGAAAGGAATCTTTTTTCTGATTTTTTTTCTGACAGTAGGTCTCAATGGTGGGCATAAAATGCTCAGTGAATCGTGTTGTATACAGATGTGCTCCATCCAGGCTTTGTGCAAAGTTCCATTAGAAAGCATGGGCAGAGTAGAATTCACATAATTCTTCAGGGCCTTAGGATTTTCCACATGGTAAGTGATCATTGGTTTCAACTGTGAGTCCCCAGCTGCATTAGCCCCTAACTAGAGAGCCACCGTGTCCTTTGAAGCTTTGAAGCCAGGCTATTGACTTCTCCTCTCTAGCTATGGAAGTCCTATATGCCATCTTCTTCCAATAGAGTGCTGTTCTGCCTACACTGAAAATCTGTTGTTGAGTGTAGCCACCTTCATGAATGATCTTAGCTAGACCTTCTGGAGAACTTGCTGCAGCTCCTACATCAGCACTTGCTGCTTCTTCACTTTATACTTTTCTGTTATGGAAATGGCTTCTTTCCTTAAACTTCATGAACCAATCTCTACTGGCTTCAAATATTTCTTCCACAGCTTCCTTACCTCTTTCAGCCTTTGTAGAATTGAAGAGACTTAGGGCCTTGCTCTGGATTAGGCTTTGGCTGAAAGGAATGTTTTGGCTGCTTTGATCTCCTATGCAGACCACTCAAACTTTCTCCCTATCGGCAATAAGGCTGTTTCACTTTCTTAACATCAGTGTGTTCACTGGACTAACACTTTTAATTTCCTTCTAGAATGTTCCCTTTGTATCCACAACTTGGCTAACTGGTGCAAGAGGTAGCCGTGAGGCTTGCTTGGCTTCTGACATACCTTCCTCACTAAATTTAATCATTTCCAGCTTTTGACTTAAGGTGAGATGTGTGACTCTTCCTTTCACTTGAACACTTAAGAGGCTATTGTAGGGCTATTGATTGACTTAATTTCAATATTGTTGTGTCTTAGGGAATAGGGAAGCCTGAGGAAAGAGATTGGGGAACAGCCAGTTTGTAGAGCAGACACACACAAAGTCAATTGATTAAGTATGCTGTTCTCTATGGGCACAGTTCATGGTGCCCCACAATAGCAACATCAAAGGTCATTGATCACAGATTACCATAACAAATATAATAATAATGAGTGACTCTGAAAAATTGCAAGAATCACCAAAATGTGATGTAGAGACGCAAAGTGAGCAAAAGCTCTTGGAAAAATGGCTTCTCTATTGAAGATTTACTTGATAACAGGGTTGCCACAAACTTTCAACTTGTAAAAATAAAGGAATATCTGCAAACCTTGATAAAGCGAATCATAATAAGATAAGGTATACCTATACAACACCCTGTAAGCTAAACAAATCAAATTGCAGCTTCAAAAATTAACTGCACTTGGGATGCTATGATAGAGACTATATTTTAATGTATCAGGAAGCTTTGATGAGAAAGTTTTGATAAGAAAGATTTGATACTTGCCTAGTTTCCATTCCAGTGCATATTTCTTGCTTATCATTCAGTTTCCCTGAACCTCATTTTCCAAATCTGAACCAACAATTAGAAAAAGCAAATACAATTAAACAACAGACATATGTTAAACTTCATTACCAAAACAATGTAAGTTATTACATATTATATATAAAAATTCAAAATATTGAAGTATCTTTAAATCAATGAAATACCCAGTTTTAATAAGATGAAACCAGTATATTCACATATTGCTACTTTAGTAAATGTTCATGTAATTTTGAAAAGTAATTTTGCAGTATAGTTCAAAAGGCAATTTATTGATTCAGAAAATTAAAAAGTAAGTACTAAGTACCTCTAGTGCACTGGTTTGGGGGCTGGCTCGAAATCAATGGCTAGCCTACAGTTAGTTACACACTAGAATTGTCCGCATGTTACTTGCTGTCTGGTATTATTTTATTTATTTTATTTTTTTAAATAAATTAATTTTTTATTGGTGTTCAATTTACCAACACACAGAATAACACCCAGTTCTCATCCCATCAAGTGCCCCCCTCAGTGCCCGTCACCCATTCACCCCCACACCCCGCCTTCCTCCCCTTCCACCACCCTAGTTCGTTTCCCAGAGTTAGGAGTCTTTATGTTCTGTCTCCCTTTCTGATATTTCCTACCCATTTCTTCTCCCTTCCCTCCTATTCCCTTTCACGATTATTTATATTCCCCAAATGAATGAGAACATACACTGTTTGTCCTTCTCCGATTGACTTACTGCACTCAGCATAATACCCTCCAGTTCCATCCACGTTGAAGCAAATGGTGGGTATTTGTCGTTTCTATGGCTGAGGAATATTCCATTGTATACATAAACCACATCTTCTTGATCCATTCATCTTTCGATGGACACCGAGGCTCCTTCCACAGTTTGGCTATTGTGGACATTGCTGCTAGAAACATTGGGGTGCAGGTGTCCCAGCATCTGTATCTTTGGGGAAAATCCCCAACAGTGCAATTGCTGGGTCGTAGGGCAGGTTTATCTTTAACTCTTTGAGGAACCTCCACACAGTTTTCCAGAGTGGCTGCACCATTTCACATTCCCACCAACAGTGTAAGAGGGTTCCCTTTTTCTCCACATCCTCTCCAACATTTGTGGTTTCCTGCCTTGTTAATTTTCCCCATTCTCACTGGTGTGAGGTGGTATCTTATTGTGGTTTTGATTGGTATTTCCCTGATGGCAAGTGATGCAGAGCATTTTCTCATGTGCATGTTGGCCATGTCCATGTCTTCCTCTGTGAGATTTCTGTTCATGTCTTTTGCCCATTTCATGATTGGATTGTTTGTTTCTTGGTGTTGAGTTTAATAAGTTTTTATAGATTTTGGAAACTAGCCCTTTATCTGATATGTCATTTGCAAATATCTTCTCCCATTCTGTAGGTTGTCTTTTAGTTTTGTTGACTGTATCCTTTGATGTGCAGAACCTTCTTATCTTGATGAAGTCCCAATAGTTCATTTTTGCTTTTGTTTCTTTTGCCTTCGTGGATGTATCTTGCAAGAAGTGACTGTGGCCAAGTTCAAAAAGGTGTTGCCTGTGTTCTCCTCTAGGATTTTGATGGAATCTTATCTCACATTTAGATCTTTCATCCATTTTGAGTTTATCTTTATGTATGGTGCAAGAGAGTGGTCTAGTTTCATTCTTCTGCATGTGGATGTCCAATTTTCCCAGCACCATTTATTGAAGAGACTGTCTTTCTTCCAGCGGATAGTTTTTCCTCCTTTATCGAATATTAGTTGACCGTAAAGGTCAGGGTCCACTACTGGGTTCTCTATTCTGTTCCATTGATCTATGTGTCTGTTTTTGTGCCAGTGCCACACTGTCTTGATGACCACAGCTTTGTAGTACAACCTGAAATCTGGCATTGTGAGGCCCCCAGCTATGCTTTTCTTTTTTAAAATTCCCCTGGCTATTTGGGGTCTTTTCTGATTCCACACAAATCTTAAAATAATTTGTTCTAACTCTCTGAAGAAAGTCCATGGTATTTTGATAGGGATTGCATTGAATGTGTAAATTGCCCTGGGTAACATTGACATTTTCACAATATTAATTCTGCCAATCCATGAGCATGGAATATTTTTCCATGTCTTTGTGTCTTCCTCAATTTCTTTCAGAAGTGTTCTGTAGTTTTTAGGGTATAGATCCTTTACCTCTTTGGTTAGGTTTATTCCTAGGTATCTTATGCTTTTGGGTGCAATTGTCAATGGGATTGACTCCTTAATTTCTCTTTCTTCAGTCTCATTGTCAGTGTATAGAAATGCCACTGATTTCTGGGCATTGATTTTGTATCCTGCCACACTGCCAAATTGCTGTATGAGTTCTAGCAATCTTGGGGTGGAGGCTTTGGTTTTCTATGTAGAGTTTCATCTCATCGGCGAAGAGGGAGAGTTTGACTTCTGCTTTACCAATTTGAATGCCTTTTATGTCTTTTTGTTGTCTGATTGCTGAGGCGAGGACTTCCAGTACTATGTTGAATAGCAGTGGTGAGAGTGGACATCCTTGTCTTGTTCCTGATCTTAGGGGAAAGGCTCCCAGTGCTTCCCCATTGAGAATGATATTTGCTGTGGGCTTTTTGTAGATGGCTTTTAAGATGTTGAGGAATGTTCCCTCTATCCCTACACTCCGAAGAGTTTTGATCAGGAATGGATGCTGTATTTTGTCAAATGCTTTCTCTGCATCTAATGAGAGGATCATATGGTTCTTGGTTTTTCTCTTGCTGATATGATGAATCACATTTGATTGTTTTACGAGTGTCGAACCAGCCTCGTGTCCCGGGGATAAATCCTACTTGGTCATGGTGAATAATTTTCTTAATGTACTCTTGGATCCTATTGGCTAGTATCTTGTTGAGAATTTTTGCATCCATGTTCATCAGGGATATTGGTCTGTAGTTCTCCTTTTTGGTGGGGTCTTTGTCTGGTTTTGGAATTAAGGTGATGCTGGCCTCATAGAACGAATTTGGAAGTACTCCATCTCTTTCTATCTTTCCAAACAGCTTTAGTAGAATAGGTTTGGTTTCTTCTTTAAACGTTTGATAGAATTCCCCTGGGAAGCAATCTGGCCCTGGACTTTTGTGTCTTGGGAGGTTTTTGATGACTGCCTCAATTTCCTCCCTGGTTATTGGCCTGTTCAGGTTTTCTATTTCTTCCTGTTCCAGTTTTGATAGTTTGTGGCTTTCCAGGAATGCGTCCATTTCTTCTAGATTGCCTAATTTATTGGCATATAGCTGTTCATAATATGTTTTTAAAATAGTTTGTATTTCCTTGGTGTTGGTAGTGATCTCTCCTTTCTCATTCATGATTTTATTAATTTGAGTCTTCTCTCTCTTCTTTGTAATAAGGTTGGCTAATGGTTTGTCTATCTTATTAATTCTTTCAAAGAACCAACTCCTGGTTCTGTTAATCTGTTCCACAGTTCTTCTGGTCTCGATTTCGTTGAGTTCTGCTCGAATTTTAATGAACTCTCTTCTTCTGCTGGGTGTAGGGTCCATCTGCTGTTTCTTCTCTAGCTCCTTTATGTGTAAGGTTAGCTTTTGTATTTGAGCTCCTTCCAGCTTTTGAATGGATGCTTGTATTGTGATGTATTTCCCCCTTAGGACTGCTTTTGCTGCATCCCAAAGATTTTAAATGGTTGTATCTTCATTCTCATTAGTTTCCGTGAATCTTTTTAATTCTTCCTTAATTTCCTGGTTGACCCTTTCATCTTTTAGCAGGATGGTCCTTAACCTCCACGTGTTTGAGGTCCTTCCAAACTTCTTGTTATGATTTAGTTCTAATTTCAAGGCATTATGGTCTGAGAATATGCAGGGGACGATCCCAATCTTTTGGTATCGGTTCAGACCCAATTTGTGACCCTGCATGTGGTCTAGTCTGGAGAAAGTTCCATGTCCACTTGAGAAGAATGTGTATTCAGTTGAGTTTGGATGTAAAGTTCTGTAGATATCTGTGAAATCCATCTGGTCCAGTGTATCATTTAAAGCTCTCGTTTCTTTGGAGATGTTGTGCTTAGAAGACCCATCGAGGGTAGAAAGAGCTAGATTGAAGTCACCAAGTATAAGTGTATTATTATCTAAGTATGTCTTAACTTTGGTTATTAATTGGTTTAAATATTTGACAGCTTCCACATTAGGGGCATATATATTGAGGATTGTTAAGTCCTCTTGTTGGATAGATCCTTTAAGTATGATATAGTGTCCCTCTTCATCTCTCACTACAGTCTTTGGGGTAAATTTTAGTTTGTCTGATATAAGGATGGCTACCCCTGCTTTCTTTTGAGGACCATTTGAATGGTAAATGCTTCTCCAACCTTTTATTTTCAGGCTGTAGGTGTCCTTCTGTCTAAAATGAGTCTCTTGTAGACAGCAAATAGATGGGTCCTGCTTTTTTATCCAGTCTGACACCCTGCACCTTTTGATGGGGTCATTAAGCCCGTTCACGTTCAGAGTTACTATTGACAGATATGAGTTTAGTGTCATCATATCTATTCAGTCCTTGTTTTTGTGGATTGTTCCACTGAACTTCTTCTTAAAGGAGAATTTTAAGAGTCCCCCTTGATATTTTTTGCAGAGCTGGTTTGGAGGTCACATATTCTTTCAGTTCCTGCCTGTCTTGGAAGCTCTTTATCTCTCCTTCCATTTTGAATAAGGGCCTTGCTGGATAAAGTATTCTTGGTTGCATGTTCTTCTCATTTAGGACCCTGAATATATCCTCTCAGCCCTTTCTGGCCTGCCAGGTCTCTGTGGAGAGGTCTGCTGTTACCCTAATACTCCTCCCCATAAAAGACAGGGATTTCTTGTCTCTTGCTGCTTTAAGGATCTTCTCTTTATCTTTGGAATTTGCAAGCTTCACTATTAAATGTCGAGGTGTTGAACGGTTTTTATTGATTTTAGGGGGGGGGATCTCTCTATTTCCTGGATCTGAATGCCTGTTTCCATTCCCAGATTAGGAAAGTTTTCAGCTAGGATTTGTTCAAATACATATTCTGGCCTTCTGGCCCTTTCGGTGCCCTCGGGACCCCAATTAAACGTAGGTTTTTCTTCCTCAGGCTGTCGTTTATTTCCCTTAATCTGTCTTCATGGTCTTTCAATTGTCTGTCTCTTTTTTCCTCAGTTTCCTCTTTGCCATCAACTTGTCTTCTACGTCACTCACTCGTTCTTCCACCTCGTTAACCCTCGTCGTTAGGACTTCTAGTTTGGATTGCATCTCATTCAATTGATTTTTAATTTCTGCCTGATTGGATCTAAATTCTGCAGTCATGAAGTCTCTTGAGTCCTTTATGCTTTTTTCTAGAGCCACCAGTAGCTGTATAATAGTGCTTCTGAATTGGCTTTCTGACATTGAATTGTAATCCAGATTTTGTAACTCTGTGGGAGAGAGGACTGTTTCTGATTCTTTCTTTTGAGGTGAGGTTTTCCTTCTAGTCATTTTGCTCAGTGCAGAGTGGCCAAAAACAAGTTGTATTTGGAAAAGGAGAAGAAGAGAGAGAAAGAAGGAAAGAAAAGAGAAAAGGAAAAAAGAAAAAAGGAAGAAAGAACGGGAAAAAGAGAAGAAAAAGAGAAAGAAAAAGAAAGAAAGGGGGAAAAAAGGGTGGGGGAAGCAATCAGAAATAAAAAAAAAAAACGCGGGGGAGTATCTTCTGATTCTGTATACTTTAAGCCCCTTGACTTCCCCTGGAACTTGTCCATCCAGCTGGTCTTCTGGGGGGAGGGGCCTGCTGTGCTGATTCTCAGGTGTTAGCACTTGGGGGAGCTGCTCTGCCCCTGCCTGGTGCAGGGCTCAGTGGGGGGTGTTTACCCCGTGAGGCCCCAGGAGGAACAACCACAGTGGCGGGACCAGCTCTGCAGCCCTGGAGTCAGCTCCCGCAGTAGCTCCGGGGCTCTCCGTCTGCAGGGCCTGGAGGCTCCGGGGCGGGGCCGCTGATCTGCTCAGCTCGGGGCAGGAGCGTCCTCGCTGTCCTGGGCCCTCCCGGCCTCTGCCTGTCCTGGGGGAGGCGGGATCCTGGGCTGTGTCCCGGCGCCCTGTGCTCCGGGGCCTGCGCTGTTGGATTCGCTCCCGCCCTGCAGCCCCCTCCGCGGAGCCGCCGCCCGAGCCCCTCCGAGCTGCTCCGGGTCCCGCCGGGCGCTGCAGCCCTTAGGGAGCTCGGGGCATCTCCCGGGGCGCAGGTGCCTGTTACTGTCCCCGGGAGCCCCAGGGCATCCCCGCCCTCCTGGGTCCTGCTCCACCTCCCTGCCGGCCCCTTTCCCCCGGGAAGGTTGGTGCAGCTCCTGCTCCTCCGGGACGGGGCTCTCCTGTCCTGGGGACACTCCCCCGGCCTCAGCCCGGCTCCTCGCGGGGCCCCTCTCCCTTGGAGGCCTTTTGTGTCTTTATTTCTTCTTCCCCGTCTTCCTACCTGATAGAAGCGCGAACTCTTCTCACTGTAGCGTTCCAGCTGGTCTCTCTTTAAATCTCAGGCCGAATTCGTAGATTTTCAGGATGAGTTGAAGGTTATCTAGGTAATTTGGTGGGGACAGGTGACTTGGGGACCCTACTCTTCCATCATCTTGCCCCTCTGTCTGGTATTATTTTAAAGTGAAAGAAAACATCATATACACATGCATATTCTCAACATAATCTAAATGCCCAATAACTGAAAAGAATAATAAATTTTGGTTTCTAGATCTCTTATAAAACTATATAACCACTAAAATGAGAATTATGAATTAAAAAATTAGAAAAATGCATCAGCATAATATTGTGAATTTAAAAATAGGAATTAATAATATGCCATGCATATAAAGACAAATACATATGGGTAAAGTCTAGATGGAGATATCAAAATGAAAGATTTAGATGAATTCAGTAATTTATATTATACTCCCCATTATTTTTGTCACAATGCTTTTATATAATAATTTAAAAGCATTAATAGGGATCCCTGGGTGGCTCAGCAGTTGAGTGTCTGCCTTTTGCTCAGGGCGTGATCCCGGATCGAGGATCGAGTCCCATATCGGGCTCCCTGCATGGAGGCTGCTTCTTCCTCTGTCTGTGTCTTTGCCTCTCTCTCTCTCTCTGTGTCTCTCATGAATAAATAAATAAATAAAAATCTTTAAAAAATAAAATAAAAGCATTCATAACTGAGGAAAATAGTATCATGACATCATGGAACTTGCTACGTCTGGCTCACATGACTCTTCTAAAAATCTCACGTTTCCCAAACTACATTTTATAAGAGTTATGTATAGTTTTTAAAAATGTATATTTTAATTATTTTTGGAAATTATTTAATCTATGAGATCCTTTTTTGCTACTTATGTTAATCTAAGCATACTTTATATCTCATATTTTTCTTTATACCTCTATTTAATATTCTGGGGTAAAACGAGTTTGAAAAATGCCAAGTTAATAGATGTAAAAATACTTTGAAACTCATAATGTACTTTGTAAATACAGAATTTTATTACTATAATGCATAGTTCCTTGAATTATCCTTTTTTTTTGTTTGTTTATACTAAGAGGATTGACTAAGATTTCTAACTTGAAAAAAAAATCTTTCTTCTGTTCCTTCTCTTTATGAGTGAGAAAGATTGACTTCCCCAAAGGAATGTGAAGACACGATTAGTTTATTGTGTTTATTTTTTTTAAAAGATTTTGTTTATTCATCTGAGAGAGAGCAAGCAAGCAATAGCTGGGGTTGGGGGGGAGGGCAGAAAGGGACAAGCTCCCCACTGAGCAGGGAGCCCAAGGCAGCATTCCATCCCAGACCTCTGGGATCATGACCTGAGCTCAAAGCAGATGCTTAACTGACTGAGCCACCCAGGCGCCGGGTTTATTGTGTTTAAAGCAGATTTAAGGACTAACTGATAAAGTAAGACCTTCCATCCTGAGAACAGTGAGCAGTGGGAGATGGTGCCCCAGCATGACCCACACGCATCACACACAGTACGACATTGCCTGAACATAGACACACAGGAGAGCCATGTGGATACCATTCCTGGCAAAGACAGAACATCTGAAACTAGAAGGGTGTGTGCAAGAAGGGAGTGTGTTGGAGCTGCACACCCCAATCTTCAGCATTTGAGAAAGGGAGATGGGACATTTTAGTTCAAGAGAAGATTGAAGTTTTGTTTTCTATTTTGTTTTGCTCTCTTTTTCTCTACAAGAATGGCAGTGATCAATTTATGCTGTACATTACCAAGAAAGTGGGGAGCCAGGTCCCACTAGGCAGTGGGGAGAGAGAAGCCCCCAACACAGCACTAAAGAAGAGGTGGGCAAACTGAGACATGCTCCAGAAAAGGATGCAGGAGAACCTACAATGCAGGAAGCAGTTAGAGTACCCCTTTCCCATCATTCTTCCATGTCTTGCCCTTGTCTGGTTGGGGCAGCTGTAGAATGTTGAAAAGAAGCAGCCAATTTTGCCTTGATGTGAATTTAAAGTGCACACTTAAAAGTATTTTACCAAATTGTGCGATGTTTGCTAAGTTTTTTGTATTCTTTTATCATATGGAAGCTGCCTTCCACTCCTTTTTACTGAGAGTTTTGGTAATGAATGACTTTTGGGTTATATCAAGAGCCTTTCTTGCCTCTGAGATGATACTTTGTCTTTTTAATCTGTTAATATGTAAATTATTTTCATTTTTTTCCTGAAATACATTGTGTGATATTTCAGGCACACTAACAAATATAAAAATGTGTGGCTACCATCAACTGGGAAACAAACTGAGTGTGGCTGAAGGGGAAGTGGATGGGGAGATGGGGTAACTGGGTGACAGGCACTGAGGAGGGCACTTGATGGGATGAGCACTACGTATTATACTATATGTTGGCCAATTGAATTTAAATAAAAAATAAAAATAACTCTAAAAATAAATTTTAGGGATCCCTGGTGGCTCAGCGATTGGGCGCCTGCCTTCAGCCCAGGGCATGATCCTGGGGGACCTGGGATTGAGTCCCACGTCGGGCTCCCTGCGTGGAGCCTGCTTATCTTTCTGCCTGTGTCTCTGCCTCTCTCTGTGTGTGTCTCTCATAAATAAATAAATAAAAATCTTTTAAAAAAATTTAAAAACCAAACAAACAACAGCAGGTGGGTTGATTGCCCCTCCCTGTCTTATTTTTGACCAGTGATGGTGAAAGTGAGGATGAGATACAGGCCATTTTTTTTTGAGCATTTTGAAACATGAGTCTAAAATCGATACATCCTTGGCCAATTTTACTATTTAAAAGCCTTAAAAATTGTGATTCTCTTAAAATTCTCTTAACAATAATTGCTACCCTCATTTTGGTTTATTACTTCCAACCATTTCTTCACACTGTTACTAATTAGAATATATATACCTACATGGTACATTTTGCATGTTTTTATGCTTTATAGAAGTAGTGCCATGCTGGATGTATTCCTTGCGACTCATGATTTTCGCTCAGCATTATATTTTTGAAGTTTATTCATTCATTCATTCATTCATTCATTCATTCATTTTCACTATACAGTAAGCCATATCTCACAATTTTTATTCATTCTTATGTTGTTTATGTTTCCCATTGTCTTTTAATACAAACTGTTGTCCTAAAATTTGTATTTTATTTATGTACATGAGTCAGAGGTTTGTATTTTCTTTATGTACATGAGTCAGAGGTTTTCTGAGGATATAGGCATGCATGGGGTTTCTGAGTCCTAAGGTACATGTATTTTGCCAAATCCCTACCAAATAGTTTTAACAAGTCATACTTCAAACAGGAATGTAGAGTTTTAATATTGTTCTACATAGTCCACGACAATAAATATCAAGGTGTTTTCCCAGTCCAATGACTATGCAATTACATATCTTATTGATTTTTTAAAAACATATCCCAGTTTCCCAGTGAGTATCTTTTCATTTGTTTATTAGCCATTTCCTGTCCTCTTCCTTCAATGTACCTGGTCATATTTATGTTGTCTCTAATAAATAGATAGATTTCACTTGTCTGTCAGAGAAGTTGGTTGGTTCTTGGTTGGTTGATTTTTAAGAGTTATCTATGTGTTTTGTTTATAAGTCCTTTGTTGTATACATGCATTAAAAATATCTTTTTTCTTTTGTGGTTTGCATTTTTTCCTCTATTCACAGGGACTGGCATAAAACAGAAAACTTAAATTTTGATAGAATTAGTTTTACATTTTTGTTATAATTTGTGCTTATTATGGTTTATTTAGAAAAACATTTACATCCTATAATTGTAAACACATTCTTATGTATCTCTCATGTATTTGCTTTGAAAATTTCACTTTTTTCTTTTTTACATTAGATCTTTAATGTACTTGTAATTGTATGTGTATGGGGGAGGAGAGATAAAGTGAAAGAGAGAGATCATTTTAATTTCTTTTCCTTCTGCAACATTTTTGTCAGTACAGTTTCTTTGCCCACTCATGCAAAGCTAGCTCACCAGAGCTTGACATTGTCCATATTTCTTATTTTAGTCATTCCAGTAGATGTGTAATGTTATTTCATTGTGTTTTAATTTGTATCTTCGTAATGGTTAATGATGTGTATCATGTTTTCAGGTGCCTCTGCCTCCTTAATTAAGCATCATTCACGTCTTTGCTGACTGTTT
Source organism: Vulpes lagopus (assembly GCF_018345385.1). NCBI lineage: Eukaryota > Metazoa > Chordata > Mammalia > Carnivora > Canidae > Vulpes > Vulpes lagopus. The sequence goes on from NC_054825.1 coordinate 83,658,005, forward strand.
GTTTTGCTTAGTTTCTTTTTTGAATTTTGAGAATTTTTTAATATACTGGTTGAAGTCATTTGTAGATATATTATTTTCAAATAATAAAATAGTAGATAGAAATCCAAATAAATGATAGATATAAATTCAAATATGTTAATATTGCATTAAATATGAATAGATATATCTCTATATATGCTCTCAACTCAATTGATAAGACAGGAAATAAAGAAAATCAATGATGTAAAAAAATGTTTCCTTCAAAAGATCAACAAGACTGATAATCATCTCACTAAACTGAGGGAAAACACACATTTTCCATGCCCACAATGAAAGAGGATGTGTTCCCACAGACCCTGCAGTTAGTAAAAGAGTAATACAGGTGTTTTACCAACAACCCTATGTATTGTTAATAAAATAAAATAAAATAAAATAAAATAAAATAAAATAAAATAAAATAAAATAAATAAAATAAAATAAAATAAAAGACTAGGCTTGCAAGTCCCCCAAGTAGACAAAACCATTTAAGCCATGTAAGCAAAACTAAATCTAACTATTTCATGAATATAAGAGCAGTTTACCTTAGATTATTTCTTATAAGGGTCTCTGATAATCATAAAAGAAACTTATGTCATCATTCTAAAATGACAAGATAATCACTATTTAGCAATCCCCTGACATCTGGAAACCTCTGTCATAGGCAATCCTTATAAAAGTTACACACTTTCTCATTTTTCACTTTATAAGCCACCCTGTATAATCATGCCTCTAAGTTTTATGTCAGTTTTGGGTTTGAAGTATCTCTGTTCACAAGTGATTTATTTCTTGCTCAATAAACTATTCATATCAAAAGTAAACTCTCTGAATCTTCTTTCATAAATTTAACATAATCTACATAAATTTAACATAATCTACATAAAATTAATAACTTAGAGAAAGGAAACCAATTTCTTAGAAACTACCAAAACTCAACTCAGATAAAATTACTTGAATAATCCTACTACTATTAAATTGAATTAATAGTCAAAAACTTTCTGCAAAAGACATCTCCTGGCCTAGATGCTTTCACTGGTAGATTCTATCATTTATGAAAAAAATACATCAATTTTTCACAATCTCCTGCAGGATACAGAACTTAGCTTCACATTTATACACAAATTAGTGCATAATGAATCATACATCCATTTTTATTTCATTTTATTTTTTTAAGTAGGCTGCACACTAAGCATAGAGCCCAATGCAGGGCTTGAACTCACAACCCTGAAATCAAGAACCTGAGATCAAAACTTGAGCTGAGATCAAGAGGCGGACACAACCCACTGAGCCACCCAGGTGCCCCAATGAACCATAGATCTGAATGTAAAACAAGAAACTATAAAACTTTAGTTTTAATCTTCACTTAGCAATTACTAGAAGTCCTTTCCTGGAAGTCACTTCTCTTTGAACCCATTTCTTTATAAATTGGAAGACCGATATCTCTTAAATCGGTACCCTGAAAATTGTTGCAAATATCAAAACAAAAAAGACATATGCAAACTATTATTATTCTACAATAGTATTCCCTAATCTTTAATCAGATAATATCCATCAATCAGATATTATTAAAGAAGATATTTTGTGCAGTGGTGAGTGCTCGAGAAATATCACAATTCAGAGAAAGCAAGGTGCCAAATCTAGATTACTAAATTAAGTTTAATGAATAACTATGTGTTTAAAGCAAATTGTTCTGAGCTTGTGTTTAATAAAAATCAAATTTATTTTCTTCTATATTTTATTATGGTTATGTATGCCCTGGTTAGTGTACTCTCATAAAGGGACTTTTATTATTGTGTGCCAGATTTATTACTATGCTCTATGTTTTTGAGAACTTGTTCTTTTGTAGATTTAAAGAAGGAGGCATAAAGTGGTAAAGAAATTTATTCCTAAGAGTCTAGAAAGCTGCAGTTTATTGAGGAAGCAAGAGAATTTAGTTAAAGGATATAGTGAAGAAATGTGAAGGACAATGTTATGCCAATAAATTTGATAATTCAGGTGAAATATACAGGTCTAAGTCATGAGTGTAGATTGCATGGTCCCTTTAAATCAATAAGCTTAGGGTATTTAGAATACCCTCCTTTGGTTATGAATAATAGAACCAGAGCAAGGCCGTCAGAAAACTAGGTCAGTAGCCAGACAATGCAGTGTGAGTGGAAAATGGTGAGAATGATGGAGAATGGGTCATGAGAGGTTTTCCAAAGCCAGACTTCATTACCACTTCATTCCTAAAAGGGAATTTCTGAGAATTCTGAAAAATATGCTTTGAATCACACGTCCAAGAGCACAGGTTAGAGATGAGAGTGTTCTCTGTGAGTGAACAGGAGGAAAGAGTGAACTATTGCCAGCAAAGCAATACTCTTCTAAAATAACTTTTAAAAATTACAAGAAAAGGAAATATTTTTATACTGAGTGACAGAAGTATAGCATATCAAAATTTGTAGTATATACATAAGGTAATGTTCATGTTACATGCTATACTAGGGGGGGAAAGTTTAAAATCAATTATCTAAGCTTTTACCTTAAGAACCAAGAAAAAAGGAGAGCAAATGAAATCCAAAGTTAGTAAAGAAAGGGAATGATAAAGAGTGGAAATCAATGAAATAGAAAACAAACAATAGAAAAAATTAACAAAAACAAAAGTCTGTTTTTGAAAAATGAGTAAAATTAATTAATTCCTAGAAAGAAGATGACCTATATGAGGAATGAAAGAAGAGACATCTCTATGTATCCTACAAAAATTGAGAGGGTAAGACTTCCAATTCCAGGAAGATGGAGTAGTTGTACATTTCCCTATTTCTCCCACTTTGTAGAACTAAAAACTCTGAAAATTATATATTAAATAAACGTTTACATCTACATGGATGGAATTGTAGGGTACTATGCTGAGTGAAGTAAATCAATCGGAGAAAGACAATTATTGTCTAAAGGCAATTATCATGTGCGGTTTCTTATATTCTCCATATGACAGGATCACAGGAAAAGGGAGGGAAAAACTGAGAAGAAATCAGAGAGGGAGACAAACCATGAGAGACTCTTAACTGGGGGAAATAAACTGAGGTGGCTGGAAGGGAGAGGAGTGGGAGGATGGGATAACTGGGTGACAGGCATTAAGGAAGGTATGTGATGTGATGAGCACTGGGTTTTATATGAAGTTGATAAATTATTGAACACTACATCTGTAACTAATGATGTACTATAAGTTGTCTAATTTAATTTAAAATTTAAAAAGGAAGAAAAAAATAAATTTAAAAATAAACATTAGAAGATTCTGAAAGAAGAAGGCAGATCAATTACAGACTTCAGGACATGAATAATGATCTGTGGGTGAGTTTGCTAACTTTCTTTTTGCCCATTAGTCCTCAGACTGGAGAAGCCAGAGATGCCAAGGGATGCAAATTCAAACAAAGCTCCAAAGTAGCCTGCTCTCCCTGTCCAAGGTCCAGGTAAAGGATGGCCTAGCAAGACAGAAGTGTTCTGGAAAATATCCTACTGTATCTAAACATACACGGGACAGCCAATGGTGAAGTACAACCAGTGGTGAACCTGTACTTCCCACCCTCGCCAGAGGCAACAAGATGTCCCACCTCCTCATTGAGGCGGCATCAGAGGCTGAGTAGGCAGCTGGGACTTTCATACTTCTGGGCAGGAATAAAGTCTTTCTTCACTGCCATGTCACTGGAGACCACATGAGGAGCAGGAGCTCCTCTACAAGGCAGTCATAAAGACCCATCCTATGTCCCCTGGTGTCATGACAGAGGAGACCTAGTGAAGAAGTGATTGTATCCAGGCTAAACACCCCACCTCTTGGTGTGTCAGCCATGTAAGGAGCAGTGACAAGGCCTCAAGATAGAAGGGGTCAGTAACAAGAAACCCCCATTCACACACACACACACACACACACACACACACACACACACACTTTGAATGTCTAGAGAACCTGAACCTCTACCATCACTTGGCAGTAATTAGATGGTGTCTACTCCCCTATCTACAGATAAGTACCAGAGGAAAGTTTAAATAAGATTCAGAGTCTCATAACATAATAACTAAAATCTCTGGATTTCAATAAAAAGTTCCTTGTCTTAGGAAGAACTAGAAAGATTCCAAATTGAATGAAAAACACAATCTGTATATACCAACATCAGTGAGACAGAGATGCTAGAATTATCTGGCAAAGACTAAAGCAGCCATCACAAAAATGCTCCAGTGAGCAATTGTAAACATGCTTGAAACAAATAAAATAATAGAAAGTATCAGGAAAGAAATCAAAAGTGTAAGTATAGAACTAGAAGATCTAAAGATGAACCCATGACATTTTTAAAAATAAAAAATCTAGTGGAAAAACTCAATCCCATACCCATTACATAGGTATGATTCCATTTAACATTCTTGAAATGAAAAACTATTGAAATGGAGAAGAGTTAGTGCTCGACAGAGTCTAAGTGGGAAGAGGTAAATAAGTGTGTCTATAAAAGAACAACATGATAGATCCTTGAGGTGATAGAAATGCTGTGTCTTGACTCCATAATACCAGTATACTATAGCTTGTGATATTATATAATACATTTCCAAGAGCTAACCATTAGGGGAAATCGGATACACTATACAGAGGCTCTCTGTATAGTTTCTTATAATAACATGTGAGGCTACTTGTCTGAGAATAAACAAATTAATTGAAAAAACAAGGCACTGAAGCTAATAAAATATTAATTTTTAAATGCAATAAAATGAAATTGAAGTAACAATTCATACCAATAAGTTTAATAAGATATAATAAACAAATACCTAGAAAGACAAAATTTGCAATATCTGACATAATAAGATACAGAAAATCTAAATAGGCCTCTATTTTTTTAAACTGAAATTATAATCAAGAACTTTCCACAACGAAAATTCTACAGTCAGTTGGATTTTTTTGGTTAGTTTGTTGAAACATTTGAGAAATACCAGTGTTACACAAAAAAACTTTTTCAGAAGATAGAGTAGGAAGAAACCCTTCATATCAGCTTATGATGTCAACATCACTCTGATATCAAAATCAACTTAGGAGCATCATAAGAAACAAAAATTAACAAGTTGAATCCAGTAATATCTGAAAGGATAATGCATAATAACCAAGTGAAGTTTATTCTAGAAATGTAAGGTTGTTATAATATTCCTTTTAATACTTAAACAGAGATACTTCCGTGGTTGAAGCCCGATTCTATGCATCCTTTGGTTGGATATCAGGAACTGGGACTGGATTTCTACTAGACCAGCACCTGCACCCAGAAGTCTTTGAAGAAGGAAGAGGAGGAAGCTAGAGTCCTTTTATGGGAAAACAGCTTCCCTTAGGGGCAGTCATGAAATAGAATCAACTTTTGGAGTCATTTACCCTGGTTTTTAAGAGTGTAAGATGAAATTTTCAAATACAGCATCTTTTGAACCTTGTTACCTTCTGCTCTTCCTACACATAGGTTAGTCAAGTTCATTGTTTAGAACAATGTGATCATTCCATTTAACAACTTGTTTCTAGTACCTTCCAATGAGGATTTCTCCCATTACTTCAATCTGTGCTCCACTTGCCTATCAACTGCAAAACCAACTACTACTTGGTAAGTTGGACATATCCTCTCTGAGACACAGCCTAGAAGTTATCAATACTCCTAGTTAGAAGGCCATTGATGCTACAAGTAGCAAAGACATGGAGACTTTTACGATAATTGCTAAAGCTTTATTGTTACAATTCTAGGTTCTCTGTGTCTGCTATTTCATCGCAGGATTCAGATATATCTGGGGAGTTGGGGGTCTGAGGGATGGAGAAACCTTGTGGGTAAGAACTCATTCTAAAGAAAGAGAAAAAAAAAATAAAGAAAGAGAAAGAGAAAACAGTTGAGGAGGACAGTGGAGGCTGGAGTATTTTTCATATTAGTCCCTAAGATGGTTCTTCTGTCAAGTTCCTATGATCAAGTGGTCTATGTATACAATGGAATATTCCTCAGCCATTAGAAGTGACAAATACCCACCATTTGCTTTGATGTGGATGGAACTGGAGGGTATTATGCTGAGTGAAATAAATCAATCAGAGAAGGACAAACATATGGTCTCATTCATTTGGGGAATATAAAACTTAGTGAAGGGGAATAAAGGGAAAGGAGAGAAAAATGAGTGAAAATATCAGTGAGGGTGACAAAACATGAGAGACACCTAACTCTGGGAAACAAACAAGGGGTAGTGGAATGGGAGGTGGGCAGGGGGTTGGGGTGACTGGATGGTGGGCATTGAGGGGGGCACTTGGAGGGATGAGCACTGAGTGTTATGCTATATGTTGGCAAATTGAACTCTAATAAAAAATTTTAAGAAAGTTCCTATGATCTAGTACCATAATAAAAATACAATTGAAATTAGAACATCTGTGAGACCTGGCGATAGCTAAGAGCTCTGCTTTATAGTATGTGCAGTTCAGGTCTAGTGAAGAGGACTGTCGTAGCTGCTAAAGCACAGATGGACACGCCACCCTGGATGGATGCAGATAACCAACACCTAGGGGGCAGAGGAAGAGACAGCATCAGATTGCTGCAAGGGTGGCAGGCATCACTTGGCAGCCAGACCTGTAGAACAGAGGTGTGGAGATACCTGTAGAACAGGAAGAGGAACATGCTAGTAGAGAAGCATCCACAAGAGGCATACATGAGCCTCTTTCAAGGGTGGCCCAGGCAACCCCAGAGAAATTCAAATGGACCAAAGCTCCTGCAATTCTCTAGTTGGAGAGAGTCTGGAAAAAATATTTTTATAAATTTAGAACTAAAGCTCATGAGTCAGTGAACGGGGATTCCATTTGTATTCCCAACAGTGCCTAGCCCAGTGCCTTGCTCATGATGGTAAGTCAGTAGCTATTTATTGATGAATAATATACTTTCTTGCTCTACAAACTAGGGGAGTGGACTCTAATTCTGGCATTGCAGAGAAACTACAGGAATGTGCTATAAAACACTGAGCCTCCAGTCTGGGAAAGAAAACAGCTACTAAGTTAGAGGGGCTATTTGGAAACAATAACTAAATTATTTTGGCTAGGGATCAGCTGAGTCAATGCCAAATGGACTGGGATTTTGGTTATCATGAATAGAACTACAAGCTGAATTCCATGAGAAGAAATGAGGTTGTTTTGAAAAAGCAACATGAAAAACTAAACAACTTGGTAACTAGAATGCAAGCAAAACATGCTGTTTTTGCTACACAAGAGATTTTGCTGAGAATTTCTTTTTAATTCCCATTCATATAATAAACACTGATGTTTATTTTGAATGGTATGGATAACATGATGAGTGCTCATTTGGTTGTCAATTTGTGTAAATACAAGATGTCTCAATAAAATTTAAATGCACCATTTGGTATTTTCCATAGACAGTTATGTTTTTAGTTGTGAAATATTTTAAGTTTTTGACAACAAAACTATAAGGTTGCCTATCAATCCAATTGTATAGTGGACATTATGGATCTTTGAGGGGTGGTTTATTCTGCTTTTGAAATTTCCCCAGAATTCCTTTATTGCTGGGTGTCAGTTCTATGTACTTGCCTGCATGACTTTCTCAATAGTGAGACTGAGTCTTCAGAACACAAAATGCCAAGACAAAAGCTGTAGGATGAGAATGCCAAAAACCAAACGGAAAAATAAATAATAAAAATACTAAAAATTCCACTTTAAAAGCAAAACAATGATTGTTTTTAATTGGATGTAACTTTCAAGTTATTATCTTTTCCCTGAACTATTGCAATAGCCTTTTTACTGTTCTTTCTGCTTCCAGTTTTCGCTCACTGCAATCTCTCATACACTCAACCCTCAAATTATCTTACTGAAGTTCAATTCTGATTGTGTCATTACTCAGCTCATAAACCTTCAAAGACTCCTCATTCTATGAACAATGGAGTCCAAACTTGACCTGGGAATTTAATCTCCAAACTATCTTTCCCATCTGCCTTCTATTTTATGGTCCTTATAGGTGTCAATTTCCTTTATGGCCCTTAGAGTCTAGTCAACTGGAACTATTCCTGCTTTATATGTATACCTTGGATATTCCTATCTATTTGGTCCCCTTGTTTCCAGCACTGGAAGTCTTTGTATATTTATGTTCTATCTAACTTTACAAGCCTAGTTTACATTGCACCTGTATAGATTGAACCGTGTCCCCTCAAAATTCATATTTTAAAGGCCTAGCCCAGAGTGTGACTTCATTTGGAGATAGGGCCATTAGGGAGGTCATTAAGATAAAATGAGGTCATAAGGGTGAGACCCTAATCCTATGGGAATGATGGCCTTATAAGAAGAGGAAGAGATACCAGAGATCTCTCTTTTTGTCAGCACACACAGAGGAAAAGCCATGTGAGGACACAGTCAGGAAGAGAGTCCTCACCAGAAATCAGCTCTGATAACACCTTGATCATGGAGTTCCAGCCTCTAGAATTATGATAAAATAAATTTCTGCTGTTTAAGTCATTAAGTATGTGTTATTTTGTTATGGCAGTCCAAGGGACTAACACACTACTTTCTGTAATCAAATCCTCTTTGATCCTCATCATTTCCCCTCCTCTAGTCTCATGGCATTTTATTTGTATCTTTATATAGATCACTTCCCAGCATTAATTACAGTTATTTATCAATTAATATTAAGCTTAAGACTGAATTTAATTGTTCTCTAATGTAAGAGCAATGGAGTGTACCCTGTTTAGATCTGGTAGGTAGACTTCTTGCTCAAAAAGACCCGTCTTATTCCATCTTTTGATTTGTCTGGTCTGATATTTCCATCCTGAAGGTCCCCTGATTGTTCAAGATAGCTGCTAAAGCTCAAACCATATGTGTTCCAAGAAACAGGATGGTGGAAGGTTCACAAGGAAAGGGACAAAGAGTTCCCCTTCAGTTCCCTTTAGGAAGCCTTCATAGATATCCCAAACAGCACTCTGTTTACATTTTGTTAACCAGAATCTAATTATATATAACCACTTCCTTATAATGGGTTTGTAGCCATTTAGTTGAATGATAAAAAGATACTGAATAGTAAGTAGCAGTCTTTGCCACTCTTTAAATTCATTTTTATCACCTCTTGAAGACACCTTAAGTTCCTTAAGAGCATGTTAATTATATCTGTGCATCTTAAATAGTATATAGTACTAAGACTTGCACATATAGGACACTCAAACATATTTATTGAATGAATGAACTAATCAATGTTAATTCACTTGAACTGTACATGAAGACCATTTGGGTAGTAGGTAAACCTTACCCATTTGCCACTACCTGCAGGGAACCTTAAGTGCCTTTTCATTGTTACACTGTCATTATGTTCTAAATGTTGTATTTTATGCTGTATTTTCTTAAGACTGGGGTTTCCACTCATTTCTTACAAAGGTCGAATAGTTTATCTGTGTAAACTTTTCAAAGGCAGCAAAAATTTTGGTGTGACAGTACTTCCATTTTTTTTTTACCTTCTAAAAGATCCTGAGAGCAAACATTTTCTTTTTGAACAAAGGAAATAACTTTGTATACTTCTCAGAGAGAAGACTGTGTCTCCATATCTTTCTATTCTAAATTGAATGATTTCAGCACCATCACACAACCAGCCTTCATCTTTTCCCATGGACAATGGTGAGATGGCATGGATAAGATGCTACATCGTTTTGTTTTCTTTAAAAATCTATCCCTCTTCTTAGGGATAGTGCTGAGTACATCATTTAAGTGCTTTTAAAATTTTCTACCATCTCTTCCTCTGCTTTTTCCTTTTCTTCACCCCACTCCCTCATACTCTAAACCAGCATCAATTATCACAAAGGCTGATGAGGGATGTATGAGATAAGCCTAGATGATGGGGTAGAGATAATGGGAGGGGTAAAGTCCTACTCTCTCAACTCTTGCTCTGTTCCCAACTTATGGAGGTACAGGGACCATCCAGCAGAAGTGAATTCAGAATTGGAACTAGGTGATCATTGCTTGCTGCCTCCTTTCCAATATCACAGTTGGACTGAGCCAGTTAGAGGTTGGTTAAGTTGTTGTCTCAATGGGCAAATGTAGGCCCCGTTAGGCTCTCCTAACCCATAATCCTGCTCAAAAGGGTCCAAGTTTCTATTGGACTTTTCTCTGAAAAGCATCGCTGAAACAGAACACTATCTTGGCCTTATCCATTGTGCCATTCCCCTGTGAGCACAAGTAGCATCAAAGTATTCATACCTAGTAAGGGATCTTTGTCAGGTCTAGCAGAAACACATAAATAAATAGAGGCACCTCTCTCTGTTTACTCTAACTCCTCCTTTCTCCAATGTATCCAATCATATCTAAGGTAACTAAAAGATGTTGTTAATAACATAGTATGAGCCACTAATATGCCCATTTCCCCAGGAGTGCAATTGAAGGGTCTTCTGTGAATATGGTAACAAGTGACAAATTGTTCACGTCTACTTTCATGAAACATTTGGACTGCTGAAGTTGTTCTATAGCAGTTCATTAAAAGACCCATAAAATATGTAAGTTTACATTCTATAAAAAGATCATCAGGAATTTCTTGGCTGATAGTATTCCTTGTATTAAGCATCTGTTTTCTATTTTCTAAAGGATTGCTGCAGTGGTTGTCCAACTGTATATTAAAGATAGTTGATTTAAGCTGGGCGAAAATGTTGTACTGCTTATTAAAGATTAGTAACCCACCAATGAAGCTTCCTTAGAAGGCAACCAGCAATGTGTATGTAGCACATCTGGTTTCAAAATATTAAAAAATGATAAACACTCACCGATCTAATCCATCTGTTCTCTCCATCTGCATAATTGTCTTATTTTAAAAACTAGGACATGCACTGAACTTGACATTACACAAAGTTGAAGAATTTTGCTCCTCACTGTCTACGCAGTAGTGAATGATTGAGGTCAATTTCAGAGAAATGTCATGTTTATTATTGCCTATGTAGGCATTCTGGAAAACTCGTTAAAACCCACTTCCAATGTAAAGTAGGCTGTCTTTGACTTGAGGGTGAGGTCAACTGGATAGAATATTTAAAATCCCAGGCTAATGTTTTTGATCAAAGAGTTTCAAGAAATCATTAAACACTATCTAATTTAACACTGTTAATAGTAACTTGCACTTATTAAGTGCTTGATTTGTGCCCAGAACTATGTTATGCATTTTGCATGCATTATTTCATTTAGTTTGCATAACAACCCCTACTGATCCCTATGTAGAAAACAAAAATTGAGGCTCCACAGTTAGCAGTTCGCCACGGCCATGCAGCTAGTGCATGATAAAGCCATGATTCGTGTTTTGGCAACACAATTTCAGTGCCCTCCCTTTCTGCTCTCTGTGATAATGGCACACAAAATATCTTTAAATCATCAGTATTCTAAGCCTCAACAGTTCTTTCCTAAAGGTTGTATCCTTCAAATGTTAAGAACTCTTTCCCTAACTTGCACCTCATCCACAAACTCATTAAATGATAACATAAATAGTAATGATGATGATAATGAACACTTGTTAGTGCATACTGTTTCAGAGGTTGTTTAAGCTCCTTGCAGATTAACTTACTGAATCCTCAGAGTGATCCTTAAAAGATGGACAATTACTATCCCAACTTTTCAAATGAGGCATGAGAAGTGAAATAACTTGTCCAGTTCAAATAGCCAGAAAATGAAGTTTCCAAGATTTCAACTCAAGAACTCTGGCCCCAAATCTGTTCTAGAAATAATTACCTGGGCATGTGACAGGAGTCACATGAAGTGGTGGATGTCCACAAGTGAGGAAAACATGGTCTGCTTATTTCAGTTAGCATATTTCCAAGAATAATCCATGTTGTAGTACATGTCAGAACTTTAGTCTTTCTATGGCTAAATTTCCATTGTATCCATAGACCATATATTGTTTATCCATTCATCTTGGCCTTTGAGTTGTTTTCATCTTTAAGCTATTGTGAATAAAGCTTCTGTGAACACTGGTTCATGAGTATGTTTACATATATTTTTTACACAACAAAATAATTAGAAAAAGACCATGGTCTGTGTCTTTGGGGGACCCACATATTCATATGAGATGACAGAGATTTGAACCGATAATTAAAGTAATAGGATAGGGACACCTGGGTGGCTCAGTGGTTGAGCCTCTGCCTTTGGCTCAGGGCATGAACCCAGGATCCTGGGATCAATTCCCAAATCAGGATCACTGCAGGGAGCCTGCTTCTCCCTCTGCCTATGTCTCTGCCTCTTTCTCTGTGTCTCTGATGAATAAATAAATAAAATCTTAAAAAATAAAAATAAGATATGTGCTATATTGGTAGTATGTGTAAGGTGCTATGTGAACTACAGCATGCCCCATATTCCTTAGCACAGGATGTAGTGCTCCAAGGAAGACTTCAAAAAGGACATTTGGGAAAATTCTTAAAGGATGGTGAGATACTCTCAAGGATAACGGTGGTGGCTAATAGGAGTGGGGGTGAAGAAGTTCAGGAGGGTAGAGAAAGCATTGCAAACAGAGGAATTCCTGTGAACAAAGTCTTGAAAATGTGCCTGATCTCAAATGTGATGGTTAATTTTGTGTCGACCTGAATGCACCACAGGGTTCCCAGGTGTTTGGTCAAACGCTATTTTATGAGTATCTGTGATGGAAATTTTAGATGAGAGTAACATCTGAATCTGTAGACTGTGTAAAGCAGATTCCTCTCCCAAAATGGAGTGGGCATCATTCAATCAGCTGAAGGCCTATACAGAACAAAATACATTACCTTCCCATAAGTAAGAGGAAACTCTTGCATGGCTGCTGAGCTAGAACATCAGTCTCTTCCTGTCTTTGGACTCTTTGAGCCTGCGGGCTTTATGGACTATAATTTATGGCATCGCATCTCCTGGTTCTCAGGCCTCTGAACTAAGAGTGGAACTACACCATCAGCTCTCCTAGGCCTCCAGCTTACTGACTACAGATCTTGCGACTTCTTGGCCACCATGAACCTGTGAGCCAATTCCTTGTAATATATCTTTCTGTATAAACACAAATCTTGTTGGTTTGTTTTCTCGGGAGAACCCTAATACACTGCCAGATTATAACTTGATGTGGTTGTATATGAAAGTGAGTAGAGAGGACGGGAATGCTCTTTCATATTTCTAGAATTAGAAATTTTATACTTCCCTTTGACAATTCTTTTTTTTTCCATTTTGTTCCCCTTCATAGCTGTTTTTTTTAAATAATAAATTTATTTTTTATTAGTGTTCAATTTACCAACATACAGAATAACACCCAGTGCTCATCCCGTCAAGGGCCCCCCTCAGTGCCCATCACCCACTCACCCCCACCACCCGCCCTCCTCCCCTTCCCCCACCCCTAGTTCGTTTCCCAGAGTTAGGAGTCTTTATGTTCTGTCTCCCTTTCTGATATTTCCCACACATTTCTTCTCCCTTCCCTTATATTCCCTTTCACTATTATTTATATTCCCCAAATGAATGAGAACATATAATGTTTGTCCTTCTCCGATTGACTTACTTCACTCAGCATAATACCCTCCAGTTCCATCCACGTTGAAGCAAATGGTGGGTATTTGTCGTTTCTAATGGCTGAGGAATATTCCATTGTATACATAGACCACATCTTCTTTATCCATCATCTTTCGATGGACACCGAGGCTCCTTCCACAGTTTGGCTATTGTGGACATTGCTGCTATAAACATTGGGGTGCAGGTGTCTCGGCGTTTCCCTCCATCTGTATCTTTGGGGTAAATCCCCAACAGTGCAATTGCTGGGTCGTAGGGCAGGTCTATTTTTAACTCTTTGAGGAACCTCCACACAGTTTTCCAGAGTGGCTGCACCAGTTCACATTCCCACCAACAGTGTAAGAGGGTTCCCTTTTCTCCGCATCCTCTCCAACATTTGTGGCTTCCTGCCCCCTTTGACAATTCTTTCTTTTTTTTAAATCTATTATCTGTTTCCAAACTCTGTTGACTCATCTTTGTGGCATTTGGCTCTATCTTAGCATGCATCTCCCCTTCATGCCTGTGTGTGATCTGTGCTTCAGCCATCCTTGGCTATTACTGGCATGTTCCATCATAAGCACTTCCCTCCCTCTGTACACTTGCTCATGCTATCTTGTCTTCCAAGGATCCTTTTCCCCATCTCTGTGTAATTATATCCAACTCCTGCATAAAGTTTGATGAAGTGGTGCAAGCTTATAAAGGTGTAAAATTCTATCTGCCTTGTGTGCTTTTGTTTACTGCTCTATTCACAATGTCTAGGATAGTGATTAGAACATTAGAGTGATAGAGATAGAGATATAGAGATAAAGATGAGAGAGAGAGAGAGCGGGAGAGTTGGAGAGAGAGACATACACACATAGAGGGATACATACATACAGAGACAAAGGCAGAGATAGAGATGAGAAGGAGGAAGAGAGATGGAAAGAGAGACACACATACAGAGATAGATACCTACAGAGAGAGAGAGGTGTTGACTGACAGAATTCAGGACCTAGGATGAGTTGTCAGTGTTCAACTTCCTTTTGGGTGCATGAGCTCAAATTCATTCAGATTTATGTCATTTGCAAACCAAAACAATTCTAGCCAATCCACTATCTATAGAGGTTTAGCCATTAAAACTACTGAAAGACATTTCTTGCAAAAACATGGGTCACAAGGATGAGGATTCAGTATTTCCCGGTGCCTCAGGTTCTTCCCATCCTTTAGGATATGTAAACACTAAATTTCTCCTGTAATCACAGGACCACCTTGAGTGAGGGAGAATTTCTTATCTCTGAATACATTAGAAAAATGCTAAGAACCAAAAGAAATACCTTGTAGTCAATTTATGAACCAACTACTCTTAAGATAGCCACTACTCTTTCAATTTGATGAAAGCGCTGCTTGGGCTCATCATGTTCTATTGAGTCTTAAGTGGTATGTTTCATTATCAGTTTAATAATATGTTTACCAGTGGCTTAAGACAAGTCTCGATATTGCATTGCTCTTGAATCCCATTATATTTGATTCCTTTTTACCTCTAAGAAGAAATAATAGTTTCATCATTTAGGACTTCTTTAATTATACTTTTCCTTTTTAGAATGTAATGAGAGTTTTCACATACTTTACATTTTTTAAGTGCCAAGCCTCCTTATTAAATGAGGGAAGCCCTTTGATCTTCAAAGAAGGAAACAAAAGCAGAGCAAGGTCCCTAGACCTTGATAACCATGCTGGCTCTAACTGAGGGCTTGAACATGGGAAGACTGATATCCAACTCACAGTTCTTCTTCTCTACTATATTGCTTTCCTCTTGTTGAAGAACACTTTTACATAAATAATAAAAAAAAACTTTGCAAAGCTTGTTTCAAGCCTATCTCCAGCTAAGTGAGTGAAACAACTATCATTAACAAGCCTAAAAAAGGACTTTCTTATTTTTTAAATTTTTCTGTTTTTTAAGTTCTTATTTACTTATTTATTTTTAATGATTTTACTTATTCATGAGAGACACACAGAAAGAGAAAGAGAGGCAGAGACATAGGCAAAGGGAGAAGCAGGCTCCCCTCAGAGATCCCAATGAGGGATTTGATCCCAGGACTCCAGGATCACACCGTGAGCCAAAGGCAGATGCTCAACCACTGAGCCACCCAGGCATCGTTTAAGTTCTTATTTAAATTCCAGTTAATATACAGTGTAATATTAGTTTCAGGTGTACAATATAGTGACTCAATACATACACACAATGCCTGATGTTCATCACAAGTGCACTCCTTAATCCCCATCACCTATCTCACCCATCCCCCCACCTCCATTCTGGCAACCATCAGTTTGTTTTTTATAGTTAAGAGTCCATTTTTTGGTTTACCTCTTCTTTTTTTCTTTTCCTTTTATTCATTTTTTTTTTTTGTTTCTTGAATTACACTTAGGATTGAAATACTGTGGTATTTGTCTTTCTCTGACTGATTTATGGGCCCTGACCCTAACCTTAAATCTGGAAAAAAAAAAAGGGAAGAGGATGTAACACATATGTGGATCACACACACACACACACGTACACACACACACACACACACGTACACATACACACACACATAATGGAATATTACTCAGCTGTAGAAAGAATGAAAGCTTGCCATTTGTAATGTCAAGGATGGAGCTAGAGAGAATTATGCTAAGCAAAATCAGAGAAAGACCTTGTGCTTTTTTAATGGAAATACATTGGGTCATTTCTAATAATGTTACCAGGTCCCAGGCTCTATAACTACCTAGAGAAAGTCACTAGAGTTCTTTATGCTTTAGAGGGATTTTTCAGGATATAATACTTTCAAATTTTCCTCAACCAAAAAAAATTTAGAAATGTTCATTGGTGTTTTAATAAAGCCAATGTGTAAGTATCTCTCAATCTGTGATGCCATTTAATGCAGTGAAAAGGGAAGACTAAAATGATGATACATCTGACTTTATGCTTCAAATTTTACTGATCTCTTTAGAAGTTCACGGGCTTTTTCTTCCCCATCCACCGTTTTTTATTTTTTAATGGAAAAGTAATTCTTTTAGGTATTGATTGATAAGCTTGATTACCAAATTTATTTCCAAAACTCCAATGAAGCTTTTGCTGTGATAAAAGCAAATAGAAAGAGTCAGAAAGCCCATTTTTATTATTTACATATCATTATTCTTTCCATTCTACTTAGAGAGAAATATAGATCATGATAAATGATCTGAAAAAGTTTCAGTCATTTGATTTCAAATGCTAGTTTAGCCACACTTTTATTTATGCTTCCATAACATTGCAAGGTGTAGATAATTGAGCTGTGAAATATTCCTTTTCTCAGAAAACAGTTTGATAGTGGCAAATTCTAAGGGTCTTTTGATAGAGAAAAAAACCCCACATTATTGATTTTCCTCATTATCTGTTTGCTTATTTCAAAAATATATCTATAATTACCTGTTCAGGTATTAGCTCTTGGAGCAGTTGGAACACAAATGCTTTGTAATAATTGTTAGGAATATTCATCTTCCCTAAGATTAAAAGAAAAATAGCAATATCTTTGTTGCTATTTTTTCTGTCCTGTTACAGCTCTTATTATAAAATTGGCAGCCCTACTACTTTTTACATCATTCATCTGCAAAATCTATGGTTCTACACACTATATAAATATAGTTCAAAATGTAATATAGTGGCCTAAGTCATTTCACAATAGATGCAAAGGGCTACTGTTCCAATGGATTCTGAATGAATTTTATATACAGAGAAAATTCTGCTAGTTTTGACAGGAAGAAATACAGGAGACAAGCTAGAATCTAAGTAGCAATTTCATGAAGAAAAGGACAGGATTTAATCATTTATAGCATAGTAGATGCTTAATAAATATTTGTCAGATAAAACATTGAGTGAATGAATGAACAAACAAATGAACCATAGATACCCTGTGAAAATGCAAAGTTTCAGGAGTTTACTAGAGAATCCTATTGCTTAGAACAATGCAGGTATACTTCTTTCCAAAAAGCATAAGATTTCCTGCATCGGATGTGAGACAGAATCAACCGAGATGGGATACACCATACCAAATGTGATTTTATATTTTTCTTTACATAGAATTATAAAATATAAATGGATGGCCATTTGGTTTGCGTTGTTTGGGTGTTCTCCTCCCTAATAGAACTGGAAAGCATCCTAATAATTCTTTTGGGATTTTGGGTCAATAGGGTTGCTGAGTTTTACTTAAATTAGAAAAAAAGAAGCTCCATGGAAAAATACAAATATAATATCACTACAGGGCTTTTCACTGATGTTTTAGCTATGGGTTGAAAAGGGGAGGTGAGCAGGGGGATAGGTTAAATAGGTGATGGGTAGTAAAGAGGACACTGGTGATCAGTGCTGGGTGTGACATGTAAATGATGAATCACTAAATTCTACTCCTGAAACTAATACTACACTATACGTGAAAACTATCTGGAATTTAAAAAAAACTTGAAACAAAACAAAAACAAGCAAACAAACAAACGACAAAAACCCCAAAAACACTGCAAGAGAAAAGCTGAGATTAGATCTAGGATAAAATGAGTCATGTTTTAATGACTAACTGGAACCTTCAAATTATAGCAACACAAATGCATTTATGTCAATAAATGCTGGATTGGAGTAGACTACACAAGGTGATCACTGTCTGATAGGCCAATTTTACAAACAATTTTGGTTTTTCTTTTACTACAGCAATTGTTATTTTTGCAAAATGATCTTTGAAAAGTAGCATTTTCCTTGTCTTGGTGACTTCACATTAAGAAAACAGCCATATTTCTTCCTTAGTTATCACAGAGGAAGGCGGACTTCCTGACTTTAGAGAGAACAAAGTTACAATCTTCTGAATACATGGGTGGTAATTTGAACTTGACCTAACAAAGTCGAGATCACAAGTAGCCTAACTCCCAGAGTTAGAATGCGTACACTACAGGACAGAAATGCTATTTCCTTTCTAAAACTTCAAGGATGGCATACATTAAAAAAAAAAAAAATCTCTGAAAAGTGAATCAACCACAGTTTTGAAGGCCAATTTCTACTATAGTTTTCTTATTTTCTATCCATTACACAAGTGTTAAACAAAATGTTTGAATGGAACATTTAATAACAAAAGACATTTATGATGTTTACTTAATGCTTTGGACCATTAAGCATCAATGACATGAGTTATTATATGTAATATCTGGCCAAAAATCTTCTGACTAGGCTGTGTTTTACTACTCTTGGAGCTGCCAGCATCCCGATTTGAAAAAAAATCTGTGGTCAAATCCTAGTTTTCTCAGAGGATTTGGATTTGAAAATATCTCCTGTTGCCAGAAAGTACCTTTTGAAGTTTACATTAAGATGGATATTTATTTATTTTTTCCCTATAACAATGACAGTGGTTGAGATAAACTGTTTAATTCTAAATAGAAAATACATCTGCTGTGTCTGCATTGTTTGTGGTTGCTGGAGGGGTGACAATTTAAACCAAGTAGCACACATGACATTTTAAGTGAGATGTTGTGTGAGGGCTCACAGCTGGCTGACGTCGTCCTCTCCTGTTCGGATGGGTCCTGTGGGGTGGCTGAAGCCAAAGCCCCTACTATCAAGCCCACTGCAGATGGTCATCCAAGGATGTCTTTTGCTTTCCTTCTTTCTCAAAAAGTGAAAAAGTGGCAAAAGAGAACTCAAAAATCAGTATTTTCCTAATGATACTTACCTGTTGATTTGTAAAAAGAAATTTAGCATATTTTTTCAAACTTACTTTCCACCCCAAATCACATTGGTTCTTGATTTGGGAATGCACAGAATATGCAGAGAGTAGATATACCTTTAATGTCAATTTCTTCTACATACGTTTCATGTATTTCATAAAATTTCCAGGAATTTCTTCATACAGTTTTTCATACTTCTTGTTATATATATGCTTAAGAATTTTGCATTTTCCTTGCCATTTTGAGTGAGATTTTGTCCAATATTATATATCATAGCTTTGTGATGTTTATATTATGGAAATGCCTTTTGTATTTGTATTATAACTTGTACTTTGACTGATTTTTTAAAATGTTTCTAGTAGGTTTCCAGTTCATGTTCTATAAATATTTTTTGTCATCTGTGATCATGCTGCTTTCTCTGCTGTGATCATTGTACTCCCTATTTAATTCTCTTGCTTAAGTGAGTATCCAGCATTTCCAAAAATGATATTAAATAGTGATGGCAATAGTGGGCATATTTGGTTTTTTTCCTGATTAAGTAGATATTTTCACCATTAAGCCTGATGCAAGTTTTAGTTTTATTTGTTTATTTGTTTGTTTATTTATTTATTTATTTATTCATTCCATTCATAGAAACTTTAGTATTTACCTATAAAAAGGATATTTTAAGAGATCTGACCACCCATAATACTAATCACATTTAGTTAAAATATAATAATTCCTTAATATTATTAACTATCCAGTAGACTGATTCCAATTGTCTTATAAACATTAAGCAATTTTAGAGTCAGTACCTAAAAGATCCACATATTGCAACCAGTTAATGTTTCTTGCCTCTTTTAATTTATAGGTCCACCCACCACCTTTCTTCTTTCTTTCTTCTTTCTTTCTTTCTTTCTTTCTTTCTTTCTTTCTTTCTTTCTTTTTTTCTTCTTTCTTTCTTTTTCTTTCTTTCTTTCTTTCTTTCTTTCTTTCTTTCTTTCTTTCTTTCTTTTGAGTTTTTTCATTGAAGAAACTAATTATTTTCCTATAGAATTTCCCCCAAGGAATTAGATTATTTGTCCTATAGAATTTCCCCAAGCCTATAGAATTTCTCCAAATAATTGCCTCTCCATGGTATCATTTAACATGTCCCCCTGTTGTTTGTGGTTCCTATATATGTTGGTTGTTGGAATTAGACATTTGATCAGACTAAGATTTTATTTATTTATATTTATTTATATTTATTTATATTTATTTGGCAAAACTGACTGGTAGGTTGTGGTGTGTTCTTCCCTTAGGATACATAAAATATCTGTTTGATGTCTCTTGTGTGCATGTAGGGGACGGTTAGTAGCCGATAATGATCAATGCCTAGACCCATTAGTATATCAATAATGGTAAAGTAGTGTTTTTCTAATTTTATCATTACTGATTTACTTAGTAGCTGCAGTTTTTATGTAAGAATGTATCTTTTTAAATTACAAGGTCAGTTAGGAGCTTTGCCTCAAGACAATTATTGCACTTTGGTATGCAGCAGAAATGATTTATTTGTTTTTCCCATTTCACCACACAGAATATTAAAAAGATGTGCGCTTTAGGGGTGCGACGTAATACAACTAATCATTGTCTTGCTTCAACAAAGAAATGTTAAATGAAATGTTTCAAAAACTGTGTGTGCTTAGTGTTAAAAAAATACAATACAATGATGACTGTTATGTAATACAATGATGATACAATAAATACAATGATGACTGTTATAGTTTGTTACCACTGAGTTGATGCCTGCTAGGCTTCACAGTTTTGCCCACTTTTGCTTTTGTTACAGCAGTATCATTGTCAACACAGTGACAAAGTTAAATGATACCTTATTATTTATGTTATATTATGATAATAGTTTTGACCTTGTGGACCTCGTAAAATGTCTTGGAACTCTTAAAACTACACTTTGAAAAACCACTGTACCAGACTCGAGGTCCCCATTAAACAGGAATATTTTCTTCCATCACTCCTATTCCACCTCCACCAGCTGAGTCAGGGCTCAGCTAAAAGGTGAACTTTTCAGAACAACCTTCCCCAGGGCCAGCCACAGTAAAGCATCAATATCTCATCAATATCACCTCTTCCTATTCTAATTCTCTGCAGTCTTTACCACTATCTCATTATTTTCTTGGTTATTTTCTGCATTTTATTTTCTCTCTCCTGCCCTTAGAATGTCAATTATTTGAGAAATGGGTTTATTTTTCTGACTTCATAGTCTTTAGCACATAGTAGGCATTTTAAAAATATTTAGTGAGTGAATGAAAATGTTTTTATATACATAGATAATTTCTAGATTATACCAGTAGTAAGGGTTGCTTGGGGAGAAAGAGACTAGGGGAAGTCAAGAGACCTTGGAGCAAGGAGCAGTAGACCTGGAATAGCTGGAGACCAGGTTTTATGCCCAAAAAACGCTTTTATGATTTAACTGTGACTCTTATTTAGCTAATCATCTCTTATTCTCTTTTCAGATTTCATGTTCTATTTAATCACATTTAACATACTGTTATTATTTTTACTCATTCCTATACTAGTGTTGATGTAGTATCATGACTCTGAAAACCTGAATGGTAACAGGCTGTCCCATCTGTTATTTTCCTGCTCTTCTTTGAACATCTCTTTATCTACACTCAGGTAGGTACAAGATGATTGCTCAATAAATTCCCATTTCAAAACCCTCAATTTATTCATATCCTGAGAAAAAGCAATCATCACTGAATCATAATCCCAAATTTCATCAAAAGGCAGATGGTGAAGATTCTCTGGCTCACACTGAGAAATAGGTACATACCTGTGTCTATTTCTAGCCAGAGAAACAGGGACATGCCCAAAAACATGGTTGTAGGGAACCTACCCTTGACTATAGAGAGGCTTTCTTAGAAAAAGAGTCAACATAAGCTAGGCAGAGAGCTAAAATGATGTTTTCTACAATTTGTAATTCATTTTATCAAAGTTTTTAATAAAAACATCTTTAAAATTACCTAAATGTTTAATGTTTAGATAAATTAATTTGAATACATTTTGGCAAACTAAACCTGACATTATGCTTGCTACAGATCACAAGCTGAGCAGGATCCATTAATCCATCCCACAGAAAACAGTCTTACTTGTAGCCCATTACAATATACCTCAAGACAAGAGGGTTTTGCAAACATCCTATTATTCTCCTATGGTCCTTTTTGATCCATAGAAAACATTTTCCCTTGGGCACCAGAACTCTTCTCCCTATTAGTTTATCTCTATTTTTCTATTTCATTTTTTATTCAGTATTCCAGCTCCATCCTGCCATAAGCGTCAGCATCCAGCAAGCATGTCCTGTGTCACATGGCTTCTTAAGTTTTGGTATTCTCAGGTTCCATTGTCCTGGATCCTTTCTGTGCTTAGAAGGTAGCAAATATCAGACAAACCAACCACCCTATTCTGCTGAAGCTGATTGTCTCACAGAACTTATTCTCTTACTTCTCAAGTAAGTGCAAGTACAGGAGTTACTGAAGAAGTCAATAGAAGTGTGCAGAAATTCCTGGACACCTACTGTGACATCCAACAAACTAACTCTGGTTAATGACCCACTGGACATTAATGTTTAAAACTTCTAAAAAAATAAATGCATTATTTAAAGCAGGATGCCATGTGATGATCTGTAAGAATAAAAACTGACACAACAGCAGGTGGCACATTTACCTTCTATGATTCAGTCTATGAAGGCAGTAATTATACATGTTCATTAAGTTAATGAGATTAACTTATTAATCACAGTGATTTCCTAAAGCGGATGCAGTTTTCATCCTGAAACATAAACAAAGGTGTTAAAAGATACAGAAAAAGCTGCCCCACCTTACCTCTATATTACCATTATCTTACTTAAAAAACCTGTAGCAGGGGACTTATTTAATTCAACTGTCATCCACACTAATTTGTGTTTAACCAAAATACCTCCAACCTACAAATACCTACAAAATATCTACAACCATAAGAGATTAGCAAAGCATAGTTGAACAAGCATTGGATAAAAAAGTCTTAGTTTTGAAACTTGAAACTAAGTTATATGATTTAGGAAAATCCTCTCTGATCTCAGTTCACCTTTGTTACCTTTCTGCATTGTGCACCAAGCAATATCTGCCCTATTCAAGTCGCAAGTGTATTGTAAGGATCAGTAAACAAATGTTATGATAAAATGCCTCAAATCTATAAAAGGTTATATTTGTAAGTCCTTTGGGTGCAGGAGTCTATTTTTAGTCATCTTTACATTTCATTAGAAATGAAATCCTCAGTCTAGTTTTGATGAAAGTTGAGTAGTGAATTAATTAATCGTTGACCCTATCATAACTTTCTATATTGTTGTTCAGCATGGAAAACCTTTTAGTGCTGCTAGTCTTATGTCTCTTCATATTTGCTCCATACTTACTAATTGTTCTCATCTAAGTTCATTTACTTTGTCTACTCTGTTGAGTCATATCAATCATACATCTACCACTTTGGACACTCAGTGGAAGGAGAAAAATATGTTAAGTTTCTATGTAATATAAGTACACTGATATAAAGGAATTACAAAATGAGAGAGATTTTAGAATATTAGATGATAGAGAATTGACGTAGCCTAAACATAGATGAAGTCCTTAAGAGAGAGACTAAAGTTTATAAAAGTAAAATCATGGTATTCTTAATGTTGCACATTTTGTCACCAAAAAAGCTATTAATCATGCTACAATCAATTTATCTCTAATATATACTATGCACCATACAGTTTCCCAAAATGTGCTACAATTCAGTTTGTTTGTAATGCCCAAAAGTTGCTGAGGAGGGTGATCTCAGACCAATTCTTTTATATGAGTGTTGTGTCTCAAAACAACACAACAATTTCCATTATTCCATTCAAATAATTATAACCTTTTTAATGATAAGGTGATATATGTTCAGCCAAAATATCCCATTCATGATTCATGAAGAAAAACATAAATGAACATTTTGGGTATTTGAACTTATAACTTAAATTATATGTGTCAGTCCCTGTGAGAGGTGCTGGGAATACAGGTATTAATGACATGCCAAGTTTCCGTTTTCAGAGTGCAGACTCAAGTGCTGAGAATGACCACCACTTAGTTCAACACTCTGTGTAATACCATGGCAAAAGTTGATTGATCCATCTATATTTAAGACATTTGAAATTTGGAAATTACTTCTGAAAAAAACTATTTCCCATTTACTCAACTA
The DNA here is from genome assembly GCF_018345385.1 of Vulpes lagopus. Lineage (NCBI taxonomy): Eukaryota > Metazoa > Chordata > Mammalia > Carnivora > Canidae > Vulpes > Vulpes lagopus. The sequence goes on from NC_054825.1 coordinate 83,682,411, forward strand.
GTAAGTAGTAGGAATCCGCTTTTGAAGCTAGTCTGCCTGGCTTCAAAATTTAAACTGTAAATCTCTATTTTTTTTTTTTTTTGCAATCTCTGATAAAGGAGGCCTATTTTTTTAAGGTTCCCACATGATTGATGCTAACACATGTATCTTCACCCAAAGGCCTGCCACTTTCCACATCTCCATTGGAAGGACTGGGGTCATCTCAAAGGGTCATCTCAAACAATCCATAGCTGAGGATTACTAATCAGTAAGAGGCAAAACATTAACAGAAGTTTATTTAGAATAACTGAAAATATTTTTAAACTTTTACTTTGGGAAAGCCCTATATAATGAAATATTTCTTTGGCATCATGCTCCACAAATAGAAATAATAAATAAATAAATAATAAAGGAAAATATCAGTAGATCTGACCATGTACAGATCTGAACATTTTAAACATCTATAGGTTAAAATGAATCCATAAACAGAATTGAAATGCAAAGCACAAAGCAGAAATACATGGCAACATGTATAGCAAACAGATATTAATATATTAAAAGTATGCTTCTGAAATAAGAAAAAAGAAGTAAAAAAATAAAGAGTGATAGTAGAAAATTACACAAGAAAATATATGAATGACTGATAAATACTTGGTGGGAAAAAACCTTTGTGTCACTTAGCTAAGAAGGAAGTGAAAATTAAAACCAAAGTGTTTGGAAAATTGATGATACCTATAGTTTACAAAAGTAGTAGAAAAATGGGCAGTCTCATTGCTGTAGGAAATAAAATCTGTATAAGATTCCTGGGCGGCCACTTGGTAGTAAGCATTAATACCTTGAAGATGACCGTTCTAGGAATTTATTTTAAAGCAATTGCTAAAGATGGACTTAACAGTTTACCCAATATGGTTAAGTGTAACATGATTATAAAAGTGACAGATTGGGGGAAATGTCCAGCAACAGAGGGACAAGTAATAGATGAACTATGATGTGTCCAGAGGAAAGAATACCTAAACAGCAATAGAAAATGAAGCTGTTTTATTCAAAAAAACAGGAAAGGAAACAGGAAAGCTGTTCACAATAAATTAGGTAAAAAACAAAATAAATTAAGAAAAATCAAGGAAAAATAAAAGGTAACAAAAGACATGTCTAGTTTTATCACAGATGTGTGTACCTGTGCACACACGTGTACAAGGGCATGTGGATATACACGTGTGTGCCTGTACTGGAAAAATCAGTCACCAAAACCACGGCTGGTTATTTATGGGAGCTGGTATAACAGGAACTTTCACTTTTGTCTTTTTGCTTTGATAAGTACAATGAACAACTGTTACCTTTAAGAAATTTTGTCATGTAAGGAATATATCAAATAAGCTACCACCATATGACTTGATCTATATCACAGATATTTGATGCTTACAAAATAGCTTACCTTGCTCAGTTTCTACTTTCTATGTTGAAATTGTGAAACCTTCCTATTTGTGTTACTGCGGACATTGGTCAAGTTATTAGTCAATGTTTATTACGTGAGAACTGTATACTTAACTCTAAACAAAATATAAAGCTGTGGAGGGAGCTGAAATGAAATGAGAAGCCTGAGGAGCTGCAGTGTGGATGGCCTTTTGGCAGGAGCTGCCCTAGTGGCTGCAATCAGTGGCATATTTATTGCATGGACTCCTGACAAGCGGATTTGGATAGCCGTGAGAAGTCTCTTAGGCCTCTGTTGGCAAGTGGGAGCAAGGAGAGAAGACTAAGTGGTGAGAGAATTTCAGGTCACAGCCTGTGTCCCTGTAAGACAGTTGGAATTGGGGTCATATATGAGGTGGCAGCTGGTGTAAGCTGTTAGGATGATGGCTCATTCCTCTATCTGTACATTTTCTATTTTAGTCTGTACATTCACAAATGCTAGAAGCCTCTTGGAAATAGAAGGAAAGGCTCTCATTATGGCAAGAGCTTAGGACTTTCTAGAAGAATGAAACCCTATGTTGGCTTCAGGGTCTACTCTAAGTAGAGATTTCTTCCAGAAAAGATTGAAAGTGAAGTGATGAGAATAAAGCAAGTAAAGATTGAAGGCTATTCAAAATCTGGGTGCCCAGCCAGGTGATACTCTTTTCTCTCCTGTTACCTGCTTAGACCAATCCACCTACTTAATCCCTCTCCCCAGATACCTTTTGTTCTTTACACACAAGAAGACCAAGATCCTGTGATTCTAAAACAGCATTTCACAAAGGGTGGACCCTGGTCCACTGGCTTCTGTGTTACCTGGGAACATCTTAGAAAGGCACATTCTCAGGTCCAACCCCAGCCATACTAAGGTAGGATTTCTGGGAGTGCAGCCCAGTGCTGTACTTTGACAAACTGTCTGATTCTGATGCATGTTCAAGTTTAAGAACCACAGATCTAGATGAGGCACCTCTCAAAGTTCTCTTGATAAAAGTAAAAAAAAAAAAAAAGTATTCAAAGGTTTTTTTTTTTTTAAGATTTATTTATTTATTTTCGATAGACATAGAGAGAGAGAGAGAGGCAGAGACACAGGAGGAGGGAGAAGCAGGCTCCATGCCGGGAGCCTGACGTGGGACTCAATCCCGGGACTCCAGGATCGCACCCTGGACCAAAGGCAGGTGCTAAACCTCTGAGCCACCCAGGGATCCCCAGGTTTTTAATCTAAAAGTAGTCAAAGACTTTTAATCTAAAAATTGATGTGTAAAGATACCATGTAGCACCAAAAAGATAGTGAGTTTCCAAAAATTTTGTAGGGGGCAGGATTTAATTCCTAGATTCAACATTTTTTTTTTCAAATTAATGAGTACCATACTGAATAGACCAAAGTTTGTATTTCTGTATGTACGCATACAATGTAGGATTGAAATTATGCAAAATTATACATAAGGATATATGCACATGGAATTTTATTTTAAAGACTGTTTATAATACTTTCATCCATATTTATTCTGAGGTTCTTGTTAAGATGCAGGAAGAGTAGGAAAGTTTCTGCGTACTCTTCCACTCCCCTAGAATGTATTTTGCAACCTTTTCTCCCATCTCTCAAAACTCCCTTACTGTCCTTCTTGTCCTCATTTAGCAAATGACCTTTATTTCCTTCAGAAAGACTCCCAGAAGCTGCCAGAGGATTAGAAGTAAACACTTCGGGGTGTTTTACCAGCTGATGCCTGGGTGGCTCAGCTGTTGAGCTTCTGCCTTTGGCTCAGGATGTGATCCTGGGATCTGGGATCGAGTCTCGCATCGGGCTCCTTGCGTGGAGCCTGCTTCTCCTTCTGCCTGTGTCTCTGCCTCTCTCTCTCTCTCTCTGTCATGAATAAATAAATAAAATCTTAAAAAAAAATGTACATCTGAGTTGGGACTTTCGTGTTTACTGTTGTCCTAAAGCATTGCCTGGCAAAAAGTAGATGCTCAAAGAGTATTTTGGAAATGGGGAAATAGTGAAAGTAGACAGAGCTTAATAAAAGGTCTAAATTGGGATGTCTGGGTGGCTCAGTTGGTTAATCCTCTGCCTTTGGCTCAGGTCACGATCTCAGGGTCCTGGGATGGAGCCCCAGGTCAGGCTCCCTGTACAGTTGGGATTCTGTTTCTGCCTCTCCTTCTATACCTTTGCCCTCACTCATGATATCTCTCTTAAATAAATTAAGTAATTAAAGAAAAACAAAGAGAGAGAAAGAGAGAAAGAAAGAAAAAAAAGAAAAAAGGAAAAAAGGAAGAAAAAGGCCTAAATAGTATAGAATCTTAGAGCTGGCCTTTCTTGGATGCACTAGAGAAATAAAACACAAAGTCTGGCACTGTGGGGAAAAGAACCTTTTGAATAAAGACAAACAGGAAAGGCAGCATGGGCAGTGGAGTAGAGTGAGGAGCTACAGCACTACTGAGTACAAAGGTCCTAATGGACAGAGTCAGGATACCGAATTCTCCTGCGCAATGTCCAATGGTCAGGTGGACAGTCTTGGGCCAAGGATCCATATTCTCCTTGGAACTCATTTCTTCATCAGTAAGATAAGGTTTAAATGATTATTAAGGCAGGGGATTCTCTGATTAAAAAATATTGTACCAAATCAAAACCACAATGAGATACCACCTCACACCAGTGAGAATGGGGAAAATTAACAAGGCAGGAAACAACAAATGTTGGAGAGGATGCGGAGAAAAGGGAACCCTCTTACACTGTTGGTGGGAATGTGAACTGGTGCAGCCACTCTGGAAAACTGTGTGGAGGTTCCTCAAAGAGTTAAAAATAGACCTGCCCTACGACCCAGCAATTGCACTGTTGGGGATTTACCCCAAAGATTCAGATGCAATGAAACGTCGGGACACCTGCACCCCGATGTTTCTATCAGCAATGGCCACAATAGCCAAACTGTGGAAGGAGCCTCGGTGTCCATCGAAAGATGAATGGATAAAGAAGATGTGGTCTATGTATACAATGGAATATTACTCAGCAATTAGAAACGACAAATACCCACCATTTGCTTCAACGTGGATGGAACTGGAGGGTATTATGCTGAGTGAAATAAGTCAATCGGAGAAGGACAAACAGTGTATGTTCTCATTCATTTGGGGAATATGAATAATAGTGAAAGGGAATATAAAGGAAGGGAAAAGAAATGTTGGGAAATATCAGGAAGGGAGACAGAACATAAAGACTCCTAACTCTGGGAAACGAACTAGGGGTGGTGGAAAGGGAGGAGGGCGGGTGTTGGAGGGGAATGGGTGACGGGCACTGAGGTGGACACTTGACGGGATGAGCACTGGGTGTTTTTCTGTATGTTGGTAAATTAAACACCAATAAAAGTTAAAAAAAAAATATTGTACCCAATTCTTTTGTTTATAGGATAATTAGTAGAACTACGTCTTCATCTTCATTTTTCACCCCAGTTTGTTCTCTTCTCCAGTGTCTTATCACCCCTCCATCTCTTACAAATATTCTGTTACCTTCCATAGCATTGAGATTACCCCTGTCACAAGTTTCCTGATTGTTGAGCCATTTAAAAAGTTGTTTATCTTTTGCCCATATCTGAAGTCCATCATCAGGGCCGGCTGCCATTCCATCTGTAAAATCCCACTCTGCTCACCATGGCCCAGGCCCCTTCTGCCTGCACCTGAATCACTATGGTTATTTCCTCCCCCCAAACATCTAGAACCTTCTCCTTTGATTTCATCCAAATTTAGCAGGTATAGTCCTTGGCTTGGAATAGTAATCATTGTCTCAATTTTTACCCAATTTCTCCTGTGATCTCTGTCCTTTCCATTCTAATTAATGACTAGCTCTTCCCTTTCATGTTAATCTATTTGCTCAGCAACCTCATTCTGTCTCCTGTCCAGTGAGTTTGGACATATCTCAACATCTCCAACAAGATTTTTCTCTTGCCTCTATGCCTTTGTGCATACCAGCTTCTCATGTCCTTTGGACTAAAAACCATAATAAAGGGGCACCTGGGTAGCGCAATTAGTTGAGTGTCTGACCTTGACTTTGGCTCAGGCCAAGATCTCGGGGTCTTGAGATTGCACTCCAAGTCAGGCTCTGAGCTCAACAAGAAGTCTGCTTGAGGATTCTCTTGTCCTCTCTCTCTACTCCTCACACTCACTCATGCTCTCTCTCAAATAAATAAATCTTTAAAATAACAACAGTAAAGTATCTAGGGAGCCTTAGGTTGTTTTCACTTTTCTATGACTATAGATAAGCAGGATATCTGAGATACTGGCATATTCTTCTGTGCCATGTTCTCATGGAGATGCCTCGATTCTGCTGATGCACTATTCCTGAGGCAAGGGTTCTGTGCTGAGGCTGACAGCCTCGTGCTGGAGCCCCACCTCCCTACATGGTCCTAATCACTGTATTCTCTACTGCAACCCTCTCTCTTCTCCATGCTCCCTCTTTTGCAAGCCCTCCAAGTGTTTTGATGTGCTTAGGCTCTTGGAAACACAAGCCAGAAAGTGGTTCTGTCTTGCACTGTGTCACAGGACCACCCCTGAGCTGATTATCTACAAAGTAAAGGGAAAGTAAAAGGGAAAGATAGAAACAAATCAAAATATTATCTAGCCCCAAGAATGGGAGATAGCTTTTGCTGGAAAATATACTTGTATCATATCTGATAATACAAAATTGTCCTTTAAAGAATTTGAGGTAGATACATGGCAGAGATTTTATTTTTTTCTGCTTGAGATATAGTTTGGTTCCCATAAATCCTATATGACATTATGGAAATTTTATCCATTGGTATTTAGCCTAAGTACTTACACTTTGAAAAGATAAGAAGTATCTCCCAGAATAAGCTTAAGAACACATTAAGAGTAAGACTCTTCAAGAAATGGTATTGGGAAAACTGGATACAACATGCATAAGAATGAAACTGGGCCAGTTTCTTACACCATACACAAAGATAAATTCAAAATGGTTGAAAGACCTAAATGTGAGACAGGAAACAATCAAAATCCTAGAGGAGAGCATAGGCAGCAACCTCAGCCACAGCATCTTCTTCTTACCAGACATGTTTCCAAAGGCAAGGGAAACAGAAGCAAAAATGAACTATTGGGACTTCATCAAGATAAAAAGCTTCTGCACAGCAGAGGAAACAGTCAACAAAACTAAAAGGCAGCCTATAGAATGGGAGAAGATATTTGAAAATTATATATTATATAATATAATTATATATAATAATATATAATATATTATTATAAAATTATATATATATATATGTATCTCCAAAATCTATAAAGAACTTACCAAACTCAGGGCACCTGGGTGGCTCAGTGGTTGAGCATCTGCCTTTGGCTCAGGTCATGATCCCAAAGTGCTGGGATTGAGTCCTACATCAGGCTCCCCACAGGGAGCCTGCTGCTTCCTCTGTCTGTGTCTCCGCCTCTCTCTGTGTGTCTCTCATGAATAAATAAATAAAATCTTTCAAAAAAAAAAACACTTATCAAACTTAACACCCAAAAAACAAATGACTCAGTTTAGACATAGGCAGAAGACATGAATAGACACTTTTACAAAGGAGATATCAGGTGGCTAACAGACTCATGAAAATATGCTCAACATTGCCCATCATCAGAGACATACAAATCAAAATCACAATGAGATACCACTTAGCCCCTGTCAGAATGGCTAAAATTAACAACATAGGAAACAACAGGTGTTGGAGAGGATGTGGAGAAAGTGGAACCCTCTTGCATTGTTGGTGGGAATGCGAACTGGCACAGCCACTCTGGAAAACTGTGGAGGTTCCCCAAAAAGTTAAAAATAGAACTACATTACAACCCAGCAATTGCACTATGAGGTATTTACCCAAAGGATTTAAAAATACAGATTCGAAGGGGTACATGCACCCTGATGTTTATAGCAGCATTATAAAGCAATAGCTAAATTATGGAGAGAGCTGAAACGTCTATCAACTGACAAATGGATAAAGAAAATGTGGTATGTATATACAATGGAATATTACTCAGCCATCAAAAAGAATGAAATATTGCCATTTGCAAAGATGTAGATGGACCTACAGTGTATCATGCTAAGCAAAAAGTCAAATACCTTATGACCCATTCATATGTAGAATTTAAGAAAGAAAACAGATTAACATATGGGAGGGGGCTAAACAAGAAAAATGAGAGAGGGAAACAAACCATGAGAGACTCTTAAAGATAGAGAACAAATAGGGTTGATGGAGGGAAGTGTGTGGCAGATGGGCCGGATGGGTGATGGGTATTAAAGAGGACACATGTTACGATGAGAACTGGGTGCTGTATGTAAGTGATAAATCACTGAATTTTACTCCTGAAACCAATATTGTCCTGTATGTTAACTATTTAGAATTTAAGTACAAGTTTGAAAAGAAAAAAAAATACATGTAGGAATTGATTTGTCATAATCCTTTTACATTTCTGAAGTGCAGGATAAAAAAAATACAGTGAACATTTAAAACATCTGAAGATTAAACTTTATCCTTCTAATTCACAGGGAACTTGTCTGAAATAAGTGGAAATTATGGCTAATGAACCATATAGCCAGAGAACTGGCTTTGGTGAGCTTATCTACATAAACATTTATCTACATAAAACAATATAGAATAAAAAAGTTTTATCCTGAAAGTGAACAAAGTTATAGTCTTCCATTGTATGCAAAAGGCTCTCTACTGAAATGAAGTAGGAAAAAGCATGTGCTTTATCTTTTTATCCTAATTTCTAACTCTGAAAATGGTTTTCAAAGTACTTTTATGTTTTTGTCTCTGTACTCCTTGTAAAAACAATAGTACATCACTTCTCTATGATAATCACATCTGTGGCACAGCTTCAGGAAAGGTCTCAGAAGTTCTATACCTATTACTTGTTCAACACACATGGTTAGCAGATTGACTCATGGGTCCACTCCTTGTTTACTAGCTTTAGAAAGGTTTATTGCTGTTCATTTTAAAATAGGGATTGAACTCTTTGTTTCTCTGTCTGACTTCTAAGTAGAAGCCAGTGGACTGAATCAAGATCCTTTTAGGCTTCTCAAATACATTTGGTAAAGAGAGATTTTACTTTTTATGGGCATTCACAAGTTAGTCAGCAAACAGTGTGGTTTCTTTTGTTTTTATTTTTCTCCTGAAGTACTGAAAAGATGGGGTGAGTACACAATCACAGAATCAACCCAATCCACAGCATTTTTTCCATATATACTGGGCCTCAGATCAGCTAATTTATTAAAAATTAAACATAAATGATTGGGAATGGTAATTCCCAAATTGGGAATGGGAAGGAAATTATTTATGTGTTAGTATTTTTGAAAAACGACTCCAGGACAAATGTCCATCTCACCTACTATTGTATCACTGGGCCTGGCACTAAGCATGTATGGGAAAAAGAGGTGTATCATAAATATTTGCAGAATGAATTAATAAACAAATGTCCAAATGTGGATGTAAAGCTGCCAAGATGATTTTAGAATGATCTAGAAAAACATTCCTAATAAAAAAATAGTTATCTCATGAATTCATTATGGTCCTAGGCCTATTTCTGGTAAAAGGTATCTCCAAGGTGGTGAAGTATGGAGGAATATATGCTATCTGAACACTTGTCAAAAGAAAGCAGGAGAAGCCATATTAATTTCAAACAGAACAGACTTCAGATGAAGGAAAGATATTAAGGTTAGAGAGGGGCATTACACTATGACAAAGGGTCAATTGTCCAAAAGGACATAATCTGATGCATCTGACAACAAAGCATCAGCAGGTGCCCCTTCCCTCCTCAGCCCCCAGAGGCACAGACTGTCCTTTAATATTACAGCAGTTAATGAATACTCCATCTGTCTTTCATTATTGAAATATATTTGTACGTTATTTATATTTTAAGCTTAACAGCTTAAAGGGGCTGTTAAAGGGGCTCTATGACCGTTTTACTTTTGGTTCTTCCCCCAGCTTTTGAAAACTGTGCTCTGCACACACAGTGAGAACTCCATAAACATTGGTTTAGTGAAGTCCTGTGGATCCCTTCCAAGTTGTTAGAGATCCATATCCAGCATTTGCCTGATTACAGAATGATAAAGAGGCAGTTCTCAGCCATGACCCCTTAGCACAGAGCTTGGCTCCTAAGCATGGTATCTCTTCTTATGCAGACTTGCCCCTGGCTTTGGTTAGGTTACTTAACCTCTCTGTACCCCCATTTCATCATTTTTAGATGCAAATAATGATGATAATATAATAAATTCTTGTTTTGAGAGAAAAATGTAGGTGCAGGTATAGGTATGGGTCTATACCAATAAAAGTAAATTTTCTTTCCTCTCTCCATTTCTAGACTATAATTCAAAATCCTACAAGGATTGACCAGGGCCGGGAAGACGGAAAACAAAGCTAAGAAATGGAGTGGAAATTTGAATAATATCAAGATCTGCTCTCACCAGCTGCTAGATACAAGAGGTGAAGAATGAGGTTTATGTAGACTTGAGAGTTCAAGGAAAAATAGTAAAGCACTTGGAACTTGAAGAAGACAGAAACTCAGTTACAGACGTGCCCAGGAAATACCAGTTCATTTGCACAGTAACTCCTCATCCTCAGCTTAAAAATCTTGAGAGCAGCTGTGCATTTTCTCTGCTTCCAAAGCTCAGTCCAGCTCCCTCTTGACCCATTGTTCAGTTTGGCAGTTTGCTTCACATTCTGCTTGTACTCTTTGCGGAGAGAGCCTGCCTGTGGAGACGCCAGGCTCCTCCCACTGCAGGGCTTCTGCTGGAAACACCCATGGGGACCCATGCCACTCTGTCCAGCTCTCCATTTTCAGTTCTCCCTTTTTGGCGTTCTCCTTACTCTTGAAGGGACTCTTCACCTCTTTTCGAGATTGAAGCAATTATGCTTAACTATCTTTTTCTCTTTCTGTATTTGTTCCTCTACATTTAATTAATAAGTGTACTGATGTTTGTCTCTGCTATTTAAACTCATCAGTGCTCCTCCATATTTTAGAAAGTGGAATGAGTATTTTCACTTCAGAGATTAAGTCCAAGAAATGGCTATTTAAAAAAAAAGTGGGAGTGTTCTAGGAAAATTCCTTTTCCTCAGACTTTATGCCAGAATACTTTTTATTCTTACCATTTTCCTCACTGATCAAGGGATAAAGAAAAGCTATTCATTTCTGGCTGCCTGCATGTGATTATTTTGAATATTCTTATTCTAGTATAAACACGATAATGGGACAAGACACTGATTAGCTTGTACTATCTTGAACCAGGGCAATGAGGAAGTTTTGAGTGTTAATTTTTAAGAGTTAATTTCCAAATCAGTATATTAATCAAAGGCTTCTTCCAAAGGAACTGAGTAAAAATGGAGTCATCTACCAGAAAGCATAGTGTTTGCCCACTTGAAAATTGATCAAGTTATCTAATTAGAAATAATGGAGGAGCATGTTGATCCAGTTAACATGCTGAACAAAATTAATTTGAAAATATTTCTGTGTAACTTCCACAGGAAGTGCATGTATGTCACATGTCTGTGTGTGATCACATGTGCCTGTGATTATATCCTTCTTATTCAAATGTGGTATTATTGATACTATGTGTGTCAAGAGTCAGAAAAACATATTAACTTTCTTTCTATCTATATTGACATTCATAAGGAAAAGCTAACATGACTCTGCTGTCAAGCTATTAAAGCAACTATTTATTTTTTTTTTAATTTTTCTATTTATTTATGATAGTCACAGAGAGAGAGAGAGAGAGAGAGAGAGAGAGAGGCAGAGACACAGGCAGAGGGAGAAGCAGGCTCCATGCACCGGGAGCCCGACGTGGGACTCGATCCCGGGTCTCCAGGATCGCGCCCTGGCAGGCGCCAAGACAGGCGCCAAACCGCTGCGCCACCCAGGGATCCCTAAAGCAACTATTTAATCTAATATACAAATTTGATTGCACCCTTCAAAAATTGTTCACCAAAACTCTTTCCTACAAGATAAAATTAAAGCTCCTTAACCCCTCATTTAAAAAATAATCTTTGTGACATAGTTTCTCTCTCAAAACTCATTGTAGCAGATGTATTTGTTCTAATCTAATATTTATTCTCTGCTGTTCTCCCTTAAACCTGTGGTAGAACCTAAAAAGCTAACCTGTCAATTTCCCAACCTCCCTTTGAGCTGTGTCACAGGTTACCAAAGAGAGAGTTATAAGCAAAATCAGTGAAGAAACTTCTGAAAAGGTTTTATTCTTAGAAAAAGGAAATAGATACCCTAGTGCCTTCTACTTTTCCCTTCCTTTGTTTCCTGACCTTCACAAAGACAAGATGCCTAGAGCTACAGCCGCCATTCTATGACCATGAGGAAAAGGCATTAGAATTGCAGAGATACTGGCCCTGACATAGTTGATCTATTAAAACAAAACTTCCAGATTTATGAGAAAAATTAAGCCCTATTTGTTTGGTTAATTTGGGTTCCCTATTATTATTGTAGAATGAAACCTAACCGACATACTCATTTTCTGCCTTTGTTCTTCTCACAAAACTTAATGCTCCAGCAATGCTGAAATGCTTATATTTCATCTAACATGTTATAGTCTTTTATGGCCTCATGCCTTCGTATATCCTCTGTTCTTCCACCTTATTCACTATTTCCCTCTCCCCTAGCTGCATAGTCTCATGTGGTAAAACCCAGCTTTGATATCACCTCTTCCAGGAAATCTTTCTTTGGACGTTTTAAGCCAAAAGTAATCATTCTCCCTCCTCTGAGGTTTGTCTTTATTATGAAGATATTTTCATGGTTGAACTTCTCACTTAGTATTATCATTTATTTGTATATCTGGTATCATAAATAGACATGAATAAAGTGTTATGGAATGACATACAAAGTATTAGCTATGGACAGTGCTGGAGAATATAGAAATAAGTCTACCTGAGGCACCTGGGTGGCTGAGTTGGTTAAGTGCCCAACTCTTGATTTTGGCTCTGGTCATGATTGAGCCCCAGGTCAAGCTCCACACTGGGTGGCTTAAGATTTTCTCTCCCCCTATCCCTCTGCCCCATCCCTCACTTCTCTCCCTCTCTTAAAAAGAAGAAAGAAAGAAAGAAAAAAAGAAAGAAAGAAAGAAAGAAAGAAAGAAAGAAAGAAAGAAAAGAAAAGAAAGAAAAGAAAAGAGAAGAAAAGAAAAGAAAAGAGAAGAAAAGAAAAGAAAAGAAAAGAAAAGAAAAGAAAAGAAAAAAAAAGGAAAGAAAAGAAAAGAAAAGAAGGCTTCCAGTCAGCTAACAGAGAAGGTCAAGCTTACAAACGACTAACCAGATTCTGTTGGGGTTTCTTTTTTCAATTTTATTTATTTGTTTTAGAGAGAGAGAGAGAGAAAGAGAGAGAGAGAGTGGGTATGAGCAGAGGGAGTGGCAAAGGGAAAGGAAGAGAAAGAATTTCAAGCAGACTACATACTGAGTGTGGAGCCCACACGAGGCACAGAGCCTGACATGGGGCTCAGTCCCACAACCCTGAGATCATGACCTGAGCTGAAACCAAGAGTCAACCACTTAACTGACTGACCCACCCAGATGCCCCACAACTAACCAGATTCTAAGACACAATAAAAGCTATCTTAAAGGAAAATGAACATTATGTGAATTCAGCAAAAAGAAGTGTTTATTGTAGTTGTGGCACATCCTACTTCTTTAGGATTCACTGAAAGTGAGAAATAAAGGGAAGAAAATCAGTAGGTAAACAATTTGGTGACTGGCTGGCTGGAGAAAAACTGAGAAAGCACAGTAGCTCTTGGGAAGCAAGTGGCCTAATTTGTAAAATGAAGAAATTGTACTAAAGAATTACTAATAGACTTTCTAGCTTTATCCTTGTGCTAATCTAATGTTCTTTGATGAATTTAATCAATTAATATGATCAAATTGGCACTAATATCAGAGTAGTGCTCTTTTAATCTTGCTCCTTTGCTTAGATATAATAAACTAAAGAAAAGAAAAAGAAAGTGAGAAAGTAAACAGGTTTTAAAAAGTCACTAGTAAAAGTGAAGAAGAGAAAAAAAGAGAGAGAGAGAGAAAGAGCGAAAAGAGAGACCTACATCTGAGACTAGTTTCAACAGAGGCAACCATCTAGGATAAAGTCCCACTCAGTGGTTGTTCAACATTCCACTCTTGGGACCTCTTACATGGCCATTCAAGGAATAGATGCTGCAGCATGATCACCTTTAAACTCTTGAGGGGAGCTAGAGTTCAAGTCACACTCAACGTGGTGTGAATAGAGTATGATGATGGTGTAGGATGATGATGATGATGATGATAATGATGACGAGGAGAAGCACTCTGCATTAAAACTACCACATGACTTACTTTCATCCCAAAGGAACGTTTTCCTAGTTAAGTAGAGTCAAAGTAAGTTCTACCATCCCAGTACTAAGAGGAATTTAACTGAGACTTCCATGAATCTCTCCATTAGTATTGGTTTCAAAAATTCTACCTCTTTCAGATAAAACTCTCAGGAAAAGCTACTGGAGCTTGTTTCCAGGGTTGTGGCACTAAGATGCCACTTGGTCAGAGCATCATTCACATCCTAATTCACATTTCTATCGCAAGGGACACATCTTGTTTAGAAATAATTCTATCATTTGCTTGCAACTACCTGGAAAATGCAATTCCCATTATAGACTAAATCATTTGTAAGAGGGATGAAAAAGTGTCATACTGTTTCCCTTCTTAGCTCCTGGGTAGAAGCTCTTTCCTCTGCCAGGAAATGCTTTTTCTTTCTAATCTATCTGTGGACCACCGACATCCTTTTAGTCCCAGTTCAAGGAAGTTCTCCATAGAGAATTCTTCATTTCCATTCTTCTTCTGGAGTTTATCATTCTCTTGTTCAGTAGTAGTACCTTGTGTGAACCTCAATTTTAACACTGATGACACTATGCTATGTTCATTTATTTACACATCTATCTTTTCTGCAATATGGCAAGTTCTTTGATTCCAGGGTCTGTGTCTGATTGATCTTTGATGTAGAAGTGTCTAAAAAGTATCTTGTACAAATACTCGTTTGATAAAATAATGACATTCATTTTATGAACCCTCTAACGATCTCCAACAAAAAGGCAAAAGAAATACCATTTGCCTAAAGACTCCAGGATTCGTGCATTAGATTCTTTGGTGTATAGAATCTTAAGAATAAAAGACCAACATGTGTTTATAAAAATAAGATGCCACAAATCATTTGGAGAGGTAACGAATTGTAATGGGAGTTTAACTCATCTATCAAAGCTTGTGTAGTCACAAATGGGTCCATTCTGTTGAAGTTTATATTGTAGAAACTAAACTGTTCCCTCATCTTTTGATTTTCCTTTCCTCTGCATTAGGCAAGATTTGTATTTGAAACTTAAATATTATCTCCCTTTGACCAGAGTCTTCAATACCACCCACAAATTGTTTAGGCAGCAAATCAAGAGAGTAAACCCTTTTGCATGAAAAACATCAAAATGTGGAACACATAGCTCATAAAATTTCTATAGAACATAACTGTGCAACTCTGTCATGAGTTTTTTCAATTAGATATTATTCATTGTTGAAATTATTATTATTGAAATAGTCCCAAAAGATTGTAATATGATTAGGACCAAAAGAATGAATATTTTAGCAAGTACATTGGCCCCTTATGGAGTAAACTGCTATTCCACAGCCAACTTTTTGTTGTAAACTATGTTAGGCAATAAAATACAAGCTCCCTCCAAAACTGACATGGACCTTCACTATCTTTTTGGATTAAATTATAACATCTTTCAAATGATTTTGGGTATGTGTGTTACTTTATCTTCATTATAAAGAAAAAAAATTGGAGATGATCTTGGGAGAAAATTACAGCCTCACCAGGACACAAATGAATTACATATGGCCCATTAAAAGCTGTCAGTTCAATTCAGATAACACTTATTTATTATTAGTTGTTTTAAAAATTTTATAGTTATTTTCCAGATTATTTCATTGCACTTACCCTCATTTAAAATTCTTTTTCTGTGGAGAGCTGACTGGTCTAATTTTTGTTTCCATTACTTTCCTACTGAAAGTTAAGTTAAAACATGGTATTCTTTGTCATTTGTCTTCTATATCATTATCATATTTGGGGCAATAGTGTTCTCAGAATTGCCAATGAGCTCTATGCCACTAATTTGCATGGACTGTGTTGATATATGAATGTTAAGAGAAACAAAATTTACCTTATCAAGATGCATTTATTATGTGGCATTGTGTCCTAAGCCAAAGGGAATCAAACAAAGGACTATGTCTTCCAACTATTCTAATATTTTGGAGAACATCTTAAAGTTTTTGTATATTAGAATTAGTACTTTTGATTTTATTTCACATAATTTAACTATAGAGGTGAATTTATTTGGTGTATGACTTTTCTGGTTTGTGTCAATGGGTTATAGAGATATGCAATATATGAAAATAAGAGATATTTATTGGTCCAAAGCTGTTCTAAGTAATGTGCATTTCTCGAGTTGACAGCATGGTGGTAGGTAAGAAGCACAGGATTTAGAAACAGGCAGGTATCATTTCAAATCTTTTTTTTTTTTTTCATTTCAAATCTTGAATCTGCAATTTACCAACTATGTAAGGCACAGTTTCCTCACCTACTACATGGAGGTGATAACAAGTACCTTGAAAGATTGTTGCAAGAATCACATTAGATGATATATATGAAAAATTGAGAGCCTATAGTACTTCAATAGATCATAATAGTACTAATGGGAATAAGAGCCATGTGGGAATAGTGATCATATAGATCCATATGAGTTGATTTTTACCTTTTATCCAGAATTTTGCTGTTTCAGGCAAGCACAGCCATTGATTGACTATGCTTTCATGTGAATCTAATTAATCTAATTTGGAAGCAGAAACAATGGTGATGAGGATGCTGCTGCTGTCCTGGTGAAGATGGTGTACTGTGGTGATAATGTGAGAAGATGAAGCTGTGGTATGAACACAGTGTGTGTTGGTGACAGTTTAGTATGATGAGAGCATAGCATAATGATGGTTTGGTGTGATGATAATGTGACATGATAAAGGAGCCACATATGTCAGGAGGTGTTGGTGTCAGATGACAATGATGATGTAGCTTTGGTGTGATGACTGTATAGTTCTGTTTCTCTCGCTGAAATCCGATTGACACAAATTTAGTATGAAGACTGATTCTAATTAAGTTTATCATAATTCATTTTTTTCTCCAAATTCATCTGTTTTCTGCACAGGCCAAACAGATGAGTTGAATGGGAACGTAGGGGGAATTACCATCTCTGCAACTTCCAAGTGATTGATGGTGCTGCTGATCTCAACAATCCTTCCAAGAATGCAGTATTGTTTTTGGTTTACCATTTTTGCAGGTAGAAGCAGTTCCAGTGACTTCTACTCAGTCTTTCCTACTACCTTTCCTGATCTCTCCACAGTTACAGGACAAGTGAGGGAACTCTGCCAGTTCTTGAGTATGTCCATTCCAATTATGTATTATGGAATCAAGGAAATAACTAAAAGATAGATTCAGGGGGATTCCTGGGTGGCTCAGCGGTATAGTACCTGCCTTTGGCCCAGGGCATGATCCTGGAGACCCAGGATCGAGTCCCACATCAGGCTTCCTGCATGGAGCCTGCTTCTCCCTCTGCCTGTATCTCTGCCTCTCTCTGTGTGTCTCTCATGAATAAATAAGTAAAATCTTTTAAAAAATTGATTCTGGGATCCAGTGTGAGCCCATCTTCAGCTAAAACCCCATTGATTGCCTGACCTCCTTTAGCCCTACTCTGACTTGTAGATCACAGCGATGCCATGAGCAATTGAACGTTTGCATAGTAGTCAGTGGTTTAGTTTTCCCACTTTTATTCTTCTCAAAATATTGGAAGAAAGGGTAGCAAATATTCAGAGAAGCCTAACTTTGAGGACTAAAGGCATGTACTCCCCAAATTTAGTATGGAATAGTGTTTGCTCCAGCAGAAAAGACTAGCTCAGATTCTGAACAAGGTTCTGAAATAGGTCTTTCCATCAGATGATACTGACCCTGAAAAAACTATCCTGAAGCCTATAGTAGTGCCATGCTCAGAGTTGTAATGCAGATGATATCCCTAGAAATGTTCTAACCTCTTTGGGTGAGATTCTTGAGATCATTATTCTGCATTCCATGCTATAGAGGGCTGTGTTGTAGCCAAATTCCAGATCCACAATGCAACTGTTTACTCCTTCTCAAAATGTCACATCAACATCAACCCTAGAGAAGAGGTATTCGTTTGTATACGTTTGAAGGCCTCAGAGCAAGGCCTTCTCCTTGGCTGAAACATTATCAGTTGTTAGTAAATATAAAACTAATAGAGGAAGAAAGGACAAAATTGGATCACAAACAAACACAAAGGGCAAGAAAGAAAGAAAAAAAGGAAGAGAAAAAGTGACAGGAACGAGACTGACATCTATTAAGTATTTAATGTGTGCTGGGCAATAGTCTAGAATCTAGATATTTGCAGATTAACTCATTTAGTCTTCATATTACCCTAGAAATAGGTACTATTACATTCTCCATTTTTATTTTTTTATTTTTTTTTAATTTTTATTTATTTATGATAGTCACACACACAGAGAGAGAGAGAGAGAGAGAGAGAGAGGTAGAGACATAGGCAGAGGGAGAAGCAGGCTCCATGCACTGGGAGCCTGATGTGGGATTCGATCCTGGGTCTCCAGGATCGCGCCCTGGGCCAAAGGCAGGCGCCAAACCGCTGCGCCACCCAGGAATCTGGGCACAGAAAAGGGAAGTAGCTTGCAAAATTAGTATAGTTTCTTAGTGATAAATCTGGGATTTGAACTCAGGCAGTCTCAGTTCAGAACCTACACTTTTAAATATTGTGCTCTACTACCTCTAAATAAAAGCCAATAACAGCAAAATGAAGTGGAAAATGGTAAAGAATTAGAGGAATTTATTCAATAAACATTTTATCTGATAAATATTTATTGAGTTGGAAAGACAATATTTATCAAGTTGTTGAAGAAGACACAGCTCCTGTAATCAAAGAACTCACAATTTGGCAGAAGAGAGAAAAAGGGAGGAAAACAGAAAATGAATGAGTGCCCTAGAGTACAAGAACCATAGCAGGACTTTATGCTGTGCAAGGCTGTAGGTACACATGCGACAAGTCAGCCATCTTTATCTGGGGAGCAGATGGTGGTGTCATTGGTTCTCTAGGAAGCAACGTCTGGCTGGCTCAAAGAACCAACTCTAGCAGCAGTGAGAAGGGTGGGCTGCAAGAAAGGGAGGCCCCAGAGGAGAATATGTGGAGCCGGTTGTAACAGAGTATATGCAAACTGATGAAGGCCAGAACAAGATCTTTGACAATTGGATTAGAGAGGATGGGATGAACTGAGATTAGGTTTGGAGGAAGACTTGTCAAAGTTCTTTATCACCCAGTTGCCATTAAGGAGAAGGAACATTGTGAGTTGACTCCCCTTTTTCTGACTTGGGCAACATGATGGGGCTGTTAGTGAACATAGAGAGGAAACATAGAGAAAGGAGCAACTTAGAGGAGTTAGAGGAAAGGATGATATAAAGATAGTAAGTTAGATAAAGTTGTGTCTTGTTGAGTTTGAAATCTCTGCAACACTTCGAGGTTAAGATGTCTAGGGAGCCATATGTCAGAGCATACAGATATGACCAACCTGAGTACATTGTGACACTTACTCCTCTAAAGTAGAAGGATTGCTGAGGGAATGTACTTAATGAGAAAAGATTAGTGGAGGAAAGAACCCCAGGAAACATAGGCAGTGGGAGGGACACAAAGGAGAAAGAGCCTGAAGAGCAGTCAGAAGTAGAGAAAAGAGAATTAACCACTCAAGCCAAGGGAAAGAGTTTCCAATAAGAAGAAATCACTAATTATATCAAGTGTCACAGAGTAACCCCACAGAATACATAATGAAAAGCATTTATAAAATGTAACTGTTAGGAGATTTTTAGGACCTAGAGCCCAGGTGGAAGGCTTTGGAAGAGAAGGGGTAACAGAGTTCCCAAGGAAGGAGAGGAAGGGATAGGATAAGGATAAAGATGCAGCTGCTAGTGTTTTAAATGGAGGGACGATGTGTAAAGTTAGCCTATGAATTAGGACATGAGATTTGATGCTGAGATGACCGTGGAATCCGTAACAGTGGGCAATATTTGAAACATCCATCGAAGGAATTTTAAAGGTTGCTGAGTGACAAAGATGTCCCAGCTGGGACTGAGAAGGATCAATTTCCAGCTACAAACCTGCATGCTAACTACCCTCAGCATCCCTCTGGCCGCAGCCCAGCAGGAACATAAGAGGTTATGATCAGAGGATGGGATATTAGATTTTTAAGAATTCAGAGGTGGAACTTTATGAATGCTCAAATGTAAAGGGAAATAATTAATGAGAAATGTCTATTTTCTGATTATATGTTGAGTTCAACATTTATTGATTATCTACTCTGTGCTCTGTGGAGAATAATTATACAACCAATCACAGGCATTCCTTCAGCACCTACTATGTGCTTGGCATTCCGTTAGGCACCCAGCATTCAAAACTAAATGTCCCCTACCCTTAAGGTGCTTACAGTCTAATAGAGGAATCACACAAGAAAACTGCAAAGGCAGAGCCGTGTGATGGACACTTTGATAGAGGCATGCACAGGATGCTAGGAAATTGTAAAGCATGCAAATCCAAACTCAGACTGGGTAGAGGGAGACAGAAGGAAGATTTCCTGATGTGACCATGCCTGAAACATAACAACAAGTGGGAGAGAGTCGGGCAGACTGCCTGAATGAGACCAAAGGAAACACATGATAAGGCTAAAGAGACAGAGAGCCAGATCATAGCAAGCTTTATAGACTATACTAAGGAATTTGAATTATACCCATTAATTCTCCTTTTCATTTTTTTTTGACAAATTACAAGCAAGCATCCACCTCTAAGGATATAGAATTATAGCCTAAAATGGTTTTTAGTTGTGCTAAGGTTCTTTGAGGTCCTATATTTTTAAAAAATGTGAATTTTTATGCCTACTCTAATATATCAACTTTAATATACCTTGAATTTTTTGCCTTCAAATAAATTCAAGGAGATCATGATCCTCTGGGAGCTTCCTGTCTATAAATTTTTGCCATCGGTAAATAAGAAATCACCGCATTATTTTAAGCAAGACTGTTGCATAATCAGATTTCTGTTTTAGAAAAATAACCTGGCAACACTGTGTTGTATGGTTTGGGAAACCAAGACTAGTGACAGGAAAAGCAATTGGGAGTCGTTGTAATAATCCAGATGAGAAATGATGAATTCCTCACTACTGTCAGTATGAGTAAAAAGGAGGACATACAATCAAAGATTATTAAATAAATCGAGTTTTAATGAATTATGCTGTGAGGAGTGAAAAATTAACATGGCTACCAGAATTCTGGATTGAATGCTGTTCTCTGAAATGGCAGGTAGAGAAGAAAATTCAGAGCCTCGAGATTAGAAAAGACAGTTCTGTTTTGGAATTGAATTTAAGGTTCCCATGGAACATCCATGTGCTGGTGACCAACACACACTTAGACACATATTTGGGAAGACCAAGATACATATGGAAGGTAAAGCTCTGTGAGTAGAGAAGGCGACCCAGGCATACTGCCTCGGAAGACGTGAAGACCACGGGATGAAGTAAGGGTCGTTCCTGCGCAGGGGCTGTGTGAGCCTTGTGAGGATGCTCTTCTACTATGGGTTTGGCTCTACCATGCTGTGGCAGCTGGAAGGCACTTCCAAAGCAGCCAGGGAGAATTCGTCCGTCCCTGGAGACCGCGTGCATGCCTGTGTGTAGGGTACGGTGCAGTGACTCTTCCCAAACCAAAGGCTGGAACTTGAGCCATTCCAGAGCGAAAACGGGTTTTGAAGAAATGGTTTGAATATAAATATATATTTAATTTCTAGGACATTTTTATAGCTTTAGGGGAAATAGGACACAATATGTGAAATTAGGCCTGCCCTGCCTTTGTATGTATATGGCACTTTCCCAAGTACTCCAGGGAAGGAGAGAAGGGAGAAAGAGGGTCAAAAGTGGTCCTTGCCCTACTCTTGTTCCAGCCCCTCAGCCTGCAAGTCAGAACTACATTTATGCACCCCTCACCGCCTCCTCCATGCCCCACCCCCGCCCCAGCAACCAGTGATTGGGGGAAGCCTAGGTGAAGGGAAACACTGTGGGAATGGGAGACGATATGAAGATCTAAACCTTAAGGAAGGAATGTAGGTCACAGGCTCCTGGAACTCTCATTTGAACTTTCTTCAGAACGGTTACTTCTCCACTTTGGAACTTGGTGGTGGGCGGAGCCTTTGACCTTACTAGATTCAAAGTAACCTAAGTTTAAAAAAATGAAATATCAGTGAAACATGCTTGTAGGTAGAGGAAAAAACATATGTAAACCGCTAAATCTGTTACCTCTGACCTGGCAAACTTTACTGCAGCTTTTCATGGTGTTAATTTAAAAAAAAAAATTCTTTCGATTTTTCTCTATTGAATGTCTGTCTTTGTACTCAGAAAACAACAACAACAACAACAACAACAACAGTATAACCTGTTTAAAAAAGAATACTGTAATTGCTACCAAACTTTCCTGTTTACGTTTCTTTACCAAGTCTCTAGTCTCTCTAGCTGATGTCGGAGCCAGACTCAAATGATCTTAACAAATGTTATGTCTCCTGACCAGCCCGGATTAGGTTTGTTCTACACGGGTCACCTGTGAGTCTCTGACTCTAGTTTCCAAAGTCTTAATCTTGGAACTTTCTGAAGGGCCAAGATTTATGTGGCCATAAGTGAAACAGTTCTTCTGGAATGAATAAGATCTAAAAGTTTAGAAATCCTCAGGCTATTCTCTAAACAAAGATGTGGGAAACTATTAATGTTTATATTGAAGATTCCCTAGTGTTGGTTTTCTTTCTTTCTTCCTTTTTTTTTTTTTTCTTTTTGGTCATTATAGGATATGAGTGGTTATATCCTCTGTAAACCCTATATAGTCGCCTCTATGCAGGCTGCCCCTTGCTTGAGACATAGTAGAAGGCATAGAGGTAACTTCCTACATTAGTTATAAAAGGAGGCCAAATGTTCATACATACATGTGTGCGCACATGCACACACACACACACACACACACACCTTAATCTTGGTTATAAAGGCAATTCTGAAGAACTAGAAGGAAGAAGAAAGCAAATAAGTTTATTTTTTATAATGTCTGACTAGGCTGACTTGTTCATTAGGCAGAATAGGGATAGGGCCCAGGCTTACCATACTTTTAGGAGCCCACAAAAGAGTTTGTTTAAAATTAGAAGCAAAAAAATGAACCTTTGAATTATAGGGAATATTTTAATATATACTATTAATATATTCATCTTTATACCCATGCAGTTACAAATTAGAGTCATTAATACTTTTTTTTTTTTTTTTTAATGAGGGAAGCAGCCCACAAAGGCAAAGGGACTAAAAATCATATGGCGGCCAGCATGTCTGTGTTCCATTCAGTTGGCTGTAGAGACCCATTTGAAGGCAGTAGCTGAGCCAAGCCTCTCAGTTTCAGAAGCAGAATATTAATGAAGCCAAGATCTTGGGTTTCATTCCTAAAGAATTCAGTTACTTCAGAGAAGTAAAGAATTCACTTGCTTCAGAGAAAAAATATTCCATAGCAACCAAGCCATCTACCAAATGTATTATTTGATCACAAAGTGAGATTGGATATAACAAAAATTACATGGCTCAAACTAACTCACTACTGGGCAGAATGACTAGGAATTCCATGTACTTAAAAAAATTTTAACTTAATTGCAGCATTTACAGTGTTAACAAACCACCATGAAACTCTGTGGTTTGAAAAAACCAGCATTGACTAGCTCATAATTCTCTGGGTCATGGATTTGGCCCTCATCTGGCTTCCGTGCAGTCAGCTGGCACCTTGGCTGGGACAGGAGGCTTCTCTCACAGGCTGGCAGTCAGCAGACTGCTGGTCAGGGCATCTGGGTCCTCCCTGAAGTGGCCTCTCCTGCTGGCTAGACTGGACTTCCTCATGGAAACAAACTCTGCTTCTGTTGCACTTACCAAGTTCATGGATCAAAGCAATTTGGGTGTTCAAGACCAGCTTCAAGAGATGGAGACACAGACTTTACTTATTTTTGTGTGTATATATATATATTTTTTATTGGAGTTTGATAACACCCAGTGCTCATCCCGTCAAGATTTTACTTTTTTGATGGGAATCGCTGCAAAGTCATTTTCCAAGGGCTACGTATACTGGGATGGGAAGAATCTATGGCCATTTTTTGCAGTGTCCCCCTTCCTTCGAAATCCTCCGATCAATACTTCTGCCATGCCACCTCCTTGAATTTTTTGTATTCGCGTAATTGTTTTTACAGTGTAAGCTAAAGTTTAGTTTGGTTTCAGAAGAGGAGAGGAAACGAAGAGACCTTTGAAACAAGCCCAGTATTTCCTTTAAAACCACACATTATATTTTTAATGTTTACATCATAGTGTAATGAACAAAACTGATTATATATCACACCAGTCTGAGTTGATATCACAGCTTTGTCACTTACCGTGTGACCATGTGGAAGTTACTTATTCACTCCTCAGCATTGCTTTCCTCCTCTGCAAAACAGAGATAATGAGCCTCCCACCCTTGCTGTTGGAGAATGAGTGAGAAGCACACAGCCTGCCAAGCACAAGTAGGTACCTAATAGCTGTTACTGTTGGGGTAACATTGATTACATCTGGTAAAATGCTAATTGAAATAAAATCAATTCAACAAATAACTGTGCACAAATAAACTCTCCACAGTTAAACTTTATCTCTGTTTTTCACGAGCTTTCTTGATTTTATGTATGCAATGATTATATGTTCTGGTTATGTTACTTCCGTTGTTAATGTGCAGCCAGCTCTGAAGTAGGATGAGGATGTCTTCCAAGAACCAATGTAGCTTTATTGGGAAGTTTTATAATCAAATCTAACTTATCACACTATAATGCCATACTAATTATTATAATTTAAAACTTTATTTCTCCCATTCATATGTCTGACCACATTCTATTTTTTTCTTTCATTTTTGAAGTTAGTGATTCAAATATAAACTGATCACACCTGTCTCTTTCAAGCTGAATGCATGTACTTTTGTTAATTCCTTGTTTTTAACTGATGGGTACCAGAGGGGAAGTGGGGAGGGGGGATACGCTAAATAGGTGATGGGGATTAATGAGTGTACTTATGATGAGTACTGGATGTTGTATGGAATTACTGAATCACTATATTGTACACCTGAGTCTAATATTACACTATATGTTAATTAACTAGAATTTAAATAAAAGCTTTTTAAAAAAATCCCTTGCTTTTGATTTAATCTTTTCCACTTTCTATTTATTTATTTATTCATTCATTCGTTCATTCATTCATTCATTCATTCATTCATTCATGATAGACAGAGAGAGAGAGAGAGAGAGAGGGAGAGGGAGGCAGAAGACACAGGAGAAGGGAGAAGCAGGCTCCATGCCGGGAGCCCAACTCGGGACACCATCCTGGGACTCCAGGATCACACCCTGGGCCAAAGGCAGGAGCTAAACCGCTGAGCCACCCAGGGATCCCTCTTTTCCACTTTCTTAATGACATTACCTCAAGTTTTCTTAAGTTTTCATCTTATGATTTCATATTTTAAATAAAGGCCTTCCTATTTCAAGATTCCTAAAAGACAAAATTTCCACTTTCATATCAGTACCTTATATCTTATCAAAACACATTTGCTTGTTTTACACTTATACAGTATGTAACCTTACTTAGGCTATCACCACTTTTAAGATGCCACATGGATAAAGGCCTTGGAATTTGTTATTATCTGGGCTATGAATTTACTAATAGCAAAGTAATTAGAGGTTATATAATAAATAAAGTATTTTATCAGGAAAGTAAAATGGTTTTCTACTGATATTTACAGTTTTTTAAAAGATTTATTTATTTCAGAGAGAGAGAAAGAGAGCATGAACGGGAGGGGCAGAAAGAGAGGGAGAGAGAATTTGAAGGAGACTCTGAGCTTAGTGCAGAGCCGGATGGGGGGCTTGATCCCAAGACTCTGAGATCATAACCTGAGCTGAAAGCAAGAGATGGACATTTAATTGCTTAACCAACTGCACCACTCAGGCACCCCTGCTGATGTTTACATTTTAATGAGATGAAATTTCATGACTTGTAATTTCAAAAGAACATATATGGAATGTATAATGTATATATTGCTTGCAAGTAGACTATGCAACCACTTGCTTTGTGATGTAGATCAAGTGGCATCCTTATGTATGTTAATTTTCAAACTCTTCCTTTAGGCTTTCTTTAGGAGACATTCCCATTAAAGAAAGAAAGGTCTTAGAACCTCATTCATTCATCCTGATTTAAAATGAAAATCCTGTTTTTACTTAGAATTTGTAAACATGGAAAGTCAATGACATTTCTGTACTGATTAGGTTTAATGAATTTAATTTAATTCACCTCTTTTATGCTAAAAAGCATGGTATGATATGTGTTTATGTAGATTGCAAATATATATGTAATTTATAAATACATAATTAACATAAATTTTATATTAAGACCAAATATGTATGTATGTATTTATGCACACACATATTTTCGAGTGTATGTGTGAGTGTGTGTGTGCACAGAATCCTAAAGGAATTTATGATCCTGGGGTGATGGTGGAGAAAGCTTACTTTTCACTAAATCTCATTAACTGTGCAGGAGGTAGTCAACAAAGTAGAAAAGGTACTCAACAAATATTGGTGGAACAAATTCACGTATTAATAATAAATATTAGGGAAAATAAATAGCTAAGGCCTAAGGGTATATATCTCCATTAGCTAAGTTGTCTATTATAACAGCCTTTGCTTCTGTGTGGACATTTTTATTTGCTGAAGTTCTCTTGAAAAAAGCTTAAGATTGTACTACCTATGAGCTAAATCTAGAAATATTCTCCATCTGGCCTACCTTTAGCACCCACTCCACTCCACTTCCACTACATAATATAACTCCGGGAAGGGAAATGTTTAGACAAACTAAATGATTTGGAAATACTAGCTTCATGGGTGATTACTCTGCAGTGCATTAATGAAATTAACTTGCACTCCAGTGTGCCTTCCAGGTCGCTGGTTTATGAGTATCAGAAACTGCACTCCTGAAAGGCTAGTTGGATGAGGCTAGGTGTGAATCAAGAGAAAAAGTTTTCTCAGCAAGCAACATAACTAAAAAAGAAAGCAGAATTTTGTGGATGACATTTTTAAAATATTCATGAAAATATCTATCAGTTTGGTCATCCATGTATAGAAAATACTAAATAATTAAATGCAAATTTCTCTTAACTGAGTGGATTTCTTTCACACACCTATAAGAAATAAATAATAATAGTTTCTTCAGTCTATATATATATATGTAGGTGTAAGCTTGTACATGTATTATACATGTATATTATAGAAAAATTAACACATGATTTTGGAATGTGAAAATTAATAAAGAACTTTTAACCATTAGAATGATCCAGTGGGAAAAAAAAGAATGATCCAGTGAAATAATTTTATATGAGATAAACATCATATCATTCATCAGGAGAGTAGAGGTTATGCTTCCCTGTTTTTCTTTAGTAAATTTTAAATCGATCTTTTAATAGATCTGTTAGATGTTGAAACCATAAACTATTTAATTAGAGTTATTACTTGCAAGTTTTCACAATATTGACTGTATTTGGCATAATGTTTTTGTGTTCTATAATAGCAGTTTTAATCAGAAGTTCTCTTTTAATATTTGCAACGTGTAAGAGATACATGATTAGCATCCAAAATAAAAAAAAGAGCTGCTTCTTGGGGTGTTTGGTTGGCTCCGAAGAGCATGCAATGCATGATGTTGAGGTTGAGTTCAAGCCCTACATTGAGTTTACAGGTGACTTAGATAAATAAAACTCAAAAACAAGAAGTTCTCTTTTAGACAAAAGTATAATTTTGTTTCAATTTCTTTTCCCTTTAATGTAATCTGCAGAGGAGTGATTTAACAGACTGTGTTATATCCATACAGAAAATACAATTGTTTCATTGTGACAAAGAGAAATATGAAGAGAAAATGATCTAGAACCAAAAATTCACATAAGAATGATATTAGGAGTTGAGAAAAACTAATAAAATCAAAAGAGGATAGAGAGTTTGTAGGTAGTGATATAAGTTCTTGAAATGGTCATAGTTTTTATACTGTTATTGGTAGGGTTTTTCCCCTATAGTTTTCTTTGAGGGATGGATTAAAATATACACATATAACTAACTGAATTTTGCTTATTTCTTAATCATTTGCTGTATGATTAATTGCCACATTTCAAAACATTAAGTGTGATGATGTAAAGAGACATTTCCTCAGCAGAAAAGAATGAAATGAATTTTGTGTTTTCCTTGTCAAATTTCAGTCATGTTTTAAAATTTTTTTCAGTTTGTCAAAACCTCAAACTCTAGTCCAAGTGATAATAAGCCATTTGATAGCATGTGTCTTTTCATTTCATACATATTTTTACTCCAGAAAACAAAACCATCTAGATTCTTTTATATATATATATATATATATATATATATATATATATATATATATATAAAATATTGGGGCTTGCCAAAATTAAATATAACTTCCAATTTAGGGAAAGAAGTGAAATTATTCTTAGCCATACCCATAACTTGGTAATTTAGAAATTTGGAAAAATAATGCCCTTCATTTGTAGCTTCTAAAAGGTGGATATGAAACCAATGGCAATCGATACCATCAAAAGAGTATTTATTGAGTGTATACAGGATGCACCTGACAAATAGTATCTCTAATCAGTATCTCACAGTAGCTGCATTTTACACACAAGGAAACAGAAGCTTGGTAATTAGCCCTTTGCATCAAATCACCTGGCTTTGAAAATATGCAAGAACCATTGAAGATATTATTATACTCTTAATCTTCTCCAAGACCATCCATTATGCCTACCATGCATCTCCTCAGCAGATATCCACATCGTGATAGCAATACTGTTTATAGGAAAGCAGTAAAATGGGCATTGAAAGATTTTGCCTCAGTTAGCTGTGTGAACTGTGACAATTAACTTCTCCCAGCTTTGGTTTTCTCACAAAACATCAGGGTTGGTCAAGACAGTTAGTGGCTTATTCCAACTCCAAAAGTTTCCTTACAGCCTTAAATATTTCTTTGGACAGAAACTACTTTTGTAGGAAGAACCAGGGCTCTCACTATCATATTGAGGGAGCTTTTGCTTTAAAAAGACAAAGTCCACACCGAATGGCAGCTGTGCTTCCACACTGTGCTGTAAGGCATTCACTTTTTTATTTTATTTTATTTTATATTTTATTTTATTTTATTTTATTTTATTTTAGGCATTCACTTTAGCTGATCTGTGTCCTTTGCTTTCTCTCTCTCCTTAAATATGGCACCCATCAAACAAGAAAAAAAGTATACTGTTATCGATTAAGGGAGAAAGTTAAGTGACCTAGATTCCTGATTTATTCTGGGGGATGAAGAGGGTTATGTACATTAAAATGATTTAGCTTTTAAGAGAAAATATTTTAAGAAGTCAATAAGCCAGTAAAACTTAACTTGAATCAGTTATTTTTCTTCTTATGCTTTCCATTTTTGCAAGAAATTTAAAATATAAAACGAAAGTTACTCTATCACTTGGGTTATTCGCCTTTATTTGCTATTCTGTGTTCTGATCTGTGTGGGTATAGAATGTCTCCCCGCAGTCCAACCGATAAAGCCTTGAAAGGATTTTCAAACATTCTGTCTGTACAAGATATTGACTTAGTGTCTGGCTAACAAGTAAGTTTCTGAAACAGAAACAGAATGGGGTGGGGGGGTAGTTGCCTTATCCACAACTCAGGAATATTCTTCTTCTGGCCCTAAATGTGGAGCCCTGGACTTTAACCTAGCTGTGCTTTTTGTCTGATCAGGAGGGGCTATTTATTAGGAGTCATACAAAATAAACACGGAAAGTTCACCATAAAATATGACAACCACTTTAAATAATGTTGACTTAATTAAACTTTAAACTTTATTTATATATTTTATGGCTTTAGTGTGAGCTCTTCTCGGATGTTTACTTCAATGGAAAATCCATCATGTGAGGACCTTCAGAGGAATTAATCCCCCTACCCCTGGCACAGAACTCCGCTCCAACAATTCAGATCTAAATATTTAGTGATGGATGATACATGTTTATGGAACCGAGGGCAGCGTGACATTTAAATGTGAACTGCAGTTTCCATCTTGAACATATGGTTGAAAGGACATTAGGAGCTGCAGTTATGCCAACCAACGGAAGTGAAGGGTTTCTTTTATGCTTGTCTTTTTCCCCCCTTTCACCCATTCCATCTGTTTCTGAGGTCTCTTTAACCAAACTATTCTTACAATCAACTTTCCAGAAAAGAAGTTCTGCTGACTCTGATGCATTTGGTAGTGCATCCCATGGTTAAACTAATAGCCTTGCTGGGTGTCAGCCAAAGGTTACAGGCCTCTCAAAATATTCCTGGAAAAAAAAAAAAGTTTATCACTAAACTGAAGTTTCTCATTAGTAACCCTGTGGTGTCTAATCAGTGAAATTACATGATTAACTCCTTTGCAGAGTCAGCTTAGGTTGAGGTCTGCAATCCCACAGGAAGTTATTAAAAGTATCACCAAGATAATTCCCTTGCTTTGTACTTAGCCCCTGGGGTAAAGGAAATAGATCATTAGATGAATACTTTATAATAAAGTCATAGATCACTCACAATTATTAAATGACTGTCAAGGAAGGCTATTATTTTAAAAGTTGAGGACAATGTGATTTGAAAAACAAATAAAAACCATGAAAGAATTTACTTCCTTTGTTTTGGAAAAGAAACGGGAAACATGACTGTTTTCTCCCCCATGCTTTTTGAAGTTGATACTTCAATGTCTCTTTTCAAATATAGATGTCTTACCTTGTGCTTTTCCCCCTGAAGTTGTTTAAATGTTCCTTCAACGAAAGAGATAATTATTGTAAGTAAAGTGTACAAAACAAAATATGTTTAAAACAGAATGGGGAAATACCTCGTGAATGTGTCTAAGTAATGTGAGAAGATTTTTCTTATACTAGAAGAGACATGGCCATGGACATGGTTAGTAGCCTACTGGAGGTTTATAGAGGTTATTCTAGTCATTCATTTCATTTACAGAATAATCTTTATTAGCCAAGACACTTTGACTATGGTAAAAAATAGAAGACAAGAATACGAATCTTATTTAAAAAAAACCAATACCAGATAGCTCCCATCATTATTCCCAAACCACTACACATTGCAGCTGTTCTTGTAATTTCAGTTGGATATTTGGCTTTTGAAGCTCTGCTCCAGATTCTGAATCTTATTCTGGTTCAGATAGAAACATTTCATATGTCCTCTTATTTTGCTTTTCAAAATATTTCCTGTAACTTTTTTATTAAAAAGAAAACCCTAATTAACAAAGTACATGGTTTCTTCTAAAAACCAATCTCTGACCAGGTTGGGTTTTATAGTAAAGAGTCCCATTGTTACTCAACCAAACCATTTACAAGTTTGAGTTTAATCACTCTGGCACTGGAAACTCATTGGATATTGATGCTTAAAATTGTCAAGTGGACTCAGAGGAAAATGCTTCTGTCATGTGGAAAATCCTGATAGATATAATGCTAAACCTTTTATAAATTTCCAAATGTCAAATTCAATTAATAGAGGGAACAAAGTATGACATTGGTAAAAGATTGATTCCTTTTGGTTTGTTTTTCTGTTTATTTACATTCTCTATGAATTTCTGATTCTTACCCCTCCCCCCCAAAAAACCCTGTCCTAAGATTTCATTAAAAAGGAAATGAATGATGGTTGAAAAAGAAATCCAGACTTTCTGCTCACATGTGGATAGCAATTTCATTGAACTTCTACAATATAGATTATTACTTCAAAATGAGAAATTATGCCAATCGATAGTCTTTTCTCTCCCACTTGAAGTCAATAGAAGCATGAAGTGGATATGTAGGATCCCATAGGTAGAGTAATATTGAAGACTCATGCAGAGGGAAAGAAATGCATTTACAGATGCTCTATGATGCTTTCATAATTCTTTTACATAGGAGCCTAGTGGGAAATGTGAACACATCTAGTTGCCACAACCAACACCATTTAGAGAAAGTGATAAGAAATGCAGTACTACATAGTACGTATGTAGTAAGTTTTGCTCACTCTTGTCAAGGGTGCTGGCAAGCATGGGCAGCCTTCTACCCAATGCTGTCAACTGTCCGTTCACAGAGCCAGCTCCATGATTCAAAGGGAGTTTATGCGGTGTGATCTGAAGACTGCTGAAAGGGTTCTTACCCAAAATGTCTGCTTCCATAGTAAACCATTGCTGGGAATTCCATTCATTTCATTAATATACAAAAATGAGAAAATTCACATTCGTATTCAGGGATGAAAAAAATGTATAGTCCTTGCAATCCATGAGTACATAAGCACTAATTAGTAGGGTACAGTAGTCACTCAGAAACATCTAATCCTATCTTTTATATAATATATATTGCTCATTTACTATATGCCATGCACTGTGCTAAACTTTTCTACATGAACGCACTTAATGCACACAGTCTGCTAATGAGGAAAGGACCAGCATCTCCCCAATTTCACAGATGAGAAAACTGGATCACAGAAATGTGAAGTAGTTTTCCCTGTGTCAGCCTGAGAGAAGATGAAGCCAAGATTAAAAATCTTACCTGAGTGTGCACTGCCTCTGTGTGAGACCCAGGATGAGGCCCAAAAGAGACCGGTTTAAAAGGCATATAAGAAGGAGGCAAGAGCCCATTAGGAAAGTCTGTGCATGGAAATATGCCTGCAAAGGAGCAGATCAAAGGAAAATGCTAAAGGCAGGCAAGACGCAACATTGTTTGTAACTGGGTGCCCAAGGCCAACAGGAAATAGATGGGGGAAGGAAGACCCTTAAAGGACAGTCTTAAATTCTATGTATGAGTGAAATCATATCATAATTGGTTTTCTCTGAGTGGCTTATTTCACTAGCATAAAACCTGCTAGTTCCAGCTACGTTATTGTAAATGGTAAGATATCATTTTTGATGACTGAGTAATATTCCATTGTGTGCATATGCGTGTGTGTGTGTGTGAATGCACCACATATTCTTTATCCATTCATCTGGCAATGGACATCTGGGCTTGACCCATATTTTGGCTGTTGTGGACATTGATGCTATAAACACTGGGATGCAGCACATGGAATTTAAGGAACAAAACAGAGGATCATAGGGGAAGGGAGGGAAAAATAAAGTAAGATGGAGACAAATCCTCTCAACTATTGGAAACAAACTGAGGGATGCTGGAGGGGAGGTGTGTGGGGAATGGGGTAACTGGGGGCAGGCATCAAGGAAGGACTTGATGGAATGAGCACTGTGTGTTATATGCAACCAATGAATCACTACTCTGAATCTGATAATATACTATATGTTAATTAATTGAATTAAATTTTGAAAAGAGGCAGTCTCACCTGCTATACCATTTTTCCATGGCTACCCTGATTCTGCTTTCTAGAGGAATCCTGTCATAGCAGTAGTCCATTACAAGGGACTTTGCTTTTTAACAGATGAAAGCAAAATTCAGGAAACTAAGTCACAGTATTACAAAATACAAGAGGTAAATAAAGAAAGACTTGGGTCACCCAGCCCCCAACTGGATGGAGAAACTGACAACCCAAATAGGTTAAGGAGTTTGCTCAAAGTCCTACAGGGTGTTAGCTCCAAAGCTAAAACTTGGAGTTAAGTCTCTTTTAATTGTTCACATTTGTTAAAGGCTCTGACCTACCCCTGGTCCATCTTCTAAGGAAACTATCCAATGCTCTGATGCTTTCTGCTGCTTAAGAAATGTGTCAGGATTCTGTGTGTGCTCTAGTTGCATGACTTCTGTCATCAGAGGGATGGCATCGGCATAGTCCCTATCACTGTGTGAATAAAGTATAGTCAAACGTCCAGGTTTACTCAATTAACTTTAAGCACTAAGACTTGAAGAAGGAGCAAGCGAGGGGTAGGCCCCACTTCCAGACTTGTTAACATCTTTCTTAAGGCAATTTGCAACATGCATTCCCCAAATTACACACACTTATGTAAAAATTATTAAAATTTATGAATGAAAGAGCCGCAGTGCTTTTTTTTGGACCCGCTATGGACATCAATGTTTTTTAAATGGTTTAATCAGCCCCATTAAATGCTAATTTTCATTCAGTTAGACCTAATGAAGTCTGAATCTTCCATCTCTCATATCCTAACTGGGTAAACTAGTAAAGCTAACCAACCTCCAGACAGAACAATGGTGAATTGGGGCAAACATGGGCTTTGGAGCTGAGGCCTCATTTGGATTCTTCTTCCACCACTCTTTAGCTACATGTTTGGAAACATCTCTTAGCTTTTCTGAGCTTGTGCTTCCATCTGCAAAATATGTGTTATAAATCCTAGTTCCTACAGGATCTAATTCTTAGGTATGAGATGATGTTCGAAAAATGCTCAACACAGTGCTAGGCACAAAGCAGATTCTCAATAAATGCTATTTTCTTTGTCTTTTCCTTTTTGATTCTTACTCCCCTTACCTGGAATCTATGAATACTATTCTCAACCTTGGGAGGTTTTTGTGTCATTTCATAATTGATGTGAATCATAAAGAACCATGCACTCACACAGGAGAAGCTGAAGATAAATTAGCTGCCAGGCGCCCAGTTGCAAAGTCACAGAGCAGTGAGTTTAAATGTCTGCCATCCCTCTGCCAGCAGCCTGGAATTGGCATAGCTCTCAGGGCCCATAGGAAAGGAGGAGCCCCGAGGAGCAGTGGAGGCCATGGCACACACAGAACTAAGTGGTTCCTCTCTGAGGGGAAGAGGGCTTCAGAGAGCAGACAAGAATTTGTAACAGAGAAAATTCCAGGAATGATTATGAGATCTAATGTCAGTGAGATGCTACCTCAGTGGGCTTGTCCATCCAGTGTGAGGAAGATGAATGTCGCTGGGAACTGCCTTGTAAAAACACAAAACACAGTTGGAAGAACTACTGGATTTCACTTCAGCCACACATGTAGGAGCGCTACCAGCCTGCCCCAGAAATTACCCGTCTAGCAAGCCCATAACAACCACATTCTTCTCCAAGTACAGAGGGTGAGAATCTTGTCAAGGGATCAGAAGCCACCTGCTATAAAGCCAACTCAGGCTTCTATAATGTGTGGACTTCATAATTTTTGGCTGCTTCAATTTTTTAAAAAGTAAGATCTAAGTAATGATTCTTTAGCTTAAAATAAAGTGAGGAGGTACATGAAAACATTAATTATTATTATTTAAGCTGTTATTAATCAACAAATTCCTCTATTTCAGATTAAACCTTGGAAGCCTTTTTCAAAAATCTGAAATAATCTCCTATGTATAAATGTGATTGCCTTTTAAAATTATAATGATTAGGAAGACATACAACGATAAGGTTTCTCATGACTTATTTTGAGCTACTCTTTAAAAAAAAATAAGTTTGAAAGCACAGTTCAGCAGCTCATATCACTGATACTTGCTAACATATGCACACAAGCACATGTAAAAGAAAACACACGTTAAATCTGAATGTCAGATAAATTTTTAAAAATAATCTTTTTAAAATTAATCTAAGTAGTCCTGTGAGATGCATGAGATGTATTTACACTAAAATAATTATTCCTTATTTTCTGAAATTTAAATTTAGCAGGCTGCTATTTTGTTTGCTAAATATGGCAACCTTACCACCCACACAACACACACACACAGGGGTAAGTCAAGGAATCTTTTAACCTACTATGCCTCCTGTAAAACAAGGTTTTCCAAAGCCACCTGCCACAAAGTTCTAATTGAATCTTTGGGTCCAGCTCTCCATCGATAAGATACAGCATAATCACCAAACTCTGATGCCAATAACACATGATTCCAAACCACGCTCACTTGCCTTGGCCATTTGCAGACTCCTGAACATGTACCCCTCTCTTGCCTTCAGATAATTTACCATCTATCTGTGTATCCATCAACTCATCAGATTCACGTTGTAAGCCCCCAGAGTCCCCAAGTATTCCTTCCTCCCAATTGCCTCAGTCAAGGCCACCACTGACACTCAACTAAGCTCATTATACAGGCTTACTTCCCTGCCCATGCTCATCACTGCCATCTTCAGATCTTAGCTTTTTCAAGGGCTCAGCCCTGGTTTATTTTTGTTCTTTCTTCCCAAGCTCTCTACCATCAATTTAGATTTCCTTCAGCCAACATGTTGACGATATTTTTTTTTTCAGATTTTATTTATTTGAGAGAGAGCGCAAGTAGGAGGAAGGAGCAGAGGGAGACAGAGAAGCAGAGAGCCCAAGAAGGCAGGCTAATCCCAAAACTCCGAGATCATGACCTGAGGGAAAGTCAGATGCTTCACTGACTGAGCCACCAGGTGCCCTGAGTGGGCACCTTCAAAATGCTTGCCTTGGAGTTCCCTTTTCACTGCATTCACAATTACTCTGCTAAGCCATCACATCCAACTTTAGCAGATGGAAGACTCTTCTTCCTGTGGAATCTTGACATCACCCCCTCTGACCATAGCTTATTCACATCCACCAACCCCCTTGAACTCACTATCACTAATCTACCCATTTTTAAATTCCATCAAGCTTCCCTTGCCCCAGTCCATATTCACCATTCTGAGTCTTACAGCCCTTGTGACACAACCTGTGCTCACACCTGTCCATCCCACACTTCAGATAAGCCCTGTGTGTCTGTCCATTTTACAACCAGTATCTTTCATGAAAGGGGGAGAGGTCATTCACAAAAAGAGAAACATCCCTTTTCTTCAAGTCAGAGTTTCTCTGGGGCTTCGAGTACCTTGTCTTCCCATTCTCCCGCTCTGCCAGAGAAGAGGCTCTATCTCTTCCTCAAGCCTGCCTCTCTCCACCTATAAACTTCATATGTAACTCTCCCTATTCACAACATTGCTAACTAATTCATCTCTTTGATTTTCATCAGACTCTTGTACTTACTGGCTTCTTTCTCTCTGTGTATCATCATGAGACATTCTCCCCTCAATCTATTCCACTCCCTCAATTCCTGGAATTGTGTTAAACCTTGCAATAAAATCTCTACATAAAACAGAACTAGAAGAAAACTACTTAAGTATGATAAATACTAGTTACCAAAACTCTAGTATATGAAATAGTTAAATACTCAGATAATTTCCACCAAAAATCAAAACAATGTGAAAGATACCTGATAACACTACTATAATTCAGCATCACTTGGGAGGCTTTAACAAATGCAATGAGAAAATAAATACAATTAATCAATATTAAAGAAGAGGAGGCAAAGTTACTTATACATACTTGTGAAATTATTAGATGCCCAGAATACATAACAGACTATAAATATAGTGAAGAAGCCAGATAAAAGAAAAAATAACAAAAACAAACTTTCTTTATATTAACCACCAGTTAAAGATCAAAACTGAAAAACAACTATCAGTCAATAATAGCAAACCAAACAAAAAAATACTTAGGGATATTTTTGTAAGAAAGACACAGGACTTAAAGAAAAATATAATAATAATATCTGAACATTCAGTGCTATGGATTGAATGTTTGCGTTTCTTCAAAATTCATGTATTGAAACTTACCCCCCATTATGATGATATTAGGAGGTGGGGCCTTTGGGAGGTGATTAGGTCATGAGGGTGCTGGGAAACACTGAGCATATCGGTTCAAATGGACTTGGTGCTCAGCCAGGAGAAATCATGGGTAAGGGGTTTTGGAAGGTAGGTGTCCTTAGTGATAATATTGTTTCTTTACTGTCACCTGTTACAATACCTTGGTTTTATGTGATGAGTCTCCTTGGATCACTAGAAGACAATCAACAGCCAATAAAGAGCCCATTATACATACAACTGATTTCTATGATGGATACTCCAACTCCAAAAGCTAATTTTGCAATGCAATTTCAGTGTTCTTGTTTTTTGTTGTTGTTGTTGTTGTTTTTGTTCTGTTTTTTGTTTTGTTTTGTTTTGTTTTTACTCACTGATAGAAGAAATTTGGGATAAAATATCTTCCAGATTCATTTAAAAAATCATTGATGTTCACCATTGGAGTGTTGGCTTTCAGCTAGAACCTAAGCATTCCTTAACCATCTTAGTGCAAATGAATCATTGTTACAGCCCCAGGTAATTATGTGACTGGTGAGTCTGTTCTTTGTTCAGCAGCCAAATGTGTATCTGATTATAAAAGTTTCAGGATGATTTAAATGCAACATGAAGAAAGGAGAAAACCATTCCCGTGAGCTTTTGAAATATCAGTAACAGCAATCTCTCTGAAGAAAAGATATATTTTAAGAAAATAAAGTTGACAAAAGAAACAAGGTCTAGTGAACATCAGAAAATACTAGTATATTAATATTCTCTAGAAAATAGTTGTAATTCCTGTGGTGGTTTATATGTCAATCATAATATGATTTATCTTCAACCATGACTGTTTTTTATATATATTTGTATTTCCCAAGATTTGCTGCTAATTTCTTCACTTGAAAGTTTCTCCTTACTTGTCTCTATCTATTTAAAACTCCCTCTGGTTTTATTTCCTTGCTGAGTGCTGCTGATTAATAGTAAATTTTTTCTTTTCTGTAACACAGATTGATTTATATTAATCACCTGGCTCCTGTGCCAAATGCAGTAACTTTTGCATGCCTATGTTTCTATAATTTTATATGTCATATATATTATCATTTTAAAGATTTGATTGATTGATTGATTGATTGATTTAGAGTGATAAGTAGGGGGAGGGGCAGAGGGAAGGGGAGATGGAGAGAATCCCAAGCAGACTCCATGTTGATCCTGGAGCCCAAGGTGAAGCTCGACCCCACAACCCTGAGATCATAACGTGAGCCAAAATCAAGAGTCACTCAACCAACTAAGCCACTCAGGCACCCCATATCTACTATTATTTTGAGGTAACTTCCTCAAATGACTGTACTTCATGATCTCAGTTGGATGTTCCACAAAATCAACTTCATGTCTCTATCACATGCCTCCTTGTACGCACTGCTTTATAGATTACTTGACCTCTAATACAAGATACCATAAAACAAATGTAACTAGAAATTTGTATCCTTTCCTTTAATTTTAACTAGCCAGACAGTATTGTACTTTCCAATTCATAAAATTGAAACTTGTTCATTGAAGGACCTGAAGCATTAGTTTAATAATGCAAATAGAACTAGGTTGCTTCTTGAAGATTCAGACTCATTTTTTATACCCAAATGATATATCAGATTAAAAACAAAATCTCTTCTCATGCAAGATATCTAAAGTTGCCTGGAAAATAGGCTACCCATATACCCATAACCATTATGCAAGAGTAATAAGAGAATATTCACAATAGTTGTAATTCATACAACACAGAATCAAAGTTTAATTTCTCAAAGTAGTTCTAAAATAAATTAAAACTACCTTCTGACATAGAAAAACACTATATTCTGCGCACATCCCACAAATGGTTATTTTTTTCAATATAGGTATAAGCTAAGCAGAATGTTTTCCAGAATTTAAAATTTAACAAGACATATACTGTATTTTTGATATAGAATGAATCAGTATGTCCAAGCAAATGTTTTTCTTAAATAAGACAGAATTGAGAACTAAGTCACTATTAGGGTATTTTTTAAATTGTGTCTGTCAGAGATGTAATCAATGCTGTGGTTTGCCAGCCAGATTCTCCTTATGACTTAAGGCACTTCCGGATGCCAGGGTGTTGACTACTAATAGATATAGATGAGTTCCTCTCTGCACATTTCCTTTTGTAGAAGGATACTGTTTCACCCAAGATGACATCTATTCCATGAACACTACCCACATCCAGGACAGTCAAGACAGGTATACAAGGAGTCGACCCCCTTGCCTTGACTCAGGACAATTCTTTTTTTTTTTTTTTTAATACTTTTTAAATTTATTTGACAGAGAGAGAGAGAGAACAAGCAGGGGACTCAGGACAATTCTAAAGTGTCATCTCCACTCCAGAGGATCCTCTGAGCCTCTGGTACAGCTAAGTCATAGCTCAGCTACTCTTGCCCAATCCTGTATTCCTTAGCCCTCATGGGCATTTCTCTTAAGGACACTCACTAATTAACTACCTCCAGCCAAATTCCTGTCTCACAGTCTGTTTCCTGGGCCCCTGAAGATCAGAAAGATTTCTTCAACATTATTCAGTTAATATCATTCAACACTTTAGTCTTTTTTTGTGTTTCATACCAGAAAATAGCATCCTGATATATGTTAGATCCTAAATCTAGTCACAGAAGAAGGAAAAGAAAATTGAACCACAGGAAAATTTAATTTACTGGAATCAGCTTCTTTGGCATTGTTCATTTTTGTCATAAAAATGTAAAAATCAATCAACACAAACATAATTAATCAGTGTGATATTTATTAGACTGGATTAGAACACTGGGTATAAGATTTTTCATTAATGAAAATCTAAATTATTTTTTTTCCAATTAATGGTTCATTTCACTCAAAACTTTCAAGCTATTTATCTGCAAAGATGTCAAAAATATTTAATGCATTCATTTAAGGAATATAAATAATAGTGAAAGGGAATAAAAGGGAAGGGAGAAGAAATGGGTAGGAAATAATCAGAAAGGGAGATGGAACATGAAGACTCCTAAC
This sequence comes from Vulpes lagopus, assembly GCF_018345385.1. Classification (NCBI taxonomy): domain Eukaryota; kingdom Metazoa; phylum Chordata; class Mammalia; order Carnivora; family Canidae; genus Vulpes; species Vulpes lagopus. The sequence goes on from NC_054825.1 coordinate 83,722,580, forward strand.
TCTGGGAAATGAACTAGGGGTGGTGGAAGGGGAGGAGGGCGGGGGGTGGGGGTGAATGGGTGACGGGCACTGAGGGGGGGACTTGATGGGATGAGCATTGGGTGTTATTCTGTATGTTGGCAAATTGAACACCAATAAAAAATAAATTTATTATTATTATTATTTTTTTAAAATAAATTTATTATTAAAAAAATATTTAATGCATAAGCATCATAGAGCTGTGAGAATTTTAAATTATACAATCCCATCACTTCTTATGAAGAGCATACTTGAATTTACTAGAAAAAATTATTTTTTATATAACATAATTATCTTGGTAAGTGTAACCTGTAGTTCCTGGCTGTTGAAGTCTCCCATCTATTGATAATACATTAACTTTGCCAGGATCCTATGCTTATGGAGGATAACAGTAATGTTTCTTGTGTTGTTAGTGTAACACAACAGATGTGCACTAGATAGTTTCTGCTCTCTACAACCTTCTCGACCTCCTTCAGGTTTGGAAAAGCAAACACTACATCTCTGAAACTTTCTTGCAACCAGCAACTGATTTTGCATCATGGATATTATTTATTTTCCACCAGTGAGAAGTACTCCCAAGAGATTTAGAAGGTGGAAGTGTGGGACAGGCCAACTTTCTGTGGTCATGATGGGTGGATTGTAGGTATACAGGAGCCAGACTCCAAGTCCCCCTCTCCGTCTCCAGGTTCTGGGTGTGGCGTTGGGCAGGGTGGCAGTAGATCCCAATAGCAGTGGTGTGAACTAACTTGAATATAAATGTCTAGTTTGTAGCTTCCACTTTTGCTTCTCTAGCTTTTCCATTGATTTTATAAACATCTAATTCCCCCCATTAAACACCATGTACTTGAACTGCCTGCATTGGTTTCTTAATCTTTTACCGAAACCTGGCTGATATGATGTTTTCCTACCCCCCAAAAAATTTCATTGGTTTTGTTACACTGTGACTACTTCTATTAGAATATGAAGGAATGAGTGCATATGTAACAGTTTCCTCAACTTCTCTGTTATGTAAGAAGGAACTTTTCTCCATACCAAATATATATATATATATATATATATATATAAGTTCTGCTTAGCTGAGGGAGAACTCTGGTTCTAGAATAAAGATTAGCTTATAACTGTCTTTCTAAGCTAATGTAACCACACCCCAAATTTCAGTTTTATCATCTGAGGTAAGAATCTTATGATCCTATACCTGTAACTCTATCCTCAAGACTTCTGTGTCCAGTGGAAGAGGCCTTAATGACTCAGATGGAAACTGACACAGAAGTGCCACAACTGGACTTTCCACACTGAAGACTCCTCCTCAGTCAGAAAATGTATTTCTCCAGGGTTCTGCAATGAGAAACAAGCCAAATGAGTTCAGAAAACCTGGCCCCTTAATCCTCCAGAGACAGAGGAAAGGAGACTGTCAGACTGCCAAATAGCTCTGTAATTTTGAGATGAAGAGTTCTTGTCTGGGACGCCTTCTCCTCCACGTCCCATGCTTGACCCACTAGGCAGAGCAAGGATAGTCTAGCAGACCTATGGCTCAGCAAACAGCTCATCAACCGAGGAATAACTGTGTTTAACACTTACATGTAAGGCTTGTACTCGTGATAACTAAATCAATTATGTTTTTGAAATATTTTTTTAAAAGAAAATAAATTAGAGTAGAATCTTGACTATTCCTATAACACTCACTTTCTTCTGGGTGCATTTTCTAACATTGAATGAGAGAGAAAAACTCAAGTCTGTTTTATCAATAATACAACCCAGCCCTTGAGAGCATGTTATATACCAGATATCAAATATAATGTGTATCATAGGAAAGCAGTTTAAAATTGCTAGTCTAGAGCTTACAAGAAAGATATTTGAGCCAGAGGGTCTCGGTGTGAAACTTCCCAGTTCCACTATTTACAAGCTATGTGTCCCAAGGTAAGTTAAAATTTCTGAGCGCTGGTTTCACTACCGATAGCATGAAGAGAATGTTTAGATAGAATGTAGGCTCCAAGATGGCAAGGGTTATTTCTGATTTGCTCTCAGCTTTATCCCCATATTTAAACACTTAATCCAGCACAGAATACGTTCTTTACAAATATTTTTTGATATGCAAATCCACCTAATATGGTTGTAAATATTTTCTGAGGATGAACACATATCCAACTATCAAACTAGTTTGAGACGTAGAAAGACTTCAACTGATAACTATTGTCAATATAATATTAGAAGCCCCTAACCTTGAGTCCTCTGTCCTTTAGTCTTTGATGATCCTTTAAGCCTGAGCAGATTCTGCTGAATTCTTAATCACCCAGGGATGCAACAATTTCCTTGAAGCTAGTCATTTTTATCCTCAACTTGATCCACCTGATATAAATCAATACTTACTCCGAACACCATGTCTTCCTCCCAGATAATCTGAACTCTGGCTCTTCCTAGATTTGGCATGGCCAATGTCTTTGAGCCTAGACGGTTCCCACAGCATGGGGTTGGCAAGAATATTCCCTGTTTGCAGTTGCCCAGAGGCCATACTGAGGTTTGGGCAGCGAAGATGGCAGAAGTGTGGTGGGAGCTGCCCTCTTGACTTTACAAAGGCAAGTGAGACTACACAGTAAGGAATTCTGGGACTTATGGCAACCTAAGAACCCAAGGCCTGGATGCCTCTGTCCCAGCCTCTGTCCCAGCCTCCTCAGCCTAGTACTGAGTTGAGGCACAAAAGAAGAGAAGAACATCAGCTGCCAGAGATTGTTTTTTAAGAATCCCAGGGAAGGCTGCAGCCTCCAGGCCGTTTCCCAGGCAGACACAAAGAACTAGTCTCACCCTGAGATCCACAGTACTGCGGGTAAAGCATGCAATGCCTGCTGACTGTTCCTTTCCAAGAAGAGTATGTGATCTTTGCCATATGGAAACGTCCGAGGCCGACAGCTAATTTGAGCTGCTCTTGTGATTACTCCTTGTCTTATTGGTGGTCGCTTCTTGTTCCAGATTCAATGGAACATTCTATCAGCTTCTTGGTCTATGAGTATTAATTGCTGAGATGCCATTGCTTTTCTCGCAGGGACAGGAAAGCAGGTGTGAACTCCTTCTAAATAGATGTCTATTGTTTAAAAGCCTTGCTGCTCCTTGTCACTCTGAGGCTGCTTTATATCCTCAGAGGTCAGTGGGAATGTGGCTGAACTCTCCTTCTGGAAATACTCCCATCTTTAAATCTTGCTGCTGCAGGTGGGTGTAATGCTGGAAATTTTATAACTGTTCTTTATCAGGAAGTCACAGAGTAAGAACAGAGTTGGAAAGAGATGATGATACAATAAAGAACCTGCAAAAGAAGTTCTCTCCAGTTTGTATTTCAAAAAAACTTCGCCTGTCTTGTGTTTCTTTGTGATTAAATAATAAAATGTAATGTAGAATCAGAGGCACAGGATTTTCAGCAGGTTTTTCTTCTAATCTCTTTGCAGAATTGACTAAATCATTTTACAGTATTTTTTGCTTAAGGTTTCCAAAACTCTTTTATAATCTCAAGGCAATTTTTCTTGTTCTATTATTATTTCATAATGTACTTTAATTGTTGATAAAGTCCATTATCATGGCTTTATGTTTTATTTGGTAGAACACCAGACTTACAGATGATTAGCAATAGTTTATGAAGTAAATTTTCTGAGATGTTCAAAGGTCTTATACTGTGGGAAACTGAATATCTAAAAACCAGGGTCCTTGATATTCTGATATCAGTGTGAATGATATGGTCACAACTGCCCTCCCATCCAAAGATAGGAAAAGTAGCCAATGTCAATGTAAAATGATTGACATTTCTCACTGACTGCTACTGATTTCATAATCAAAATGAAATTTACCAACTTTTTGGGGGGGGAAATTACAATTTTGTAAAATAAGCAAGTTTTTAAAAATAAATATACCTAACTAGTTTTATTTTAATCATCATATTTTTACTAGCAATTAAAATAGGTTAAAAAAGAGGAAAATAATACGCTGTCAACTCCATGGTAATGCACTTTCTGATACCACCTACAAATAAGTCTGTGAACTATAATAATTCACTACATTTTTACATGTTAATTATAGCTGGCAGGGAGAGAGGTGAGGAGAGCAGTGTCTTTAGCCCAGAGAAAAGTAAGTTGAAGGCCATATATGGCTATTTGCATATGCTGTATGCTGTATTCATAAGCATATGGCAACTAGATTTTATTTGTTTCATTCTAGTTAGGGTCGCTTTTTGAAAGGAATAAAATATGCCACCCATCTACTTTTAAGGAAGGCAATTCAAACATCCCATTCAATAAATAAAATAATGAAAAAATTTAACTTTAGGATATAGTTAAGAGAACTGAAGAAGAGGGAGTAGAAATAGACATGCAAGGAGACCACACACAGTCACATAGAAAAGAGATAAAGAAAGGGGGCCTGTAAAGGGAGAGATATACAGCCTTTAACACACAAACAAGCAAGACAGCTTCTCACAGAGAAGTACCTTCATCCTGTAGTCTTTGAGTTTTTGTTCCTTCAAACTCATGAAGCTAGTGAATGCTTTCCACAGAAGGTAAAAACAGCCTGTCTCTAGAGGCTGCTTGACTATGGACTGAAATTAAGTCAAGAACCAGATGGGATCCATGAACCAGCCCTCACACTTCTTAATTTTCTTGGACAAATTAACAAAGTTTTCTACTTATACCAACTTTCAATGGAAAGTGTGCCAATTTATGGAGATTCCCTCCCCAACTAAAAATAGATATACCATATAATCCAGTAATTATACTGCTGATATTTAAAAACCTCCAAAACACTGATTTGAAACGATACATGCAACCTTATGTTTCTGCAGCACTATTTACAATAACCAAGATACGGAAGTAACTCTAATGTCCATTGAGAGATGAATGGATAAAGAAGGTGTGGTATACATATACAATGGAATATTACTCAGCCATAAAAAAGGATGAAATTGCCATTTGTGACAACATGGATGGATCTAGAGGGTATTGTGCTAAGTGAAATAAGTCATACAGAGAGGCAAATATCATATTATTTCACTTATATGAGGAATATAAAAACAAAACAAACAAGAAAGAGAGTAACAGACTCATAAATACAGAGAACAAACTGGTGGTTGCCACAGGGGAGGTGGGGAGGGTGGATGAAGTGGGTGATGGGGATTAAAAGGTATAAGGTTGTAGTTATAAAATAAATAAGTCACAGTGGTGGAAAGTACAGCATAGGCAATATAGTCAGTAATAACTACACTTAAGCAATGGATAAGGTATAGGAGTGTTGAGTCACTATGTTGTACACCTAAAACTAACATAATATTGTCTATTAACTGTACTTCCATAAGATAACTAATTAATTAATTACAAAGGGAAAAATAAAAAGAAAAACATAATTCTAATTCTCTCACTTCTAAAATGTCAAAAAGAAGGCTAATGTTAATACTTTTATTTTTAAAAGATTTTATTTATTTATTTGAAAGAGAGAGAGAGAGAATAGAGGGAGGGTAAGAGGGAGAAGTAGACTCCCTGCTGAGTAGAGAGCCTGACACAGGGTTTGATCTCAGGACGCTGAGATCATGACCTAAGTCGAAGGTAGATGCTTAACCAGTCGAGCCATCCAGGTGCCCCTAAAGTTAATACTTTTAATTGGCAAAAAAATAAACTAAAAACAAAACCCAAAGGCAGTATCATTTACTTTAAGAACCAGTATGGGTTTTTTTCAGGAAGAAATGGAAGAGGGGTGTTTACCAATTTTACTTTTTTAAAAAGCCTCATTGAGAATCTAATCCCTGAGAAAAATACGTCAGGAGAAAAAGATACGTGGTGAAAGAGCAAGCCATTAACACCAGTAACCCTGTGTTAACTTGGACCTAAAAGTCAGAGAGAGTGGCAAAATGCCCACAGTGATGATGGCTAGGACCCAAGCTAATGAAGGGAGCGGTCGCTGCTGCTCCTAGTGCGCTCACCCCTGTGCTAGACCTAACACTTCAAAGCATCATTTGAAATATGTATTTAAAGATACATCTATGGTAAATTTATGCCACATAGAGATTTTTTTCAACAGCTTTATTGAGGCATAGTTGACCTATATAAACTGCACATATTTAGGATGGAGAATTTGAGCCTCCCCTGCGAGATAATGAATATATTCATCACCCTCAAAAGCTTCTTTGCGCCACTTCGTAATTCCTACCTATAATACCTCCTCACCCCCTTTCTCCAAGCAACCTCTGATCTTTCTGTCAGAATACATTAGCTAGCATTTTTATAACTTCATAAAAGTGAAATCATATAGGATGTATTGTTTTTTTTTCTTCTTTCACTTGGTGTAATGATTCTGAAATTCATTCATGTTATAGCACTTACAAATATCCCATCCATTTTAATTACAGGGTAGTATTCCATTGAATAGATGTACCATACTTAATTTATACATTCACTTTTTGATGGAAATTTGAAATTGTTTCCACTTTTAAGCTCTAATAAAGCTACGATGAGCATTTTGTAGAGGTCTTTATATGGACGTGTGCTGTCATTTCTCTTGGAAGTGCTAGGTCATGTGATATGTATAGTTTAACTTTTTAATAAACTGCCTTTTTTCCAAAGTGGTTGCACCATTTTATACCCCCACCAGTAATGTATAGAGCTCTACTTCTTTGATAACACTTGGCATGGTCAGCTTTTCAATTTTTTAACTATTCTAATGAGTGTGCAGATTTCACTGTAGGTTTTTTGTTTTGTTTTGTTTTGTTTTGTTTTTTTAGAAGGAGCTTAACAGTGTTGCTCTATTTGAAAGAATGGTACAAACGAAAGAATGTAAGTTGATGTTTCAGTACAACTTATGTAAAAAGTAAAGGTAAACCCAAATGCATGCACAGCCTTGGTGACAGAGTCACCCATGACTTTGAGGAAGCCAACCTATGGTTTGGCTGTCAGCGTCATTGTCTCCCAGGGGTGCTTGTCAAAGATAGGTTCCTAAGTGCCGTGACCAGGGTGCTCACCTTACACTAGTCAGTTGCAGTGCTCCTCCAATTCTTCAGTAGAGCCTTCCTGCTCATTCAGGTAATAAGCCTTAGTGAAATCATATAAATAGTGGCTCATTTTTGTCAGCAGCCTTTTTGTGCAGCTCTAGCAGTGACCAACTCACACTTTTTATCAAGCATGACATACAATCCATTGCATTCAATTCAGTCCCCAGTCAGCACAGTCTGGTTTCTAGATATCCTGATGGAAGATGTAGTCACCTTCTTGGTTCTACAGCTTCATCAATTTTCAGCATCTTCCCTTTTCTTATGAAATCAGTGAAGAAAACATTTGGTCCTTTAACATCACATCATGATCAAAGTAGTAAGACATGGATGGGTAGATGTAGGAGATGTAGAGTTCTGGGTCCATTTGGTAATTTGTGGTAAACTCTGAGTCCTGGTGGTAGTTCAAGTGCACCTGCGTGGGGGGCTGGTCATCACAGTATGCAGCGGGGGCCTGGAGACTACCCACGGGATCTGTGAGGAAGTGTTGGAGAGTTGGCTCTGAGTGGTTGGATAGCTTTTTTTTTTTTTTAAGTGTACATCATACATTTATTACCAACAACCCTCTCAACTCCAAAATTGGGCACAGGGATTAAAAATAAAAATTCGGGGATCCCTGGGTGGCGCAGCGGTTTGGCGCCTGCCTTTGGCCCAGGGCGCGATCCTGGAGACCGGGGATCGAATCCCACGTCGGGCTCCCGGTGCATGGAGCCTGCTTCTCCCTCTGCCTGTGTCTCTGCCTCTCTCTCTCTCTCTCTCTCTCTCTCTCTCTCTCTCTGTGACTATAATAATAAATAAATAAAAATTAAAAATAAAAATTCATTGCACTACTTAGTAAAGCATTACTAGTAACTTTCATAAAAAGTGTACAAACTTGTTAAAAATTTATCAAGCCTTCAAGTGATTTGGTTACAGATATTTATCATACATACATTTATTTTTATTTTTATTTTTTTTTATTTATGATCGTCAAAGAGAGAGAGAGAGAGAGGCAGAGACACAGGCAGAGAGAGAAGCAGGCTCCATGCACCGGGAGCCCGACGTGGGATTCGATCCCGGGTCTCCAGGATCGCGCCCTGGGCCAAAGGCAGGCGCCAAACCGCTGCGCCACCTAGGGATCCCTCATACATACATTTAAAGCTATATGTTAACTGATACAATGGAATATGATTTGAGGAAATGACACAGCAAATGATTCCAAAAAACGCCCCTGTAAGCTTTCATAATCTGAAACAAACAGCAAAATGAGGTAACCAAATGTACCAACAAGGGGGAAAATAGCTTTCTAATGAAGGCCTAAAGATATCTGTGAAAAATATTCTCTTTGAGTTGGTAGATCTCATTCAAAATACTATAAGAGGCCCAAATTTAAGAATCTTAATAAATCACATTTCAGAGAGTGTATAAAATCTAAATATGCTTTCACATTTTCCAGATTTTGCTCAAAAAAATTCAGGACAGAAAATCCTAATGAGTACTTGATACCTGAAGGCCTTATTGTTTGTTGGGAATGTGTGGGGAGCTGGGTTCTCTGGAAGGACTACTGAAATAAGACGTCACAGTGACTCTCTGCCCTAGCACTGTAGTTTTAATTTACATTTCCCTATTGTTCATCTATTCTGGTGCTTATTTCTCATTCATTTATATTCTTAGGTGAATTATGTGTTCAAAACTTTTTCTCATTTTTTAAAAAGTGGATTCTTTGTTTTCATATTGCTGAGTTATGAGAGTTTTTTTAATGTTCTAGATACTAGTTTTTTGTTTTTTGTTTTTGTTTTTTTTTTTTACCAAATGTATACTTGGCAAAGATTTTCTCTCAGTTTTGGTTTGTCTTTTCTTTCTTTAATAGTGGTTTTCAAAGAGGAACAACTTTTATTTTTAATAAGGTCCGATTGATTGATTTGTTCTTTTATGGATTGTGCTCTTGGTATTGTATCTAAGAAATCTTTGCCAACCCAAGGTCATAAAAGTCTTCTGCTATGTTTTTTTTTAAGGTACTGTGTAGTTTTTCATCTTCATTTAAGTTTATAACTTAGAGTTAATTTTTTGCATATGGTGTGAAATATGAATCAAAGTTTTATTTCTTCTTCTTTTTTTTTCTTTTGCAAATGGATGTTCAGTTGTCCCAGCATCTTTTGTTGATAAGTCAGTCACAGAAAGGCAAATACCATATTACCATATGACTCAGTCATGTGTGGAATTTAAGAAACAAAACAGAAGAACAAGAAAAAAAAAAAGAGACAAACTAAAAACAGACTCTTAACTATAGAGAACAAACTAATGGTTACCAGAGGGGAGGTTGGTAGGGAGTGGGTGAAATCAGTGGTGGGAATTAAGAGTACACTTATCACAATGAACACTGAGTAGTTATAGAATTATTGAATTACTATATTATACACCTGAAACTAATATAACCCTGTATGTTAACTATACTGGAATTAAAATTAAAATAAAAACCAATTAGTCAATTGCTAGAAATATTCCGACTGTAACATTAAGTAATTCTTTATATTTTAAAAATATTTTTTCTATTTTGTATATTTTTTTTTTTTTTTTTTTTTTTTTTTTTTTTTTTTTTTTTTTTTTTTTATTTTTTTTTTTTTTATTTTGTATATTTTTTGAAAGAAATTTCTCTGCATGTTATGTTGGAGTAGTAATAAGCCAAAGGGGACCAAGCAGGCCTTCTGCAATATCTCCCTATGTGGCTAAGTCACAGTAATGTATGGTAGAAAACTATAAACTGAACATTGGACTAATGAATTCCTGTAATTGTGATAAAGTGAAGACTTTATTAAATAAGATGGAGACTCAGAAAACATGTGAGAATAGACAGTGTGTTTTTTAAAAGACCTTATTTATTTATTTATTCATGAGAGAGAGAGAGAGAGAGAGAGAGAGAGAGAGAGAGAGAAGCAGAGACAGAAGCAGGCTCCTTGCAGGGAGCCTGATGTGGGACTCGATCCCGGGACTCCAGGATCACACCCTGGGCTGAAGGCAGGCGCTATACTGCTGAGCCACTGGGCTGCCCTAGAAATGACAATCTTACATAAATTAAGCATCCATGGGTTGGGAACTGTTTTGTGAAGATTTTTCTTACAGGTAAATCTGGACAAACTTAAAGGTCATGAGCTTCCCAATACTGAGTTCACAAGCAGATTGGAGGACCTTCATCATGGATGTTGGGGAAATTTCCACATTAGTTGAGAGGCAAATGTCACTGATTTCATAGGTGGCATTCTACTTTATGGTTTTGAACCATTTGTCATGGTTTCTGAAACATTGTCATGGCATAAATAACTACATAAGTGAGTTGTTTTCAAACTGTATTCCACAGGGTTCTTGTACCCCCGAGTGCAGAAAGAGATACCATTATTTTGGTGTCTGCCTCAGCTCCTGCCTCATGGTATGCTACCAGGGCCCAGGTGAGCAAGTCTTTAGGAGATTCCTTCTAGTTCAGAACTTAAGGGCATTCCTTTCTCCATTGCTTTACACTCTTGCTTATATAAACACATACTGGCTTTTTTTGGTGATTCAAGCCACATTTCATACTTGAGTGGCTCTCTTCTGTGGGAATTTTTCCTCCACTCACATGGATGGCCAAATGAACCATTTCAGAATTCTGCAAGATGTAGCAATAAAAATGACTTTGGCCCACATGTTTGACTGCAGAGCTGATATCTACCCCAGATCAAATAGTTTTTACTCTATAAATAAAGGATTTGACCTGTTCTTTTCAACTAGTTTGTCTAAACATAGCAGTTTAGCTGAGAAATGATCCAGATTTCAAGTGTCTGGGCCTTACATATATAACGCACATGCGCACATTAACACACGCATGCAGACTTGTGTATGAACACATGCTGGCATTCTTCCCCCTTTGACCAGTTTTGGAGCATTTGCCCTAATTCTCCAGGGAATTCACTCAGTAAATAATCAGTGCAGGAGGAAAGAACAATCCTAGGATTTTTTTCCAGAGCACATCTGGTTTAGTAGGCACTAGAATGAAAAATAGGGCAAATACCGATCTTAAAGTGCATTGACTTTTTAGTTTCCAGCCAAGAAAGCAACAAAGATGGAAAAGGGGGAGTACCTGTTGTCTGTGATTACTGGGGTGGCAGGCTTCCAGAGACACCAAGCCTTGACCTTGTTTTATCAGGATTCTTCCTTAGTTGCTATTAAGAACTATTTTCAACAATCTCATTTTTATTAGCCGTTTGTGCCCATTATAGTTTTCTAGTTGCTAGTTTGTTATGGCTTTAACATAAATAAGGTTCTAAAAATGTCTCAAATGAAGAGTTGCAGGGCTGGGTATGCTATTTAGAGCATATAAAAAGCCTGCGTAAAGGACTTCCCTTGTAATGGGACTCTTATATTTAATAGAACTGTCATATAAACACATACTAGTATTTAAAATGCAGTTTCTGAGCCATAAAATAAACACCATTTCTAATATTGCTGTTGGCTTTCACAATGCATAGAGCTCAGTTCATTAAATGTCTTTTATTCCATTTATGTGAAATGTGTTTTTAACCACCAGAGAAGCATGTAATGTGCATTATCCTTTGAAATGCAGCCATTACCAAGAAAAGACTAGTGAAAGTCAGACATAACAAATGTTTTCCATAGATTCAAGCAAATTATAGCTAATTTTAGCACCTTTACAATACCACAAACCTGGTTAGCTTCCAATAAATTGTTATTGATGATTATGATAATAGCATTCATAAATTGAAGTATAAAGGTGGACATACATCACAAAAAACTATAATTTACAAATACCTTCATAATTCAATGTTCATCTGAAACTTATATTGTAGCAATACTTCATTTTAGTTTATAAATTTAAATAAGGTGGATTTAAAAAAAATAAGGTGGATTTAAATAAAGCAGTTTTGCATTGCCTATCTTTTTTTTAAAGATTTTATTTATTTATTCATGAGAGACACACAGAGAGAGAGGCAGAGACACAGGCAGAGGGAGAAGCAGGCTCCATGCAGGGAGCCCGACGTGGGACTCAATCTCGGGTGCCCAGGATCACACCCCAGGCCCAAGGCAGCCCTAAACCGCTGCCCTGCATTGCCTATCTTTATAAACATAAGAAAGTCTTTAATGTGAAGTTCTCATATAAGATATGTTGATACTAGTAATACTTGATTTATAGTTTTTTTGTAAATGAGATAACATATACATATAAAGTTCCTAGAACATTCCAAAGTGCATAATAAGTAATCAATATATCGTAATTAACACTAATAATACTGTTTTTTAGAGCTTCATTTTAGAGTAACTAGAAGTTGCAAATGTTCCAAATTTTTTGTGAGACCTGATAGAAATCATGAGTGTGAATTTTGTGATAGGTAGAAAGTCCTATATTGTTTGTCAATATACAGCATCAATCAAGCTAGGTCAATATACCTATTAAAAATATTTTCTTGAACTTAATTTTTATGAATATTAAGCAGTTTGGTAGAGTTGAAGAATAATAAGATGTGATCACAGTCCCTAAAACATTATATGAGCATAAAAAGTTATTAATAATGTTAAGACATAAAAATACTAAAATTAATTTTAAAAATAAAACATTGACTATAGCATTACCAAACATTGGAGAATGTTTGGCATTTTGATACATGGTGCTAGAACATTTGGCTATTCTATATAATACAACCCAGAAAAAAAATAAATTCCTAGTAAATTAAAGACCTCAATATGAACATTAAAACTGCAAAATTTTCAGAGAAAATCTAGGAAGATATCTTTATGACATCAGGAAACAAAGAATTTATTAAACCAGACACAAAACCTACAAACTATAAAGGAAAAAAATGTTTGAAATTTATCTATTAAAATTTAAAATTTCTGTGTGACAAAAGACAACATAAAAAAAATTAAGACAAGTCACAGACTAGAGGAAGATATTTGCAGACATATTAAAGTCTCCTCTCCCAAAAATAGTATCTGGAATTTTTCATGCATTATAAACCAAAAGACAACCCAATAAAAAGTGGGCAAAATATTCATAGAGAAGAAAACACAATGATCAGTAAATATATAAAAGTATACTCAACTACAATAAATGGACAGGCAGATTAAAATGTGAATCAGAGGGTGTGTGCTTCTGGCTACACCTGACTAACTTTACATGAGACTAAATCTTTTAACATGAAACAAAACAAATCTGGAACAATTTAAAAATATGTTTTAGAACTTTAAAGAGTACTCAAAATACTTAGGTCTTAAGGGGCCAATTCCAAAGTAAAAGGAAGAACAAAGAGGTAAGTTCAACATTTACTATTGCCTGTCTTGTAAAAAAATTGCCAACTTGTTATTTTCAACCAAGAGGGTAAAAGCAAACAACAACAACAACAACAACAACAACAACAACCAAAAAAAAACCCTGGTAACTATGAGATTAAGAAACTTTTCAAAATTTTCAACAGTCACAAGGGCTGTAGAGACAAAGAGGCGTCATGATAGAAGATCTTGGTAAATGCCCTGGACATTCAGTTGAGACCCCCCAAAGGCTATATATACCTTTAGACTAAGGAAATTGCAGATAAACTACCTCTCACTACTGCTGAAAAATATCTGGAATTAGTTTAACCCAAGGTAGGTTAAGATGACCTACATCTATTTAGTTTCTGTGTATTAGAAGCAAAAGTTAATCCTTTCTGCAGGAAATTAACATTAGCACGAGGCTCAAATTATCCTTAAACCGTTTATATACAGTGCTGGACGTCCAGTTAAAATGACTGTTTATACCAGAAACAGAATCAAAATATTTAAAATAAATTTAAAAAGTAGGAAAATAGAAAGAGATCAATAGGAAATTCAAGTATTAGAGTTCTCAAAAACAAATTTTAAAATAATTGTGATTAATATGTTCAAGAAAAATTCATGACAAGACACAGACTTCCAGCAGAGAATGAGAATCCATAGAAAAGAATTAAATAAAAATTCTAATTTAAAAATACATAATAACTAAAATTAAGAGCTGAATGACTTGATTTAGCAGAATATTGGACACTGCTAAAAAAAGAATCCATGAATTGGAAAATAGGTTAATAGGAAAGAGCTTGAATGAAGTATAGGAAGGAAAAAAAGGAGAGTACACAATGTATTGTTAGTAGTATATTGGACATGATGAAGATGTCTAGTAGGTTAAAGGAGATGAATGTAATAATTGTGACATGTAAAAAAATAAAAGAGGTAAAGTGGGACAGAAATAATATTGAAGAAATATGATCATGAATTTTCATAAATTTATAGAAGATATCAAACTACATACTCAAAAAGCTTTAGGAACCACAAAAGAGTTAGAGAGATAAATACAAAGAAAGGCCACAAAGATATACATCACAATAAAACTACTGACACAACAAAGATTCAGAGATACAGATACAAAGAAAATAGCAAATGTATCCAGAAAGAAGATATGCTACCTTCAAAAAGCAAGAAGAAGTCTAATTGGGCTAACCTCTTAACACAAACATTAAAAAAATGGCATGGCATATTTTTTAATGCGCTGAAAGAAAATAACTAAGTCTAGAATTCTACATGCAGCAACAATACCCATCAAAATTTAACACAAAATAAACATTTTCACATATATAAAAGCAGAGTTGGTCACCTGCAGATTCACTAATTTAAAAAATATTAACTTCTTTAGAAAAAAAGAAAAAAGCCTGCATAGAAATTTGGGAAGAAATAAAAAATTCAGAAAAGGATAAATATATAAGTACATCTGAATGAATGCCTAATAAGTTGCCTATTACATTGTGCAGTTTAAAATACTTGAAGAAGTCCAGCACCTGAGTGGCTCAGTCAGTTGGGTGTCTGACTCTTGGCTTTGGATCAGGTCATCCTGGGATCAAGCTCTGAGTCAGGACACGCGCTCAGTGGGGAGTCTACTTAAGGATTTTCTTCCTCTCCCTCTACCCCTCTTCTACTAGTGCTCTCGCTTGCTCTCTCTCTCTCTCTCTCAAACAAACAAATAAATCTTTAAAAATAAAATAAAATACTAAAATATTTGAAGAAGTCAAATACAAAATAACAACAGATAAGAATGGAGTATATGTATTGTTGGGAAGTAGTAAAAGTATTCGTTTATTTTAAAATGTAATAAATCAAGGATTCATATATTAATCTTTAGAATAACCATTAAAAGAGTAGTAAAATTAATGAATTACAAAGTAATAGAAGATTAAGTATAGAATAATAAGAAAACAATTAATCTAAATGAAGAAAGGGCAAAAAAGAAGAACAAATAGAGGGCAGTAAGATAATAGATTTAAACCCAAATATATTAGCTATTTAATTACATTTAAACAGTCTGAATGTCATGATTATGTTAAAGTTTGTCAAATTGAATTTTATTTAAAGTCAGTCATTTATAACATACAAATAGTTTATCTTAAATGCATGGTTGTAGAAATGTTGAAAACAAATTTTTGAAAGAAGGGAAAAGACATATGCAAATATAAATGAAAAGAAAGTTGATATAACTATATTAATATTAGAAAAGAATCAGGCTTTACTGCAAGAATCACTATTAGAAATAAGGAGGAATATTTTTAAATGGTGAAAATTCTAATCCCCTAGGCATATATAATGATTTATAAAGTCTCAAAATCTATAAACCAATAAATGACAGAATCTTAAGAAGAAATTGACAGATCCAGAATAACTGGGAATTTTTATTATGAAAATTCATAGGGATATGGTTAAATCAGAATAATATTCAACACTGCACAAATTGTAATAGAATACACATTCTTTTTAGGTATACTTGAAGCATTTGTGAAAAATGGCCATATGCTAGTTCATAAAGCCAGTGTTCAATCTTATTAGTAATTAGGAAAATACAAGTTAAAATCACTTTGAGGGGCACCTGGCTGGCTTACTTGGTTGAGCGTCTGACTGTTGATTTCAGCTCAGGTCATGATCTCAGGGTCTTGGGTTGGAGAGCCCACTACAGCCTCCACATGCAGGTGGGAGTCTGCTTGACCCTCCCGCTGCTGGCACACTTTTTCTCTCTCACTTTCTGACTTGAATAAATAAATAAATCTTTAAAATCACTTTCAAAAAAAATGAAAAAATAAAAAAATAAAAATAAAATCACTTTGAAATTCCATTTATTACACATCAGAATGGCCAAAATGAAAAATACAGGAAATATCTCGCTGAAAAGAATGTGGAGCAAATGGAATATACTGCTGTTGGAAGTATAGGTTGATATGACTACTTCAGAATTTTTTTTGGTTGAATCTCCTATAATTTAACATATGTATATACCATGATGCAGCAATTCCATTCCTAGGTCAATACCCAAAAGAAATGAAAATATATGTTCACCAAAAGACACAAGAATCTTCAGAGCAACACTATTCAACACAGGAAATGACTCAAATGTTTATTCACACTAAATGGATAAATAAATTGTCATATACACACATAATGAAATGTTGAGGAACAGGATTGACCACCACGTTCAACGATACAGTAAATCTCAAAACGTAATGCTGAGTGACTGGACCTAACACAAGAGATTCTGAATCTGATATTGATTCTAATACTAATCATTCTAGGTAAAACTTATCTACTGTATTCATTTCTTAGGACTGCTGTAACAAAGTACCACTCACTCAACTGCACAATTATTTTTTCATACTTCTGAAGGCAAAAAGTCTAAGATCCAGGTGTCAGCAGAATTAGTTCCTCCTGAGGCCTCTCTTCTTGGCTTATAGATGGTCTACGTCTTCATGTGGCCTTCCCTCTGTATATGTCTGTGTCCTAATCTCTTCTTTAAGAATATCATTCATGTTGATTTAGAGCCCACCCACATGACCTCACTTTCATATAATTACATCTAAATACAATCATATTCTAAGGTACTGTGGGTTGGGACTTCAATTTATCCCATAACCAATAGTTAAAATTCAGGATGATGCTTACCTTTAGGAAGGGTGGTGATAATAATGACTAGAAAGAGGTGTGAGGAGCTCTGGTGTTCTGGTTTCTGATAATACGCTTAGTATTATCACTTAGGAAATATTATCACTTAATAAATTCTCATTAAGCTATAGAGTGATGATTTGTGCACTTTCTAAATATTTGTTCATTTTTAAAAAGCTTAATAAAATATAAACTAATAAAAATAAATGTGCATCCATCGTATGGTCAAAATATTAAAAATGCAATGAAGGGATCCCTGGGTGGCGCAGCGGTTTGGCGCCTGCCTTTGGCCCAGGGCGCGATCCTGGAGACCTGGGATTGAATCCCACGTCGGGCTCCCGATGCATGGAGCCTGCTTCTCCCTCCTCCTGTGTCTCTGCCTCTCTTTCTGTGTGACTATCATAAATAAAAATAAAAATAAGTTAAAAAAAATAAAAGTGCAATGAAGTTTGAAGATTTGGGCATTGGTGGGAAGTTTATAAACTAGTGAACCACCTTAGATAGCAATTTCTCAGTTGCTATAATGATAAAAAATAATTGATACTTATTAAGCACTGTTCCAAGAGTTATCATTTAATATGACAATGTTACAAATTATATTTTCTTAGGGTTATGAACTGGACTTCTATAAAAAGAGACTAGTAAAAATCAAATAGTTAAATAAGAAATAAATCTATATCTTTTCCCTATAATAAATAGTCTAGCAGTAGATGGCTAACAAGGAAACTCCACCAGGTTCAGTATGGAGATTCCATCTCTAAGAACAGGCTGTTCTGTCTTTTATCATTACCTAGAGAGCAGGAAGGGGCAAAAGGCAGACAAACACATACAGGGATGTATATCACTTCCACTCTTATCCCATTACCATGATTACCATAATGTGGCCACACGACCACATCTAGTTGGAAGGATATTGAGAAATGTAGCCCGTATCTGAATGGCCATGAATGCACCTGAAACTCTTGTATGGACAGAGGGGAGAAAGGATATTGAAGTACAATAAGCAGTCTGCCATAGGCAATTACTACCATTATCATTATTTTATAGATTAGAAAAGAGTCAAGCCACCCTTGGGTGGCTCAGCTGTTGAGCGTCTGTCTTCGGCTCAGGGCATGATCCCAGAGTCCCAGGATCAAGTCCCACATTGGGCTCCCTGCAGGGAGCCTGCTTCTCCTCCCTCTGCCTGTGTCTCTGCTTCTTTCTCTCTGTAGCCCTCATGAATATATAAGTAAAATCTTCAAAAAAAGAGAGAAAAATTCAGGGAGGTAAAGTTAACATACAGAGTAAATGACAGAGCCAAGACCTTAGCTCATAACAAACAACATACCTACTGTATGATGCATTGTCTCTCTACACCGAATAAGATTAAGAATGTATTATCTATAACCAGCTATTCTAGCACACATGCATAAAGAGAAGTGTCCTGGCAGGTTTACTTCAGCACTGGTTGTTAAAACAAAAAACCAAGCAAACTAAACTAAACAAAAGTAGAAACAACATTCAGTAGAAACTTCACAGCCATTAAAACTAGATCTCAAAGTAGAAAAACCTTAAGGACATAATGCTAAAAAAAAATTGCAGAAAGAATATATACAACATGGTATTTGATATAACAATGACTTTTACATAAATTATGTAATTTTACATGTTTCTTATCTTCCTATACATTCAAAACTTCTTCTCCTGATTCATCTAAAAATGTTTTTGACTAATCCAATTTACCATGATCAATTATCAATACATCTCCAGTAGAAAAAGTGATTCACATTGTTGTGACTGAAAAAAAAAAATAGCAGACCTCATCACATTAGGCTAGGTTGAATTTTTAAGTCAAGCAATTTCTTGGAATTGAGTCATATGGTAAAGCTAAGGTTTTGCTTGGGTCTTTGCTTCTTTTCTAGGCAGAGAGGCGCCTTTATAGTTTTGCTTTGAAGGGCAGGTCTAGATGTGGTGTAGAGAGATTACAAAGTCAAGATTTTTCGAATGCATTTTCTAACTATTTATAAGTTTCTCTTTCTTAGGCTGATTTAAATTAAACCCAGACACACCATCCTGGTTGAACACAACTTTTGGTAATAGCAAAGCAGAATTATTACAAATTTCATTATTCTTTTTCTTATCAAATGCTGACATACTCAAGATAGATTTGTGAATTATTGGTACCTAAACAAACATCTCCATCATTTAAAGTCGACAATTTCCTAAATTAATACTTAGACCCTTCTTCATAAGACAGAAATAAGAGTATAGAGTTTTCTCTTGCATCTGAATCAAAATTACTTTATTACATAGTATAGTTAAAATCATCAAAGACAGTTTCCATGTCCTAACAATGGAGATTCTCTGCAGTTTATGTAGATATTGTTCTATGGAGGAAAAACAGACTTTTATAAGAGGGCATTCTTGGTTCAGACTCATTACAAATGAAGTGCTGTAGCTTTCAGACCCAACAAAAAAAAAAGACAAGGTTTTAATGTTAAAACACTAAAATTGATTTATTGATATTATGCTTGTCAAATACAGGAGAAACTATTTTATAATGTTGATAAGGTGAGCATAGAATTTAATTTGGCTGTAGATACAGTTTCTTGAGGGTTCTCGGAGGGATGGATTAAATGGATATAGGCCACTGGAACCTCACTGTGTTCTTAGAAAAGTGGAGGATAATAATGGCCTCATCTCCTCCAGGTGGCTAAACCTTTCTAGATTCCTATCTAGGGCTTCACATAAGAAGTTCTTGATAGCCAAACCTGTGAGATTTCTTTCTTAAAATCTCTTCAGAGTAAGTGATACAAAATTTGGATCAGTTTTAGTCCCCAGCTCCAATCTCTTCTCCAATTTATTTTAATCTAGTTTTCTCAGAAAAGATCTTCACAGTGGCTCAGCCAGTTAAGCATCTGCCTTCACTCAGATCATGTTCCTAGAGTCCTGGGACAGTCCCGAGTCAGGTTCCCTGCTCAGCGGGGAGCCCCCTTCTCCCTCTCCCTCTGTCCCTCCTATTTGTTCTCTCAGTTGTGCTCTCTCTCTCTCTCTTTCTCTCAAATGAATAAATTAAATATTTTTTTAAAAGGAGATGCTAATACAAAGCCTTGCATGAAGATAGTTTATTTGGGGATTGATCTCAGGGATAAAGGAAGAAGGACATGAGAAGTAAGAGAGGAAGGAAGGGAGATCTAACTAAGGGTGCATACTAAATTGGACATCAGGATGAGGGCTCCGTCATGAAACGAACTTTCAGGAGCCTCATGGAATATGTCTAAGATTGTCCAACCACAGGACAAAAAAAGAGAGAATATTTTTTAATTGGTTCCATTTCCCCTATTAGTCAAAGGCGGTCTCAGAGATACCAACTCCCCTGTCATCATGGTTTGTGTATTCATGAAGGCCAAGTGGGCCCATGCAAGCAAGCATCCTATATTCCAGCATTAGAGATATTCTGGGGTAGGGCGTGAGGGCTATGTGGCACAGTTCTGAATGAAGTATTGTCAAAAAGCAAAGCAAAGCTAGTGGAAATCTGCAGAGAATATGATGGCACATCATATCTGGCACACAAAAAGTAAATGATGTAGTCCACACTTTGTGCCCTTTAGATCTTCTTGTGCCCTCCATTCATTGATCCCATTAAGTCAAATTCAGCCCCACGTTCCTGTCTAGGTCATGACCAGTTGCAATATCTATAACAACTCAATACAAAAGGCTCAGTGCTACAAGCTGCATTCTCTCATTGTCCTGAGTCTGAAATTAATCATTATCATCTCGCTGCTCTACTAACCATTCTAGAATTTGTTTACTGTTTGCCTGTGCCTTAGCCTATCTAGGTTGCTTATCTAGCATGACCTAGATTTTCTGCTCCAGAGAGTCTGAGCTCTTATGCCCTCCCTTTCTAAAGCTGAGATTGTTACATCTCCCTCTATTCACCATTTCAACTGAGCACAGAATCAAGCAGATAACCCAAAAGTGCGTTGTGGTCTGATCAGACCCTGCTCCCAGGATGTGGCAGCAACACTAGATATTCAGGGAAATTAGAGTCAATTACTTTAAGTTACTCCTTTCTTTGCTGACATCAAGAGCCCAAAATGACCAGCTGGTAGTTAGAGCTGTAAGTTCAGAATCTTTATTGTGTTCTCTAGTAAAAGTGTTTCCTTCCTGGAAACTGGGACTTTTGATCTGACAGATTAGGAATGGGAAGTACAAATTTTAAAATAGGGCTGCTGTAATGGCAAGAGGAGCCTATGTTACTTCTGCTCTTTGGTTCCCTGACCCAGTTATTCTAATGACTCAGCACCAAATATCAGGTCTTGGGTAAGCAGACATATCACATCCTAGGCTGTACCAACTCACCTTGCTGGTACTTTAGCTCAACTGCTTCTAATCAATTATATTTGTAGTCTGGAGCCACATGCCTGTCACAGCATGAGATCTTGCTCTGAGAAGCT
Organism: Vulpes lagopus; assembly: GCF_018345385.1. Taxonomy (NCBI): domain Eukaryota; kingdom Metazoa; phylum Chordata; class Mammalia; order Carnivora; family Canidae; genus Vulpes; species Vulpes lagopus. The sequence continues at coordinate 83,743,997 of NC_054825.1, forward strand.
GCTATAAGGCATACTATAGTAATAGATTGGCATTTTGTTATTCCTCAGAAGCTTATGCTGAGAAAGACACTGCAGACAGGTAAGGCAAATCCATATCCACTGTAGATGTAGTTCTGGCCAGCATGTATCACTACCCCCTACAGGGTGGAACTGTCTGATGTAATGGACCTGTCACCAGGTAGCTGTCTGGTATCTCAAGAGACTGTGCCACATCCAGAGTTTCAACCAGCTCTTCTCTGGATGATAGTCCCCTGTATCCCAAGATCAGACACTCAGTATCTATAATAGTACAAGAGAACACCAGGAACTATTCTTGAATGGCAAGGAGTTAGTTCTCTGCTAAAGCAAGCATAACACTGTTCTTGAATTCTGAGGATCTGAACTGTGACTCTTTTGGTAGAGCTTAGTAGACATTCTATCTTATATACTTATCCACCATGGATAACTAGCATTCTCATGTTGAGACTAATGATCCAAGTTCCAGGCAGTTCTCACCGAGTCTGAATCTGGTGCATATTTCTTCTTTAGTCTATCTACCATTCAAAACTGGTAGCCCTTTAAGCCACCTAACTCATGATTCCAAGCATAATTCCCAAGTGCCATATATACTGCCTTAAAATTCAGAGGCTCACAAAGCATTGAACTTCTTTTTATTAAGAAGGGCTGCAATACATAGCAACTTGTCTTTTGCCTCAGAAGAATTATTCTAGCATGTCCCAGACAATTGAACCATACAATCTTTATCAATAAGATAAGCTTCTGAAATTTTTAGAAATTTCTTTCTTTTGCTTTGCCATTCATAGCTCTTACCAAACATTCAATGTCCTTACCACACTACCTGTTAATCCAACTAGCATGACATGATCAATATGGTGAGACAATATCATGAATAGACAGAAAAGATTAATTGGGTTTCACACATAATAAAAATGTTGTAATAACCAGAATTGCACATAATAATATCCATCAGACAACTACAAATGTAATGGTTGTGTAGCTAAATAAAAGACAAATGAACATGCATGAAGATATAGGTTTTGCAATAGGTCGTAAGAAGGTGATAAGGTCTGCTAGAAACAAATTATTGCTCAGAGGGACACAGAAGAGCAGCAAACCAACTCTATTGTTTTTGAGCTACTGCATGGCCCAATGCTGTCTTTATTTTTAAATTAAAAGATAAAGTAATATAGTCAATCAATTTATAAAAGAGTAATATATTCAATTAATTTAAATTGCAAACAGTCTTTTTAATAAATACTGTTGTGAAAACTGTACAGTCACAAGCAAAAGAATAAAACTGGACCACTCACTACCTTACTGTACATGAAAATCAACTCAAAATAGATTAAAGATTTGAATGTAAGACTTTGAAACCATACAACTCCTAGAAGAAAACCTTGACATCAGTCATAGTGTGTTTTAGATTTTTTAATATTTGATACCAAAAAAGGGAGGGAGGTAACAAAAGCAAAAATAAACAAATGGACTATGTAGAACTAAAAATCTTCTGCACATCAAAGAAAACAAGAAATGAAAAGACAACCTACTGAATGGAAAAAAGTAGTTGCAAATCATAGATTTGATAATGGGTTAATATCCAAAATATGTAAAGAACTCATATAACTCAATAGCAAAAAAAAAAAAAACCCACAAGACAATCTGATTAAAAAATGGACAAAGGATCTGAATAGACCATTTTCCCAAAGAAGACATATAGGTGGCTGATAGTACATGAAAAGGTGCACAATATCAGTAATCATCAGAGAAATGCAAATCAAAATCATAAGGAGATATCACCTCACACCTTTTGGAATGGCTATTATCAAAAAAGAAAAGAAATAATAAGTTTTGGCAAAGATGTGGAGAAAAGAGATCCCTTGTGCCCTGTTGAAGGCAATGTAAATTGGTGTAGCCACTGTCAAAACAGTATGGAACTCTTCAAATAATTAAAAATAAGCTACCATATAATCCAGTAATTCCAGTTCTAGTTATTTATATGAAGGAAATGAAATCATTATCTTGAAAAGATACCTGTACAATCATGTTCACTGCAACATTATTTACAATAACTAAGGCATGGAAACAATATGTCTATTGGTGGATAAAAAAGAAAGATATGTATATAAAAGAAGGACATCCTGCCATTTGCGACAAGATGAATGGAACTTGAGGGCATCATGTTAAGTGAAATAAGTCAAACAGAGAAAGACACATGATCTCACTTACCTATGGAATTTAAGAAACAAAACCAAAACCAAAATTGAACCTACAGATACAGAAAACAGATTGGTGATGGTTGCCAAAGATGGGAGGATTGGAGATGGTGGTGGGCAAAATGGGTGAAGGTGGTCAAAAGGTACAAACTTACAGATATAAAACAAGTAAGTCCTGGGGATGTAATGTACACTTTGGCAGCTATAGTTAATAATACTGAGTTGTATATTTGAAAGTTGCTAAGAGAGTACCTCTTAAAAATTCTTACCATAAGAAGAAAACCATATGGAGTGATGGACGTTAACTAGGCTTACTGTGGTGATAGCTTCACAACACACACACACACACACACACACACACACACACACACATATATATAATTATATTGTACATCTGAAGCTAATATAATGTTTCATGCCAATTACAACTCAATGTTAAAAAGATAAAGTACTAATGTGGGCTTTGCACCAAGACCTACATAGTGAGAAAACCAGGTATGAATAAATACAGTGTAGAGCTCAAGGAGAGTGGAGAGACTCTCAAGTTAAGGACCAGCAGCAGAACTCTACCTAGAAAACCCTAACCTTAGTGAGGAGGACTGTTTGAGTTTAGTTAACTTGATGAGACATTTTTGATATGGAAAATTAGCTTTCCAAGTATGGCCAATAAAATCTATGTGTGAGATAAAGTGCATTTTGAAAAAGGGTATGAGTGATTTCAACAAGCTGTCTAGGGAGGAGAAGAAAACCGTGAGATTGGTGAAGAGAAGAAACATGATGGGGTTGGGAATCCAAGAAGGGAGATAAACCGTGACATTTTTCCAGCAGGAGATTGTGGAGGGGGTGAGGATAAGGATAACAAGAAAGACCTTTAAGTTAAGAACTTTATATTTGAACCATATGATCTTGTGCATTAGCCTCTTGCTCTTGCCCCAAATTGTAAGTAAAATCTGACCTACACGAGGAGTCTTTTGGACAGAAATCAAGAAAAATAGCCTATGCTCCATATCAGTATCAATTTAAGGTATACAGAAGAAAATAATCAAAAGAAAGGAAATAAAAGATACATAGAATTTCTTCTAAATAGGAAATTAGAGAAGTGGGTAGTTACTGGAAAGAATACTTATAGTCTCATCCCACACAGAAAGGGAAAGGATATCTACACATAACCTTGTTTCTATTTCTAAATAGCAGTTGCTTCTATCAAAGGTTTTAAAAATGTTTTTATTAATGTCCAATGCAAAAATACTGAGAGTATGGCCTGATGATATAATCAAGAAACAGAATGTTACCAAATCAAAAAAAAAAAAAGTTACCAAATCCCCAGCCTACACATTCCAGTTACCATGCCCACTCTCCTCTCCAAACTTAATCACTCTTATGAATTTTAGAATCATAGGTTAGTTTTGCCTCCTTTTGACTTCTGTGTGAATGACATCATAGTATACTTTTTTGTGGGTCTGACCTTCTTTGATTAGTTTTATGCTCATGAGATTCATTCAGGTTATTCTGTGTATTATGAATATTCATGGCTGTATAATAATCCATTGTATAATTATCATACTTTATCCATTCTACTATTGATAAACATTTGAATTAAATTCTAGTTTTTGGCTATGGCATATCTTTTGATGAACACATGGTCTCATTTCTAATGGATATATATCTAGAAGTGGAATTGCTTGATTAAAGGTTATATGTAGTTGACCATAAAGTTCAAGGTCCACTTCTGGATTCTCTATTCTGTTCCATTGATCTATGTGTCTGTTTTTGTGCCAGTACCACACTGTCCTGATGACCACAGCTTTGTAGTACAACCTGAAATCTGGCATTGTGATGCCTCCAGCTATGGTTTTCCTTTTTAAAATTCCCCTGGCTATTTGGGGTCTTTTCTGATTCCACACAAATCTTAAAATAATTTGTTCTAACTTTCTGAAGAAAGTCCGTGGTATTTTGATAGGGATTGCATTAAATGTGTAAATTGCCCGGGGTAACATTGACATTTTCACAATATTAATTCTGCCAATCCATGAGCATGGAATATTTTTCCATCTCTTTGTGTCTTCCTCAATTTCTTTCAGAAGTGTTCTGTAGTTTTTAGGGTATAGATCCTTTACCTCTTTGGTTAGGTTTATTCCTAGGGATCTTATGCTTTTGGTTGCAATTGTTAATGAGATTGACTCCTTAATTTCTCTTTCTTCAGTCTCATTGTCAGTGTATGATTTCTGCCACTGATTTCTGGGCATTGATTTTGTATCCTGCCACGCTACCAAATTGCTGTATGAGTTCTAGCAATCTTGGGGTGGAGGCTTTTGGGTTTTCTATGTAGAGTATCATGTCATCGGCAAAGAGGGAGAGTTTGACTTCTTCTTTGCCAATTTGAATGCCTTTAATGTCTTTTTGTTGTCTGATTGCTGAGGCGAGGACTTCCAGTACTATGTTGAATAGCAGTGGTGAGAGTGGACATCCCTGTCTTGTTCCTGATCTTAGGGGAAAGGCCCCCAGTGCTTCCCCATTGAGAATGATATTTGCTGTGGGCTTTTCGTAGATGGCTTTCAAGATGTTGAGGAACGTTCCCTCTACCCCTACACTCTGAAGAGTATTGATCAGGAATGGATGCTGTATTTTGCCAAATGCTTTCTCTGCATCTAATGAGAGGATCATATGGTTCTTGATTTTGCTCTTGCTGATATGATGAATCACATTGATTGTTTTACGAGTGTTGAACCAGCCTTGTGTCCCCGGGATAAATCCTACTTGGTCATGGTGAATAATTTTCTTAATGTGTTGTTGGATCCTATTGGCTAGTATCTTGTTGAGAATTTTTGCATCCATGTTCATCAGGGATATTGGTCTGTAGTTCTCATTTTTGGTGGGGTCTTTGTCTGGTTTTGGAATTAAGGTGATGCTGGCCTCATTCGATAAAGGAAGAAAGACTATCCATTGGAAGAAAGACAGTCTCTTCAATAAATGGTGCTGGGAAAATTGGACATCCACATGCAGAAGAATGAAACTAGACCACTCTCTTTCACCATATACAAAGATAAACTCAAAATGGATGAAAGATCTAAATGTGAGACAAGATTCCATCAAAATCCTAGAGGAAAACACAGGCAACACCCTTTTTGAACTCAGCCACAGTAACTTCTTGCAAGATACATCTCGAAGGCAAAAGAAACAAAAGCAAAAATGAACTATTGGGACTTCATCAAGATAAGAAGCTTTTGCACAGCAAACGATACAATCACCAAAACTAAAAGACAACCTACAGAATGGGAGAAGATATTTGAAAATGACATAGCAGATAAAGGGCTAGTTTCCAAAATCTATAAAGAACTTATTAAACTCAACACCAAGAAACAAACAATCCAATCATGAAATGGGCAAAAGACATGAAGAGAAATCTCACAGAGGAAGACATGGACATGGCCAACAAGCACATGAGAAAATGCTCTGCATCACTTGCCATCAGGGAAATACAAATCAAAACCACAATGAGATACCACCTCACACCAGTGAGAATGGGGAAAATTAACAAGGCAGGAAACCGCAAATGTTGGAGAGGATGTGGAGAAAAGGGGACCCTCTTGCACTGTTGGTGGGAATGTGAACTGGTGCAGCCACTCTGGAAAACTGTGTGGAGGTTCCTCAAAGAGTTAAAAATAGACCTGCCCTACGACCCAGCAATTGCACTTTTGGGGATTTACCCCAAAGGTACAGATGCAATGAAATGCCGGGACACCTGCACCCCGATGTTTCTAGCAGCAATGTCCACAATAGCCAAACTGTGGAAGGAGCCTCGGTGTCCAAGGAAAGATGATGGATAAAGAAGATGTGGTTTATGTATACAATGGGATATTACTCAGCCATTAGAAACGACAAATACCCACCATTTTCTTCGATGTGGATGGAACTGGAGGGTATTATGCTGAGTGAAGTAAGTCAATCGGAGAAGGACAAACATTATATGTTCTCATTCATTTGGGGAATATAAATAATAGTGAAAGGGAATATAAGGGAAGGGAGAAGAAGTGTGTGGGAAATATCAGAAAGGGAGACAGAACATAAAAACTCCTAACTCTGGGAAACGAACTAGGGGTGGTGGAAGGGGAGGAGGGCGGGGTGTGGGTGAATGGGTGATGGGCACTGGGGGGGCACTTGACGGGATGAGCACTGGGTGTTATTCTGTATGTTGGCAAATTGAACATCAATAAAAAAAATTATTATAAAAAAATAAAGGTTATATGTATGTTAAACTCTAGTAGATAATGCCAAATACCTTTTGAGTGGTTGAACCTATATATACTCTGCCTACCAGTATATGAGAGTCCCAAGCTTTGCATCCTCACCAGTACTTGACTTTGTTATCTTTTGAATATTAGCCATTCTGGTGAACTAATGTTTTGTCCATTGTGATATTAATTTGTATTGCTTTGATGATTCATGAAGCTGAGCACCTTTTACTGTGTTCATTGGCATTTTTGACATCCTCTTTTGTAAAATATCTGCTGGCCTCTTGCCTACTTTTCCATTGGGTTGTGCCTTTTTCAGTTGATTTGTGGCCTTACTCTGGAAACAAGTCTTTTGATCTTCACATGTCTTACAATTTTTTTCTATTACACTACGGCATGCCTTTTCCTCATGTATTTTCTTCTTTTTTTTTTCCAATTTTTATTTGGAAACAACTTTAGACTTAGAGAAAAATTTCACAAATAATACAGATAATCCATGTACAAACTTCTTATGTTAGTAACTCACATAAGCAAAAATATATTTATGCCAGAAAATTAATGTTGGTAGAATACTACTAACCAAAATACAAACCTTATTCTAATTTCATCAGTTTTTTTTTCTAATGCCATTTTGTTTGTTTCAAGATCTCATTCTGGCTACCACATTGCATGTAGTTATTGTACTACATATTGCATGTAGTTATTCACCAATCTATGGCAGTTCCACATTTCTTTTTCCTTTTCTTTCATGACCTTGATAAGTTTGATGATTACTGGTCAGTTATTTTGAAGAATATCTCTTGTCTTATCCACCATTTTCTAATAATTACACTGAAGCTATACAGCTTTTGGCTAGAATACTACAGAAATAATGTTTTTTCTTCAATACATCTTACAAATAGGGTACATGTTGTCAGTATGTCCTACTACTGGTGATATTCAGCTTGAACATTTGGTTAAGTGGCATCTGCTGAGATTCTCCACTGCTGAGATAACTCCACTGTAGTTCCTATTTTTCCCCTTTTTAATTAATAAATATCTTAGGAGAGATACTTTGAACCTATGTAAATAATATGCTTCTCCTCAAACTTCTCAGTGATCCATCAATGCATCTTGCATCCAACAATTATTACTGCAGTGATTGTCAAATGGTGCATATGTATTTCCCTTCTTCCTTCTACATTTATTAAGATAATGTAAGGTAGATCAGCCACTTTTCCTCAATCTATTTATTTATTCAATTATTTATGTCCATGTTCTCAGGAATATTTTAGTCCATAGGCTATAATAAATACAATCATTTATTTGTTGCTCAAATTATTTCCCTTTGTCCATGGGAAACTTTTTCCTGAACCCTTTGACATACTGCCATCCTTTTTTGAGGATTTGTCTATTTTTTAGCACCAGGTTTATCTTGTATTTTTGCTGTACCACTCCTAAAACCAACCATTTGGGTCAATTTTTTTTTTTTTTTGAGAATGGTGTTTTGAAGACAATTACCAGGTGTAAGATGCCCTCATTCTACTGAGATGACATTGTTCCTGGCCCCTCTCCGCAGAGAGATCTGGGAAATATATGTGTGTGCACTGACCTATTCATGAAAACATATCTATATTTAATTCTATGTTTATCTGTGTAAATATTAAAAGCCCCCAAATTCATGACTACCTCTGATTCCAACTCAAAACCTGAAGTTTCATTCCAGATTTTCCCTTTGCCTTATTTTTTAGCTTACTTCTCCCATAATGATATCGTGATTCTCATTATCTAGTTATAATACATTCACATATTTATTCCCTCATAATACGTATAAAACAGTTACAAAATTGCCAACCCAAACCCCTGTAAGAAACAGATGTACTAACTAAAGCACAGTGTTTTTGTTCAGTTATTTTCATCTTTAGCTATAGATAGCTAGTCAAAATACTGTTTCCTAAAGTTAGCTAGGTTTATTCTTTTCTTCTCCATTTCCTGTGCTGTGATTATGTTAATCATTTGTAATGCGGCTAAATTGGTTTGTTAGTGTTTGTATTCCATTTTGAATCTCTCCGTAACCGGACTGCTTTAAATTATTTATTTATTGAGGGCAGGGGACACCTGTAAAAACTGTTACTATGTTTCTAAGATATTAAAGATATTTTAAAAAGGTGCACTTAGAGAAGTGTTGCTCCCTCTAACCTGCTGTCATTCCTTCCTCTTCTTATAGTTCTTCATTTTTTAGATTTGTCATCATTTATTCGACTACTCCCTATGTTTAGACATTTTGTTTGTTTCCAATATTTTGCAAGTGTAAACAATGCTGCAATGAACAAAATAGATATAGGTAGTTGCCTACTTTTAGAGGTATGGTTGTTGGGTCAAAAGGTAGGTGCATGTATAATTTTGTTAGGTGTTGCCAGATTTCCTTGTACCTTTTGCATTCCTGTCAGCAATGTGTGAGAGTGCCCAATTCTGTGTAACCTCACCAACAGAATGTGTCATCATTTTTTTATTTTTGTCAGTCTGATAGGTGAGAAATGATATTCTGGTATTGCTTCAATTTTCACTTCTCTGTAAGTGAGGTTGAACATTTTAAAATATGCTTGAAAGCCATCTTCTCATCTCTCTTGTGAATCATCTATTCATATCACAATAGATACCATTTGTATCTTCTTCCATTGTCATTTTTGCCTTTGTTTCACTCTTAGATGTACATTAATATACTATTAATACTATTAACATTGGGAGAAACTGTGATTCAGGTCTAGGGCAGAAAATGTTCAAGATGACACAGAACCATCTGTAATAATAGCTAGGAAGCTATAACTAATAGATAGGAAGCACCAGGATCATGTCAAAAGGCCTGAGGAGGTAACATGAAGAGGATCTTCTTGTCCAAAAATGGAACAACTCAAACTTCAATTAGGATAATAAATGCAATGGATTGAAATCTATCAACTGAGTTTTAGTCCATGAGTTTGTAGGTATAAATGAACTAACCAGTCACTTTCAGAGGGAAATGGGTAACCAATTCATTAAACTTGAGTAAAAGTAAGTAGAGAGAAAGAATAAAGTATTTACCTTCCCTTTCCATGAACTATATTACTGTATGGTAATCAAATAGTAGATGAAGAAAGTATCTCCTGAAAAGGTAAAAAAACTAATAAATAGGAATTACACAAGACTTCTAATTTCATCCCCAATGTATAAGGAGCTTGGAAATCAACACTCTTGTTTTTACAAGAAAAAAGCTAAAGAAACTTAAAATCAATTACTTTTTTGGGTGCATCAGAGAAGTGAGGTCACAGGAAATCTGAAGAGACAAGCAAATTTAGACTATCATAGCCAAGTTCTGCTTCCTGGACAGTGGATCCGCTACAGCTACAAACTAGTAGGAACATTTACATGGTAATTTTGACAGGTTGTTGGTGGCTGAGTTTGGACTAGCTCAAAAGGCAGAAACTCCTGGGATGACAATATTGGGGGGCTTTACACTTTCATGGGTCTTACCTCCAGCAACCCCGACATGTTCTTGTGGTAAAGATGTGAGGAAGATCTCATCCACACTCTTGGCAGGTGGGGATGGGGCGGGTTGTGATCTCCTCCCCAACCCTTAACCCCAGCTTAATCATAAGAAATATATTAGAGCAATCTTAATAGATGGACACTCTACAAAATACATGACCAGTGCTTTAAAAACATCAAGATCATCAAAAACAAAGAAAGTAGGAAATTGTCATGGCCAAAAGCAGCCTAAGGAGACATGATGAGTTAACGTACTATAGTATCCTAGATGGGATCCTGAGGGGGTAGGGGGCATGGGGCACGAAGAACATCAGGTACAAATTCAGGAAATCTGAGTAAAGTATGGACTCTGATAATAATGTATTGATATTGGTTCATTAATTATAACAAATGTACCATATACATTAACTGTAAATGTACTATTACATAGTAATGTGAAATATTACTAATAGGGGAAACCATGTGTTGTGAGGCAGTGCAATATAGGAGCACTAAATACTAACTGCTCATTTTTTTTGTAAATCTAAAACCACTCTAAAAACTAAAGTTTACTGCAAAAATAAATTAGTTAAAAATTAATAAGTAAAAAATAAATTGTGGAATTTTAAAAATGATTTTTCAACCCGAATGAATTAATTGAGCTAGGACATTTAGCATCAATAGTAGCCAATATGTGTCTAAAAAGAGATAACCAGTTATCATGTGCTTCCCAATGAAAAACACCATGTACAATTTGCATAAAGAAATAAAGCGAAGTCAGATCACAGCTCTGGATTCAGCTGCCAATTTTCAGGAAATACAGAGCATGGAGGAACATGTTGAACCCGCATCAAGAGTATGCAATCAGCTAAATCCAGACTGTATTAATTACAGGGCAAATGGCCTGGGCTCTTCAACAAATAAATTGTGAAGAAGAGAAAGTGATGAAGGGGAGTCTATATATTAAAGGACACGAACATTTCATTACGTTTTTTAAAAAATGAGACTAAAAACTGTGAATATCTTCCCTTTTTTGTTCTTTTTTGATGGTCCAGCATTAAAACCCTTGAGTAATGTCTGAGGATTTTCCATCACATGGGTCAGATATTCTATTTGCCAGCCTCCTTTGTGAACAGGGCGAGGTACCTGCCCTAGCTGCCGCCAATCAGATGACCCCACAGAGATCAGCTAGACTTTTCTTCCCCATCATCAAAAGCCAAGAGAGGGACCCTACACTGGCAGTAACTACTGACTTCAAAAATCTCAAGTCCTCATAGTCTGTTCAGGCTGTTATAACAAAATACTATAAATTGGTGGCTTTTAAAGCACAAATACTTATTTTTCATAATTCTGGAGCCTGGAAGTCCAGAATCGGGATAGTGGCAGATTCTGTGTCTGATGAGCGTTTGTCTCCTGGTTCATAGACAGCCATCCCTCTCAGGCTTCTTTTATTAGGGCACTAAACTCATTCATGAAGAATCTGCCCTCATAACTTAATCATCTCCGAAAGGCACCACCTTCAAATTACCGTCACATTGGGCATTAAGATTCTACCTATAAATATTGGGGGTATGCAAATATTCAGCTCATAACATCTCCAGTAGCAGGTCTCAAGGCAGAGCCCAAACATCTAGTATAAGCCTCCATTTCCTCCAGGAGATGCACTGGGTCTGTGGCCACTTCTCCCCCCACCCCTTTTACCACCGTTTCTAAGGATCAAGAAAAGTATGTATGAATCACCCTACAACCTGAGACTAAGACCCAGCTACCCCAGATTTCCGTACCCTATTAAGAGGGGAACTGCAGGTACTACCTCCTTCCAATCCCCTAAAGCACATTCTCTGCCTTAAATGGATCCAGGAAATTCTCTCATTTGCCTTGTTAATCCTGTTTTTATAAATCACCACAAAAATCCCTGGCTCCCAGTTAACCCTTTATCTCCTTTTATTCCACATAAGGTTCAGCTCACTTCCTACACTGCCATCCTCTACTACCATTGCCAATCGCACAAACTGTTTCCCTGTGCCCAAATTCATGGTCCTAGTGCCAGATTGCATTTTCTACAGTGGCCACAAGATCTCTCATCCCTGCAATCTTTGCTAGAATGTCACTCTTTCTGTGAGAACTTCCAGGCCACTCCATTTAAAAATTCCACCTATAATTGACACCTGCTCATACCTCCACCTTCCTTCCCCTTTACTCTGCTTTCTTTTTTTTTTTTTTCTAAATCACTTATCACCTACCATCACTGCACATAAATTATTCCTTTACTTTACCAGCTGTTTATGGCCTGTCTCCTGATGCCCCACTGGGCCCCCAGCCCAATAGAATATAAGTTCTAAGAGGATGGAAGCATTCATTTGTTCCTTCAGTGATGTCTCCTAGGCTCCTAGAACAGAGTCATGCACATTTTAGGGGCTCAGTATACATTAATTGAATAATGATCTCTGGATTTTGAATCAGGAATCAATATCTCAAAGAAGAAAAGTCAAAATGAATTTTCATCCTGGCTGTGGTGTTGGTGACCCCACCCTCACTTTCCCAAGAGGAGCATGTAAGGCAGCAGCAGCAAAACCAGCATGTCCAGAGGCACCTGGGCTATTCAATAGGTTAAACATCTGACTGTTAGTTTCAGCTCTGGTCATGATCTCACAGTCCTGGGATGGAGCCTCACATCATCATCATCTTCATCATCATCATCATCATTATCATCAGGCTCCATGCTCAGCTGGGAGCCTGCTAAGGATGCCCTCTCTTCCTCTCCCTCTGCCCCTCCTCCTGCTCTCTCTCTCAAATAATAAATAAATCCTTTTTTAAAAAACCACAAAAGCCAACAGTGTGTCCAGAAACCTGTGATCTTGTGGTTGCTGGCAGTGTCAGCACTGGTCTCACCACCATCATCTCTGGTTGGATTTTGGCTATGGTTCTGCTCAACCCTTCTCCTCAGTGTCTGCCTGTTTCTTGGGACTGGTTCTGCAGCCATCTTGGTCAGCGATCTTGTAAATGGGACAAAGTCCTTTCTAATAATGATTTTTCTGCTTAAGTCAGTTAGTAAGAGTTTTTTTTCTGCAGGAAGAATGAAGAACACCTAGCATTGGTGCTTTTGAAAATAGACGAGGATATATTTGAAATACTCATAGATTCAGGAAAACACCACTAAATGTAAAAGAAAAAAGGTGAGGCAATCTACTTAATTACCTGTCAACATATACATATTAAACAACCTAGCCAAAAACTCAGAGCCAAGAAAACCACAAAATGTCAAAGCTAAAGTGCTCTTCATGTTTCAACCAACTGCACATGGGCAGCCTATTCCTTTACTTCTTTGGGTAGGTCTGGCCAGAAAGACACAGGAGTGAACAGACATCTCTTTTAAAAAGCCATCACTTGGATGAGTGTAATATAAAAGGCCATCCTTGGGAGAGCCCCGGCACGGATCCATATGGTTCGTGAGTCTTTTCTCAGTGACATTTTTATGAAGGTTATGTATATGTCCCGTTCATCTTCATTCTCCTGGTGCTAATTGCTGTCTATTGGCCCTTGCTACTGTGTACAGAGACCACATGCTTCCCCCGACACTGCCCCGGCTGCGGTGTGCCACATCGCCCTGCTGTCCTCAGATAAGAACCTGCTGCTGTCTGATCACAACAGCTGGAAATGTTCTGCTTGTTGAGCTTATTTTGTTGAGACTTCAGCTGAGCTATGACATAGTCGACAAGCACACAGAATTAGTGGATTCTCTGGGGGCAGTTTATGGCAGCCAGAGAGCCTCCCATGCGCCGTCAGACGTAAGTTTCATATTTGGAGTTGATAGTGAACTTTGCCCTGGATGCTTCCTGTGCGTTGGAGACAGAGAAGAGGTTTAGGAGGGACCCAACTACAACTTCTCCAACAATCGGACTTCCTCTGGGCCTCTCGGCGATTTATCTCTTTTTCCTTGGTTAGGGGCAGAAATAAATGAAAGAGGATAGTCCTTAAGTTCTTCCTTTCTTCTTCATCTCTGTAATTTATAGTGTTTGCAATCTAGGAATTGCAACACTTCCAATAATTGGCCTCTACTGAGATTACTCTCTCTGGGTCCCCCACCTCTGCCTTCCCGACTCTGCTTCTAGGTACCCAGGACCCAGAATTTTATGTTGATCATTCCCTTGCTTTTAAAAACGATCCTACCAATTTCATAGGTCTGTATGCTTAAACAACATGGTGTTTAGTCTCTGAGTTTTACAGGTATGATACTATACTATTACAGATTTCTGGAACTTGCCTTTTATTTTCCTCACTAAGAAGTTCATTCATGCTGTTCTGTGGAGTAGAGGTTGTTGACTTTTCCTGCTGTATACTAGACCAAAGTTCATTTCTTTGTATTTCTTGTTGACGTTTGGGTTGTTTCTGGCTTTTAGAAATCTAAATTTGAGCCGCTCTGAACTTGCTTGCCCATGGCTCCAGGAGCACTCTTGCCACACTTCATCTAATGAGATTGCCTTAGAAGGGACTTGCCGGTTGTTTGCTTATTTCACATCACATGCTAGGCCCAACTGTCTTCCCAAAACAATTGTTCTACTTTATCAGCAAAGTGAGTTCCCATTGATTCACATTCTCTTAACATTTGGTAGATTTGAGTTTGCAGAAGATTTGTGAGGGAGAAGGAATTCTCCCTAATTTGAGAGGATGGGCTAATTAATGACCTTCAGATTGAGAAAAATGCTCCTCTCTATGATGCTTACACTTTCCAGCCCATGGATCCTTTTTTTTTTTTTTTAATGTACAATTGAACCATTGCTTAGGAGTGGGGCTTGGCAACAACCTTCAAAGAGACCACCAGAGAGAAAACATCTCCTCTCATGTACCATCCCAGGGCTCCCTACCTTGTGGAAGAAAGACAGTAATTCTGGGGCTCCCTCATTTTTATACCAGGGACAGAAAAGACTTAAGGCAGGTGATCTCAGTCCTGGGCATAACACCGTGTTCAAGTCTTGAAGGTAGCTCTGTGCTGGATGGTCCTAAGCCTGTTCCCACAACTTGAAGCACTCAGGTTTGCTTTTTGCAAGAAGGAGATGGGGTTTGTGTGGAAAGGGAGAGGCAAGGGTATAGGCTTCACTATCTCTTCATACTAATATTAGAGTATGTGTGTTACTCTCAGAAACAAGGTGAACTCAGTAATGCCCTGATCGATTCTGCACTAATGGGGGAGGGCTAGCATTCCAGTGTAAGTTATGAAGAAGCATCTCACCTGTAACTTCACATGGCAAGACTTTCAAGCTAGGTAGAGAGGACAAGGCAGAAAGGCAACTGGAAAGATAATGACACGTCAGTTAGTTGTCGTAAGCTTGAGGCTAAACCAAATTTTGCTCCAAAAGAATTTAGACAGAGAATCATGATTGTTATTTATTTATTTATATGAATTCAATTTTCCTCCAAGCAAACCTGGAAATTCTTCCTCTTACGCTCTTCAGAGATGAGTTCTCTTTCTACAATAATCCTTGAAATTTTAAAATGATGTCTGAACTTTTTTTCTAATATCATATATTTCTATATTTAAAAAATCCACATTTAGGACTGCATTTCATACTGATCAACTGTTTCAAGCTATATAAACAAAAACCTGAAGTTAAGTGAATTATCTGCCTCTGACTTTTTTTCAGTCTTGAAAAATACATGATATGTTCAAGATCACAATTTGTTCTTGCCATTTCTGAAAATAACTGTGTGTACTGATTTATGGCATGGTAGCCCTTCCCAAACAGAGAAGACCTTGTTCATTAGGTATGTACACGTGGATATCATCATCTTCTTTTCTTCCTCCTCCCCCTCCTTCTCCCCTTCTCCCTTCTTCTCTCTCTTCCTTCTCCTCCTTCTTTCTATTCCTCCTCTTCTTCTTCCTCCTCCTCCTCTTCCTCCCCCTCTTCCTCCCCTTCTTCTTCTTCTTCTTCTTCTTCTTCTTCTTCTTCTTCTTCTCCTCCTCCTCCTCCTCCTCCTCTTCCTTCCTTCTCCTTCTCCTCCTTATCCTCCTCCTCTTTCTTCTCAATGAGAATCTTCAATTGGAAAAGTGTTGCAACAAAGAATTATGAAATTTACTAACTTTAAAAAATTCTGAATTGTAAAAATGCAATGTTTTAGCCAAAAAACACTTCCTCTCTTGTTCCTTGTCATTAGAAGTATGTATGTGTAAAATAAATAGGCTATTTGCCATTGCTTTTTATTCCCTAGAGATAGACTTTTTAATTCACTAGACATTTTCCGAATTAAGCAAAGGAAATTGGAAGATAAATTTATGACTACAGTTTCTGGGGAATAAACATGAGGCTAGTTGGACATAATTCCTGTGAAGTAAGGGTGGTGTAACAGAGCAATGAAATCAGAAAAGTCTAACTAGCCAATAAGAATGATTCATAGAATAATATAATCTTAGGTTTGAAGGGATTTTAAAGGTCATTTAGTCCAGGAACATGATTTACACCAAAGAATTTTTTCACTTGGCAACATGAAACAAAGTTGTGTTGTTTGTTTTCTAAAGCCAATCCAAATTATTCTGACAAAATCATATTTGCCTTATACATTTACTCTAACATCAAGCTTTAATGTATTAGAGGCTTTCAAACTGTAATCCATAAATAGGCCACAAGGGGAACCCAGGGGCCCTCTAAAATGGACGGCAAAACTGTAGGATTGTGTACATTTGTGCTTTATTCTCATACAGAAATATTGGTCAATATACCATAAATAAACAAAAGCTCTTTGGGATCCTCAACAATTTTTAAAAAAAATTTAAAGGAATTCTGTGACCAAAGAGTTTGCAAACCTTTGTCTTATACCCTACTGTTATCTTCATTTCTTTCAAAAAATAGATACCTAGTGTATTCTCCTGGGCCTCTAAAACAAATAATTTTGATGCTTCCAACAAATTAGACTGCTTGCTTGTATCTCTCCCTTTCCTACTGCCAAAGACTAATCATCATCGTGGAACTTGAGTTTTATCATACAATCAGAAGTAACTCTTAAAGATAACTTACTTATTTTTATAAGTATGAAATTGAGGTCCAGGAGGATAAGTGGTTTGTCCCAGGTCACATGGGTAGAGTCAGTTACTCCTAATCTGGACTCAAAATCTCCAGTTATAAATCCAAGTTTCCCAGCCTGCGTTCAAGGTTGGCCCCAGCACTTGTCCTAACGTTATTCTTCTTCTTCTTTTTTTTTTTTTTTAAGATTTTATTTGTTTATTTGAGAGAAGAGAGAGACAGTACAAGCAATGAAGAGAGGCAGAGACAGAGGGAGAAGGAGGAGCAGACTCCCTGCTGAGCAGAGATGTAGGGTTCCATCCCAGGACTCCAAGATCATGACCTGAGCCAAAAGCAGACATTTAACCACCCAGCTGTCCCTTGTTCTACTCTCTTGAACACACTCCCTTGCTCTAGGCAGCTCATTTTTTTTATAGTCCCCTGAGCCCACCAGACCAACAGTTAAGTCTGTTAACAGGTTAAGAACTCCTAATTGGTTGAGAGCTAGTCTTTGCTCTCTCTCTTTCCCTAACCCAGAATAATTTCTACCCTTTAAAATCCCATTTCTTTTCTATTATATATTAGAGAACAAATGCACATAACTATGCCCTAAGTCGTACATGTAGTACATTATCAAACAAGAGTTCTTCCTGGCTCTCTACCTCCGAACCTCACTGCACAGAGACAACATGTTTTAAAATGATGTTCCTTAATGTTTTAACATTGGGAAATATCTATTGACTACCTACAATAGATGGCTAGGATTTGATCTTTATCCAGCCACAGAGACATGCCTTTTCCTCTTATTCTTCCTATATAGTCATATCACAATATTTGGCTGAATCAGCATTTAGTATATCAGATTACACCATATAAAAGTTGCTGTCATAAAACTATTTTGTGACTTCTTGGTTTTGTAATTTATTTTTAATTTAAATACAGTAAAATATTTACGTGGGCTATTTCTGGACTCTTCTATTCTACTTCACTGAGTAATGTGGATATCCTTTCACAAATACCATACTGCCTCACTTCCTGAAGCTTAAAAGTAAAATATATTTTTTAAAAAATATTTTATTTATTCATGAGAGACACAGAGAGGAAGGCAGAGACATAGGCAGAGGGAGAAGCAGTCTCCCTTCAGGGAGCGCAATGGCTGAATGATCCCATACCCCCGGGATCACGACCAGAGCTGAAGGCAGACAGATGCTCAACCACTCAGCCAGGCAGGTGCCCCTTAACAGTAAATTTTATTTATTTATTTATTCATTTATTTTTATTTATTTATTTATTTGTTTATTTATTTATTTATTTATTATGAGAGACACAGAGAGAGACAGAGGCAGAGACACAGGCAGAGGGAGAAGCAGGCTCTCTGCAGGGAGCCTGATGTGTGACTTTATCACAGGTCTCCAGGATCACCCCTGGGCTGGAGGCAGTGCTAAACCGCTGAGCCTCCCAGGCTGCCCCAACAGTAAATTTTAAAAGCAAGAATTATGAGTTTTCTCATTTCTTTCTTCTTCTTCAAAATCATTTTGACTCTTCTAGTTCCTTTCCTTTTCCATGTAAATTTAGGATGAGAACAAGGGACTCTTTGAAAGATACTTTTATCTAGAGAAGGATTTTCTGTCAGGGATTCACATGCAGCTACTGAGACAGTGTAGTTCCACATCTGGAATTGGTCTCCAGGCAGAGCCCAGACTGATAAAAGAAAGAAAAATGGAGATTCTCCTGATATTCTCCAGCTTGCAGGGTCTTTATTCCTCTTTAGATGTGATTACATTTTAAAAAGTAGATTTTGAGTAAAGCCAAGTATTCACCATTGTGTGGGTGGGCCTTACTAATCAGTTGAAAGCCATAAGCCAAAAAAGTGAGGTTTTCAGAAGAGGAAGGATTTCTGTCTCTTTGGGCTCAAGACTATAATAACTACCATTCCCTAGGTCTGCCCTGCAGATATCAGACTTGCTATTCCTCATAATGTAAGCCAATTCCTATACAGATACAGATGCAGATCCAGATAAAAATTTTATATAGAGCTGCATCTTATTTCTTCTGTTTCTCTGGAGAATGCTGACAAATATGGATTCCTAGATACATAATATTGTTATTTATTTATTTTAGGTTTTATTTATTTATTCATGAGAGACACAGAGAGACAGGCAGAAGGAGAAGCAGGCTCCCTGAAAGGAGCCAGATGTGGGACTCGATCCCAGGACCCCGGGATCTCGACCTGAGTCAATGGCAGACACTTAACCATTGCACAACCCAGGTGTCCCTAGATACATATTTTTAAATCAATAATGTTCTTTCCTTCTGTAATAGAAAAGTAAAAAAAAGCAAAGCACTTTATAATAAAATTATGTCAAATTCAATATATAAATGTTCAAGCAGTGTCCCAGTCACTAGTGTTGCATAGCAAACAACCTAAAGTTTCATGGCATAAAATAACAACCATTGTATTAGACTCCAAAATTCCTAGTGTTAAGAATTCAGAAAGAGCAAAACAGTGATGTTGTATCTCAGCACCACAATGTCTGAGACCTCAGTTAGGAAGACTTGGTAACTGGGTCTAGAATCATCTGAATGTTCATTTACCATCTAATGCTGAATTTTGGCTATAAGGTAAGACTTCAGTCAAAACTATTGGATAGGGGATCCCTGGGTGGCTCAGTGGTTTAGTGCCTGCCTTCGGCCCAGGGTGTGATCCTGGAGTCCCAGGATCAAGTCCCACGTGGGCCCCCTGTATGGAGCCTGCTTCTCTCTCTGCCTGTGTCTCTGCCTCTCTCTCGCTGTCTCTCATGAATAAAGTCTTTAAAAATATTTTTTTTAAAAAAAAGATCATTTTTAGAGCAATGGTGATTAGAGTATGAGATGACAGTAAATATATGGTTCTGGAAACAATCCAGATAAGAGATCATGATAGCTTTAGACTAGGGTTGAAGGGAAATGGAGAAAACTGCATGCATTTGGTAAGCTTTGTCAAGAAAATCCATAAGATTTGCTGATTAATACATACAGGTGTAGAAGAAATAGGTCATGGTTTCAACAATGATGCCTAGTTTTCCTATTTACACATGGGGAGAAGATTTGAAGAAAGATTATAATTTAGTTTTTAAATTTGGGTTATTAGAACCATATTTATAATCTTTCTGAAATTGTTTCTATAAGGAGAACAGAATTAACTTAGTGTTTGATTAGATAGATAAGATGGCTGTGGTGAATTTGCTGGGAGGAAAATGTTTTGTTTTTTACATTTCTAGGAAAATGACGTAAAGTTTTGAAGTTGAGCCATTCTGTCACCATATGTCATTTTGGCCAAACACAACTGATCTTTCCAATTCTGCCCTAAATTTATAACTTGAAATGTCAAACTTCAGCTACACCTGTCTATATTTTCTCAGAAGAAAGAGAAAGTCACTGATGCAATTTAACCAGAGAATCTGACTGGAATGAACATTCAGAAAGCGTGTAGTGACAATGATGACAATGGCTTGCCAATAGAGAAATAACCTAAAAGGTTATTTCTAAAAGGAAAAGTGCTCAATCTCAGGAGACACTTGTTTTCTGGTCATTTCTTCCTACCACTGGTTTCTGAAACAAAGACATTTTAAAAAAGACAAGATCTTTTGTAGATTTTATTGTTTTACTGGAACATTTTAGGGGATATTAGTTTTGCCATTAACCACTACAGATCTTCTTAAAATGAGAATGATATTTATATAAAATGCAATTTTGTATTTTGTAACATTTTCCTGTCCCACTTTGTGAAGTGTTCATTTAAACTACTAAAAAAGGGGGGGGGGATGAGTAAGTTCTGATTTTTTGCTATAGGAAGAAATCAGAAATTGAATAATGTACTGTATTTACTTCTACTCACATAATTGTGATCTACATATACATTATAGGAAAAAATGTGGCATGTGAAGTCAGATACACTTATGTTTGAATAAATGTGATCTTGGGATCTTGGGAAAGTACATAATATATCTTTACTTTGGCCTTCTTGTTTTTCTACAGTGGAGTTCAGAATATCTCGCTACAAGTATTGTGGTATATTTGAAATAATAGATGTAAAGGACATAAACATAGTACTATAAATATCGTACACACTCAGTAAACGTTTATATATTAACTTTATTGCCATTTTTACTAATTCATTGTCTTGGGGTTATTTAATCAAAACACATTTGCAAAGTATAGATACAAAGAGATTGATAATTTTTCTTAGAGTGTATCAGAACAATATGAGACTGAACTAAATTGCAAGAAAACACTGAAATATGTAGCAATAAACATGTTGTCCTGGAATTCTAGATATTCAATATACAATAATTTAGAATACAAAGAGCCTGTTCCTAAGGTGTTTATAAGCTACATATTGAAGGACATTGCATTAGTGGAGGAGAGAAAATGTGATACTTGCAAGAACCTTTATTTAAAATTATCATCAAAAATCCTGATTTACATTGGGGAAAGGGGGCATACTGAGCTGTGCATTGTGAAATATGATATTCAATTTACTATTCCTGTGATAGAATCTCTTGAGAATCTTCAAAGTATATATATACACATTGGAGAGAATAATTAATACTGGATAGGATTCTAATTAAAGGCATGTGCAGTCTTAAAATTAATTTTTAGCCAGTTACAATTTGAAAATTTTAGTTTTCAATTTGTACAAAACTTGTTTAAAATTGTGTCACTTTTTTAGCATATAATTTTATATAATGTATTTTTTTACCTTATTACACTGATTAATTCTTTTTTCATGAGCATAAAGGTAGGAAGAATAGTAAATGTTTAAATGAGGATGCAATTGAAATGTTCCTAGTTTGACTATAATTCCTGTCTGATAGTATATGTTCAGTAAGTGCTGAGTAAGTTATTTATCTGCTTCCACACTAAAGCAAAATAGGAATATAATATTGACTAATATTAAGACAATCCATTAATGCCTGCTAGCAAACTGATAATATTCAGCATAAATAATGTAATTTATCAATATGGTTATTTTCATGCTTTTTTTCTAATAAAAGGAAGATGGAAAAATCATAGTGCCTTGTGAAAATTGAATGGACAGTTATAAAAGTTATTTTTTAATTTTATTATAGTAATAGGATAATTATATTAAAATATGGCTTGTATATATGAGATATTATTTTAAAGGATTATGTAGGATAAAAATAGACATATTTATACACCTTGTGATATTGTCAAAAAAGAATTTGGACATTGTTCTACCTATTTGTTCTACCAAATGTAAAGTGGAATCAAGTCATATATAAATTGAGTAATAATGTTTGAAGTTTAAAGTGAGTTGTGATTTTAGCCTAATTTTAATTGAGTTATACTAATAGCTGGCATAGCTACTAAAATGATAAGGCTATGTTTAAATGTATTTATAATACTTATGCTAATATTTAAGACATTTCTGGAAAAGATGTTCCTAAAGAAAATGCATGTAATAAGTAAACAAGAAAATTTATTCAGAGTGTAATTTGAAGGAGATGTATATACTCTAGTCAGTTTTCTTTTTGAAAAGACCGGTGTTTTAGAGTGAGTCTCCTCATGAGGAGGTGATATTATATAATATAAGTAATAAGACGGTTAGAGAATTACTGTATAACATTCTAGCACTTACCAGCTTATTCTTATGTGTCATCTGGATTGTGAGGACCTTGATGAATTAGCATTAACTCTGATTTAGTTGTCTGAATTCTCCTCAGTCCAAGACAGTGACAAATAGGGACAGAGGACAATTAAAATGCTTCTTAACTGGGCTGGGTATATTTCCACCAGAGACAACAAGTATGCATTTCCCACTGCCCTCCACCCTGTGTATTCTTGGAGCTGGAGGCAACAAGTACATCTTCAAGAGCCCTTTTGCCGGGGGGAAGCAGTTCAGACCCTGCAGACAAAAATCCGTTAGCATACAGTGGGGAAGGCTGAAGGAAGTGAAGTCATTATTGAAGCTTACGCAAGTGGCTTCAGCAGATGGCAAATGTGAGGTTCTGTATGATTTTAGACGACTCTTCTAACCACTCCCTGATGGTGTGGGCAGTTGAAATCTTAGCTGTGGTTTCCTGTGATTTCTACTATGACCTTCCCAACAACTAATACTCGGTTATGTTGATTACCGCTGGCAATACTAAGTGGTGTCTGTATTACTGATTAATCTATAACTTAAAATACTGAGCAAAATAACTGAATGAGGTTACTTCAAAATGACTCTTTAATTAGGGATAAACCAAGAAAATGAACAATGGACATAAAATAAGGCAACCTGATTTAATGTGCCAAACCTGCAACTATAGAAGCATAAGTCAAAAATATCACTCTTCACATCATGTATCCTAGCTGTTAAATGTAGATATTAGCAAAATTTGCACTAAATTGATTCTTATTCTGTTTAGGTTGCCATAACAAAATACCAGAGGCTGGGTGACTTAAACATATATTTCCCATAGTTCTGGAGGCTGCAAAGAAGGCCAAGACAAGATGCCAGCAAGGTAGATTTTATTGCGAGCCTCTTGTCTTGGTTTGTAGTCTGCCACCATTTTGCTGTGTGCTCACAGGACCTCTTCTTTGTGCACACATGGAGATGGGAAGGAAGAAAAAGGGAAAGAAAAAAAAAAGATCTCTTTCTTCCTCTTATAAGAACAGCAATCCTAACAGGTTAGGACCCTATCCTTATGACCCCATTTAAGCTCAATTACCTCCTAAAGCCCTGTCTCCAAATATGGTCACACAGGCGGTTAGGGTTTTAACATGTGAATTTTGGGGATATATAATTCAGTCCTTAAGATTCATTGAGGATTCATTCTACATAATGAGGATTAAGACCATAAAACTGAGAAAAATGTTATATAGGCTAGAAGTTCAAATTGTTGCCATATTGACCTTTCACATTTGTGAGTTTAGAATAACTCTCTTATTTTCCTTCATTTTAAATATTACAGTTATATCCTAATTCAGCCTATTCCTTAATAAAATAATATGCACCTGTTGAAGAAATATTACTCTGATAAAAGCCAATTACACTTATCATATAGTAATCAAAATTCTATAGACTAAAATATACCACTGATTCCTGTTTACAAAAAAAATTTACAATATCCTCCAGCTTCTACTTTAAATCCTATAATATAGATATAAAACCCATAGTCTTTATTCAAAACTTTTCCCTTTCTCAGTTATTCCATTTCTATCTGATACATATAATCCAGACATTATCTATCTTTTATTTCTTTATGATGTTCTCAAATTTCTGTACTAGTTTTTTTCATTGCTTCTCTATAAGATTCATAATAAAATTACCTTAATCTTTGAAGATATTTTACACATAATCAGACTTCCCCATTATCTTCAGCAGCATCCTACTTTCCCTAATTCACCAGCACTATAGTTTGCTCACCTTTCTAATTATGGGAAACATATATATTTTAATCTTTTTATAATATTATTTCTGATATAATGCATGGATTTCATTTACTCCTTGAAATTTCTATGATAATTATTTTCCTAGAAGTGGCAGATAATGACAGTGAAAAAAGCCCTGAACCTGAAGTTGAGACTTGAAATCCAGTCCTGCCTGTGTCACTATGGATCTTAAGTAAGTTTCCTACCAGCCTTGTCATCGACAGAAGTATTCCATTAGACTATATATTTACAAGCTACTTCTAACTGTGATTTATTTTTTACTTACAGATTCTTTGAGCATCTACTATGAAGATTCTATACTAAGCACTATTATAAGATTTTTTTAAGTAAAAGACACATAGCCTCTTATGGAGCTTACACCCTAGAATGGGAGATAGAACAATGTGAAAAATAGATGAAAAGGGAAAGAGGGAAAAGCCTCTTCACTCTTGTTGTTTATTGTATCTATAATAGTTTGTACAAAGTCTGACATACAATAATCATGAATATTTATTAAATGATCAAAAACATGAATCAATGTAAAGTATAAAATGAGAAGGCATAATAGAGTATTAAGTTTTACACATATAGATAAAATATTATTTGATAATATAAAATATAATTCAAATTCTGGGCACATATTTAACCTTTATTCTCAATTCAGTCACCTTATACTATGATTCCAAATTAATTTTTATGTTTTCTCCACCAGAAATAGTAGCTATGCTTAAACACTGAAAAATCTGAAAAAGAACTAGAGTCAAATAAATTGTAGAGTCATGGACTGCTTAATAATAATAATACCAAAAATACCAAGTCAGCTGGAATACTGACTTGATATAAATTATTTTTAGAAATTAATCATAATCATAACGCTTTAAATTTTGACCAGCATAACTGATTTAAATTATGTCTAAAAAATATAAATCTTAGCTGTTTTCTCCAGTTGTGCTGATTTGTGCCACCTTCAGCAAGTAGTATCGGAAAAGGGGAAAGATGTCAGCATCATGGCATTATGAGACACTTCTCATTCTGTCCTTTTTAATTTACAACTAATCAAATATCCATAACCAAAGGAAAAAAAGGGGGATCTCCATTTAGCATACCAGGACACCTGAAAGATCCATCCATGGGCCCAGAAGTCAGTGGATTGGACGAGGGAGGAAGCAGAGTGAGGGAAGTGTCAACAGAGCCAGCGGCAGCAGAGGCAGTGCTGACAGAGAAGGTAGTGGCCAGTCAGGCAGTGAGCCAACACCACCTTTCTGGCAGAGGAAGTGGAAGCTGAAGGTGGTGAGTGGGGCACTGCCCAGGCATATCCACTGCAGCTGGAGGGACCTGTTGCTCTCTATGAACAGAGACTACAGTGACTTGGCAGAAGGAAAGAAAAGTAGGCAAGTAAAGAGAACTAACTGAAGAAAAGTATCTCCTGCCTGTATCAGAGGCAAGAAGGCCACCTGCAAGACCTCAGGAGCCTCCCTTCAGAATCCCCAAACCGGGTGTGGGCGTACTCAAAGCTCTAAGACCTAAGTACATACCCTCCTACCCTCACTCTGCCACCACTTTTTGCTTTATCATTTGTTTGTTTTATATGCATATGCTCCCAACCTTAGCAGTGAAATCAGACCTGATAAGAGAAACCAAAACCTTGTGCTACACTATCAACTTCTGGGGGTATGGGGAGGAAGGCTTTTAAGTTCCAACCTACTGAACTGTTAAAATCAAAATAAACAAAGCCTTACCTAAATAAGAAAGACGTTTTGGGCAGCCCGGGTTGCTCAGCGGTTTAGCACCACCTTGAGCCCAGGGCCTCATCCTAGAGACCAGGGATCAAGTCCCATGTCAGGCTCCCTGCATAGAGCCTGCTTCTCCCTCTGCCTGTGTCTCTGCCTCTCTCTCTCCCTCTCTCTGTGTGTCTCTCATGAATAAATAAATAAAATCTTAAAAAAAAAAGATGTTTTGCTATTTTAAATGCTGTGGCAAGCAGCGGCAGAAGCACTTCCCATCAAACACCATGAGAAATCATAATAATAAAATATTACAAAAAGGAAATTACAGTTTTCCAGCAACCAAACCCAAAGACATAGACTATGAATTTATGAAGGGAAAATAAAGGCTTTCCCAGAAAAAAAAACAAAAGCTTAGGGAGTTCATTACTGCCCTAATAGGAAATGTTGCTTTATAGGAAATGTTGAAAGGAACTCTTCAAGCTGAAACAAAAATACAAAGGTACAAAACTTTAATTAAGGTGATAAGCAGTGTTTCAGAATTAGAATACAGTAACTCTTTTTTTAGAATAATATTAGTTGAACATAAAGTTCAGGGTCCACTTCTGGGTTCTCTATTCTGTTCCATTGATCTATGTGTCTGTTTTTGTGCCAGTACCACACTGTCTTGATGACCACAGCTTTGTAGTACAACCTGAAATCTGGCATTGTGAGGCCCCCAGCTATGCTTTTCTTTTTTAAAATTCCCCTGGCTATTTGGGGTCTTTTCTGATTCCACACAAATCTTAAAATAATTTGTTCTAACTCTCTGAAGAAAGTCCATGGTATTTTGATAGGGATTGCATTAAACGTGTAAATTGCCCTGGGTAACATTGACATTTTACAATATTAATTCTGCTAATCCATGAGCATGGAAAAATATTAGCAGAATGTGTCTCCCTCAATTTCTTTCAGAAGTGTTCTATAGTTTTTAGGGTATAGATCCTTTACCTCTTTGGTTAGGTTTATTCCTAGGTATCTTATGCTTATGGGTGCAATTGTAAATGGGATTGACTCCTTAATTTCTCTTTCTTCAGTCTCATTTTTAGTGTATAGAAATGCCACTGATTTCTGGGCATTGATTTTGTATCCTGCCACGCTACCAAATTGCTGTATGAGTTCTAGCAATCTTGGGGTGGAGGCTTTTGGGTTTTCTATGTAGAGTATCATGTCATCGGCAAAGAGGGAGAGTTTGACTTCTTCTTTGCCAATTTGAATGCCTTTAATGTCTTTTTGTTGCCTGATTGCTGAGGCGAGGACTTCCAGTACTATGTTGAATAGCAGTGGTGAGAGTGGACATCCCTGTCTTGTTCCTGATCTTAGGGGAAAGGCTCTCAGTGCTTCCCCATTGAGAATGATATTTGCTGTGGGCTTTTCTTAGATGGCTTTTAAGATCAGACAAAACATTTTAAAACAGAGACTGTAACAAGAGACAAAGAAGGACACTATATTACCATAAAGGGAATAATCTAATGACGTAATAATTGTAAGTATTGTAAGTATTGAGGGAGGAGGGGCAAGACGGCGGAAGAGTAGGGTCCCCAAGTCACCTGTCCCCAACAAATTACCTAGATAACCTTCAAATCATCCTGAAAATCTACGAATTCGGCCTGAGATTTAAAGAGAGACCAGCTGGAACGCTACAGTGAGAAGAGTTTGCGCTTCCATCAAGGTAGGAAGACGGGGAAAAAGAAATAAAGAAACAAAAGGCCTCCAAGGGGGAGGGGCCCCGCGAGGAGCCGGGCTGAGGCCGGGGCGAGTGTCCCCAGGACAGGAGAGCCCCGTCCCGGAGCAGCAGGAGCTGCACCAACCTTCCCGGGAGGAAAGGCCTCCCGGGGAATTGGAGCAGGACCCAGGAGGGCGGGGATGCCCTCGGGCTCCCGGGGACACTAACAGGCACCTGCGCCCCGGGAGATGCCCCGAGCTCCCTAAGGGCTGCAGCGCGTACGGCGGGGCCCGGAGCAGCTCGGAGGGGCTCGGGAGGCGGCTCCGCGGAGGGGGCTGCGGGGCGGGAGCGCGGTTCCAACAGCGCAGGCCCCGGAGCACAGGGCGCCGGGACGCAGCCCAGGATCTGGCCTACCCCGGGACAGGCAGAGGCCAGGAAGGCACAGGACAGCAAGGACGCTCCTGCCCCGAGCTGAGCAGATCAGTGGCCCCGCCCGGGAGCCTCCAGGCCCTGCAGACGGAGAGCCCCGGGGTTACTGCGGGAGCTGACTCCAGGGCTGCAGAGCTGGCCCCGCCACTGCGGTTGTTCCTCCTGGGGCCTCGCGGGGTGAACAGGCCCCACTGAGCCCTGCACCAGGCAGGGGCAGAGTAGCTCCCCCAAGTGCTAACACCTGAGAATCAGCACCGCAGGCCCCTCCCCCAAAAGACCAGCTGGACGGACCAGTTACAGGGGAAGTCAAGGGGCTTAAAGTATACAGAATCAGAAGATACTCCCCGTGTTTTTGTTTGTTTGTTTGTTTTTGCTGTTTTTTTTTGGTTTTTGTTTTTGTTTTTGTTTTTTTGCTTTTTGATTTGTTTGCTTCCCCCACCGTTTTTTTTCCTTTCTTTCTTTTTCTTTCTTTTTCTTCTCTTTTTTTCTTTGTTTTTTTCCTTTTCTCGTTTTCTTTCCTTCTTTCTCTCCTCTCTTTTTCTCCTTTTCCCAATACAACTTGTTTTTGGCCACTCTGCACTGAGCAAAATGACTAGAAGGAAAACCTCACCTCAAAAGAAAGAATCAGAAACAGTCCTCTCTCCCACAGAGCTACAAAATCTGGATTACAATTCAATGTCAGAAAGTCAATTCAGAAGCACTATTATACAGCTACTGGTGGCTCTAGAAAAAAGCATAAAGGACTCAAGAGACTTCATGACTGCAGAATTTAGATCTAATCAGGCAGAAATTAAAAATCAATTGAATGAGATGCAATCCAAACTAGAAGTCCTAATGACCAGGCTTAACTAGGTAGAAGAACGAGTAAGTGACATAGAAGACAAGTTGATGGCAAAGAGGGAAACTGAGGAAAAAAGAGACAGATAATTAAGAGACCATGAAGATAGATTAAGGGAAATAAACGACAGCCTGAGGAAGAAAAACCTACGTTTAATTGGGGTTCCCAAGGGTGCCGAAAGGGACAGAGGGCCAGAATATGTATTTGAACAAATCATAGCTGAAAACTTTCCTAATCTGGGAAGGGAAACAGGCATTCAGATCCAGAAAATAGAGAGATCCCCCCTAAAATCAATAAAAACCGTTCAACACCTTGACATTTAATAGTGAAGCTTGCAAATTCCAAAGATAAAGAGAAGATCCTTAAGCAGCAAGAGACAAGAAATCCCTGACTTTTATGGGGAGGAGTATTAGGGTAACAGCAGACCTCTCCACAGAGACCTGGCAGGCCAGAAAGGGCTGGCAGGATGTATCCAGGGTCCTAAATGAGAAGAACATGCAACCAAGAATACTTTATGAAGCAAGGTTCTCATTCAAAATGGAAGGAGAGATATAGAGCTTCCAAGACAGGCAGGAACTGAAAGAATATGTGACCTCCAAACCAGCTCTGCAAGAAATTCTAAGGGGGACTCTTAAAATTCCCCTTTAAGAAGTCCAGTGGAACAATCCACAAAAACAAGGACTAAATAGATATCATGATGACCCTAAACTCATATCTTTCAATAATAACTCTGAATGTGAAAGGGCTTAATGACCCCATCAAAAGGCGCAGGGTTTCAGACTGGATATAAAGCAGGACCCATCTATTTGCTGTCTACAAGAGACTCATTTTAGACAGAAGGACACCTACAGCCTGAAAATAAAAGGTTGGAGAAGCATTTACCATTCAAATGGTCCTCAAAAGAAAGCACGAGTAGCCATCCTTATATCAGATAAACTAAAATTTACCCCGAAGACTGTAGTGAGAGATGAAGAGGGACACTATATCATACTCAAAGGATCTATCCAACAAGAGGACTTAGCAATCCTCAATATATATGCCCCGAATGTGGGAGCTGCCAAATATATCAATCAATTAAAACCAAAGTGAATAAATACTTAGATAATAATACACTTATACTTGGTGACTTCAATCTAGCGCTTTCTATACTCGATAGGTCTTCTAAACACAACATCTCCAAAGAAACGAGAGCTTTAAATGATACACTGGACCAGATGGATTTCACAAATATCTACAGAACTTTACATCCAAACTCAACTGAATACACATTCTCAAGTGCACATGGAACCTTCTCCAGAATAGACCACATGCTGGGTCACAAATCAGGTCTGAACCAATACCAAAAGATTGGGATCGTCCCCTGCATATTCTCAGACCATAATGCCTTGAAATTAGAACTACATCACAACAAGAAGTTTGGAAGGACCTCAAACACGTGGAGGTTAAGGACCATCCTGCTAAAAGATGAAAGGGTCAACCAGGAAATTAAGGAAGAATTAAAAAGATTCATGGAAACTAATGAGAATGAAGATACAACCGTTCAAAATCTTTGGGATGCAGCAAAAGCAGTCCTAAGGGGGAAATACATCGCAATACAAGCATCCATTCAAAAATTGGAAAGAACTCAAATACAAAAGCTCACCTTACACATAAAGGAGCTAGAGGAAAAAAAAAGTAAATAGATCCTACACCCAGCAGAAGAAGAGAGTTAATAAAGATTCGAGCAGAACTCAACGAAATCGAGACCAGAAGAACTGTGGAACAGATCAACAGAACCAGGAGTTGGTTCTTTGAAAGAATTAATAAGATAGATAAACCATTAGCCAACCTTATTAGAAAGAAGAGAGAGAAGGCTCAAATTTATAAAATCATGAATGCGAAAGGAGAGATGAATACCAACACCAAGGAAATATAAATGATTTGAAAAACATATTATGAACAGCTATACGCCAATAAATTAGGCAATCTAGATGAAATGGACGCATTCCTGGAAAGCCACAAACTACCAAAACTGTAACAGGAAGAAATAGAAAACCTGAACAGCCAATAACCAGGGAGGAAATTGAAGCTGTCATCAAAACCTCCCAAGACACAAAAGTCCAGGGCCAGATGGCTTCCCTGGGGAATTCTATCAAATGTTTAAAGAAGAAATCATACCTATTCTACTAAAGCTGTTTGGAAAGATAGAAAGAGATGGAGTACTTCCAAATTCGTTCTATGAGGCCAGCATCACCTTAATTCCAAAACCAGACAAAGACCCCACCAAAAAGGAAGATTACAGACCAATATCCCTGATGAACATGGATGCAAAAATTCTCAACAAGATACTAGCCAATAGGATCCAACACTACATTAAGAAAATTATTCACCATGACCAAGTAGGATTTATCCCGGGGACACAAGGCTGGTTCAACACTCGTAAAACAATCAGTGTGATTCATCATATCAGCAAGAGCAAAATCAAGAACCATATGATCCTCTCATTAGATGCAGAGAAAGCATTTGACAAAATACAGCATCCATTCCTGATCAAAACTCTTCAGAATGTAGGGATAGAGGGAACATTCCTCAACATCTTAAAAGCCATCTACGAAAAGCCCACAGCAAATATCATTCTCAATGGGGAAGCACTGGGAGCCTTTCCCCTAAGATCAGGAACAAGACAAGGATGTCCACTCTCACCACTGCTATTCAACATAGCACTGGAAGTCCTAACCTCAGCAATCAGACAACAAAAAGAAATAAAAGGCATTCAAATTGGCAAAGAAAAAGTCAAGCTCTCCCTCTTCGCCGATGACATGATACTCTACATAGAAAACCCAAAAGCCTCCACCCCAAGATTGCTAGAACTCATACAGCAATTTGGTAGCGTGGCAGGATACAAAATCAATGCCCAGAAATCAGTGGCATTTCTATACACTAAAAATGAGACTGAAGAAAGAGAAATTAAGGAATCAATCCCATTTACAATTGCACCCAAAAGCATAAGATACCTAGGAATAAACCTAACCAAAGAGGTAAAGGATCTATACCCTAAAAACTACAGAACACTTCTGAAAGAAATTGAGGGAGACACAAGGAGATGGAAAAATATTCCATGCTCATGGATTGGCAGAATTAATATTGTGAAAATGTCACTGTTACCCAGGGCAATTTACACGTTTAATGCAATCCCTATAAAAATACCATGGACTTTCTTCAGAGAGTTAGAACAAATTATTTTAAGATTTGTGTGGAATCAGAAAAGATCCCGAATAGCCAGGGGAATTTTAAAAAGAAAAGCCATATCTGGGGGCATCACAATGCCAGATTTCAGGTTGTACTACAAAGCTGTGGTCATCATGACAGTGTGGTACTGGCACAAAAACAGACACATAGATAAATGGAACAGAATAGAGAACCCAGAAGTGGACCCTCACCTTTATGGTCAACTAATATTCGATAAAGGAGGAAAGACTATCCGCTGGAAGAAAGACAGTCTCTTCAATAAATGGTGCTGGGAAAATTGGACATCCACATGCAGAAGAATGAAACTAGACCACTCTCTTGCACCATACACAAAGATAAACTCAAAATGGATGAAAGATCTAAATGTGAGACAAGATTCCATCAAAATCCTGGAGGAGAACACAGGCAACACCCTTTATGAACTCGGCCACAGTAACTTCTTGCAAGATACATCTTGAAGGCAAAAGAAACAAAAGCAAAAGTGAACTATTGGGACGTCATCAAGATAAGAAGCTTTTGCACAGCAAAGGATACAGTCAACAAAACTAAAACAACCTACAGAATGGGAGAAGATATTTGCAAATGACGTGTCAGATAAAGGGCTAGTTTCCAAGATCTATAAAGAACTTATTAAACTCAACACCATGGAAAGAAACAATCCAATCATGAAATGGGCAAAAGACATGAAGAGAAATCTCACAGACGACGACCTAGACATGGCCAACACGCACATGAAAAAATGCTCTGCATCACCTGCTATCAGGGAAATACAAATCAAAACCACAATAAGATACCACCTCACACCAGTGAGAATGGGGAAAATTAACAAGGCAGGAAACCACAAATGTTGGAGAGGATGCGGAGAAAAGGGGACCCTCTTACACTGTTGGTGGGAATGTGAACTGGTGCAGCCACTCTGGAAAACCGTGTGGAGGTTCCTCAAAGAGTTAAAAATAGACCTGCCTGGGATCCCTGGGTGGCGCAGCGGTTTGGCGCCTGCCTTTGGCCCAGGGCGCGATCCTGGAGACCCGGGATCGAATCCCACGTCGGGCTCCCGGTGCATGGAGCCTGCTTCTCCCTCTGCCTGTGTCTCTGCCTCTCTCTCTCTCTCTATCATGAATAAATAAATAAAATCTTAAAAAAAAAATAGACCTGCCCTACGACCCAGCAATTGCACTGTTGGGGATTTACCCCAAAGATACAGATGCAATGAAACACTGGGACACCTGCACCCCGATGTTTATAGCAGCAATGTCCACAATAGCCAAACTGTGTAAGGAGCCTTGGTGTCCATCGAAAGATGAATGGATAAAGAAGATGTGGTCCACATATACAATGGAATATTACTCAGCCATCAGAAATGACAAATACCCACCATTTGCTTCAACGTGGATGGAACTGGAGGGTATTATGCTGAGTGAAGTAAGTCAATCGGAGAAGGACAAACCTTATATGTTCTCATTTATTTGGGGAATATAAATAATAGTGAAAGGGAATATAAGGGAAGGGAGAAGAAATGTGTGGGAAATATCAGTGAGGGTGACAGAACATGAAAGACTTGTAACTCGGGGAAACAAACTAGGGGTGGTGGAAGGGGAGGAGGGCGGGGGGTGGGGGTGACTGGGTGATGGGGACTGAGGTAGGCACTTAATGGGATGACCACTGGGTGTTATGCTATATGTTGGCAAATTGAACGCCAATAAAAAAAAAAAGAACATGAAAAAAAATAATTGTAAGTATTTATACATCCTACATGAGAACACCCAAACTCATAAAACAGCTAATAACAAATATAAAGGATGTAATGAATACTTATACAATAGTATTAGGGTACTTTAACAACCCCACTTACATCAATGAACAGATCATCCAATCAGAAAATCAACAAGGAAATAGTGGCTTTGAAGAACACATTGGACCAGATTAATTTAACAGATATATTCAGAACATTCCATCCTAAAACAGTAGAATACACTTTTTTTTCAAGTATACATGGAATATTCTAAACAGTAAATCACATATTAAGCCATTTAACAAAGTACAACATCCATTCATGATAAAAATCTTCAACCACGTAGGTTTACTTTGTTGTTACTTTGTTGTTAAGGTATACTTTAACAAAATAAGGGCAAATATGAAAAAAAATCCACAGCTAATGTCATACTCAATAGAGAAACAACAAGAGTCTTTCCCCTAAGGTTAGAAGCAAGTTACAGATGTAACTTGCTACTCTCACCATTTTTATTCAACATAATACTGGAAGTTTTAGCTATAGCAATCAGATAAGAAAAAGAAATAAAAGGTATCCAAACTGGTATGTAAAAAGTAAAATTTTCACTATTTATGGATGACAAGATACTATAAAAGGAAAAAAGAGAGAGAGAAGCAAGCCAAGAAACAGACTCCTAACTATAGAGAATAAATTGATAGTTATTGGAGGGGAGAGGGGGAAGGGGGATGGTTTAAACATGTGATGGGGGCCACCTGGGTGGCTCAGTGGTTGAGCATCTGCCTTTGGCTCAGGTTGTGATCCTGGAGTCCTGGGATCAAGTCCTGAATCAGGCTTCCTGCAGGGAGCTTGATTCTCCCTCTGCCTGTGTCTCTGCCTCTCTCTGTGTCTTTCATGAATAAATAAATAAAATCTTTTTAAAAACACAAACAGATGATGGGTATTAAGGAGGGAAACTTGTAATGAGCACCTGATGTTGTATGTAAGTGATGAATCACTAAATGCTACACCTGAAACTACTACTGCACTGTATTTTAACTAACTGAAATTTAAGTTAAAAGTTGGGGAATAGCTATATGCAAAAGAATGAAGCTAGACCACTTTTTTAACCCACACACAAAAATAAACTCAAAATGGATTAAGGACTTAAATCTGAGACCTAAAACCATAACAATCATAGAAGACAGCACAAAAATATACAATGAACTTATACAATTCAACACACAAAAAAAAAAACCCACAAAAAAACCCACAAATAATCCTTTATCTGACATGTCATTTGCAAATATCTTCTCCCATTCTGTAGGTTGCCTTTTAGTAATCCAATTAAAAATGGGCAGAAAGCATGAATAGACATTTCTCCAAGACAGACATCCCAATGACCAACAGACACATGAAAAGATGCTCAACATCACTAATCATCAGGGGAATATAAATCAGAACCACAATGAGATATCACCTCACACTTGTCCGAATGGCTAAAATTTAAAAAACACAAGAAACAAGTGTTGGTGAGGATATGAGGAAAAAAGAACACTCGTGCACTGTTGGTGGGAATGCAAACTGGCACAGCCTTATAGAAGACAGTATGGAGATTCCTCAAAGAGGTAAAAATCGAACTACCCTGCGATCCAGTAATTCCACTATTGGGTATTTACCCTAAAAATATGAAAACACTAATTTGAAAAGATATATGCACCCCAATTTTTATTGTAACATTATTTAAAATAGCCAAATTATCCACCCATGGATGGATAAAAAATGTGGTATAAATACATATATAAATACAATGGAATATTACTCAGCCATAAAAAGAATGGATGGATCTAAAGAGTATAATGTTAAGTGAAATAATTCAATCAGAGAAAGATAAATACCATATGATTTCATTCACTTGTGGAATTTAAGAAACAAAACAAATGAACAAGGAAAAAAGAAACAAACCAAGAAACAGACTCTTAACTATTGAGAACAAACTGATGGTTACCAGAGAGGAGGTGGGTAGAGGGATGGGTGAAAGAGGTGAAGGGAATTAAGAGTACACATACCTTGATGAGCACTGAGTAATATATAGAATTATTGAATCACTATATTGTATACCTGAAACTAATACAACACTGCATGTTAATTATACTAAAATTAATTATTTTAAAAAGGAATTTGCTGGTGACTCTCAAGTATGTCAGACTTTAATATAATGCCTCCATTACATTTCTGCAACAGTAGAAAATAAATTTAAAAAATGAAAAGACAACCTGCAGAATGAAAGAAAATGTTTTTTTTTTCAAGAAAAAATTTCAAACCATATATCAGATAAGGGATTAATATCTAATATATATAAAGAACTTAGTCCCCTCAATAACAAAAAGCAAACAATTTGATTTAAAAATTGGCAGAATTATTTTTTTTTAGATTTTATTTATTTATTCATAGAGATGCAGAGAGAGAGAGAGAGAGGCAGAGACGCAGGCAGAGGGAGAAGCAGGCTCCATGCAGAGAACCTGACGTGGGACTCGATCCCGGGACTCCAGGATCATGCCTTGGGCTGCAGGCGGCACTAAACTGCTGCGCCACGGGGGCTGCCCAAAAATTGGCAGAATTAAATAGATGTTTTCCCCAGAAGGACATCAAAATGGCCAACAGACACTTGAAAAGATGTCCCACATCTCTAATCACCAGGAAAATGCACACCAAAACCACAAGAGATATCACCTCATGCCTGTGAGAATGGCTATAATTAAGAAGATAAGAGACAACAGGTGCTGGTGAGATCGTGGTGAAAAAGGAACCCTATGCATTGTTGGTGAAAATGTAAATTGGTCCAACCTGTATGGAAAACAATATAGAGATTCTTCAAAAAATTAAAAATTGATCTACATATAATCCAGCAATTCCAGTTCTAAGTATATACCCAGAGGAAATGAAGACAGGATTTCAATGAAATATATGTGCCTCCATGTTTATTGTGGCATTACTCACAATGGCCAAGATAGCCAAATGCCCATCAATGAATGTATGGATAAAAAAGATACATGTGTATGTACATATTATTCAGCCATGAGGAGGAAAGATATCCTCCCATTTGCAGCATGAATGGACCTTGAGCACATTACGTTTAGAGAGATAAAAGTCAGAGAAAGACAAGTTCTGCATGATTTCATTTATATTTGGTCTCTAAAAAAGTTAAACCTGGGGCACCTGGGTGGCTCAGTCAGTTAAGGATCCAACTCTTGATTTTGTCTCCAGTCATGATCTCCGGGTTGAGATTGAGCCCCACCCAGTGTGGATCCTACTTGAGATTTTCTCTCCTTCTCCCTCTGCCCCTCTCCCCCACCCTTGCTCACATGTACATTGTCTCTCCTTACTTAAAAAAATAAAATAAAATAATAAAATAAAATATTTAAACCTATTTAAAAAACAGGGTAAATGGTGGTTATTACAGGATGTGAGAAGTGAATAGTGATGTTTAAGGGTAGAAACTTAAAACAAGTAGTAAATAATCCATAAAGACCTAATGCACAGTATAATGAATATAGACAATAATATTATACTATAATCATGTAATGTAATAAATTTGGCTAGATTGGCAATTATAGTATAATGCATAAATGTATCAAAGTAACACTCTGTACACTCTAAACTTAAACAATGTTATACATCAAATTTATTTTTAAAAGAATACATAATCCAAGAATACATAATTCTTGTCAAGCCTTTATATGGTTTAGCAAATTCTAAATTCCATGGAAAATGACTATAAAGTCCGTGACTATAATAAAACTAAGAAAGAAACAACAACAAAAAACACAAGTGGGCAAAATATAAGCCTTACTTAAAATACTGTTTGTATAATACAATTATTATTATTGAATAAGACATTATTTATTATAATGATAAGTTATTTTTAAAATACAATTAATTGCAAGAACCTTCCTTGCAGGGGGTACTAAAGGAGGACTACAATTGGACTTTGCCATTTTTAATCCATTAACATTTAATTTTACCTTAAAGGCAGCATTTAAATATGTGATCTCATATACTACAAAGTTTTTTTTTTTTCAATAAGAATCTCGGGGAGGGGGCAGCCCCGGTGGCCCAGCGGTTGCACCCCTTTGGCGGAGGGCGGGGGGGGGGGGGCGGTTATCCTGGAGACCGGGGATCGAGTCCCGTGTTGGGCTCCCTGCATGGAGCCTGCTTCTCCCTCTGCCTGTGTCTCTGCCTCTCCCTCTGTCTGTCTTGAATAAATAAATAAAATCTTAAAAAAAAAAAAATCTCAGGGAGAACAGTCTTATGCATTAACTTTAATCTAGTTTTATCATTTATTCCCCTCCCCCAAATTTCTTTACATTGAACACTAAATTGAATGTATTAATCTTTTCTGCTTCTAATGTATATGCTACATTTTTTCTTTGGCCCTTGCTATCCTGAAGCAGTAAAATTAAATTCTTTTTTTTTTTTTTTTTTTTTTTTTTTTTTTTTTACAAATTACAGTTTTAGATGGCCATTTATCAGGTGTATATTAGAGGATAGTGTGGTTTTTAGAAATTCCATTTGCTATATGCTGTCTGTTATCTTTGCACAGAACTTTCATTTGTCATGGGATTTAGCTCTCAGCTGTGTTTAGTTTTTAGGTCTTGAGAACAAGTCAATCCATACTCAGACACCTAATGATGTAATTAATGCAGTGCAAAAAACTTGACTGCCCTTTATCAACCTCTCTGTAGACAAGTCTTTTGAATGTAGAGTAACAATAAAAAAGGATTTGTTGGCAAATCTCAAAGTTTCATAAAAAATATGACTCTATAACTTAAAGACATTTGGCACAGTGTCAGAATTTTCTAGAATATTCAGTTACCCCACACTAGCCCAAAATAACCAAAGTTTCAATGTGTCTGTTGATTTGTTTTGAAAACTGTTCAAAACTAAAAAGTAAGAGAATGGTAACATTAACTCCCATGAAATGAGAAAAATCCTACGTTTATGACCAAAAATCCACCCCATGACTTCCATAATATTCTCCTTGGGTACAGACAATTTATAAAGTAACAAATTATCTCCTGCATCCTATTTAGGAATAAGAATGTGAAATAAATAAAAGTTGATCATGGCATCACCTAGCATTGTTTTAATGCCAAGATTGTTTATGGTTTTTTTTGTAAAAATAATGACTAATTTTAAAATTGAACACTCATTTTATCTCATTGAGATTTATCTTGATGCTTTAAAAACTGAATATAACACTACATCAATCATTTTGCTTGTGAGAATTCCCAAAGTATTCCAATCCTTATTTAAATAGCATTTTATCAAGTATTCATTTCAATTTTAATTTTGTTACATTAGTTTGCCTTCACTTATAAAGGAAAGCTTTATGCTATCACTAATTTATCAAGTGATTGCAATTAGTATCCTAAATTGTTTACTTCAAATAACTTTTCACCTTTCCATAAAGTAAGAATCCAAGATTTATGAAGATATTAGGCAGTCTGAAATTCAGGACATTTTACAAATATCTTCTATTTGTAATGCTTATTTGGGGGACTAATTCCTAGTGGCCTAATGAAATTTTCTATCTTTTGATGCCTTACCAACATTCATGTGATTTTGGCTACTGAGGTCTTTACCAAAGTTTATTGTAAATGATATCTAAACTATCCATCATAAAAAAATAAAATAAAATATCCATCATAAAGCCACGTCTGAAGTGTGGATTCTAGTAAAATTAGTTAATTTGGGAATTATAGTAATTTAAAGATATCTATGAAAGCTTTAGGAGAACATTAATAATGAACTAACCAACTTTTCCACGATCATGTGCATCTCTCAAATATGTCTTAAATAAATGGTTATTATTGATTAAATGATTTATAGGTTATCTGAGGACATAACCTCAAAAACACATAGTCTTAGTGGAGTTGCCTTATAAAGGTCAATTAGTAGAAGATTCAAACAGCTATTATTCTTTTTCTAGTTTGAGATCAAACCCTGGCAGCTTCACTCAGAAGAATGAAAGGAACTTCTGAACTCTACACTCCCCAAGAGTCTGAGCTCCTTGGTCTAAAAAAGGTATGGATATATTGATACCTCTTATACCAGATATTTCAAATATTTTTGACAGTTATCCACAAGAAATACATTTTGCATTGAAATCCAAAACATAGGGATCCCTGGGTGGTGCAGCGGTTTAGCACCTGCCTTTGGCCCAGGGCGCGATCCTGGAGACCCGGGATCGAATCCCACGTCGGGCTCCCAGTGCATGGAGCCTGCTTCTCCCTCTGCCTATGTCTCTGCTTCTCTCTCTCTCTCTCTCTGTGTGTGTGTGTGTGTGACTATCACAAATAAATAAAAATTAAAAAAAAGAAATCCAAAACATACACACATACACACTAAAAAGAAAAGAATTTCTACCATTACTACATATGAAGTATACATATTTTCTCTGTTCTATCCTGTCCTATTACATTTTTTTAAATGCTGTGCCTATATTATCAAGTTGATTTCATGACAACTAATGGGTCATGGATTACAGTTTGGAAAATACTGTTCTAGACTATATCTAATATTCATTGATACAGTTAGGAGTTTATCAGAGAAGAATGGAACAATCCAGAAGGTAATAGTCGAGAGCTCGAGGGATAGAGACTTCTCACATTAGCTCAGAATAAGCTGTGACACTGGGCTTTACTGATGCTAATCTACTCCTTAGATCCTAAAGGTTTAGAGTGCTTTTGAATTTTGTCCAGGCAGAAACACATTTGCTAGGTTATCTTTGGCTCTTGACTCTCCTTGCCTCCCATACTAAATATTTTACTATCTTTTCTTAAATAATCTATTGGACTTTTTCTTTCTTTTCTATCCCCATTGTTAAGCACTCTAGTCCAGGAACTCATTAATCATACCCAGATCATTGCAGCAGCCTCTGGTTGCTCACCTTCTGTGCCTCCGTGAGGTTTATCATTAAGTGTTATTCAATTATGTCATTCATCCTGAATAAAACTCCATAATGATGCTGTACTTTCCAACATATGAAGAAAGCAAAAGGGATTTGTATTTGCAGAATGCTTCGATTGTGGCAGGAAATGAGCTGCACTTTTAAATTTATTTATTATCCCTCTTAATTCTCAAGATTATCCTATAAGGCAGATAATTATTAACCTCTTTGGTAATTCAGAAAGAGGCAGTGAGAATTATAACTTGCTAAAAAGCCAATCACATGACCAAGTATTAGTTTCCTATGGGTTCCTATTAGTTTCATCTTGGTTCAGTGAAAATGGTGACCTTCAGAACTGTAAGATAATAAATTTTTATTTACATTTGTAATTTATGGTGTATTACTTCTTCTGGAGGATCTAGAGAAGATGTTCCTTGCTTTTTCCAGCTTCTAAAGGCTGTCTTACATTCCTCTACTGATGGTCCTCTTCCATCTTTAAAGCTATCAACCAGATCCTTCTAATCTCTGCTTCTGTAGTCACATATGCTTCTGATTCCCTTGCCTCTCTCTTCCTTTATAAGGACTCTTGTGATTACATTAGGCCCACAGTATAATCCAGGATAATCTCCCCATTGTGATATTCTTAATTGAATCACATCTGGAAAGGCCTTTCTGCCAAATAAGGTAATATTTGCTGGTCCCAGGAATTAGGATCTAACATTTTTGGGTCATTATTCACTCTACTACAAGTAAAATTTTTAAAAAATAGGCACACATGGAACATTCATCTAAGATTGACCACATTCTGGGTCATAAAACTACTTTCAATAAATTTAGAAAAAAAAAAAAGAGGTTATGCGTAATATCTTCTCTGACCACAAGGGAATTAAACTAGATATCAATAAGAGAAAGATACCTAGAAAAATCTAAACAATGGGAAATTAAATAACACTAAATTATCCAGAGGTCAAAAAGTAAATCACAAGATATATTAGAAAATACATATTTTACTGAATGAAAATAAAAACACAACATACCAAAAATTGTGAGATATAGCTAAGTAGTGTTTTATATTCCATAATTACAAATTTAAGTATGCTTATATTAAAAGGCCTAAAAATCAGTAGCTTACACTTTCACATTAAGAAACAAGAAAAAACAAGGAAATTGAACTCAAAATAATAGTAGAAGGAAATACTAAAGATAAAATGAGAAAATCAGAAAATAAAAAAAATAGGGTAGTACAGTGAAATAAAAGTCTGTCTCTCTGAAGAAAATCAATAAAATTGCTCTAGGTGAATCCAGAGAAAAGAACAAAAACACAAATTACTAATATAAACAGTAGAAAAAGACATTATCTTTTACCTTGAAGATTTTAAAACAATAATAAGGGATTATTAGAACCAAATTTGTACCCATCAATTTCACAACTTAGATAAGATGGGCAAATTTATTGAAATACACAAATTACCTGATTACTTCTCTACCATTACATAAATTTATTTCACTATAGAAAATAAATTCCTACAAAGAAAATGTTGGGCACAAATGGCTTCACTCACTAATTTTATTAAATTATGATGAAATAATACAAACTGCACAAACTCTTTTAA
This sequence comes from Vulpes lagopus, assembly GCF_018345385.1. Lineage (NCBI taxonomy): Eukaryota > Metazoa > Chordata > Mammalia > Carnivora > Canidae > Vulpes > Vulpes lagopus. The sequence continues at coordinate 83,786,536 of NC_054825.1, forward strand.
AATATAGTGGAGAACACACTTCCAAAACCATTTTCTGAGGCCAGTATTACTCTGATAACAAAACTAAATACATCAAAATAAAAAGAAAACTATAAGCCAATTATAACTATATAAAACTATTCCTTACACTCCCAATCAAAACTATATAAAACTCTAAACAAATATTTCTCATAAATTTAGATGAAATACTCTTAACAAAATAGAAAAGTGAATCCAGAAACACTTTACTCTTTTTTGGCAGATTTTTTTTAAAGCTTTAATTATGTTTTTTTAATACAAATTTTTGTTTAAATTCTAGTTAGTTAACATATAGTGTAGTATTGTAGTGTAGTATTGGTTTCAGGAGAATTTAGTGATTCATCACTTACATATACACCTGGTGCCCATCACACGTGCCCCTCTTAATACTCATCACCCATTTAGTCAACCCACCTCTCTCCTTCACCCCTCAGTTTTCTCTCTATAGTGAAGAGTCTCTTATGGTTCGTTTTCCTCTCTTTTTTCCCCCTTCTCATATATTCATGTTTTGTTTCCTAAATTCCACAGTTGAGTGAAATTATATGGTATTTGTCTTTCTCTGAGGGACTTATTTCACTCAGCATAATACAGTCTAGCTCCATCCACGTCATCACAAATGGCAAGATTTCATTCTTTTTAACGCTAAGTAATATTCCAGTGTGTGTGTGTGTGTGTGTGCGCGCGCGCTGGTGGTGTGTGTGTGTGTGTGTGTGTGTGTATCACATCTTTATCATTCATCAGTCTATGGACCCTGGGCTCCTTCCATGTCTGGCTATTGTTGATAATGCTGCTATAAACATCAGGGTGCATGTACCCCTTTGAATCTGTATTTTTGTATCCTATGGGTAAATACCTAGTAGTGCAATTGCTGGGTTGCTAAAAATCTAGTCATGGACAGGAGACTGCAGTTAGTCAAAAGTCAGCACTTGGGAAGAACTGTATATGAAGCAGACGACTGAAAACAAGCCAGAACCCAACACCTCTGTGTCCATCACTATATCTAACAGCAATTATCTTCAGGGAGTAATGTTTTTTCCTCACTTCAGCCTTCCAGACCTTAAACAGATTTGACCAATGCAAGCCAATCTAGAAATACACCGGGAGAAGAATTCTCAGAAACAGCTTGAATTTGATCAAGTTGAGCCTGTAAGCTACTGCAGAGACCATTCAGTGTGATAACAAAAACAAGGAAAAAGACCTCATAAATGAATCTGAAAAGACTGCAAAAATTTCATTCAGAGTGTTTATAGTTTAATTTTAGGACAGAGGAGAAAGCCTCGATAAATGAAGAAAAAAGGTAAAGATAATGATTCTACCCCCAAATCAATCTACAATTTCTTTACAATCCCAATCAAAATTTGACATTAATTATTTGAAGAACCTGTCATATATGTCCTAATAATTATGTAAGAATAACTATCCACAAATTGCTGAGTGACCTTGAGCAAGAATAGCAAATAGGGGGGACTCAGCCTGTGAGATGCTAGTATGCACTAGAAAGCCATAATAATAAAAAGAGTAAGATGAGGTATAGGATTTGATAACAGATCAGTAAGACAGAACAATATGCTCACTAAAAAAACCATATATTTATAGACACTCTATATTAGAGACTATACTATAAATTGGTGAGGAAAAATGCACTGTATAGTTGAGGGGTTGGGAAATTGGCTTTGCTCTGTAGAGCAAAAGAAAAGCTAAATTTCAATCTCATACTGTATTGCAAATTTGAATTCAAGATAAATTATCTAAATGTGAAAGATAAATTTACAAAACTTTAAAAAAAAAGAATATCCTTGCAACCTTGGTATGGGGAAGAACTTAAATAAGATTCCAAAAACATAGATAGGCTTTAAGTTGAAAAAAAATATCAAACTTATGGTAATTAAATTTTTAATTTGACAACCCATGACATGCAAAGTTTTAATATGTGAACGACAGATTAATGGAAAATATCTGCAAATATCAAAAACTAACAAGAGCTTAGTATCCAGGATATACAAGGAACTCCTACCAAAAAAAAAAAAAAAAAAAAGGAAAAAGTAAGAAATGCACAAGAAAAAATAAATTGTATAAACCGTCAAGTTACAAAAGGGAAAACATAAACATTCAATATACAGATTCTTAGCTTCATTAGATATCAGAGAAAAATAACTCAAAATAATAATGACACACCACTTTATATTAACTGATTGTAAAATTTAGAAACTTGGAAATGGGACATTTCACACACTTGGGATGAGAGCCTACCTGGAGGGCAACTTCAATTCCTTTGATGATCCAAGAATCCCACTCTCAGGTATATGCCTAAAAAAATGAACAAGATTATTCATCATAGTGCTATTTAGGGGCATCCTAAGTGTTTAAAACTAAGAAAATTGGAAGTAAATATGGTAATTGAGAACATATTGTGTGATAATATGCAGCAATTAGAAATTACAACACTAAATATATACATGACATTTGGATAGATCTTTAAAAACCATTCTCTGGGGCGGGGCAAGACTGCGGGACAGTAGGGGTCTCAACTCAGCTGGTCCCACCAATTTACCTAGATAACTTTCAAACCACCCTGAACACCTACGAATTCGACCTCAGATTTAAAGAGAGAACAGCTGGAATGCTATAGAGAGAAGGGTTTTTGCTTCTAACAAGGTAGGAAGGTGGGAAAAAATACAATAAAAACGAATCAAGTGGGGGAGGGGCCCTGCGAGAAGAGCCCAATTAACGCGGGCAGTGGAGCCTGGGACAGGAAAGTCCAGTCCTAGGGAAGCGGGAACGTAAAGCGCTCAGCAAGGAAATCGGGCAGAACCGCAGGAGGGGCAGGGAAGCCTCCAGATCCCTGGGGTCACTTAGAGGAGGGGCGCCCCGGTGAAAGGCCCCGCAAACCCCGCGGATCTGGGTAATGGACTGGAGCTCACACCCCCGGAGCATCGGGGAGATGCCAGGGGTTGGGCGGGGGCTCCGAATGGAGATGGCTGAGCCCCAGATCCCCACGGGGGAGGCGGCCCCGGGAGCGCAGGTCCAGCAGCACAGGCCCCGATTCCAGGGCCTCAAGTGGACACAGCGGGGGATCCTGCGTTGCTCCCCCCAGCCACAGGCGGAGGCGTGGAGGGCACTGGACAGCGAGGACTCTCCTGCCGCGGCGCCCCCAAGCTGTGCAGATCAGAGCACCCCAGGGAGCATCCAGGCCCGTGCGGACTGGGAGACTGTGGTAGTTACTGCCGGGAGCTGACTCCAGAGCTGACTCCAGAGTTGGAGAGCTGGCCCCCACCAGTGTTATTGTTCCTCCTGGTGTCACCCCATGCCTGGGAGGGGTGGGGCCCCAGGGGACAGAGGCCTCGTGGGGTAAACAGCTCCCACTGCCCCATGGGAGCAGCTCCCCCAGGTGCACACACCTGAGAATCAGCACAACAGCCCCTCCCCCAGAAGACCAGCTGGAAGGACAGGGGAAGAGCAAGTCCTTGACAGAGCAGCACTGGAAAGCTCCAGGGGAAGTTGAGGGATTTATACTATATAGAACCAGAGGGTACCCTCCTATTTTTTTTTTCCAGTACAACTCGTTTTTATATCAGACTAAAATTTTCTAATTTTTTCTCTTTTCCCACCTTAACTACAATATTTTACCAGCTCTTCATTTTTAACTATCTTCCTTTTTGACTTTCATATTTCTCCAATTACAGGTCCTAGATATATTTTCCACTTCTAGATTCCCTTCAAATACTCAACTTAATTTTGGGAGCTATATGAGATATGTTTTTTGTTGTTGTTGTTTTCTCTGCTTAATTTTGTTCTATAATGGTAGAAGTTAATACCTTCTAAAATATGACCAGCATGCACCCAGAACCAAGTGGTATACCATGCTGGTTCATTCTCTGAGATTCCTCATTCCCATTCTGTCCCCCTCTTTTATCTCATTTATGTCTTGATGGTCAATGGTGGAGCTCTCCACAGTAATTGTTTTATATAAATTTGGAACTGAGCACCTTCTAACATACAGGACTTAATATACTCAGAGCAAGAGGATCACCCTCCAGGACCCCTCAGGTAGACTATATTCTCCCTCCACTACAACTTCTTCACCACCTTCTCCCAGTCCCTCTCCTTTTTTTCTTCTCTTTTTCTTTCTTTTTTTTCCCACTTTACTTTGCTTTTTTCCCTCCTTTTTTTTTCTTTTTTTTTCCTTCTTCTTTGGTGTTTTATTTTTTACTAATTTTTTTTAAAATTTGTTTTTCACTTTAATGGTCCTTTTGTTTTATTTTGTTCTGATCTTTGTTTTCATTATCTGGTCTCTGACCTCATCAGAATCATCTAGGGTGAAATTTACTTAGGTCATGGTTGATATTCTTGACTAGCCTGCTCATAGCCATTCTGCACTGAGCAAAAAGATGAGAAGGAAGAACTCACCACAAAAGAATCAGAAACAGTACTCTCTGCCAAAGAGTTACAGAATTTGGATTACAATTCAGTGTCAGAAAACCAATTCAAAAGCACAATTATAAAGCTACTAGTGGCTCTGGAAAAAAGCATGAAGTATTCAAGAGAGTTCATGACTGCAGGATTTAGATCTAATCAGGCCAAAATGAAAAATCAATTAAATCAGATGCAATCCAAACTGGAGGTCCTGACAATGAGGGTTAATGAAGTAGAAGAAAGAGTGAGTGACATAGAATACAGGTTGATGGCAAGGAAGGAAGCTGAGGAAAAAAAGAGAAAAACAATTAAAAGACCATGAGGAAAGGTTCAGGGAAATAAATGACAGCCCCAGAAGGAAAAATCTACGTTTAATTGGGATTTCCACAGGGCGTCAAAAGGGACAGAGGACCAGAAAGCATATTTGAAAAAAACATAGCTGAGAACTTCCCTAATTTGGGGAGGGAAACAGGCATTCAGATACAGGAGATAGAGAAGTCCCCCCAAATCAATAAAAACTGTTCAACACCTCTACATTTAGTAGGGAAATGTGCAAATTCCAAAGATAAAGAGAAAATCCTTAAAGTGGCAAGAGATAAGAGATTCTTAAATTATATGGGGAGAAATATTATATTAACAGCAGAGCTCTCCACAGAGACCTGGTAGGCCAGAAAGGGTTGACAGGATATATTCAGGGTCCTAAATGAGAATAGCATGCAGTCAAGAATACTTTATCCAGCAAGGCTCTCATTCAGAATAGAAGGAGACATAAAGAGCTTCCACAATAGGCAGAAACTGAAAGAATATGTGACCACCCACCCGGTTCTGCAAGTAATATTAAGGAGGACCCTGTAAAAGAAAGAGGACATCCAAAGAAACAATTCACAAAAAGAGGAACTGAATAGGTAATACGATGAAAGTGAATTCATATCTTTCAATAGTAACTCTGAACGTGAATGGGCTTAATGATCCCATCAAAAGACACAGGGTAAAAAAAAAAAAAAAAGACACAGGGTATTGGATGGATAAACAAGCAAGATCTATTTGTTGTCTACAAGACACTCATTTAGACCTAAGGACACCTCCAGCCTGAAAATGAAGGGGTGGAAAACCATTTACCATTCAAATGGTCCTCAAAAGAAAGCTGGGGTGCAATCCTCATACCAGGTAAATTAAAGTTTATCCCAAAGAGGATGAAGAGATGAAGAGGGACACTATATCATACTTAAAGAGTCTATCCAACAAAAGGACCTAACAATCAGGAATATTTATGCCCCTAATGTGGGTGCTGCCAAGTATATAAATCAACTAATAACCAAAGTGAAGAGATACTTAGATAATAATACACTACTGGTAGGAGACTTCAACATGGCACTTTCTGCAAATCACAGATATTCTAAGCACAGCATCACCAAAGAAACAAGGGCCTTAAATGATACACTGTACCAGATGGATTTCACGGATATTTACAGAACTTTACATCCAAACGCAACTGAATACACATTCTTCTCATGTGCACATGGAACCTTCTCCAGAAGAGACCACATATGGGTCACAAATCAGGTCTCAACCGATACCAAAAGATTGGGATTGTCCCCTGCATATTTTCAGAACACAATGCTTTGAAACTAGAACTCAATCACAAGAAGAAATTAAGAAGAAACTCAAACACATGGATGCTAAAGAGCATCCTGCTAAAAGATGAAAGGGTCAACCAGGAAGTTAGAGAAGAATTAGAAAGATTCATGGAAACTAATGAGAATGAAGATACAACCGTTCAAAATCTTTGGGATACAACAAAAGTGGTCCTAAGAGGGAAATACATCGCAATACAAGCCTCCCTCAAAAAATTGGAAAAAACTCAAATGCACAAGCTAACCTTGCACCTAAAGGAACTGGAGAAAGAACAGCAAATGAAACCTACACCAACAAGAAGAATAGAGATAATAAAGATTCGAGCAGAACTCAATGAAATAGAGACCAGAAGAACTGTAGATCAGATCAACAAAACCAGGAGTTGGTTCTTTGAAAGAATTAATAAGATAGATAAATCATTAGCCAGCCTTATTAAAAAGAAAAGAGAAAAACTCAAATTAATAGAATCATGAATGAAAGGGGAGAGATCACAACCAACACCAAGGAAATACAAACGATTTTAAAAACGTGTTATGAGCAGCTATACACCAATAAATTAGGCAATCTAGAAGAAATGGATGCATTTCTGGAAAACCACAGATTACCAAAACTGGAACTAGAAGAAATAGAAAACCTGAACAGGTCAATAACCAGAGAGGAAATTGAAGCAATCATCAAACACCTCCCAAGACACAAAAAGTGCAGAGCCAGATGGCTTCCCAGGGGAATTCTATCAAACGTTAAAGAAGAAGCAATACCTATTCTACTAAAGCTGTTCCGAAGGATAGAAAGGGATGGAATACTTCCAAGCTCGTTTTATGAGGCCAGCATCACCTTAATTCCAAAACCAGACAAAGACCCCACCAAAGAGGAGAATTGTAGACCAATATCCCTGATGAACACAGGTGCAAAAATTCTCAATAAGATCCAACAGTACATTAAGAAGATTATTCACCATGACTAAGTGGTATTTGTCCCTGGGATGCAAGGTTGGTTCAACACTCAAAACCATAAATGTGATAGATCACATCAACAAGAGGAAAAACAAGAACCATATGATCCTCTCAATAGATTCAGAGAAAGCATTTAACAAAATACAGCATCCATTCCTGATCAAAACTCTTCAGAGTGTAGGGATAGAGGGAACATTCCTCAGCATCTTAAAAGCCATCTATGAAAATCCCACAGCAAATATCATTCTCAATGGGGAAGCACTGGGAGGCTTTCCCCTAAGATCAGGAACAAGACAGGGATGTCCGCTCTCGCCACTGCTATTCAGCATAGTACTAGAAGGCCTAGCCTCAGCAATCAGACAACAAAAAGACATAAAAGGCATTCAAATTGGCAAAGAAGAAGACAAACTCTCCCTCTTCACAGGTGACATGATACTCCACATAGAAAACCCAAAAGACGGGATCCCTGGGTGGTGCAGCGGTTTAGCGCCTGCCTTTAGCCCAGGGCGCGATCCTGGAGACCCGGGATCGAATCCCATGTCGGGCTCCCGGTGCATGGAGCCCGCTTCTCCCTCTGCCTGTGTCTCTGCCTCTCTCTCTCTCTCTCTCTGTGACTATCATAAATAAATAAAAATTTAAAAAAAAAGATTTAAAAAAAAAGAAAACCCAAAAGACTCCACCCCAAGATTGCTAGAACTCATACAGCAATTTGGCAGCGTGGCAGGATACAAAAATCAATGCCCAGAAATCAGTGGCATTTCTATACACTGACAATGAGACTGAAGAAAGAGAAATTAAGGAGTCAATCCCACTTACAATTGCACCCAAAAGCATAAGATACCTAGGAATACACCTAACCAAAGAGGGAAAGGATCTATACCCTAAAAACTACAGAACACTTCTGAAAGAAGTTGAGGAAGACACAAAGAGATGGAAAAATATTCCATGCTCATGGATTGGAAGAATCAATATTGTGAAAATGTCTAGGCTACCTAGGCTACCTAGGGCAATGTACACGTTCAATGCAATCCCTATCAAAATACCATGGGCTTTCTTCAGAGAGTTGGAACAAATCATCTTAAGATTTGTGTGGAATCAGAAAAGACCCCATATAGCCAGGGGAATATCGAAAAAGAAAACCAGAGCTGGGGGCATCACAATGCCGGATTTCAAGTTGTACTACAAAGCTGTGATCATCAAGACAGTGTGGTACTGGCACAAAAACAGACAGAAAGGTCAATGGAACTGAATAGAGAACCCAGAAATGGCCCCTCAACTCTATGGCCAACTAATATTCAACAGAGCAGGAAAGACTATCCACTGGAAAAGAACAAAAATCTCTTCAATAATGGTGCTCGAACAATTGGACAGCCACATGCAGAAGAATGAAACCAGACCATTCTCTTACATCAGACACAAATATAAACTCAAAATGGATGAAATATATAAATATGAGACAATAATCCATCAAAATCCTAGAGGAGAACATAGACAACACCCTTTTTGAACTTGGCCCCGCTAACTTCATCCAAGATACATCTATGAATGAAAGGGAAAGAAAAGGAAAAATGAACGATTGTGAGTTAATCAGGATAAAAAGCTTCTGCACAGCAAAAGAAATAGTCAACAAAACTAGAAGACAACCTACAGAATGGGAGAAGATATTTGCAAACGACATATCAGATAAAGGGCTAGTCTCCAAGATCTATAAAGAACTTATTAAACTCAACAGCAAAGAAACAAACAATCCAATCATGAAATGGGCAAAAGAACATGAAGAGAAATCTCACAGAGGAAGACATGGACATGGCCAACAAGCACATGAGAAAATGCTCCACATCACTGGCCATCAGGGAAATACAAATCAAAACCACAATGAGATACCACCTCACACCAGTGAGAATGGCGAAAATTAAGGATACAGGAAGCCACAAATGTTGGAGAGGATGTGGAGAAAGGGGAGCCCTCTTGCACTCTTGGTGGGAATGTGAACTGGTGCAGCCACTCTGGAAAACTGTGTGGACGTTCCTCAAAGAGTTAAAAATAGAATTACCCTATGACCCAGCAATTTCACTGCTGGGGGTTTACCCCAAAGATACAGATGCAGTGAAACTCTGGGACACCTGCACCCCAATGTTTATAGTAATAATGTCCGCAATAGCCAAACTGTGGAAGGAGCCTCGGTGTCCATTAAAAGATGAATTGTGGAGAAGATGTGGTCTGTGTATACAATGGAATATTCCTCAGCCATTAGAAACAACAAATACCCACCATTTTCTTCAACATGAATGGAACTGGAGAGTATTATGCCGAGTGAAGTAAGTCAATCAGAGGACAAACATTATCTGGTCTCATTCATTTGGAGAATATAAAAATAGTGAAAGGTAATAAAGGGGAAAGGAGAGAAAATGAGTGGGAAATATCACAGAGGGAGACAGAACATGAGAGACTCCTAACTCCGGCAAATGAGCAAGGGGTAGTGGAAGGGGAGGTGGGCAGGGTGACGGGGTGACTGGGTGACGGGCACTGAGGAGGGCACTTGATAGGATGAGCACTGGGTGTTACGGTATATGTTGGCAAATCGAACTCCAATAAAAAAAAAATACAAAATAAATAAATAAAAATAAAGATGTTACAATAAATACCTTGTGTTTTATTTTAAAGTATTTGCAAATGTTTTCATTTTCCACACCCTAACGATAACCTTAAATATACATACCTTGCTACTCTGCTTAAGTTTTTGGCAAGGAATGTTTGCTTAATAGCTAGCGTGGATAAACTAGCAAGCATTAGGCTTACTTCTGGTAAAGTTATTTAATTGATGCAACCAGTGTTTATCTGGAAGCCTGGACCAATTGGTAATTATAATTAAGGCCAAATATAATTAGTTATATAATACTTGGATTTTCTAATCATCTGCTATTAATTGGCATGGTGAAATCTGTGTCATTAAACAGGCATCAAAACAGTGGTAGAAGAGGAATAGTTAAATGAAATCTCTAGCTGACTCTCTCCCAGGTGGTGAAGAACCTGCTCTCTGGTCCTGGAGGGTCTGGAAAGCCAGTTTTTCCTGCAAGGTGAGGTTGGCCTAGTCCCCTGAGGGTGAGAGGCAGCGAAAAACCTGATTCAGGGTTTCTGGAGATTCAGCCGTGTGTGTGTGTGTGTGTGTGTGTGTGTGTGTGTGTGTGTGTGTGTGTGGTATGAGTGTTGACAGTGCACAGGGACTAGTCTTGAGTTAATTGCAAGATAATAGATCGTATTACACATTTCTCCTTCCCCTTCCTTTCGCTCTTTCCATTATTACATCGCAATTAGTGTAGGAGCAGCTTGGGTGGTAATTAGGTTGTCTCTGCCCACATTAAGAACTGCTGGAGAGAGACTTAGCTATCATGTAACTCTTGTTTAAATCTCTCCAGTGTGAGATTTGATGTTAAGCCTTATAATGGATGAGTAATAATTCTCTTGGGAAGAAGACTTTTCCCAGTTTGAGGAAAAGATTTCACTCTGCCCTTCAAAAATGACTCTTATTCAAAACAAAAAAAAGAAAAACAAAAAATGACTCTTATCATATAACCTCTATATCCAAAGTGAATATAGGCCTTAGCTCACTGGGCCAGACCTTCTTCATAAAAAAAGGATGAGCATTTCCCCCTAAATGAATACACTGAAGTACCAATTTCCCAATACACTCTTCAAATTAGAATACATAATTATTTTTACCCCTTTGGCAACTGATGGCAACAAATCATTTTGCATTTGTTTGGTTTTAATGAGATTTTATGTTTAAAAATGTGACCCATGCCAATCCATAGTCTCTGTCTTTTTCCTGCCACCCTTTTAGCCTCAGATAACCTGGAGAGAAGCAGGATGTGATTTCTTTGCATTTACTGGCCTCAATAACTTGGTAATAAATGTGTTAGTGAAAACTTTTGCTAGTAATTAAATTCCCTTAAGTACTTTGCCTATTCTCATTGGCTTAGGAAAAAAATAAGAGTAGAATTGACTGAAAAAAAAATTTTTTTGGAAAAATTTTGGAAAATTATGCAAGAAAAGTCTCTTGGATATTTTATATAAGTTGTAAATTGCTAAAATACCATTGTGAATTGGGCAAAGATTTTTGGACCCTTATCCAAGACTTTGGTGGCAAGAATCGTATAGTCATACAACACATAGTTCAGTTCTAACATGAAAGGCAGACTTCTATCTCTTCATTTTCTTCTTACCTCTAGGGGTTTTATAGGAACTCTTGTTATCATAAAAGAAAAGACTGGGAAAAGTGACAGAGAGTGTTAGCCCATAGAAATGGCTGACTGACCAATGTTGGTGTTCAGACTTAGGGATAGCTCAGCATGAGACATGTTAGGGACAAGGGTTTTCTCAGTGCCCCAATATCTGACTGTGTGGCTTGCTGACCACATGTGAGGCCTGCCCTGAGTGTACAAAGAACTGAAGAAATTGATGTTTTTTCTCCATAATCCTGGCACAAAATTCTCATAGAGTTTTTGACTTTTGATATATTTTAGAGGTCAGTTTGCTGTCATTGCTATTTGACTGCAATCAGCATACTCTATTAAGTTCCTCTCCTCTCAGCCTAGCTGAGCACTGGAACCACCTCTCACATTAAAAGCACTGGGTACTGTTAAATATGAAGCTAGTGTGCGACCCACCCTTGCACTTCATACTCACGCTCACAAATCTTCAACTGCTTCAAGAAGCCCCTGTCAAGATTTCAGGAATAACTTGAATAGTGTCCTTCAAGCAATGGAGTCAGAGAGCTCCAACCAAAAAGCATGAAACCTTGGATTTTTAAAAATTTATTTTGAAAAGTTTGATAGATGCTCCTAAATTGCATTATAAAATGCTTTCATAACAGGAAAGTAAAGTCCTTTAGAGAAGACAAAAATAGATTCTTTATTTTCTTACAGAGCATGGATATAAATTAATCAGACCTAGTAAGTAGAAGGGAAAACCCAGCATTCTTGCAAATGCTAGTAGGGAAAGCACCACAGAGGCCTCTTGTGTTTCTTTGTTTTCTTCTTTCTCTTATTTATCATTTCAATATTTCATAAAGCCTAGTGAATAACACCTAAACATTTTATGCCTATTGGTTAGGTTTTAATGTACATATCCAAACAAATAAAACAGTCCAAAAGAGGTGCTACAGCCTGAATGTTTGGGTCAAAATTGGATGTTCAGTACAATCAGTTGTTACAGGTAGAAAATACTTTTGCTTTGAGAATAGTTTTAAGTAAATTATTATTTTTAACTTCAAATTGTGTTTCATTAAAAATGGAATAATTCTTAAGCTTTCGTGTAAAGCCATTTTTACTCAAGGTAGAAATATCTGTAGTAGTGATTTAGGTTGATGAAGCAGCATTGAACTCAATAACATAAATATCTAAACATGATTATTATACCAGAAAAATTCTAGAGTATTTTTATTTCAGTTGCAGTAAAGCATGAGAATGTCAATTCCTTTAGGAAGGTATAATGAGGACACTCATGATTATCTAACATCTTCATGAAGAACAGAATCCAGAGAAAGTATTTTGGAAAAGGAGGAAAATGGAGAAAGTGAGTAGTGATACCCTGCAAAGAATGTTAAACCAGATGCAGGATGCATTCACATTCTAAGATTTGTCAAAGACAGTAAAGAAGGATTTAACCAGGGCAAGTGAGGTGGTAAATGAAGAGGAAGAAATAAGCCACAGAGAAGGGTAGCCACTAAAAAAACAGTTCAATCAAATTAGTAACATTTATAAAATAATTTCAAAGCTACAGTCACTTTTAAGTGGGTGGAAAATAATTCAAGCAACTGAGGAGCAGGAGAACTGATACCTAGTTGACACAGAGTATTATGTAAAAGGAAAGAGAATATTAGTGCACTTGTTCTTATTCTTTTGTTTGTATAAGAATGAAGATAAGAAACTAGAAATATAAAAATTGGCAAAGATAAGTATTTACTATTTACTAACTGAAGGGAAATTCTATCCTTATTACAGTTGACATTGACAGAATTTTTAAAATCTGATATATTAAACATCTTTATTAAAAAGCATTAGAACACATTCAGATTGTGGACAGCCTTATTAAATGTTATTCATCTTAACATATAGTAGAAGGCTTGTTACCAGAGTCTATGGATGCATAACAGAGTTGATTAGGTAGCCACAATAAACTTAATTTCTCTGATTACTTGAGAGAAATAAAAGAATAGAGGGGAAAAAAGCTACAACAAAAAATAGTTTAAAGCAAGAAAAAAAACGTATAACAGAGAAAAAATTATAGTTTAACTGTAAAAAGAACATAGTCTCCTATAATAAAAATAATCTAAAGATTCTATGACTCAAACATATATGTTTATTTTATTTTTTATTTTTTAAGATTTTATTTATTTATTCATGAGAGACAGAGAGAGATAGAGATAGAGAGAGCTAGAGGTGGAGACACAGGCAGAGGGAGAAGCAGGCTCCATGTAGGGAGTCTGATGTGGGACTCTATCCCGAGACTCCAGGATAGCCCTGGGCCAAGGCAGGTGCTAAACTGCTGAGCCATCCAGGGATCCCCTCAAATATACATGTTTAGACATAGAAAGATACTCAGCTTTATTTGATGGCTTCCTCAGCTCCATGTAACTAGCATAAATTCATATAGACTGACAAAAAATTAATTGAAAATCATCAGCAGTCAAAACGTGAGAGACTAAAGAATGTATAAGTAGTTCAGGAGAGCATATACAAAGAAAAAGTTACAGAGATAAAGAAATTACTATATTATTGATTTTATTGCATGTTTGGAGAGAAAATGAAAAAATTTCACTGAATTATGAAGTCAAGATACAAATAGCATTAACCAAAAACATTTAATATTAAAAGGTGTATCACAATTTAAGCAAAACATCAAAATATAAAAATTAGACTCAATTGCTTTACAAAAGGATTTTTCTTTTGATAAAAAGCTGCATCATAGGATTTCTTAAAATAGATTCTTCTACAGTATTGAAAGCAGCATCCAAATTAAAAAATCAGCTTACTAATTTTCAATAAAATATAGCTGAAATTAAGAAAAAAAAAGGTTAAGGTGAAATCACTAAGGAAGCTGACCATTTGTTGTGCACTGAGTAGTCATGAACTGTCATATATAATGTTATTTAATTGTCTTAATTAAATACCTGTTGCCTAAGCATTGCTGACATGTTTTACAGATGAGAAAGTGTAAATTAGCAAGATAAACTAATTTAACCTAAGTCCACTTGTGTTAGTAAGTGGCAGAGTTGTGATTCGAACATGGATCTTGCTATTAGACTATATTCATTAGACTATAATGTATTGCTTACAACTGCAATGAGAAGTTCACAAGAATTAATAATGTCTTCTATAAGGAAAAAACAAGTGATACTCTCCTTCTTTAATATGTATCACTTGGAAGCTCCAAAGTTAGAGGAGACTCAAAAACAATTAAGTGGCATAAAAATTAACGAGTTTAAGAAATAATGAATGAGACAGGACATTGGTTCATAGCCTAATATGAGGAATGTACCCAATGTGAAAAAGCTTAAAACATAAGAACTATAATTTTGGTAGTGAGTCTAAAGAAAAAAAAATCCCTTAAGTACACATTTGGCCATATGACTAGTTCAATCACCTTAGCTATCTTTACATATAATGCTTATTGGCTCAGCATAAGTGATAAATTATAACAGCTGTCTAAATGAATGGATTTGCCGTGCTGATATCCACCCATTTCATTAAACAGGTCAGAAATGGTAAACAATAAAGCAAACAAGAAACAATATGAATTGTTTACAATTACGAAACAATATTTAATGTAAGGTAGTGTTATGAAATGCTATGAAGGCAACCACACTCAGAGCTAGAGTCTCTGAGCAAACTGAACAATTCAGAGAAAAACATTAAAAATAGCTTATTTCCTTTTCATAAAGAAGGAATCTGCCCCTCTGCAACCCATAGCAGTTATTAGTGTGGTTGTTATAGATTTAAAGGATAGTTTATAGTCTGCATTTTATTTGACTTCTCAGTAATGTTCAGTGCTGTTGAATACTCTCTCATTCCCACACTATCCTCCTTTGGCTTCTGTGGTACCATGACTTCCTGTTTTTCTTCCTCTCTGGACGTTTCTTCTTAGTCTCCTCTGTCAGATCATCTACCTCTCCCTATTGCTGAAATGTCCTTTCATCTCAGGTATCTGTTTTGGGCTCTTTTTTTTTTTCTCTTATACCATATGTTCTTTCTGGTAAGTTTCATCTATTTCTGTAGCTTCTGCTATTTATCCATCCATCCAGTCATCTATTCATCTATCTGTCTGTGCTTCTGTCTATCCACCCAGTTTCTAATCTTTTTTTTTTCCAGTTTCTAATCTATACACTGATTATCTTTTTGACATCTTCACTTAGATGTCTCTTAGATGCTAGAACTGATCTCATCATCTCTGGCCCTGTATTCCAAACCTTCCTCTCCTCTTTGTTACCTCACTCCGTAATTGATTCATTGTTCATCCTGTACCCCAAAACAGCATTTTCAGCAATATTCTTCATACACATCACTTCCAAACTCTCAATATTTGATCAAACATCAAATCCTGGTAACTTCTATGTCCTTGGTACCTCTCAAATCTGTCCACTTCTCGGACTGCCACTGCTTCTACCCTAAATAAAGCCACCAGTCTCTCTCTCATAGCTTTACTGCAAGAACCTTGCCCCACCCCTCCATCTTCTTGCCACACTATGGTGTTTCTAAAATACAAATATTATCAGTCCTTTGCTTGGTCTCCACTGTTCTCAAGACAAAGACCAGGCTTCATGCCATGGTGTATAAGACCCATCAGTTAACTGAGCTCACCTGTCTGCCCCCATCTCTTGCCCCATCTTCCTAATATCTGCTCTTCATATTTCAGACTTCAACACTCTTCCCTGTGTTTCTAATAAGCATCATTTTAGTGAAGTATTCCTTGAATATCCTTCCCCTAGTTTATGTTGAGCACTCCTCCTATGCGCTTCTGTGGTCCAGAGCAGTTCTGTCTCACTGGCATCATACCATATTGAGACTGTGTGCTTGTTTGCCTATGCCTCCCACTGAAATCTAAGTGTCGAGAGGCAAAGACCCTGCTTTATCAACCATTTTTTCCTACTACTTATCATATTGTAGGCACTCAATATAAATGTATTGCAATGTATTCTACAAATGTTTACAAAATTATATGCCCAATAAAGCAGTGGCCATCAAGCTTGTGCATACTTTATTGTTTAATTCTTTCTTAAATCTGCAAGTTTTCCTTCCTATTCCTGTCTTCCATTTTCAGAATTGACCCCAGGCTAGACCACAGCACCTATTGGCTTACTAAGGGATGGAACTCTAATTCTCTTAATGCTTTCAGATACTAGGCTATAGCCAAACTTCTTTGAGACTCCATCTTTTTCTCCACTGCCTTAACAAGTTTTTGCTTATTAATTCTTTCTTCAACTTTTTTATAAATTAGGAGAAAATTGAGTGAAGATTTATGCTCCTATACATTGTTTCCAGAATAACTTAAACTTGCCTTCCCTCTTCCCAATGCATTTTTAGAAGGTAAAAGATAATACATATCACTATATATTAGTAATTTCATGATTCAGAATTACTTGACTCCTAACCCAACTGAAAGTTTTTGCTTTAAAAAAAAATGTGAAGCTAGTGCAGCTTTTAGCCACTTGCCTGTCTATTACATCGTTGTGCCACTTTGTAATAATAAACTGCCTCAGCCTGTGTGAGGGTCCTAGACTCATGTTTAGATTTGTAAGGTAATAAGTTCAAGGAAAACTTAGCTGGGGTTTTTATACTCAAACCACTCTGCCTCGATGTTTATACTTTATGCTAAACATGTCTATAATATTATACATCTTATACTTTTACATTTTTACAAGGTTTTGATGACAAGGAATGTCACATCTGTACATCTGAAAGTGGCACTTACTTCCTCACATGTAGATAAGCAGGCTTTTTATGACATCTTCATGTATTTAATTAGTTTTGGCACATCAAAATTCATCCTCCTTAGTTGAACATGTAAATATTTGTCGACTGTGGGTTGAATAGTGATTCTAATTCTAATATCTTTGTGATAAAAACCTTTCCAACAGGAATAAATGGGCGTCAAATTCAGTTTATAAGCCAGGTAAATATTAATTGCCCTAGGTCTGTAATGTTTCAAAACATTATGATTGTGTTAGAAAGAGCAATATTGCATACTGAATATTTATTTTGAATTTAAAGTTCTCCATATCAGCATTGGCTTTATTCTTTTTTACCTCATTCTTATGTAACTGAAATAGAGATTACTTCAATTTCATGCTTTTATGAACAAAATATTTTAGCTTATCTATAAGAACATGGTTCCTTTCATTTGCAGGTACAATCTGAATACAATAGAACAAATACCATTCTGGACTTATTGTCATAAATGAGTCCTTATGAAGGTAACCTTCAGTTAATATTAAGAGTTGGTCATAGCACTGCCTCACATTTCTCAGGACTAGACCTTTCAAGTTCCTCTGTGCTGCCCTTTGTGTCATCTGCTATGCCATCAGACCCTGAAAGATTTCTTCTTTGCTATATAGAACTGTCTTGCATAGGTGACCATTGCTGATACTAATACTCATGGGGGAGTGTGTGGAAGAGATGGCTCTTTTTTATAGCATTTTTATAGTTCATTATCTTAGATTTCCAGGTTTACTATGACTGAGTGAGCTCCTTAATGGACCCCGTCTTCTTACAGATAACAATTGTAAACTCTGAAAAAAACTGCATTAACAATGAGAACAACAACCTGTATCTCCCACAGACTTCCAATTAAGGAATGAATAAGTCAATAGGATTAAAGCTACAGCATAAGGAGTAGAGTCAATGATCTTGTAATAGCCTTGTATGGTAAGAGATACTAGCTACATCTGTTTTTGTGGTGAGCATAGAATAATTTAGAGACTTGTGGAATCACTATGTTGTATACCTGAAACTAAGGTAGTATTGTGCATCAGTTATATTTCAATAAAAAAAAGAACAGCAACATGAAAGCACTTATGAGTGAACAAAAACAGATTTTGGATAGGAGTAGACTCTAGGAAGGTGGGAACAAGATGGGGTAAGCTGCCCACTTTTTTTTAAAGATTTTATTTATTCATGAAAAAGACACACAGAGAGGCAGACACAGGCAGAGGGAGAAGCAGGCTCCATGCAAACAGGAGCCTGATGTGGTACTCGATCCTGGGTCTCTGGGATCATGCCCTGGACTGATGGCAGTGCTAAACCACTGAGCTACCCAGGCTGCCCACGCTGCCCACTTTATAAGGCTTTTAGCCTGAAGACAGACCAAAGTTAGTGTTTGTTGTACTGGATGACTAAAATTCCAATAGATACATCAAACTGAAAAATTTTTGGCATAACAAGAAAACTAACAGTGGGGCCAAAAGGTAATCTATAGAATACAGATTCTATATCTACACTAGATGAAGAGAAAATATTTGGAAAACCATATATCTAATAAGGTGTTAATTTCCAAAATATAGAAGAAACTCCGACAATTAAATAGTAAAAAAAACTAATAACTTGATTTTAAAAGGATAAAATATTTGAATAGACATTTAACTACAGAGGAAGAATGGACAAAAGGATGTTCAGTATCACTAATCATCAGGGAAATGGAAATCAAAACTACACTGAGATACTATCTCACACCTGTTAGGATAGCTGTCATCAAAAAAACCCACAAAAGACAAGAGTTGGTGAGAACATGGAGAAATTGGAACTCTGAACACTATAGTGGGAATGTAAAATGATGCAACCACTACAGAAAGCATTATTGTAGCCCTTATGGTTTGCTTTTTCTATTATTTTTTCAAGGTGGTCAAAACAATGTTAGGGTTTTTTGTATATTTTTATTGGAGTTTGGTTTGCCAAAATATACTATAACACTCAGTGCTCAACCCATCAAATGCCCCCTTTGGCACCTCCCCAAGTCACCCCACCTCCAGCCCCTCCCCTTCCACTACCCCTTGTTCGTTTCCCCGAGTTACAAGTCTCTCATGTTCTGTCACTCTCACTGATATTTCCCACTCATTTTCTCTCCTATCCCCTTTAATCCCTTTCACTATTTTTTATATTCCCCATATAAGTGAAACCACATAATGATTGTCCTTCTCCGATTGACTTAATTCACTCAGAATCATACCCTCCAGTTCCATCCATGTCGAAGCAAATGGTGGGTATTCGCCGTTTCTAATGGCTGAGGAATATTCCATTGTATACATAGACCACATCTTCTTTATCCATCATCTGTCAATGGACACCGAGGCTCCTTCATAGTTTGGCTATTGTGGATATTGCTGCTGTGAACATTGGTGTTCAGGTGTCTCAGCTTTTCACTGCATCTGTATCTTTGGGGTAAATCCCCAGCAGTGGAATTGCTAGCTAGTAGGGTAGCTCTATTTTTAACTCTTTGAGGAACCTCCACACAGTTTTCCAGAGTGACTGTAGCAGTTCACATTCCCACCAACAGTGCAAGAGGGTTCCCCTTTCTCCACATCCTCTCCAACATTTGTTGTTTCCTGTCTTGTTAATTTTCCCCATTCTCACTGGTGTGAGGTGGGATCTCATTGTGGTTTTGATTTGTATTTCCCTGATGGCCAGTGATGTGGAGCATTTTCTCATGTGCTTGCTGGCCATGTCTATGTCTTCCTCTGTGAAATTTCTGTTCATGTCTTTTGCCCATTTCATGATTGGATTGTTTGTTTCTTTGCTGTTGAGTTTAATAACCTTTTTATAGATCTTGGAGACTAGCCCTTTATCTGATATGTCATTTGCAAATATCTTCTCCCATTCTGTAGGTTGCCTTTTAGTTTTGTGACTATTTCTATTGCTGTGCAGAAGCTTTTTATCCTGATTAAGTCCCAATAGTTCATTTTTGCTTTTGTTTCTCTTGCCTTCATAGATGTATCTTGGAAGAAGTTGCTGTGGACAAGGTCAAAAAGGGTGTTGTCTGTGTTCTCCTCTAGGATTTTAATGGATTCCTGTCTCAAATTTAGATCTTCCAACCATTTTGACCGTATTTTTGTGTAAGAGAATGGTCCATTCTTCTGCACGTGGTTATCAAATTCTCCCAGCACCATATTTTAAAAAAAGATTTTATTTATTTATTTATTTATTCATGAGAGACAGAGAGACAGGCAGAAGGAGAAGTAAGCCCCATCCAGGGAGCCCAATGTGAGACTCAATCCGGGACCCCAGGATCAGGCTCCCAGCCAAAGGCAGAAGCTCTACTGCAGAGCCACCCCGGCGTCACCCCAGCACCATTATTGAAGAGATTTTTGTTCTTTTCCAGTGGATAGTCTTTCCTGCTCTGTTGAATATTAGTTGGCCATAGAGTTGAGGGGCCATTTCTGGGTTCTCTATTCAGTTCCATTGACCTTTCTGTCTGTTTTTGTGCCAGTACCACACTGTCTTGATGACCACAGCTTTGTTGTACAACTTGAAATCCGGCATTGTGATGCCCCCAGCTCTGGTTTTCTTTTTCGATATTCCCCTGGCTATATGGGGTCTTTTCTGATTCCACACAAATCTTAAGATGGTTTGTTCCAACTCTCTGAAGAAAGCCCATGGTATTTTGATAGGGATTGCATTGAACGTGTACATTGCCCTAGGTAGCCTAGGTAGCCTAGACATTTTCACAATATTGATTCTTCCAATCCATGAGCATGGAATATTTTTCCATCTCTTTGTGTCTTCCTCAACTTCTTTCAGAAGTGTTCTGTAGTTTTTAGGGTATAGATCCTTTCCCTCTTTGGTTAGGTGTATTCCTAGGTATCTTATGCTTTTGGGTGCAATTGTAAGTGGGATTGACTCCTTAATTTCTCTTTCTTCAGTCTCATTGTCAGTGTATAGAAATGCCACTGATTTCTGGGCATTGATTTTTGTATCCTGCCACGCTGCCAAATTGCTGTATGAGTTCTAGCAATCTTGGGGTGGAGTCTTTTGGGTTTTCTTTTTTTTTAAATCTTTTTTTTAAAAATTTTTATTTATTTATGATAGTCACAGAGAGAGAGAGAGAGAGAGGCAGAGACACAGGCAGAGGGAGAAGCGGGCTCCATGCACCGGGAGCCCGACATGGGATTCGATCCCGGGTCTCCAGGATCGCGCCCTGGGCTAAAGGCAGGCGCTAAACCGCTGCACCACCCAGGGATCCCGTCTTTTGGGTTTTCTATGTGGAGTATCATGTCACCTGTGAAGAGGGAGAGTTTGTCTTCTTCTTTGCCAATTTGAATGCCTTTTATGTCTTTTTGTTGTCTGATTGCTGAGGCTAGGCCTTCTAGTACTATGCTGAATAGCAGTGGCGAGAGCGGACATCCCTGTCTTGTTCCTGATCTTAGGGGAAAGCCTCCCAGTGCTTCCCCATTGAGAATGATATTTGCTGTGGGATTTTCATAGATGGCTTTTAAGATGCTGAGGAATGTTCCCTCTATCCCTACACTCTGAAGAGTTTTGATCAGGAATGGATGCTGTATTTTGTTAAATGCTTTCTCTGAATCTATTGAGAGGATCATATGGTTCTTGTTTTTCCTCTTGTTGATGTGATCTATCACATTTATGGTTTTGAGTGTTGAACCAACCTTGCATCCCAGGGACAAATACCACTTAGTCATGGTGAATAATCTTCTTAATGTACTGTTGGATCTTATTGAGAATTTTTGCACCTGTGTTCATCAGGGATATTGGTCTACAATTCTCCTCTTTGGTGGGGTCTTTGTCTGGTTTTGGAATTAAGGTGATGCTGGCCTCATAAAACGAGCTTGGAAGTATTCCATCCCTTTCTATCCTTCGGAACAGCTTTAGTAGAATAGGTATTGCTTCTTCTTTAACGTTTGATAGAATTCCCCTGGGAAGCCATCTGGCTCTGCACTTTTTGTGTCTTGGGAGGTGTTTGATGATTGCTTCAATTTCCTCTCTGGTTATTGACCTGTTCAGGTTTTCTATTTCTTCTAGTTCCAGTTTTGGTAATCTGTGGTTTTCCAGAAATGCATCCATTTCTTCTAGATTGCCTAATTTATTGGTGTATAGCTGCTCATAACACGTTTTTAAAATCGTTTGTATTTCCTTGGTGTTGGTTGTGATCTCTCCCCTTTCATTCATGATTCTATTAATTTGAGTTTTTCTCTTTTCTTTTTAATAAGGCTGGCTAATGATTTATCTATCTTATTAATTCTTTCAAAGAACCAACTCCTGGTTTTGTTGATCTGATCTACAGTTCTTCTGGTCTCTATTTCATTGAGTTCTGCTCGAATCTTTATTATCTCTATTCTTCTTGTTGGTGTAGGTTTCATTTGCTGTTCTTTCTCCAGTTCCTTTAGGTGCAAGGTTAGCTTGTGCATTTGAGTTTTTTCCAATTTTTTGAGGGAGGCTTGTATTGCGATGTATTTCCCTCTTAGGACCACTTTTGTTGTATCCCAAAGATTTTGAACGGTTGTATCTTCATTCTCATTAGTTTCCATGAATCTTTCTAATTCTTCTCTAACTTCCTGGTTGACCCTTTCATCTTTTAGCAGGATGCTCTTTAGCATCCATGTGTTTGAGTTTCTTCTTAATTTCTTCTTGTGATTGAGTTCTAGTTTCAAAGCATTGTGTTCTGAAAATATGCAGGGGACAATCCCAATCTTTTGGTATCGGTTGAGACCTGATTTGTGACCCATATGTGGTCTCTTCTGGAGAAGGTTCCATGTGCACATGAGAAGAATGTGTATTCAGTTGCGTTTGGATGTAAAGTTCTGTAAATATCCGTGAAATCCATCTGGTACAGTGTATCATTTAAAGCTCTTGTTTTGGGCAGACCAGGTGGCTCAATGGTTTAGTACCACCTTCAGCTTAGGGTGTGATCCTGGGGACCCGGGATCAAGTCCCACATTGGGCTCCTTGCATGGAGCCTGCTTCTCCCTATGCCTGTGTCTCTGCCTGTGTGTGTGTGTGTGTGTGTGTGTGTGTGTGTGATGAATAAATAAATAAAATCTCAAAAAAAAAAAAACACCTCTTGTTTCTTTGGAGATGTTGCACTTAGAATATCTGTCATTTGCAGAAAGCACCATCTTGAAGTCTCCCAGTATTATTAGTGTATTATAATTTAAGTATGTCTTTACTTTGGTTATTAATTGATTGATATACTTGGCAGCTCCCACATTAGGGGCATAAATATTCATGTTTGTTAGGTCCTTTTGTTGGATAGATCCTTTAAGTATGATATAGTGTCCCTCTTCATCTCTTACTACAGTCTTTGGGATAAACTTTAATTTATCTGGTATGAGGATTGCTACCCCAGCTTTCTTTTGAGGACCATTTGAATGGTAAATGGTTCTGCAACCTTTCATTTTCAAGCTGGAGGTGTCCTTAGGTCTAAAATGAGTCTCTTGTAGACAGCAAATAGATGGGTCTTGCTTTTTTATCCAGTCTGAAACCCTGTGCCTTTTGATGGATCATTAAGCCCACTCACATTCAGAGTAACTACTGAAAGATATGAATTTTGTGTCATCATAACACCTATTCAGTCCCTATTTTTGTGGATTGTTTCTTTGGATGTCCTCTTTCTTTTACAGAGTTCCCCTTAATATTTCTTGCAGAGCTGGTTTAGTGGTCGCATACTCTTTCAGTTTCTGCCTATCTTGGAAGCTCTTTATCTCTCCTTCCATTCTGAATGAGAGCCTTGCTGGATAAAATATTCTTGGCTGCAGATTCTTCTCATTTAGGACCCTGAATATATCCTGCCAGCGCTATCTCGCCTACCAGGTCTCTGTGGAGAGCTCTGCTGTTAATATAATATTTCTCCCCATATAATTTAAGAATCTCTTATCCCCTGCTGCTTTAAGGATTTTCTCTTTATCTTTGGAATTTGCAAGTTTCCCTACTAAATGTAGAGGTGTTGAATGGTTTTTATTGATTTTAGGTGGGGGGGCCTCTCTATCTCCTGAATCTGAATGCCTGTTTCCCTCCCCAAATTAGGGAAGTTCTCAGCTATGTTTTGTTCATATATGCTTTCTGGTCCTCTGTCCCTTTGGACGCCCTGTGGAAATCCCAATTAAATGTAGTTTTTTCCTTCTGAGGCTGTCATTTATTTCCCTGAACCTTTCCTTGTGGTCTTTTAATTGTTTTTCTCTTTTTTCCTCAGCTTCCTTCCTTGCCATCAACTTGTCTTCTATGTCACTCACTCTTTCTTCTACCTCATTAACCCTCATTGTTAGGGCCTCCAGTTTGGATTGCATCTCTTTTAATTGATTTTTCATTTTGGCCTGATTAGATCTAAATCCTGCAGTTATGAACTCTCTTGAATCTTTTATGCTTTTTTCCAGAGCCACCATTAGCTTTATAATTGTGCTTCTCAATTGGCTTTCTGACATCAAATTGTAATCCAAATTCTGTAACTTTGTGGCAGAGAGTACTGTTTCTGATTCTTTCTTTTGTGGTGAGTTTTTCTTTCTAGTCATTTTGCTCAGTGTAGAGTGGCTAAAAAAAGAGTTGTACTGGAAAAAAGGAAGAAAAACAAAAAGCAATCAACAACCAAAAAGAAGAAGGGGTACCCTCTGGTTCTATATACTGTAAATCCCTGGATTTCCCCTGGAGCTTTCCAGCACTGCTCGGTCAAGAACTTGGTCTTCCCCTGTCCTTCCAGCTGGTCTTCTGGGGGAGAGGCCTGCTGTGCTGACTCTCAGGTGTGTGTACCTGGGGGAGCTGCCCGGCCCCCTGCTGGGTGCTGGGCTCAGTGACAGCTGTTTACGAATGAGGCCTCTGTTCCCTGCCGCCCCCCCAACCAGCCCCCAGCACAGGGTGATACCAGGAGGAACAACACTGGCCAGGGCCAGCTCTCCAGCCCTGGAGTCCACTACCACAGTAACTGCCACAGTCTCCCAGTCTACACTGGCCTGGATGCTCCGGGAGCTGGAGGGGGGCGCTGATCTGCACAAGTTGGGGGCTCCTGGTGGCAGGAGAGTCCTCGCTGTCCTGTGCCCTCCCACGCTCTGCCTGTCCTGGGGGAACTCAGGATCCTGGGCTGTGTCCCCGGCGGCCTGGCATCCGGGGCCTGTGCTGCTGGAATCGCGCTCCCGGGTGGGGGCTCCTGAAGGCAGCAGTTGCAGCCCCCTGTGCATGGAGCCGCCGCCTGATCCCCGGCTTCTCCCCGAGACCCCGCTGGGCAGGCTCCAGCCCTTACCGCGCTGGGCCTGCGGGGTATGGTGCGCTCTCCCCCGGGTGCCCCCCTCAGTTAGTGACCCCGGGAGACTGGAGGCCCCAACTGCCCCTCCTGCGGTTCTGCTCGAGTTCCCTGCTAAGCGCCTTCCCGCCTGGGAAGAATCCCGTGTGGATTTTTTTTTTTTAAGATTTTTTATCTATTTATTCATAGAGACACACACATAGAGAGAGAGGCAGAGACACAGGCAGAGGGAGAAGCAGGCTCCATGCAGGGAGCCCGACGTGGGACTCGATCCTGGGTCTCCAGGATCACGCCCTGGGCTGCAGGCGGCGCTAAACCTCTGCGCCACAGGGGCTGCCCCTGTGTGGATTTTTAAAGCTCCTGCTTCTCCGGACCTAGGCTTTCCTGTCCTGGAGGCTTTTGCCGCCTGCACTTAGCCCGGCTCCTAGAAGGGCCCCTCTCCCACTTGATTTTTTTTTTTAATTTTTTCTTTTCCGCCTTCCTCCCTTGTTAGAAGCAAAAACCCTTCTCTCTGTAGCATTCCAGCTGTCCTCTCTTTAAATCTCAGGTCGAATTCGTAGGTTTTCAGGATGATTTGAAAGTTATCTAGGTAAGTTGGTGGGGCCAGGTGAGTTGAGGACCCTACTCCTCTGCCATATTACCCTGCCCCCCCCCCCAGAAAAGACTCATTTGAAAAACTATGAGAACCAATAGATTTCAGATAGGAGGCTATGAGACAAATGTATGAAGAGAAAAAATGGGAACTCGTATATGCCTATAGAAGTAATTTTAAATATCTATCATCTATCTATTGAGATCTTACTAACAGTAACAACAAAACATGTCACTTGTATTAATATTTTTTTAAATATGAAAGAGCTATATTTATAGAGCAATGTGTCAAAGAAAAGTTGAGTAAATGATATGATATCCCATGTTACTGGTTACAGACAGTATTTTAAAAATACTTAAACTTCTGTAATTACTTTTTGAATTTAAGTCAACCCCAAGTCTCCAGATATAATGGTGCAAATGTCCTGCAAGAACTTGGGCTTTTTCTGTGGAATCTAAACACACACCTAGGGGCACCTCGGTGGCTCAGTTGGTTAAGTGTCTTCCTTCAGCTCAGGTCATGATCTCACTGTTTTGGAATGGAGCCCCACATGAGGCTCCCTGCTAGGGGCCTGCTTCTCCCTCTGCCCGCCCCCAGTGCTCATGATTTCTCGCTCTCTCTCAAATAAATAAGTAAAATATTTAAAAAAAAAAAAACACACACACACACCTGGCCAAGGAACTGGAGAAGATGGAAGAGGACACAGAGGGACCAGCAGGGTGAGCTGGTTGATACGTGGCAATATGTCTGAGCTGCAATAGTATCTCGTGATCCTGCACCAACTTTCCTTTTTTAAAACTTAAATTCAATTTGCCAACATATAGTTTAACACCCAGTGCTCATCCTTTCAAGTGCCCCCCTCACTGTCCATCACTCAGTCACCCCATCGCCCCTGCCCACCTCTCCTTCCATAGCCCTTTGTTTGTTTCCCAGAATTAGGAGTCTCTCATGGTTTGTTCTCCTTTCTAATTTATCCCATTCATTCCCCTCCTTTCCCCTATAATCCCTTTCAATATTTTCTTATATTCCCTGTATGAGTGAAACCATATGATGATTGTCCTCCAATTGACTTACTTCACTCAGCGTGATACCCTCCAGTTCCATCCACGTCAAAGCAAATGGTGGGTATTCATCCTTTCTGATGGCTGAGTAATAGTCTATTGTCTATATAGACCACATCTTCTTTATCCATTTATCTGTCGGTGGACACCTAGGCTCCTTCCACAGTTTGGCTATTGTGGACATTGCTGCTAGAAACATTGGGGTGCAGGTGTCCCGGCATTTCACTGCATCTGTATCTTCGGGGTAAACCCCCAGCAGTGCAATTGCTGGGTTGTAGGGCAGATCTATTTTTAACTCTTTGAGGAACCTCCACACAGTTTTCCAGAGTGGCTGTACCAGGTCACATTCCCACCAGCAGTGTAAGAGGGTTCCCCTTTCTCCGCATCCTCTCCAACATTTGTGGTTTCCTGCCTTGTTAATTTTCCCCATTCTCACTGGTGTGAGGTGGTATCTCATTGTGGTTCTGATTTGTATTTCCCTGATGGCCAATCATGTGGAGCATTTTCTCATGTGCTTGTTGGCCAGGTGAGGTCTCCTTTGGAGAAATGTCTGTTCATACCTTCTGCCCATTTCATGACTGGATTGTGTGTATCTTGGGTGTTGAATTTGATAATTTCTTTATAGATCTTGGATACTAGCCCTTCATCTGATATGTCAATTGCAAATATCTTCTCCCCCTGCACCAACCTTCTGAGAGTAAAGTACAAATTGTCTTTTTTTGACAATTAGAGGGAATTTGGAACTACAAGAGAATGGAATTTTATGAAATGTACCTGCAAGTTAGCTCAGTTGATACAATGCAACCATGAAGATACAAGTCTTTCTAAAGCAGTGATCTATAAGAGTAGAAAAGAACTTTCTATGACACAAAGGCAAAACATATAAGTGGAAAATGAAAAGATCTGACTTCATGAAAGTTTTTTTTTAAGTCTGTTTAAAACAACAATGACAACAAATATAAGCAAATAAAAAGAAAGGAAAAAGGAAAGAGAAGTATTTGCAACACAGTGATAAATAAATGGTTAATCTATTTAATATACAAAGAAGCTTTCCAAAATAATAAAAAAGAGATGAACACTTGATATTTTAAGTGTACAAGGGATAAGTGTAAATTTTAAGAAAGGAAATAAAATGCCCAAAACACATTTTTAAACATAAAATCCCATTTAAAACCAAATAAATGCAAAATTATTTGCTGTGATCAGTTGGTAAAGGCATAAAAATATGTATTCTAATTTGAAGACCATATTGGGAAATTGACACTTCAATGTATCCCTACATTTCGACTCAGACTTTTTAAATTTTATTAATTTATCCAGGGAAAATAACATGTCACAGTATGCTGATGACAAAACAGACACTAATAAATATTTTGGAAGGTGTATGAAAAAATACTTTGCTATAAAGATGTTTATAATAGCACAAAATGGTAAAAAAAAAACCCTGAAATCCTTCAGAATAAGGCATTAGTTAAATAAATAAACTTTGCTATCTTCATACAATGAAACAGCCATTGATTTTTTAATGTGGAACTATATATACAACATATCAATAGTTTAAAAAGAAACAGTTTAAAAAGTTTTATTATGCGATTTCATTTGTGTAAATGATGTCATATTTACATGTATATGCTCACATCCAAACATAGGTAAAAGTAATGAAAGGATACATACTAAGTTATTAGTAGAATTATTGTTCCTTTCACTTTCAGTACATATGTATTATTAATGTAGTATGAAAATCAATAAAAATTTTAGATGCTTTTAAAAATTTTGACTACATGAAAAAACTTTATTTATTTTCCCCTTCTTTTCCTGAAGTGTCTGTGCACTTACTGAATGTGTGAAGCATGAAAATATTGAAAAGAATAAGATGAATTCAGTTGGCAGGATGGGGGAAGCCTTCCTGAAAGAGGTAACAATCCTGATAAGTCTTAAAGAATGGGTACAATTTTGAGTAAGTAAAAGTTGGATGAAGGAAATGCCAGAGTGTGCATGGAAGAGATGAGCTTAGTTTGCAGAGCAGCAGGTGTGTAGAATTGTGTGTTCAACATGATGCTGAAATGTATATTGAGATAAAAAATGATAGGCTTCTTCATCTTAATGAAGAACTTGAATTTATCAGTAAGGATACTTCACATATCTGTGTTTCCCCTAAAGCGAGGCCAGGGAAATGTGTGTTTGACCTTCGGTTATGGGTCCTGTCCACCCCTGGAGCATTGCAAAAAGCTCTGAATCTAGGATTTTTGGCACAGTTCCCTGCATAAGATGATCTCTGAGACTGACCCAGATGATTTGTTTATGAATGCAAAAGTGTTATCACTAAACATTCTCAATATATTTTCTGCCCCCAGAAGTCATTTTTGAAAATGGATATTGATAATCTAAGTCAAAGGAATACAAGATACCAAATTTCTTTGCTGTGGCTGACATAACTGGTAAGTAAGTAAGAAATGACATTCTTTTTTTTTTCTATTTCACCCCACATATTTGTGTAAGATATTTTTCTCTAGAATGTGTACACTTTACTCTTGAAAGTAAGCCTTGTTCCAAGGGTCCAGAACCTCACTGACTTGAGACAGATCAAGTAGCTCCAGCTCCACGGAATTCATCTCCATGAATCTCTATATGTGCTCCCTTCAGAACCCACCCTCCTGGTTCTGAGTCTTTGTCTATATACATATACAGTGCCTATCTTGAGTGGCCAGTTGTTTCTGGTCAAAAAAGAATTCATGTTACTTTTTTAAAAAATTACACAGGGTGTCCACTTTCATGGATTCAATTGATTCAAGCAAAATCATCCAACAAGTATGTACTTACCTTTGAAAAAGATTCTTAATCATTCATCAAGAGAAACTACCAACTGCTTCCCCCTTTTTCAGGAAATTCTGTGTGACAAGACAAGCACAGTAGTTTGTTATTACTGCACAAAACTTCCACTGAATGCTAAATGCATATCCTCTCCAGCTAACTGACAGTAAGGAGTGGGAATAAGTCCCCCCCAGATAATTACCACATATCCATCGATGAAATGTAAGACAACTCCATTACTGATCATGTTTAACCTCTGCCTCCTAACTAGGAGTAACACAAAATAATTATATTTTTATTATTGATATAGATCAACCTCCATACTCCCAAAATAAAGTTTTTCTTCTCACCCTGTCCAATCCAAGCTTACCACATCCTCAGTATCATTTTCTCTAATGTTTTAGATGATTGGTCAATCAATATAAAATATTACTAAAGCTAATAGCCTCAGACAATTATTTAAATATATTGCTTTTAAACTAAAAGTATCTCTTCTGAATAGAATTTGCTATTTAACCAAATCACACAAAGCAGTGAATAATGAAAGGGTTCTGATCCCTGGGCCAGTCGAGAGAGTCACTTCCACCTAATCAGTCACTGTCTGTGCTGCTGACATGTAGACAAGCTCTGTTTGAGGCAAATTCTAGGAAGAGTAAAGATAAATTTGAAAATAAGTCAAAAATTTACTATTTGAAAATGTGGTATCATGAACCATGTACCACAAAGCCAGGGGCACCTGGGTGGCTCAGCAGTTGAATGTCTGTCTTCGGCGCAGGATGTGATTGATCCTGGAGTCTTGGGATCGAGTCCCACATCAGGCTCCCTGCATGGAGCCTGCTTCTCCCTCTGCCTGTGTCTCTGCCTCTGTGTGTGTGTGTGTGTGTGTTTCTCATGGATAAATTTTAAAAATCTTTTTTAAAAAGCCCACAAAGAAAAAAATAAATAAATAAAATAAAGTAAAATAAAAAGCCCACAAAGCCAGAAAATATGATTAGTGTTCCTTACGTTTAAGAAAGCATTGACTTAAATCATCTATATCCAGATATGCAGCTAATCCCCAAGTTCTCACCAAAGTTATGTAGAAGTGTAAAAAAATATATTTCAGATGTATGAGATTATAATGGTGTTAGAGCCATAGGAATTATGGAAATTACGCGCAATTGTTTTTGGGGGGTCATGAATCAATTTTCCCAATGTTTTTGCTTTGCTGCCCTATTGCTTTCCATAATTTGATGTTTCTCATTTACAAAAAAATGGGATTTACCAAAAAAGCTGGATTTAACTCTATCACTTATAAATATTTATGCATATTTTCAAGGAATACAGGGGCTTAACTCCATTTTTCCCTGATTACTTATACCTAATACATCATGTTAGATCTCACGTCTTGCACTTTCACAATAAAACGTTCAGATGAGAAGGGGATAACCCAAACAACCTGACAATGAATCACCAGACACTT
Source organism: Vulpes lagopus (assembly GCF_018345385.1). Lineage (NCBI taxonomy): Eukaryota > Metazoa > Chordata > Mammalia > Carnivora > Canidae > Vulpes > Vulpes lagopus. The sequence goes on from NC_054825.1 coordinate 83,817,712, forward strand.
AGGAAAAAAAAAAAACCTGAAGTTAGATATAATCTATAAAAATCGGTGCAGATTTCATTTGACGGCTAATTTCTACTTAAAAATTTGTTGTTGTTGTTTTTCAAGGATGAAATTTCTGTTCAGATTTCACAGGGGGTTAATAAATGACCTGACAAATGACCAGAGGGTGTCAGCGACCCTACCCCATTTCTCTTCCACCTTCATGCACATGGCAAGTGGGATATGAACGTGTTGTTCTGTGCTGTATTCAAAAACGACGCTACAGCCAGTGATTGCCCCATTCCCATGTGTGACTGAGAAGCCCAATATGGCACCAGGAGTCCTTCCTGTCGTTTGCACATATGAAGCTTGTTGGGAGATTTGTGACTGCAGCTGCTTTTGCAAAGCCTGCCATTGTTTATATCTCTGCCTCCAAGATACAAAATGGGCCGTTGCTAGGAATGAACCACTTCATTTCCTGACCACTGCAAGCCAGACTGATGTCTCTGTTGTTCTTTCCCAGATGTTCCCCAGAACGGCCATATTGTTGGAAGTTGTGTTTTGCCTCAAACAGAGATGGGAAAGATAAGTTAACTTAAATGATGAGCATCCATTTGGTTGACAATTGTGTTCCCTGCCATCATTAACAATAAAAATGGATATCCAATTATAAGTTGCTACTCTGTGTTAGATAGCTAGGAGAAGTGGTGAGCAGCACATAAGAAGTAGGAGGTATGGGCCCTGCCATTGAGGTGTTTACTAGGTAGACACACTCTCAAAATCGTGCAAGTCCATGAGTGAGAGGACAAGAGCTGCACAAGGGTATCTAAGGAAGTTAACTAGATGAAGAGACCATTTCAGCTTTGGGTGTGAAGGAATTCCTTATGGAACAGAGTACCTTTGAAAAAAGATGGTCAGAGAGGACACTTTGAACATGGGAAATGTGAAAAATGATAATGAGTAGCCTGTTGGAAACGTGTTTTGGGGTAGTGAGTATACAGGATGGGCCCAAGGAAAGTCAGACGGAACCTGGGTAGAAGGGTTTAAGCCATTATAGAGATTTAAGGGAGGCTTTGAAAGTACTGAAGTTAAGGAGTATACAAATGATAAGCCTGATGGATAGTCCTGATTCTGGAAAAAAAACTAATTGTGTGATACTGAACCAGGAATTTAATCTCAGGGCCTTCAATTTTTAAATCTGTAGATTGAGAAGACTAGAATAGAAAATCATTCTCAATACCTGGGTACAGAAACATTTGGAAAATTATGAAGGAACAACTATAGCTCCCACAAATATTTGAGACAGGAGAGTAACACTGGCATCTCATGGACTCCATGATGTTTTCTTACACACACAACAGTCTCACCTGAAAATGTCCACACAGCTTTCCAAGGTCTGCCATTTTGGGAGCAGAAACCTGTGTATTATTATCTGACCCCAGAAACCAATTTTGTTTGCATGAAAATACACATTCTACTATGTTCTTTTAAAACTCAATTGAGAGATCAGTTAGTGACTGTTTCATGCAAATTGAGGGGAGCAGCCCATAGCCTAAGATATCCTTATGTTAAAGATACAAAGATGTTATTTTGGAAGTAGAATCCGCTTATCTCTGTTAAGCCATGCTTCATTTTTGACCTATTGAACACATTGAAGGAAGAGGAATTTGGGGATAGAAATTTTGAGTGCTTTCTGTTTTTTTAATAATAGAAATTTTATTTTGCATGAGTATCTTCCTCAAATTTTAATATATTTTCTTTCCCTAGAAATGAAACACCTCTTGTGGTGACTCAGTTACCAAAAATATATACCTATATCACTACATTTTAAGTTGTCATGTTCATAGTGAGACTAAGTATTTATAAGAAAATGACAATTTAGTCCATATTATAAAATGCCAATCTAAAATAATGTAATTGATGGTATGCATTTGAATATTGTCTTCATTTAAATCTAGACTTGTTTAGTTTGAGGAGGGGCAAGCCTTAGACTACTTCATAGTATCTTCTAGTATAGTTGCACTGAAGTTGACACGTTTTATTACAAATTACTTTTTAATTTCTCCTTATTATAGATAGATAATTTATTAAAGTTTAAAAATGATGTCATATGTGGAAAAACTATAAATGATATTTTAGCTAGTAAAGAGATGGTACAAAATATTTGTCATTCAAAGGGGCTCTGTGCCTGCTGGGTTGAGAACCACTGGGTGAGATGTTCTCAAAAGGCCTTTTCAGATCAAACTTCTGTTTTCCTGCTGATGTGAGTGTGGCTAGAGCTCTTATGTAGCCAGGGAGCTCTCAGAAGCTTAGGGTATTCTTTTTTTTTTTTTTTTTAAACCAATACAGCCATAGATTAGTAAGTGACTCTTTAATGGACTGAAACAGCGATGTCAAAACAAATCTGTCTTTCACTAACAAAAATATATTTATCCTTGGGATATTTACCCTTGGGTAAACATAAGCATGATATCCTTAGGACTTTTTAGTAAAGTCCTCACCAAAAACAAAGGGCTTTCCCCTCTACAGTTCCCCTCTACATGCTTCAGCATGCTTCTGGTACCCTGTGTCTGCCAAGCAGGCACTTACTCATCTGATCAATTTTAAATGACATTGGAAATGTCATGATACCCATCTTCTCCCCTTCCCATCCCCACTCTGCCTCTTGCATAAAAGCAATCATGGCAATATTTTTCATCATGTCTTCAGTTCTGCAAACATTGATTCATAGTTTTTATACCCTCAGCCTGCCTCGGACTCTCTCTCCAGCACACCTTGAGCAACAGCCTGGCTGGCAGCGGGTGCAAGCATAATGCAAGCCTGGGCTGTCAGTAGCCTTCTGCTTTCTTTGCCAGCTGTGGGATGTTTGCAGGGGCCCCTGGGAGATGCTCTGCTAATGAGTTACAGGCTGCCTCATCTATCCAGTGCTTTGACTATCTGCCCAATCTTTCTAAGTTCCTAACCTCATGCTTCCTCTTTCCTCCTACTAGATGTCCTTCTGGGAGACACTGGATATGGGGATAAAACATTCTAATCCCAGGGCCTGCAATCTTGTCAGTGTGTACAACCCAGGGGTCTGTTGCTTTGTTTATCTTTCCTACTTGTCTAGTGGGAGGTTTGGAGAAATGGGAAGGATTCAGATTGTGAGTTTTGGAAAAATATCTGACTGGTTTGTTGTTGTTTTTTTTAAAATTCCAGTCATTAATAATAGAGGGCTGAAACTCTCTTACTTGAAAATGAAATTCTATGCTTTGAATACAGCCATTTTTTCCACTCAGATAATAAGGAAGACCTTTCACATTCTACTATGTTCTTTTAAAACTCAAATGAGAGATCAATTAGTGACTGTTTCATGCAAATTGAGGGGGAGCAGCCCCTAATAGCCTAAGATATCCTTATGTTAAAGATACAAAGATGTTATTTCAGAAGTAGAATCTGCTTGTCTCTGTTAAGCCATGCTTCATTTTTGACATACTGAACACATTGAAGGAAGAGGAATTTGGGGATAGAAATTTTGAGTGTTTTCTGTTTTTTTTAATAATAGAAATTTCATTTTACATGAGTATATATGACACATGGAACCCTAACCAAGTCAGATGATGTTTTCATGTGGATACAGTCTAAAGAAAATAGAAGTAAAGATGCCCCTTGATTAAGGATGAATGTTATGAAACCTGATCATAGTTCTCCCATTGGCTTAGAAGTCAGGTCCAGTTCCCAGACAATAATAATGTGGATAATCAGAACTATATTGATTTCTGACCCCTGATATGGCCATATCTCTCCCCTGAACACAGAGACCTTCAAAGGGTCCTGTCCATGGAAGAGATTTTAGGTGTGCCAGAGGCTGGGACATTGGTTGAATAATTTCAGTCTCAGTGGACCTGTTCATCACAGCTAAGCCTTGTGAGTGTTGGAATGATGTGTGTGTTATATTTGGGGAGGGTCCGAGCTTCAAAGGCTGTTCAACACAGTATGTGGCATCTTACATCACTTCTCAAATCTTTGTGAATTCAGATTTCTCTCTGACAAGGCCTTCCCATTAGAATGGGAAGTTCAAAAGTACAGTGCGGTTTGGATTGACTATTCAACAATAAACATCCCTGTGAATGAAGAAGTCAAAAGAAATAGCTAAATATGATAGTCCTAAAGATCAGATACAAAGCTCTGTCATTTATAAGATATAATTTATCCATCAACTACAATGTACCTTCTTCCTTCTACTTATTTCCTCTGATCCTGTAAGATGGCTGATTATTATCATTACATCTTTGTAAGTCTGACCTTCAGGATCTGCAATAAAGGTCTTGCAAACCAAAATAGCGCAATTTGTCATGTACTGGAATTTGCCTGCTTTACAGAGGCTTTGAATTAAACACATAATTGAAGGGCTTCCTTTGTCTAAACTTTATCCATAGCTATAAAATAAGGAACAGAGAAAGGGCTAGAACTATGATGTTTCATTTGAAACCAAAACACTTAAAGTATTCTACAGTTCAAAAGACTTCTGGAGTAGATAGCCTATCACACATCTATGCTAAGACATAGCTATGGTTGAATAACGAGATCTCACTGCTAATCTGTGGAGTAGTTTATTCATCACAGAAAGTATAATCAGTTAACCTAACCAAAAAGTTGGTGTTGGATATCATCCTTCTGCTGCATTCTAATCATTCAGTATTTTCAACAGCTCTACAGACACTCAGTTCATGACAGTCTTTTCTCATAAGAGAAGCATTCTTAAAAGAGTAGATTGAGAGAGAACAAAAAAACACTTAGAAAAAAATTTCCACTGACATAACTTTCCATTAAGATAATGAGTTCTTCCTTAAGAATTAAAAACAAAGAAAAATAATAGAAGTAGAAAGAAACAACAATAATCACAACAAAAACCAACCCAGGTTATGGATTTCTAGAAGCAAAAGAAAAAAAAATAAACCATTGCATATGGAGACTTGGTTTGGAAGACTAGGCATGTCATTGAACCACTCACCAGAGTGATGGGAGAATAGGGAAGTGCCTAGATTGGTAAGGTCACTTAAAACTAGTAAATTCTATGACTTGAACATCTTAAACTAACTTCAACTCTTTCATTTGGGTCCAGGTTATCATTGGCACTTGAAGCTCAGTTTGGTTGAAGAAGGACTGTGTTTTCTTGAGAGTAGTTGTTTAGAAACTGAGCCAGAGACATGCACTGGAAGGTCAAAATACCTGTGCTTTCATCTGGTTCTTGAGAAGTAACAAGTAACAAATAACATGGATCCTGGTGCTTCAGTGTGTCCACTAACAAACTTTGATTCTGAGTGTTTTGTTGACTTAAGACCAGATCTTTCATTTTAATATGGAAACAATAAAAAAAAAGACAGTCATATTGAGAGCCCTTGGAGGTCTAAAATATGGCTGTAATGACAAGTTCAATGATTCTATTTGGTGATTATCTCTAATATGCTATCACTCAGACCATACTTTTAAAGAAGTTCCTTTTTGAAAGAAGAAACTTTAGAATTTTATCGACTATAAAACAAAAGTCTCTTCAGATTTATAGGTATTTATTTACTCTTTAAGGCAAGAGGAGTGTTTACTGCCCCATTTTCTATTTTTAGCTCTATAATTTTAGTAGCTTCTGATTTTACAGAATGCTGAAGAAGTCAAGCACATTTATATTAGTTCTACTGCACAAATAACCTTGTAAAGGTTTTACTCTGACTCATTATAAAATAGCTAGGTTTGAGTGAGATGTTGTATGTAATGGCTTCCTTAAGTCTACTAAGGAAAACTATATTCTGTACGGTAAAACATACTTTGAAATAAGAAATGCAATGAGAAAGAAAATAGCCTGCAGTCATTCCATTCCTCCACATTGTTGGTGGTCAAATGCTTAAGGAGAGAGTAAATAAAAGCAGTGTCTTCCTTACTGCAAGATTGGATTCACTTGCTCTAGGCGATATAGAAGCCCAGAAAGGCCAAAGCATCAAGTCCTGCAAGGTTCTGCCTCAGAACAAAACTTGGACTAGGAAATGTCTCTTGCCTTTGAGCTACATGAAAGGATGTTTTTCAAATTACTGGGATATAATCTGACAGAGAATGACAATTCTTGATGGTTTAAGAACATAGGTCTTCTCCTTGTTTTTTTCTTTCATCTTTTATTTCATCTCTATTACCTGTGCTTAATTTCTCCCCAAATGTACTATAAGGTCAGGGGAAAATATCGAAACCAGATTGACCAATTGCCCATTTTTTGAGGTTGAGATGCTTCAAAACTACATCTTACTGTCCCAAAATGATTTCAAGATTGAAGAGCCAGAGGACCCCAAGTGAGCTCAAAGATTTGGAGCATTAAACAAATTCAACTCCTTTCTTTAGCATGTCTTTAATATAATTTAGAGCAATTATCCCTGTAGGGAGGTCTAACATTTTGTACAGTTACATTGAAATAGTTGACCTGCCCGAGGAAACTAGAGGAATTTGAAGGGTACATTTCAAGACCATTTCTGTTGATAATAGTGTTCCAGAATTTATATTTATTAATATTGCTTTATTTTGGTCAGACTCCCACAGGAAATCCTGAGGAGTGTACGTTTCTGGCATACTTTATCTTAGATAGTTCCATCCCTTTGGTCTTGCATCCTGATTACTAGACTGAAGAGTACCTCTGAAAGCCTCTGCTTTTTAATAGAGCTGAGGATGACAACAAGCAGGAACTTCAGCACTCCAGGAAGACAATCTATCTACTTTCTCCACTTATCATTAAAATGTCTTGGAGATATAGGTCATAACTGGAAACCTATAAATGATGTCTGTGTAGTAAGCACTTCCCACAGAGCTGGAGTCCCAAGTGATTAAAATTTATCACACTGTTCTTATGGTTACAAATACTGCTGATACGTGTCATTGCTTAGAAAGTACTATTCATAACATTTTGATTTCAGTCCAAAGAGATCTTTTTTTTTCCTGAATTTCCCATAAAATGCTCTTGATCTTTTTTTTTTTTAAAAAAAAGTCTAATCTGCTTCTCCTTTGAAAGAACAAAGAAAAGAGGTTGATTGTTCTGTAGTTTAAATTTTGTTTAGTGTGATATATTTATTGCCTCGTGGGATGCATCTAATTTTCCACTGGCTTTTCTGAGAAAGTAATTAGGATAGAACTCAATCCTATGCAACACACAGGCTCTAATCTCTTTCATGAATTAAAAGTTATGGTGTTTAGTATGTGGCTCTATTAAAATGATATGTAACCACAAGCCCTCATATTTAAGCAGTGCTTTGTTTTTCAAAACTCCTTGCTTTGAATGTACAAATGTAACTTTCCATTAGATAACAAAGCATGCAACTGAAATGCTTTAGAGTTAGGCCCTTAATACAGTAGGAGTTTGTCAGAACACAGGATAACAAGGCAGTCTCTCTTTTAGTCTTCTGGAGAGCTAAAGATCTAAAGTTCTGTCAATATAGTTTTCTAACCCTCATGCATTTTTCCATGCCCCTGAGAGTTCATATCTTAAGGCCTAGGGTTAGTGCAAGAGTGTCCTCAGACATTCAGCTCTGACAAGATTTTTCTTTACCTTGTCAGAAAGCAGTGAATTAAACTGGCTTATATTCATTTGTTGAGAAAATAAGACCATGAAGACAGCATATCACCTGCTTTCCTGTCTAAATGCCTACTTCCTGAAAGACAACTTGAGGCAACTCTGGCTGAACAAATCTGGTTTGAGTTTTTATGACGGATTTCTAAATTCTGGAACTGAGTGTACCTCATAATAACATAGAGATATCAAGAAAGGAAAGAAAGCAAGATACTAATGGAATTTAACACCAAGAGTTTTTAACTCAGGAATATATTAAAACTCTTATTGTGATTTTGACTCCTTCGTTACTAAAAGGTCCGATACAATCTAACCATTTTAACCAATTAATATATACACTGTTGTACTAAAATTTAACATTCTACATCTTACATTTTAATGTAATTTAACATTACAAGGGATGCTATTTAAAGATGTTCAAAATATTTACCTCATGGTTTTAGAAATAAATGAAGAAATAAAATCTGGGCTTCTTCACTTAGAGTTCAGTGGTCAATTGACATGGATGGAACTGGAGGGTATCCTTCTGAGTGAAGTAAGTCAACAGAGAAGGACAATCATCATACGGTTTCACTCATACAAGGAATATAAGAAATAGTGAAAGGGATTATAGGGGAAAAGAGGGGAACTGAGTGGGGGAAAATTAGAGAGGGAGACAAACCATGAGAGACTGGGAAATGAACAAAGGATTGTGGAAGGGGAGGTGAGCAGGGGGATAGGGTGACTGGGTGACAGGCACAAGAAGGGCACTTGATGGGATGAGCACTGGGAGTTATACTATATGTTGGCAAATGGAACTTCAATAAAAGCAAATGAAAAATAAATAAATAAATAAATAAATAAATAAATAAATAAAAACATAGGAAAGGGGGAAAAAAAACAGAATTCAGTGGTCAAGAGTATTTGGGGGTTAAGTAGGCAAATTGCGAGATTTGGGATTTTTTTTTTTTCCAAACAAAATGTACTAGTTCGTTCCATTGCTGACATAGTTGGCTCCATGTAGCTTTTGGAGAAAATCTCTTTTTGTATAATTATCTTGCAGTTTAGAGTCACTTTGTGGTGGGAAAAAAAAGCCAGCTGGTGACTAGCTAAAATGAAATAGAAGGAGTGTTGATAGGAAGGGGGAAAAAGAATCATAGAATTGATTTTATGAATCTTACTAAAACAAACTGGAAGTGACTGACTTACTTTGTCATACAGGTATTTATTTGTTCTTGGAAACAAGTGAACCATTTTCTGGGGCTTGACAAGCATTAGTTAGCTAGAGATTTTTCATTGTCTGACAAAAGACTGGAAAGACACAATAGCACATAAATGCAACCAACACAACATTTCTGATTGTAATGGGATTTTACAGTTAAGATACTTGACAAATTGTTTCAATCAGGGTTTCATGTGTATTTGTTATAACTCATTTGACCCATTTATATTGAGAATTATATTGAAATATGTAGGTAGACAAGATGACCCAATGACCCGAAAAACAAGCCATATCTCCTTGACACCTGAACATCATAACTGAAATTTCCCCTCAATAACCTGTTGCTTTGTCTATGTGATTGTTTTTTGTTTGTTTGTTTGTTTGTTTGTTTGTTTTGCAATGTCACTGAATTTCCTGAAATAACTTACTGTTTTAGAAGATATACATCCCAGGATAACATATATAAATATTCTAAACATCCTTAGAACTGTGGAATACCAGATGCAGAAGGAACTAAATTTTCTGTGTTAAGTCATTACTATCCAGCCTCCCCACAGGTGCTGATCCCCTCAGATAGCCCATTCTAGCTACACAAGAGTGACTATGAGTCTACCCTTACATGGAAATTTCTATGTATTGGTCTGTGTATACATTTGACATCAGAGAATAAACCTTTTCCTCTTTAACAATAAAGCTCCTCTTGCCTCCAGATAAAAAATCTACTGTTCCAGCAGTTTTCCTTCTTTTGACACAGTTTTATATCTATCCTCTCACAAATTACATCTTTTGTTTTTGAAAGCATTCTCTCTTAAACTGTGGTACCTAGATATGAACTCAAAATTTAAAAAAAAAAAAAGACTACTGTGTAATGTTAACTAGGATTATTCCAACTTCTCTAGCCCAAAAAGTCTACTCCAAAATGGACTTAAATTCTATTAAACTTATATCAGCCCCACCACTCTGTTGACTCATGATTGATTCACTATTACTTAAAAACCCTAAGCCATTTTCTTCCAGCATTTTCAATACAATCTATTTTCCTACTTGCTTTTCTTAACTCCAATACAGGGCTCTGTATTTATTGGTTATTTTATTAAAATTAATTCTGTGAGATTTGACTACTTGTTCAGCTTGCCCAGCTTGTCTGGAGCCTACTGTTATCATCATTAGACTCAATGAAATCTGAGCTCATTTGACAAGATGTCTGCCAAACCATTGAAAACAACATCCATAAAGCAACACATTCCAATACATTAAACTCTAGTCCTTAAACCGTACTTACTGATACTTATATATTTCCTCAGGTTAGGCAAGATCTCAAATACACCATGATTTAAAAATGGACTTACTCTTTGTCATTCACATCCTTAATTACTAACAGCACTTTATTTTTAAGCAAGAATAGCATGCCTACCAAAGTAAAGATAATCCAGGAAAACAATGAATCCAAGTGATGCATTATGACCAGCATCTACTTTTGGTTATTTATCTCGTCTTTACATGAAAGTGATAATGATGAAACTTAGATTGTGTTTATCACAGTTAGATATTTTTCTTTTTCCTTAACCTCATCTAGAGTGAAGACAGGCTTAGGCAAAAGACAGTGACATCCTCTATTAAATAACAATAAAACCAATATAAAAAAAAAAAACCAACAATATAAATTCTCCAAGTCAAATAGAAATGTTATATGTAATAGTTGTCAAAATATGCTTCACATAGGATTTATGCTATCACTTATTAGATACTATGGAATAATAAAAACTTAAAAATGTTGTTGGTAAAAATGTAATGTAAAATAACTTTCCCCAGAAGCACACTCCACACACTAATCATAGAGAAAAGTCTTTGCATTTAACTTTAAAATGTAGGATCATCAAAATGCTTGAGCAGCCCCATGTGTAGGAGTGATAGGTCTCGCACATATTTATGATCTGCCTTAAATCCTTTCTGGAGCAAGGAGAAAAGTAAATAAAAGACACAGTCACATATTTAACAAGGAGGGAGAGAAAAATCTAAATTGGTTTGCAGTCACTGCTTTCACAAACCATTTTTATTTCAAGAATGTTATATGAAATGTTTCGGTGCTTCATTTCAGCCAACACTACCAATGTAGGGGATGTACTATACCATTCAGTGTCACAGATAAATTGTACAGACATTATTAAGCAAAAATACAGTAACAAAATAGCTTTCTAAAAAATCCATTACCCTTCAAAATTCAAGTAAGTATAAAAATGCCACCTGCCATCCGCAGGGTGATTCCTAATTGTCCTCATGGGGAACTCCTTCTTCTGGGACTCTGGGAAGAATTCCAGGTTACTGAGTCCAGACAGACTCATTTTCATTTAATTTAGATAGGATTTGAACGGGGATAATACAATTCCATCTGCCCTTTTTTCTCACTTAAAAATTAAACAGGGAACACATATACTGTATTGTTTATATAAATGTAGTCTGCTAAAGAATAAATAAAAATTAAAAAATAAATGTAGTCTGCTGTTTTATTCCATTTTTCCATCTCTCACCCTGGTATATCCTCCTTTTCTTTTCTCATTTTTGCAGAAAAGAATAATCAGACACTAGTAATCTCTTTGAAAGTTTCTTGGAGGTCATTTTACTCCATGACTCTTTGAACAAAAAAGTCCTTTTCACAAGAGAATATTCAATTCTTTTTCAATTGCTTGTTGTTTGTAGTTTAGCATAAATTAATCCAGCTGTAGGATAAAGAGATATTCTTTGGTTAGGGGAATTCTGTTTTGAATGCTGTTTATTCCATGTAGAGCAAAGAGTAGATCCCCCATCTTTAAACCTTGGACTAAGTCATTTTACATACCTCCTGGTGCTCCTCTCCTCACCCACTACACTCCAGAGAGCCCCCAAAGACATACCAGGGCCAGATTAACCAAACAATCCTAAAGAATGTCCAATGGATTGTGATTTCAGATAAACAACAAAGAAATGTTTTAATATAAGTATATTCTAAGTATTGTATAAGATATCCTTATGCTAACACATAATCTGTTATTTCCCTGAAATTCAAATTTAACTGGATGTCTTCTATTGTATCTGACAATCCTACAAATACATCCTCTATGCCATTGTTTTAAGCCATTTTGTGTAGATTTTTCCCCTCCATCTCAAATGACCTGCTGTGCCTGGTTATCATGGAAGATTCAGCTCAACTGGCTTTATGCCCCCCTCCATAAAGTCTTGGCTGACTTGCTCCATCCAAACCCCAGCAGAGCTAATCATTCCCAACTTTGTGTCATCTCTGTGCCATGTATCTCCTTCAGTATAACTGAGTCACAAGCTGTATCTTAACATTTGTGTGTGTCTTGTGAGTTTGCTGGGACACAGGACACTTTACTCATCTGCATCCCTAGTGCTAGAATATGCAGATACTCACAGAAGAACTTCCAGATAGGGTAAGAGCAGAGAGTTGGAGCCAGACAAAACCATTGGAATCCTGGCCACTGCCACTCTGTAATTGAAACTGTGGTCAACACAGACTCTCAGGGCCTGAAGTTTCTCATCTACATATTTTTTAAAATAAAACACCTTGGCCAAGTAATTGTTGATAATTAAATGAAATTATTTATAGATAAAGAACTTTCATTAAGCACAGAGTGACCAAAAGAGTTACCCTCTAATCTCACTCTCTTTGTTAAAGTGAGAAATGCTTTCGGAGGTATACCTTTTTCATCCCCAGTAATCTCTAGAGAACTTCAATTTCAATTTTCAAATCAAGTTTTAAATTGTGCCCAACTATGGTGTAATATACTCGACTTTTAATAATATGTTCTAGTTGTTTTGCCAGTTTATTCTCAAATTCTGATTTAAAGCTTTGCTTTTAGATGTTGTTCTTTTACAATCAAATAGCACTTCCAATCAGACCATATAAAATGAGCAAAACTCTGCTCTCAAAAGCTTGCAAAGGAAGAGAGTTTCTAAAAATTACTCTTGTCTCATGCGTCTGACTCACATTTATCTAAAAATAAAAGGAAAACTAGGAGAAAAAATAAACGAACAGAGGATAACGTGCAGCTTCATGTCTCTAAGTCAGATAACAAGATAATTTTTCTGCAAGCTCTATATTTCACTTTACTTTCCACAATGACCTTTCCACCCTCTAGCCCTATCACTGGAATATAAATCCATTAATGAGGAATCTTTACTTCCCCTGTCCTTTTTCATATCAATCTCAGCAGGATGCTACACTGTTCTTTGAGTTCATTCACTTTATAGCCATTAAAAAGAAAATATAGTCTGGAGACAGCCTGTCTCCAATTGGTCAAACACAGGATGAAGGAAGAAATTCCTGCGTTTCCAGCTTTCATCTACCACTGATTTTCTGTGCAAACCCTGGGGAAATTTCAAAAATTCTTTTTTTAGAAAAATCTGTGCAATGGGTGAATTTGTTTAAAAATATCATTCATTGATGTTATTTTTTAGCAGAAAATAAAAAGCTGTTAGAAGATTAATGTTTATATTTATAGTTAACTATAACTATAACTATAACTATAACTTAACTATAACTATGTTTATAGTTAATCGTTCTGAAAATATGCTTGCCTGACTTGGGCACCCTAGGATTTAACACCATTGCTTATTAGATGCTACAAAATGAAAAAAAAAAAACAAAAACAAAAAAAAAAAACAAAATGATAGCAAAGATAACACCAGTAAAATACGATAGTTACCACAACTTTCCCCAGAAGTGCACCCATTCTAATCTAATTTGTAAAGATAAAGAATGGGGGCCCCTGAGTGGTGCAGTTGGCTGAGATCAACGGACTCTTGGGTTTCAGCTCAGGCATGATCTCAGGGTCATGAGATGAAACCTTGTGACCAGACCAGATGAAGCTCCGTGCTCAGTGTGAAATCTGCTTGAGTTTCTCTCTCCCTCTCTCTCTGCCCCTCCTGTTCATACTCTTTCTCTAGAAATAAATGAGACTTAAGAAAAAAAAAAGACAAAGAAACTAGAGGAATCTACTGAAAATCCCAGTTGAGAAATCTAGTTGAAAGAAATGGAAAAGAATATGTTGGAAACCTCAGAATAAATTGACAGACACCTCAAGAGATACATATAGGGTGGTGCTATTCATTCAACCATTTACTTATTCATTCCTCAAATGTTTAGTGAACATATACTATAAGTAAAGCTCTATGACAAACTTTTTCTGAGTCTAACTTCCTCAATTTCCTAAGGAAATTTTCAGTGGACCTTAGAACTATACTAGTAAACGTATAAAATACATAGCTCAAGGGTTAATAATTCTATGTTCTAAAATTTATCCTCGGGGATCCCTGGGTGGCGCAGCGGTTTGGCGCCTGCCTTTGGCCCAGGGCGCGATCCTGGAGACCCGGGATCGAATCCCACGTCAGGCTCCCGGTGCGTGGAGCCTGCTTCTCCCTCTGCCTGTGTCTCTGCCTCTCTCTCTCTCTCTGTGACTATCATAAATAAATAAAAAAAAAAATAAATAAAATTTATCCTCTAAGAATTTTACTATTTAGGGCACCTGGGTGGTACATTTGGTTAAGTGTCTGACTCTTGGTTTTGGCTCTGGTCATGATCTCAGGGTTGTGAGTTCAAGCCCCCCATGGGGCTCTGCATCCAGCATAGAGCCTGCTTGAGATCCTCTCTCCTTCTCCTTCTGCCCCTCCCATTTGTGTTCTCTCTCTCTCTCTCTAATGAATAAATAAATCTTAAAAAAAAAAAGCATTCACAGAGATTTGCCACCTTTCAGATAACATTTGCACTTTTAGAGCAGTGTGGCCTTATCCTGAAGACACAATAACTTTCACTCAGCACTGTGTATGCCCAATGATACTCCCTTCTCTGCAAAGTAAACTATGAGGGTTACTAAAAACTTCAAAGACATTCCTGATCTTGAAATTTTCTGATGTTAAAAGAGTCTGTAATGAGGCAGGCTCACTAACTCACACAGTTTCTGAAGAGCTCAGGGCTGGCCTGGCTCCAATAACCAAAAACAATATTTACTGTTTGCTTATTATGTGCCGTGCTGTAGTACATTTCTCCTTCTGCTAGTTGGGTATCATATATATAAACCTAATGTAACAAAAAACTCAAAAGCTGTCCTGGAATGTCTATTTGATAACACTTAGTATAAGACATAATCCATACCAAGGAAAGATGAACAATACTTTGAGATCCAAATTCTAACGTTCCCATGGGTATCTTGTGCAATTAGACTTAAAAAAGCTGTTTCTTTAGAGTAGGTATGTGTATTTTAAAAGAAAAGGGGAGCAGAATGTATGCAGGTACATACAACTCTGTGTGTTTTCCTATAAGTAGCTTTTTTAAGATGGCTTAAGAATTCCATTTTGGGACCATGGCCAGGCATATAATCTGGAATGATGGCTTGTGCTTTTCCCAGGAAAGTCTTACCAGCACATAGCCACAGAGACACACACAGAGCAGAGACAGAAAAAATGAGACGAGGGGAGTCAATCCAGGGTATCAATAAATGCCAGAGCTTCATCATCTCATATCTAGGTAAATTTCCTCCAATTAAGGGAGGGAAAGATCTTGAAATAACAAAACCTTACCATAAACATCTCAGCAAAGCACACTGAACACCTTGCACAGGTAACCCTGTGGCATGCAGAAGCCTCTGAAACCAATTAGAACCACCTTGTCTGTTAGAAGTGCTCTCAGTATATTGCATGCAGGAACCACAAAAATAAGACCTCACATCCTAGTCCTAAAAGGATGATTCTAATGAAAATCAGGAAGGCAATTAAAAGAGATGAAGTACACTTCTACCACACTGCTTGAATTTTTGGAATAAGCATGAATCATTTTTACAAAAACAGTAAAAATATTCCTAAAGAGAAAAACAAAAGAAAAGAGGGAGGGAAGGGGGGAGAAAAGGAGGAAACACACTTTACTCTTGGAGAATGGATATTCATAGGAGCCTGCAGATTGCAAGAGTAGGGAACACAACCCAGTACCTTTAGCCACTGGCTCTCTAAAGCACTTTATGATGGCTGAATCCTGCCCCCATACAGGTTAGTGTAGGAACTTTGGATCAGCTTTTGTTTTCCCTTAGTTTCTCAGTAATTCCCTTTGAGTGCTGCCACATACAGCACTGAAAAGAAAAAAAGAATCCCCTCCAACTTCAGAGAAACAGCCAAGAGGCTTCTCACTCAACGTTTTCCACACTGATAGAAAATAATCATTCTTGACCTCTTTCTCTCTCCCTCCAGTGGCGCATGTTTCTTTGTAGACACAACTAGAGAGGTTGAACTGTTTCTCCCATATTTTCAGGTCAAGGCGGAAAGGCTAGAGTTGTTCAGATGTTTACTGAATGCCTAATAAGCACAGAAACATTATACTTGGCACTATACAGGTCCAAAGAAATAAAAGATATGGTTCCCACAGGAGCAAGAAAAATATATAAGAAAAAATTTGGCATATTAGCAGCAAAACAAGAGATTTCATAAGGTTACTGCTAAAGGCAAATGTACAGACCATGAGAGCTTTCTTAACCAATGCAGTGCATTTACTATGCACTGTTTTCTTTAAAAAGGGATTCACCAGAAACTGCTAAGTGCACATATATAGACACAATCCCCAATTTGTTAGAATAAAAGATTCTAAAATTATCAGAAGTTATAAAAATGTACAGTCTAAACGACTATAAGAAGAGCAGAGATTAAGAATAGGTGACATTTACTGAGCATTTTTACCATTCCAGGTACTGTACTAAGTGCTCTTAATGCTTTGGCTCAATTAATTCTTACAACTCACAAATGGGAGTTCCATGCAGTCAGCTTCATTATTCTCATAAAAGGACAAAGATCTGGACAACTGGGTGGCTGAATGGTTGAGTGTCTGCCTTTGGCTCAGGGTGTGATCCTGAGGTCCCGGGATAGAGTCCTACATCAGGCTCCCCAGAGGGAGCCTACTTCTCCCTCTGCCTGTGTCTCTGCTTCTCTCTCTGTGTGTCTCTCACGAATAAATAAGTAAAATCTTTTTTAAAAAAAAGAGGACAACAATTACAAGAAAGACTCAAGAGTGTATTGGCAAACTGGCTCATGGATAAGATTAACTGAGAAAAAAGTTTTGAGGAAAATGGACCTTTTACTGGACAGATTAGAAACAATCTGTAAAGAAAAGTATATGGACAATTCATTCATATTGCATCATTCAAACCTTTCTGAACACCCAAAGTCTGCAAATCCCTCCCTTTGATGATGATAATAAAGAAGGGAAAATGATAACTTGTTGCCTTTGGAGAGATAACGATAAAGCCGTGTAAGGTGATAGGATGGTGGGAAGGTGAAGAGAGAGGATACAGACAATACAACAGGGAGTAAGTCTTATTATGGAGATATGAGCAAATGTAGAAGAATAGTGGTGGAAACACGCAGTCCACCCATTAAAGCTGGGAATGTATCTGCAGAGGCAGTCTGGGCTGATTGGGACCTAACAGACTGGCAAATTTCACCTGAAAAACAAAGGATGAGGAACATGTCTTATAGAGAAGTAGGTACAAGTGCATGAACATTTTGAAGCCAGATTTTTCATGGGGAAAAAACTATGCACCTCTAAAATGGAACAAAGTGAGGAAGTGCTTAGGGTGAGCTTGGCCACTGCCTGCAGGAAAATAAGACAGTGGGAGAAAGGCAAAACCAGTTAAGGTGAGAAGGGGGGACAAAGAAGGAATGGTTAAGAAATTATGGTTGATATCAAGAATCAGGAAAACCAAGTGCTTCTCCTTTTCTAGCTCAGAAAAAGGCAGTTGTTCAACCCAGAAACTGAGGTGTCATGGATGCTTCCTTTCATCCTCTCATTCCCTACACCTCTTTGGCCATCAAATCCTTTGGCTCTGCTTCCTAAACCTCTCTCCTGTCTGCTCACTTCTCTACACCCTCAGTGCTAGTGAACTAGGACAAGTCTCTGTGTCCTCTTGCCTGGCTAGTGCAAAGCCTGCTAACCGTGCCCCTCCAGCCCTTTTGTCCTCTTCGGCTAGCACAAACTTTGTGAAAACACAAATCCAATCATGTCCCTCTCTAGGGGCTTTCCAGTGCCTTTAAGGTAAAGTGCAGACTGGTTCTTGTACTTCATGAAGCCTAGCCTACCCTTACTGTTCCCCTTCCCAGGTCCAGCCCCCCAACTCTCAGCTCCACCACTCCCAGCAAACATAAATACTGTGTAATCCACTCCTGCTGAGTCACTTCCCTTTCCTGCAGTGCCTCAAGCACTCTCTTCTCCAGTCTTTTACTCATGTCATTTTCTCTGTTGAAGCACTTTCTCCAGGTCTCACTTGGTTGACTCCAATGCACCTTGTAGGTTCCGACTCACCCACCATTGTTTCTTGGGAGACTTCTTGATCTTCCCAGCTGCATCCTCCCTCCACGACTAACAAATACATTGTTCTTCTTCCCTAGCATTTAGAGATCACTGTTTACTTATCTGTATTCTTACTGACTCTGGGCCAATACTGAAGGGAAATGAAAGATCGGTATAGACAGCGGATGAATCCAGTGAGGATCAGAGACCAACTCCAAGAGCAAACCAGTAGGACAGCTCAGGTTTAGTCAACATTGGTCCAGGGGATTCCGAACAAAATCAGAAGAGGGGGTACCAAAGTGTCTTGTCTGCTTGCATCTGACAGCATAGGTTAGTGGAAGTCAAGAAACTGAGTGTCCCTTGAGAACTGAGAAAGGATCTCTTTATAGCTGAGATCCAGAAAGTCCCATAGAGAAAACAGCTTGCATGTAAAGTTTGGGCCAAGTTGAGGGTAAGAGAGTTAGGGAAGCTACCAGAAAATGATCTGGATTGGCAGATAAGAGAAATATAGAAATTAGTTTTTAGTTTTCTACCGTAATAAATACCTAAAATACGAGACATTCAATTATAAGCAGTGCAATAGATAGCAATTATAATTTACTCTCTAAAATAACATGTACTTCACAAAAGAATGCAAGAATATAAGTGTATCATCTCCTAATTTGAAATAGTCTCTCTTTCCCTATCCTCTACTTTGCACCTGAACTTTGGTTAATTCTTTCACTGTAGCAATCTTTCCTGGTGTTTATCAGGGTCTCTGTATTGGCCTGAACAAAGCAAAGACCAAAACCAAATGCACTGAGCTCCCTTCCCTCAAGAAGGAAAGTAGAAGGCCCCAGATTTGGCTTCCTGAAATTCAAATAAATATCTGAATATTTGGAAAGGTCAGAAGACAGGGCAGGAAACGACACTAAGCAAATGAGTGCGGTGGTACCTGACAGAGGCATCAGTTATGCATGGTGCACTTCTGTGCTTTAGATCTGTATCTCATCTGTGCAAGTTGGTGATTGGTTGCTTTGCAGCATCTGTCTAGAGGTAGGAAAAGCTGGACATTATCTGGGCTTTACATTGTGTAAAAAGTCTGATAACACTTTCTGTTTTTCAAGAATAATTTAAGCTTTTCTGAACTTTTTTGGGTAAAAGCACACTTAATCATCATGCAGCAAAGCTGGAAACTGGCCAAATGCAGGACAATCAAAAGGCTTTCTCTCAAAAAGCCCTAACCGGATACCTTAGCTTTGGATAAGTACTAGCGGGAGAAATGCAAGGACCTTGGTTCTGGAAATCTTCAAAAACCTTCTGAGTTAAAGCAGATCCTTCTACCCTTTGGAGTAAAACTCAAGACTGGAGCATGAAAAGGAGTAAATACTGCACGCATAATAATCTTTATTCAATACATAGGGAATATGAAAGTTTACAATCACAAGCCATAAAGATCATTCTTAAGCAAAAATTTCTTCCTTAAGTGAGTTGTTTGAATGTCTTTTGTCCCTTCCCCCCACCAAAATAAACCAAACTATTACTACCTCCGCAGTTTCATACTCAAATACAAGGTTATATATAATCTGGGAAAACCTAAGCTAAGCACATCCTTCCAAATTACTCTAAGTTATGTTTCTTGTAACTCCTCATGTTAGAGGCTCAAACTGTATTTTCAGGGTATTTATCACATTTTATGCCTCTAACTCTGATGCTGGGCCTTATGGGGCCTATTCTAAGGAAGGTGATAGACAATTTAAGTGAATCCCTCCTTCCTTAACAAACAAAACTAACTGCCAGTGCTTTGGAGATGTCATCAGTCAGATAGTTTGTTCCTCCTTGATAATAAAACACTCATTTTATTTTATGGACAGTAGTGAAAAGAAAGAAAAATCAAGGATTTGAAAATGTATTGGGTGAGAGTCACTGGTTCTAATTTTGCTTTGTCCTTGACTATAGTTAATTCTGTGCCTCACTCACTTGCTCTACAACTAAGGGTTGGTACTAAAATGTTCTCCAAACCTCATCCTAAAATTCCAGGAGTTCTCGACTAATTTTACAGGTATACTTTAAGAAAGCATATAGAATTTGCTTTATATGTCAGATATCACTGATTTGTCTTCAAGTTTCAAGTTTACTTCACATTTCTTCCTTTTTAAAAGATATTCACCTATGTTTTAATACTTTCATAGTCTAATATTTTATTTTATTTTTTCTTAACTTTTAAGGTTTAATGTAAGATATAAACATTGAAAGGGACTTGTCAAAATTTTCAGTATTTTTCTTTTTCTCTGGTTAAATCTTATACATTTGGTAACATTTTTTAAAATTTTTTATTGGTATAGTCTAATATTTTAAAATGCTAATCTACTTGGCACTTTATAAATGTTAAAATTTAATGCAAGGCAAAGTTACATGAATCTCAAATATTAAATAAACATTAATTCATACTTATCAAAAAAAGGTATAAAGGGCCTTGAAACTTATTTTGAATTTTAATTTCCCAAAATATGTCAGAATACATATTTTTACTTAAAGGCTTTGAAGGTTTTGACTGAATTGTGAATGTGGTAAGAGAGATAAACAGAGAAAAACTAAAATTATAAGATCTTATTTTGTAACATCTAAGAAATAATGTCAGCCTAGAAAAATATAAAACACTGAGTGTCGTATTGTATTCATTTTTATCTCATTCTTACTTGATACCTTAGCAGATGGCACATTCCACAAATTATTATATGCAGAAAGCAATCCTTTTCTAATCCTTATGTCCATATATTCCCATGAGTAGCAACATTAAGGTGTTGTTGCCTTGAGCACTAAGTATTGTTTTTGGAAAACAAACAAACAAACAAAAAAACATATCCTCTCCTCTGCCTCTACTCCAATTTCCTATTTCATGTTGCAATAACTCATACTATTCTGAAAACTTCTGTCACAGACTTTTTGGCCTCTTTGTAGCTCATGCTCTATGGAATACCTGTCTGTTCTTCGTCCTTCAATAAACATTTACCAAGATTGAGCCCTGTGTCAGGCTCCCCACTCAGTGGGAAATCTGCTTGTCTTCCTCCCCCTCTGCTCATGCTCTCTTTCACAAATAAATAAATAAAATCTAAAAAAAAAAAAAAGAAAAGGAAGGAAGATGGAAAATACTCCAGATACTGGGAATATAGTCCACACAGGCAGTTTGAGAGAGCGTGTCATGCTCTATTTTAAACAAGTGGAAAGTTATCTCATTAAATGAGGGGAAAAAAGCAGGATATGAAACTGGAAAGTTAGGCTGGCTTAACGGATCTTTAAGTGAAATGATTTTCAGAACTTCAAATTCCTTTCTGGTATATATTAACTTAATAATTTAATACTCTGAATGTTCTGCAATTCTACCCTTATGTGAAGGTGGTCTGCCAATTTAAGCAACAGTGATGCCAACTACCATAATGAGAAAGCTCAAGAAAATTGCAAATTCGCAAAATCTTTCCCATTCAGGTCACAGTTCTCCTGTAAGATTCTCAAGTGTTACCTCTGCATTCAATAACAATCTTGATATGCTACACAGACAGCTATTTATGGTGGACTTCGGTAATTTTTCCAGCAAGGAAAACCTAAATCTTCATTCTTCTTATTTAGCTCTTCATCCTAGCCAAGCCAAGACATCCTGCCAGAGCCACCTGGGACCCCATCATCACTACCTAAAAAATGCTAGCAGAGTCTAGGTAGATATGCCCCCTGCAGTTATTCCAAAAACTAGGGAAAAAATATTGGGTAAACTACATGTCTAAATCACAAGATAAAGTTTTGAAAATTGTTTTTGTCACCAGATATGCCTTGTTGAGAGCCCTGTTTTCTTTTGCCAAGATGCTGAGTCTAATATTTTAGAGCCAGCTTTTTCAGCAGTCCTGTGCTTAGGAGAAATGACGGGCTACTATACTGACCACATTTGGACCAGCTGCATAAATAATTTAATCAAGTTGGCACGAAGGATATTGCTCAAGTGAGCAGTTTTCTCTGCTGTCTAATTATTAAATAAACAGATTGTCAAGGTAATTTTCCAATATGTTTACCCTAGTATGGTAGCTTTAACACATAGTCCCAAATTCCTTGACACTTCTCTCATCAAAAGGAAGGGGGTCCATGTCCCATCCCCTTGAAACCAGAAAGATTTATGAGTTACTCTGCCAATAGAGTAAGGTATAAGTGATGTGAGTCCAAGAGTAAGTTAGAAAAGGCCATATACCTTCTGCTTGGTCCTCTTGAGGCATTCTCTGAAAGAAGCCAGACACTATGAAAGAAGTCTGACTATCCAGAAACTGCTACACTGGAAAGGCCACAGGTAGGCACTCAATCAAAAGCCCCAAATTAGAGCTCCTAGTGAACAGTGACACTGATTGCCAGCCATGTGAGATATCTTAGACATTCAGCCCAACTGAGCTTTCAGACTACTATATTCCAGTTGCATGAAATACCCCAAGCAAACATTGCCCTTCTAAGCCCTTTCCAAATTACTAGCCCATAAAGCCATGAGCAAAACAAAAAATATATTTTTAAGGTACTAATTTGGGGGGTAATTTGTTACAGAGCAATAGTAACTAAAACAGAATTTGTTATTTGGAAATAGATACTGTTGAAAATAGCAACAACATCCCAAAACATATGCATTGACTTTGGGACTAAGGACCAGAGGATGAGCAAAAGCTGGAAGGACCTTGAGGAATCTTCTATCAGAAGTCTAACGGCCCTTGAAGAAATTGTCAGTGTGATCTTAAAAGTAATTGAGAAAACGGTGATTCGTAGCTGGAAGATAAAGTATCATTGTTCTGTGCTGGTAAAGTGTATCAAAACTATTGCCTGGAATAATAAGAAAAATAGAAAATGTGTCTCATGAACTGATGAATCTAAACAAGAACATCTCCAGGCAGTATGTAAAAAAAGAAAAAAAATGCCAACTGGTTTCTTTTAGCAATATATTATAAGGCATGGTTAGGGCAAGAAAAGCCAAATAAGAAATATTTCCATTGTCAACATTGTGTAAGGAAATTATAAAGGAACTAAGGCTTGATGGGCTCAAGAATAAAAGAATTTCCAGTCTCTTCCAGCAGAATATTCTCAAGATCAAAAGGTCTTAGGATACATGTCAAATCTGGAAAAATGTGGTTGTGACTAGAATTTTTAAACCTTTAGAATTATTTCAGTTGGTGCCTAAGAGACATTTTCCAACAACAAAAGGCCCTCCAAGTCTAAGGAATGCTTTGTGATATCCTGTGTTAAATAATAAGGGTTTTCACACAGCTTCATGGCAGACCCAACTAAAGAAGGGCTTGCCTGCAAGAAATTTGTGATTGTTTCCATTATCTAATGGAGTAGAGGAGTAGATTTTAAACTGGCACACAGAAAGCTCATAAAGTATTTAAATGAATTATACCAGCTTGGACTGAAATGGACATCATACAAAATGAAGAGAAGCCTTTGAACAGGAAGCAGACTGAGAAAATATTCAGTTGTACCACGGGCCATGTCTTATGGAAATGAAGGATTAATCACAAAATAGAACCAAGATTCTGAGGGCAAATAAAAATCCACAGAGAATTAGTCTCAGGGAAAAACTCTGATTCCTAATTTTAAAACTGGCAATATATATAGGCCCAGTCATATTTCAGATTTACTATAGATCAGTGACTGCTCTACCATCTGTTTCCCTCTTTTTGAGTGGAATGTCTACCACTTACACAATGCCTATTCCACCATTTTATATTGGGTGTGTGGGAGAGATAACTTATTTTTAGATTATAGATCTTCAGACTGAGAAGAATGGTATTCACAGAGCTGAACCCAGGGAACTCTATCTGAAGAAATTCCTCTCTCTAGAGCTGTTTTAGACAATGAGATTGTGAACCTTACCAGGCCTAAATGTAATGTTGTAATGGAATGAAATATGAGCTGGGGGATAGAGATGGGGAGTCCTGAAAAAGGATCAGTATATTTTGTGCAAGGTAGAAATGAAAATAATATGTGATTAGAGCACAAAATATAGCTCCAAAAATTTTTGACACTCCTTCCATCAAGAGGTGGGATCTATGTCAATGGACTTATGATTGTTTCAACTAAAAGAGTGATACTATGTCACTTCTAAGTCTAAATCAGAAAACTCCATGCAACTTCTGTCTGATAGTCTTGAAATTCTCACCCAGGGAAAACTTTGCCACCATGAAAGATATCGTTACCTTGAGACCACCATGCCGGAGACTCACCCATAGATGTTCCAGTCAACATCACTAATACCAATGCCAGCCATGCAAGTAAACTATCTTGGACATTGAGCCAAGTCAAGTCTTTAGACAGCCCCAGCACATCTAACTACAACTTTATGTATAACCAAGTGAGAACTGACCACCCAATCCCTTCTGGAAGTCCTAACCTTCAAAATATTGAGCAAAATAAAATGGTTGTTTGGTGCAGTACTACTAAATAAAACACTTAGAAATGTTTTGTAAGGATAAATATTTCCTTCCAGGATGAAAGTGTCTCCTTATGGGTTAAGTCAGAGGGAGGAGGATCAAAGATTTGGCATAAACCACATGGAATCTGGAGATAAAAGCTGGACAAAGAATATCTATTTATAGGAGAATACATTAAAAATGGTATAGTAACCATATAGAATATTTCAAAGTCATTAAATTGAAAATTTAGAGCTATTTCATTTGACTTGGTGAGATTTCCATGAAGTAATGTAAATGGAAAAAGTAAAATGAGGATGAGCATGTTAAATATCTCTTCTCATATATGTGTGTATAGGTACATTTGAGTATGTATTCGTGTGTGTGTGTGTGTGTGTGTGTAGAGAGAAAGATTATTTTCAGTAATTCTTCTATACTTATTATGTGTATTTTGTATGTATAAATGTAATTTTAAAGCACAGATACAAATATGGGAAGGACACAAAGTCTGCACATGAAAGAAAGGATTTAGATAGGTAAGGCTAATGTAGAGGAAGAGGGAAGAGAGGAGAAAAGGAGCCAAGGAGAAAAGGAAAAGCAAAGAATGCATTAGGAATATATGCTCAAGCATTTATGAACTTAAGTTAAATATTTTCGTATATGCTTACATTATTTAAAGTATTCATAAATGTGATGTATATATGTATACAGATTTTTTATATTAGGACACAAGGACCATAGACAATGGATGATAGTATTATTAATGGCTGTCAGCAGATTTTTAAAAAGGGAAACAAAAAAAAGTAAAAATAAAATAAAAATAAAAATAAAATAAAAAAGGGAAACAGGTACAGGACAAGGATAGCCCTAGCAAAACAAAGAAGGCATAGCAGCACAGGTGTGCAATTGGCTATGCCCGGAAGAAACCAAAGTCCAGATGACAAAACCTAATGGAATGATGGCTAATAAAAGAATGTAGATAAGTAGGTCAAGGTGAATAATCAAAAGCAATGGGAATAAAGAGACTATAGATACTGAACAATAGGAATCATGGGCAAAAGCAGGGCAGAGAGTAAGGAATAAGGTCACTGAAAACAAAACAAAACAAAAAATAAGGTGAAGTACTAGAACAGAAACAAGACCCACAATGCAAGCAAGAAATCTGAGAAGGAAATGCCATGGCCTTCTTGCATTTCCAGCCACAAGAACACCTTGGTATCTGAGACCAAGTCTTATCTTGGCAAAGGGGCTTCCGGATCATGTATTTGTAGATTACTGAGTGTTGGCAGGATTATGTGATATAATTGTGTCTAATTAGTGGCTAGTGTAGAAACTAGAAACTCAAAGATTATAAGGGTGAAGTGACTTACTACGGTTAGGGGCATTTTCTAAGATTTAGAAACTCTTTCAAAGAGCTTTGAATGTGTTTCCCAGAGGCAAATGCTAGGCTATGTCTATCTGGTTCCCAAATTTGACATCAAGATAGCCCATTACAACTTTTACTTGGAAACATCATATTGACTTTTGTCCCACAACAATTTGGTTAAACTATTTTCACTGACATGTTAGGAGGCCTGAGTTTCTTTCTCTACAGACAAATACCACTGTATTTGTTTATACATAAGTATTTAATTCATTTTAGAATCATAAACATCCCAGTAAGAACTTATTGGCCCATAGGTGAATTTACTAAATCCATCAGGTGGAAATTGTGAGTATAGTCACATTTCCACCAATTAAAAATTTCTCTTCTCAAATGTGTCCGTGATGTGCATTATCCAAAAATCATTTCAGAATTGCCTCTCTATACTAGGGAAAACAGTACGCCTTTGAGAAATAAAGTGACAGTCAAAACTGTCCAGTGAAACTATCTTCAAATAATCTCAGCAAATTTCATTCCAACAGATGCAAGTAGCTCGGGCAGAGGACAAATAATTGTTCTGACTCTTTTGTCCTCACCTAATCCATGAGATGGAGATTATATTTTTCCATATTTTCGTATCATCTGCTAACAACATTCAGCAACCAGGAGAGCACAAACCGATAGGTTCATAAAGTCTTTCCCAGAAAATAGAGAGGTGAGGGAGTTTAAATTTTTGTTCATTTCATTATGAGTTTTTTATAGTAGGTTTATGATATTTTAATATAATAGAAAATGTGTTAAATGATTTAAAAAATAAAAATCTTGGTAGGAATAGCATTGCCAATGTATAAATACAATAACCTGTTTGCTCTTAAATAACAGAGTTAAAAATTGTTCACAGTGAAATTACATTAATGAGGTATTACTAGCCTTTTTCATTCAGGTAGTATTCAACGACGCACCCATTGTCACAACTTGATTTTCAACTTTGGAATAAGAGATCTTGCCATCAAGACATATAATTCAGCTCTTCAGATACACTTTAAGATGTTACAAGTCTTTTTTTCTTATTATTTAAGGGCAATGCTCTCTTCACTCTAAAAATCTTAGGATGTATTTTTTAATGGAATATTTAGGTCAATTTTTCCTATTGAATATTTGTTGACATTTATTGTGTGTTTTCTTATGTTTTATTATGGATTTTCAATGAAAGAAAAAAGGAGACTATACACAGAAGTTCATGTCACAGTTTGGACATCTAAACTCAAAATTCAAGCAAAAAAATAAATCTGGTCAAGCCTCAAACTTGAAATTCCAGATGCTTTAAAAATTATTGAAGGTAAAAAGTATTTTTTATCATTGTAAAGTTTATTTTTAAGCCTATTTTTCAACTGCACCAAGTTAGATTTCAAGCCAATTTGGACTAAACTAAAGTCTGAGAGTGGGAAAAAATCCATAATTCAAAATCATTTCAAACTTGGACATGTGAACCAACATGACTCAGGGTGAGAAAAGTACCCAAATATCAGGGCCTCACAAAACTAAAATTTCAAGCTTGGCAAATCCTCATGGTTTATATTGATTTAAAAATATAAGCACATTGAAGATTTCTAGGCCCATACTTAATATAAAGCTACTTTCTTCAGTTTTTACACTGGTTCATATATAAGGTATATATATTCGCTTTTTAAAAACTAAAATAGATTTGTATATTTGACCTGGAGTTTCTTCATAATTCAGCTTTTATTAATATGGAGTGAAATGTAGCCAGATAAAGAACATTATTCAAGTGAAGAGTGTCTGAAAACAGTATGTGTATTAACACTGACCAGTGTTTTCCATAATATCAACCACATATTTATACAGTTAAGTGCTTAAACAATGTCACTTAAACTGAGTAATAAAAATCATTGTTTGAATTTTTAACACTGCTTTTCTACCTCAAAAGCAGGACTAGAGTATCACTCAGCTAGAACATCTATTGTTATTGTACTTTTTACCTGTATTATTGCATCCTAAAGCCTGTATCCAAAATAATGAAGGAGTTTTTTGGAGATAAAAATACAGATTTAAATCCTGGGGGAGGGGGATGCCTGGGTGGCTCAGTGGTTGCATATCTGCCTTTGGCTCAGGTTGTGATTCTGGGGTCCTGGGATCGAGTCCCACATCAGGCTCCCAGCAGGGAGCCTTTTTCTCCCTCTGCCTGTGTCTCTGCCTCTCTCTCTCTCTCCCTGTATCTCTCATAAATAAATTAATAAAATCTTTAAAAATAAATAAATAAATTTTTTAAAAATCCTAGGGGGGAAAAAAGGCAGTAAAGCAATTCCTAGAAGAAACATTTACAAATAGATCACATTTTTTTGTAAGGTATCATACAGGCAAGTAATAGATTTAAGGTTGTAATGTTTTATTACCAAGACTATTAAAAAGAATTTGTTTGTGGTTTGCTGAATGTCAGAATTTATAATGTATCAAACCACCACAATTTCACACTGTGGGAAATTGTAAAACATGAAAGATATTCTTTCCTCCAAAGCTCCCTACATCTGTATGGGAAAGGAAAATAATATTTATGATAAATTGAATGACTTAATTTGTCCATATCCACTATTGTTCACAAGGGATCTAAGTCAGGTGGATTTAGCTATTAACAAATAATAAAAATTATAATTTTCTTTATATTTTATATTCCCCAAAGGATCTGAAAGACAGAAAGTTAATATAGGGCAAATGCTTATAATATAGGTAAGAAGTCATACAAGGGAAATGCTATAAATTTCAGATGAAAAGAACAGATATATATTCCTGAATGAGGAAGCAAGATTAGAGAGAAGCTGACAAAATATCATTGTTATAACTAATCCTTATAATAACGATTAGTACTTTACATTCATTATTTCATTATTACAGGAACCACAACCAACAGGAGAGCTTAAAATTATTCGTGCTACACAAATGAGATCAAGGAGGCTCAGGGAAGATTGAATGCACAGCCAGAAGCTCAACACTCGTTCTTTCAGATCCAAAGTTTACCTTCCATGTGTTGATGAAGCTGCTGCACGACCAGACCTATTTTATGCCTGTCCCCGGTTTGCCTGGCTAATTTAAGACATTCAGAGTCTCACCACTACTTTTCCTATGATGGCAGGAGCACTACAGGTAAGCAACTGTCCAAATTGAATCAGAATTTTGTTTTTCAACAAAAACATTCTGGTATGAAGAGTGCCAAGCCATTTTGGATATTGGAATCAGAGACGCCTGGGTGCTCAAGCAGTTAAGCATCTCTTTTGGCTGAGGTCATGATCTCCAAGTCCTGGGATGGAGCCCTGCATCGAGCTCTCTGTTTCTCCCTCTCCCTCTGCCCGCCACTCTGCCTTCTTGTGCTTGCACGCTCTCTCTCTCTCTGTTAAAAAATTTAAAAAATCTTAAAAAAAAAAATCCAAGTCAGATGGGTATTTTGTGTTTAGGAAAAACAAAAGCAATTTTGATACTCATCACTTGTCAAGTCATATCACATCACAAATATTATTTTCAATGATAGGCAATACTATACATGAGAGCTACTGCCTTTCTTCAAAAGAAAATGATGTCACTGTCAAGTCAAGATATTATCCTGGTGGAATTGTTTTCCACTCTGATACTGGCCACAAAAAAAAAATCTTACAGGCATTGAATATAACCAAAGCTATCCATGACCATAGGAAAGGCTGTCCATTTTGGGGAAATTAATTTTTATGAGAGAACTGATATATCCACATTTATTTCAAGGCAAATTAAAGATTCCTCTTAAGGATTCTGGGTTCATTCCTTCTATCCCTGAGAATATGATCTCATTCCTGGATTCAGAAAGAGTGAAACTTTCCATATTGACCTACATATATGTCTAGTTTTCTTTTCTTTAATAATAACTGGATATCATGAATATGATCATGAATATTGTGAATATCATCATAATCCGAGTGGTCTTAGGACATGATTGAAAAATTATAGATAATCACAACAAAACTTTCCTAAAGAACAGTGATACCCAAATACAAACTAATTCTAGAAATTAGAATAAAGTTGTTCACCAAAAATGTCTGCCAATGGTAAAATCTAGGCTCCATTTATTTTTTTATTTTGAAAAATAACATTTAAAAGGCCAAATGTTCAAAAAATAACATAACTGACACCCATATGCCCACATCCAAACTGAAAAATTGTCAATATTTGGTCTATTAACTGAAAAAAACAAACAAACAAAAACAAAACAAAACAAAACAAAAAAACAAAAACCTGTTTTCTATGTGAGTCACATAAGCCTATATCAGAAGAAAAGAAAAAGAAAATAGGACCAGGGGATGGAGGGAAGAAGGGAGCATGGAATGAAGAAAGAAAAGGAAGAAGGGAAAAGGGAAATGTAGAAAGAGAAAAAGAAGTAAAGAGGCAGGAGGAAGAAGAGAAAAAAGGAGGGTAATGGGAAAAAAGCCAAAGAGAACAAAAGAATTATAGATAAAATTAAAGACTCCTTTGACCACAATTACCATCCCATCTCCCAATCTCTTCTGTCAAAAAGTGTCCACCAAGACTTTAATGTATATCCTTCTAGTGTATTTTAGAATGTTATGCTTGTGATTTATTCCATCACACTGATGTATACCACTATCATTTGACTAATTGCTTTATTATTCAACATTATATTTTGTGCTCCAGTCATATGGATATATATAGATCAATGCTATTAATTTTGGTTGCTGAATTGTCTGAATTCAACACATTTTATTTTTTTATATGTATGTTTTTTAATTGGAGTTCGATTTGCCAACATATAGTATAACACCCAGTGCTCATCCTGTCAAGTGCCCCCCTCAGTGCCCATCACCTAGTCACACCATCCCCCCGCCCCCCCTCCCCTTCCACTACCCCCTGTACATTTCCCAGAGTTAGGAGTCTCTCATGGCTCATCATCTTCTCTGATCTTTCCATTTTAATGATCAACATCCCCATTTGATGTTTCCAGTTTTTCTCTATTGCAACCAAGTCTGCAATATACATATTCCTGCATATTGCATGGCAAAACAGATGTAACTATTTTTCTGGTGAATAAAACTAAGAAAATAGCTGGGTCAAATAGTACAAGTATTTTCAATTTTACCATGAATAGCTAAATTGCTCTTCAAAGTGGCTCCACAATTGTATATTACCACCGCTGTATGTGACAGCACTTTTCTCTTTATTTTCACTCAGCAGTGATATTGTCAGAATTCTAAAATTTTTGTCAGTGTGATGACTAGAAAATGATAGCTCATTGTTGCTTTTAATCTGCATTTCCATGGTTAAAAGGGAGGATGCACAACTTACCAGAAGTTCTGTTTCCTTGCCACCTGCAATCGTATTGTCTTAAAGTAAATTTATTTAAAAGTCTAAGGCCAGATCCAGTCATATAATTTCAATAACTTTTCTCCAATTTGGTCATCTTAGAACAGACTCTAACACCCAACATTTATTTCCTCTTAAACTGAACAATTTTAGTTTTGTTTGGAACCCACTGGATTGAGTATGGAGCCTCAGAAGGCTGTATCTCAAAACTGTAAGAAAGCATCTGTAATAGGTCTTGTTTTAGGAAAAAAAAATTGAATTTTTAATATGCTAATTAGCTATTCATAAATGTATTCTGTCATTGATCTGCATATATGATTTACTCTTTTTCTATTTCAATCTTCTTAGAGATTTTATAATATGGATAAAAAATCTTTTGTCTACTGTATACGCTATAAATATCTTCTCCCACTATGGCTTGTATCTCTTGGCATAAAGCAATTTTTAATTTTGATATAACCAAAGGATTGATGAGCAAATTATAGAGTGGTTAATATTAAATTCTTCTTGTATTCCAATGATAAGACCCACTTGATTATAAGGCATTCTCTTTAAAACTTTCTTGGATTTGGTTACTTATTATTTTAATCAACAGCTTTCTATGTGTGTTCATAATTTAGAGGCTCATAATTTACGTTCTCTGCTATTTTACTCATCCAATTTTGAAGTCAGCTTATATTAACCTCATTTTAAAAGCCAGTTATTATTGGTTTTCTGGAACAAGTGTTCCGTTTTCTGGAACAGCTTAGGAAATCTCACCTGGAGACTCTCTGTGTCTAGGGCTTATGACTGGGGACTTGTAGTATATTTTTCTACTACTTCAATTTCTCTAATTTATTAAAGTACTCAAGGTTTTAAAAGTTACTTCCAGTGTCAAATCCAGCATTTTATATTTCTACAATTTTTCAAAGGTACTCTTTATACATTCTCATATTTTCATATTTATTTTATCTATAGTTATTTGTTCCGTATATAATACCATATGCTACACACACACCACTTCTGTCAAGGCTTTGCCTCTCTAGGTAATCTTTTGGTTATAATACTCTCATTTATTGGTAGCCTTGTTCTCTATTTCCTTAATATATATAGTTAGTGTATAGTATAGTTAGTGTATTTTTCTCCTTTGTTTTCTTTTTAAGCACTTTTTAGGAAAGCATGAAGAATAATAATATGAATATATTTTATAATACTATCCAGCTAAAGAAAGCAAGCTTCACTAATAAAGTTCAGACCCTTATCTACTCTTCCTCAAGAAATCTCCTATACACCCTACATTAGAACTCAATACTACATTGAATTTCGTGTGTACCATGCTCTTGAATTGCTTTGTACTGTATTATATACAGATAGCCCTAAGCAATGCATGATGCTGTTTTGCCAGATTGTAAAATTAGCATAAATGACTACATATACATATATAAACAGATAATAGATGATAGATAGATGATAGATAGATAGATAGATAGATGATAGATGATAGATAGATAGATAGATAGATAGATAGATAGATAGATGATAGATAGATAGTTTTTCTCAGTCTTTGTGGAGTTCACCCATATTTCCTGGGATCATCTCCTGATACACTACATGGGAACCTCTAACTCTGTGTCTGCTGTTAGGGATAGGATGCCTTCTATTACAAGCGTATTCAGAAGTTTTTTACACTGTCATGAGAAGTGTTTAATATTTTAATGTTTATGCATATTTTGAGAATGTGTTCTCCTTTCATCTCTTGATATGAGGAATTACACTAAGAGAGGCTTTAATGTCCAGTAATCCTTTTATTCTTGTAACAACCCGGTTTAGACTTGATCTAATTTTTTTATTTGGTTTGATCATATTTTGTTTAGTATTTTACATCTATGATCATAAATGAGATTAGCCTGTGATTTTAATTTCTGATATTCTCCTTTTCGAATTTAAGTAACAAGGTTATACTAGTTTTATCAAAAAAAAAAAATGAAAACAGTTTGGGACAGAGAGTTCCTCTTTTGATTTTCCAGAAACATTGGAGTAAAAATAAAATCATATTTCTTAACTCTTTGAATTAAATTAGTTCTAAAACAATCTGGAATTGGCCTTTTTTGTAAGTACATTTCTAACCTCAATTAAATTCATGTAATGGATAAACACATTTTATTCTTTCTTGAATAGATAAGTTGTAGTTTTTCTAACTTTTTTGAACTAAGTTTGTACATGTTTTGGAAAGTATTATTTCATAATTTTATCTTTTTAAGTCTTAGCAGTATTATAGTTGTCTTCTTTTTCATTTCTGATGATGTTTATTTGTACTGTTTCATCTTTTCTTGGAGCCTACAAATGTCTATTCGTTTTTTTCCAAAAATGACCTTTTGCCTTAGCTGATTCTCTCTACTGTATATTTGTTTTCTATTTGATTAATTTTCACTCTTATCTTTATAGTTTCCTTCCTTCGACTTTCTTTGTGTTTATTTTGTTGTTCTTCTATCTTCTAAGCTGCTTAGCTCATTTATTTTCAGCTTTCTTCTTTTTTCTAGTATAAGCATTTGGAGCCATAAATTCACTATAAAGTATGCTTCAGTTAGATCTTGCAATATGGATGTGTATTTGCTATTATTCATCTTTAACTATCAATTATTTAGAAACCCTGCTTAAAATTAATTTTCAAAGGTATGGATTTTTTTCTACATTGCTATTATGTATGTGTAACTTACTGGAAAATGGTCTAGATGATAAAAAGTCTATGAAATTCTGTTTGAGGGTGGGTGTTTTGACAACTGCTCCTCCTATGATTGAAACTGAGTTGTAATCTCTCATTTAGGGTCATTTATCTTTCATGTCATGTTTGTTAATAACATTGTCCAAATTTTTCACATACTTATAAAAAAACATTTGCTGCTTTATTCATCAGCTACTGAGAGAAGTTTATAAATTATTATACTCTTGTGATAGATTTTTCCATTAGGACCTTATACATTTTAAAGCTCTGCTACAAAGTCTATACAGATTACATCTAATGAATTAAATTTTTATCATCATGTAGCAATCCTCTTTGCCTAGTAACTTTTTGTCTCAAAGTCTGACTGGCATATCATCTACCTCTCTATCTACTCTGTGATTATTTTGGTGGATATTGGTTTAGTATATCTTTTCTAATTTTTTTTTTACTTTTGTATTTTCTATGTACTGATATTTTAGGTATTTCTTTTTATCTCATTGGATAAGTGACTTCTAATTGTCAAGTCTATTAGGTTTATAGTAAATACTATTACCTAAGGTTTTAGATTTCTTTCTACAATTTTGCTTTTTGTTTTTTTTTTAGAGTGCCTAAATTACCTTTATTATTTTTTAAATAAATTTATTTTTTATTGGTGTTCAATTTGTCAACATACAGAATAACACCCAGTGCTCATCCCGTCAAGTGCCCACCTCAGTGCCCGTCACCCAGTCACCCCCACCCCCTGTCCACCTCCCCTTCCACCACCCCTAGTTCATTTCCCAGAGTTAGGAGTCTTTCATGTTCTGTCTCCCTTTTTGATATTTCCCACTTATTTTTTGTTCTATCTCATGATCCTGCAGTAGTTCTCTTTTTTCTTCTTCTTGCTTTCTTTTGTTCTGATTGAATTTTGTCTCTTTACTGCAGTGCTCCAATACAATGTATCCAAACATTGAATTTTTTTACAGATTTTATTTATTTATTCATGAGAGACACAGAGAGAGAGGCAGAGACATAGGCAGAGGGAGAAGCAGGGTCTATGCAGGGAGCCCGATGCGGGACTCGATCCCGAGATTCCGGGATCACGCCCTGAGCCAAAGGCAGATGCTCAACCGCTGACCCACCCAGGCATCCCCAGACATTGAATTTTTTATAATGCATTCTCCTGAGGATGTCTGATGATCCACATCTTTCATCAAGCTTGGGAAGTTCTTCATATATTCTGCTTGAATGTTGTCTTTCCATCATTCTATTTCTGGAACTCTAATGAGACATCTTTTAGGACTTTCACTTCTATGCTGCAAGAATCTTAACCTACTTTTGTATTTCCTCTATTTTTCTCTTAATTGCATTCTGAGTTATTTCTGCATATCCTTCTTCCATTTTACTTTTTTAATATAAATTTATTTTTTATTGGTGTTCAATTTGCCAACATATAGAATAACGCCCAGTGCTAACTTTATCTCCAATATCTAAAAAAGAAATTCAGAGAGTGGAGCCCAGCCTTTAAGTCACGTGAGGAATATGAGAAACATTGGGCAACTCTGAAGTGAGACCACAAGATACCTAAAAAGCAGAACTGACATCTTAACAGATCAGAATGTGGGACAAATATTAACACTTAGGGCTGCCAAAGAGAGAGCACCGATAACCCCTTTAAGTTTGGCATATGAATCATTCAGGCTATACTCTTGGAGGAAGGATAAACTACAATTTGACTTGCTATTACAGCTTCAAATTCTAAAACCATACACACAGACTGAGGTGATTTTAGATTACCCAGCCAACCTAGAGAAACAAGGTAAATCCTTTGCCAAAAAAAGAAACACTGTTGTGGTTTTGAAATGCCCTAGTTTCTTACTGGGCAGGGCAAGTCCATCACCTCTAGCCTTCATGAGTGAAGACTTAAGGGTGCAATTACCCATGTTCTAGTATGGTTGTGGAACTATAATGAGAAAAATCATAAAAGAGAAGAAGGGACCAATTAAGACGTGCATTTGAGGTTTTGTAATTCATTTTTTAAAACTACACTGTCTCCCAGAGCTTGTTTGTATCAAAAAAATCATTATTACTGACTTGACTGATTTGCTACAGCCTCCATTAAGTACATTGTGACAAATTTAAGTGACTCTATGAAGGAAACAAGGATGCCTCTTATTCAGTATTAAGTTCTGGAAACATGTGATGACATCTGTGGTCTGTTACAGACTAGGAATTAAGAGACCTGATTTTTTGGGTAATGTTTCTGTCACACACCACATCCTTGCCTGGGCCCACAATATACTTTTTGGTTGCTCATGAAATGTAGCATCACTGTATTTGGAAGATTAACAGATTTGCATATTTGCAGCTAAGAGATAAGATGGAATTTATAATATGGAAAACTATGGGATGCCTGGGTGGCTCAGTGGTTGAGCATCTGCCTTTGGCTAAGGGCATGATCCCCAGGGTCCTGGGGTCGAGTCCCACATCGGGCTCCCCACAGGGAGCCTGATTCTCTCTCTGCCTGTGTCTCTGCCTCTCTCTGTGTGTCTCTCATGAATAAATAAATAAAATCTTAAAAAAAATAAAACTATATTCATTATTACAATATTATTCTGTGATTTCATGACGGCTTCCATAGAGAAGGTGGATTTGCCAAGTTCCTCTAGCATGGTGAGGATAGGTAGCCAGTTGGACTTTTAGTTAAATCCAAAACTTAATGGTCAGAATTGGCTGAGAAAGTTCTTAGAAATAAATATTCTGGAAAGAATCTAACTCCAGCCTTGGAGTACCACCTGTCATCCCCTCCAGGAGCCCTCCTCAAGGTTCCCCTTAGTTCACTTCCTCCCTCTTCCTTTCTACAATCTGTACTTAGATTTTGTTTGTTATTTCCTTAATTTCAATCTCTTCCTATGCACCATGAGGGGATGAGGACAGAAATGTTGCCTGTTCTCTTTTCCATACTGTTCCTAATACCTACCACAAGGCCTGGGACCTAGCAGGTATTCAATAAACATGTGAAGGAAAGAATATAAAAAACCAGAAGAAAACTCTACACTGTGATTTAGGAATCTTTATTTGTGAAGAATTTCAGAGATGGTTTTAATTACCAACCCATTGACAACACATTATCCTGGCTTATGACAAAGCCATTTTCAGTTCAGGAAAATATCTCAGAATTTAGGAGGCATGGGGGCAGAGCTAGCTCCGTGCACATTGGACTAGTGGAGTCCCACAGCACGGGCTCAGAAGGACCTCCCCTCTATCCCCTCCAGCACTAGGGCTCAAGGCTCTGCAGTTGCCATCTTCAAGTACTTAATAATTTTATCTTTGAATTTCTGTTTTGTAAATGAAGTACAATAGGACAGTGGAGAATGAGCCAGAAGCTTGGAGCCTCTGCCTGTGGTGATCCTGCCACCTCCCACCACTCCTTCCACAGAAAAGACTGACACCCCACCCTCACCCTTCCCCCAATACTGCCCAGCAAATGTAGCTTGCCTTGCCCTAAGGTGGGAGGCTTAGCATGAATTGGGGGGGGGGGGGGGCGGGGCAAGGCTTCCTCTGGTGCCAGTGAGGGTCCACATTCACCCAGATAAATTGATGTATTTTAAATAACAAAGAAACCAAGACAGGTTGAGACACCAGGAGAAAAAAGGAAAACATTTCTTCTTCCTGCTTTTTGAACAAGAGGCTTGGCATTTTCATTTTGTACTGGGCTCCCAACCCTGAGGGCAGGAGATATTCATTTAACAAAGCACATGCATATTTGAAAAGCACCATTCCCAAATTTACTTCCTTAAGGGCAGACTGCTATAAAATTAAGGCAAGTTGCCACAGGGTAGACAGTGCTGCTTCAGAGTGTTTTGCTCCAAGCAAATAAAATTTTCCATAACTGACACAGACCATGACCTCTCTTCCACTAATTATATTTTCTCGATGGAAATATGATTTTACTAAAAAGTTAAGATTTATAAAAGGTTAATTTTTTTTCTTTAACGCAACTTGTATATCACAATTTGGAAAATTGCATGTAAGTACCTTACTAATCCTTAGAATTTTTCTTCTCTTGTCTTTTCACTTCAAACTTATATTCTCCCCCTCTTTTTTCTTCCCTTGATACCTAAAGCCTGTTAAGTTGATTTAGATGAAGTTCCAGTAACTTCCAGTTTGCTCTCCAGTCTCTGTTGTTTAACCCCTTAGGTACATGTCCAAGGATTTTTCTTTCTCTAGAGGCTCCAATCTTCTCTTCATGTTGATTTGCAAGTCTCAAGTGCTGAGGTGTCACTGGAGAGCCTTGAGTCCTCCCAAAAATGGTCCATTTAAAGCCAGGTGCAGAGATAGCCAAGAGGCTTTCTGAGAATGCTGAGCCATTCGTTGGTTGAACAAAACAATCTGAATCTGAAGCAAGCTGTGCTGAGGCACCCTGGTGATCAACAAAAAACATCATCTTTTTTTTTTTTTTTTTTTTTTTTGGGACTGTGCCTCAGCCTTTACTTCACTGTTTATGTGGCTTTAACAGTATTTTACTGTGGTTTTGTGTCTGAAGAGGCTCTTCCCTGTCTCCCTGACACACCGTTCGTCTCTACATTTCTCCATAAGGGACTATTTACCCAAGGAAGGAGAAACTTTATTCCTATTATTGGTTCTTCATTAGCAGTAACTTGTCACTCTCTTTGGACCATTCCTATTCCTTTAGTGATCTCTTAATCTTACCTTGAAGTCTATTCACTCAACCCCAGCTGGAGTTCCTGATCCAACCTCCCACAGCACCCATCAGCCAATTACTACGGACCAGTTCAGGCTACTTGGCCAACACTGGCATTAGTGGATGAAATAACTCATAACTACTCTCTGGATACCAGAAGAGGGTCAAGACTACATCTGTCAAGAAGAATCAGAACTTAAAAGCACAGGTTTTCAATTCTGGTTGGTTTCACAACTTATGACCTTTCTGTTAGGTTGCAAAACTAGTCCTCAGTGGTAGAAACATAGAAAGGTATTCAAAATCCTGAATGATTTTAGCAACTCTCATGGGGCCAAAGCTCAGTGTTAGAGGATGCTATCTTATTGCACTGTGATAAAGCCCACCTGGTGAACTTTATGAACCAGGTAAGTAGGGCCATGTCCTGGTTGATCCACCTTTGCCTTTGAAGCTAATGCAACAGGATGCCTGGGTGGCTCAGT
Source organism: Vulpes lagopus (assembly GCF_018345385.1). Classification (NCBI taxonomy): domain Eukaryota; kingdom Metazoa; phylum Chordata; class Mammalia; order Carnivora; family Canidae; genus Vulpes; species Vulpes lagopus. The sequence goes on from NC_054825.1 coordinate 83,856,788, forward strand.
GGTTGAGCATCTGCCTTTGGCTCAGGTCATGATCCCAGAGTCCTGGGATCGAGTCCCACATCTGGCTCATCGCAGGGAGCCTGCTTCTCCCTCTGACTGTCTCAGCCTCTGTCTCTCTGTGTCTCTCATGAATAAATAAAAAAAGAACATTTCAGGATGCTGATAAACACTGATCTTTTAAAAAGGGAGAAATTTTTGACATTGCTATATGGAGAATTCCTGTGGCCTGGTCCAATACTCCTGGTTGCATCCAAGCTAAACTCCTCTTTACCTGTGCCCAGTGAACAGAGTGCCCAGTGAACTCTTTTAGACTCTATCTTTAAGTCAGGACTTTCTTACATGGAGCTTCTGAAAGTCCACAAACTCCTTAGACTTGTATGTCAAATAATATGCATATGTCTGTATCTGTATTTGTGTGTACATTTTTAAAAGGCAGTTCAATAGATTTTATTGGATTTTTAAAGAATGTTTATGATCCAAATTGTTAGATCTTAATCTTGATTGGTTTGTGGCCAAATGGCTTTATTGACCAAGAGGTAAGACATGAGGACATTTCAGACCAAAGCCATTTTTGCAACCTTAGAAGACCCTAGCATAAAGCTGACAATTGAGCTTGTATTCTATAATTCCTGAGTTCCAGAATTATGAATTATGTTCAAAAATCTTGACAAGACAATCCTCAGAGACAGTGGTTTTCAGAATGTTTATCATAGGAGCTAGGATTCCATGGGATGCCTCAGGATTTTCTGTAGGGAGTCACCAAGAGTTGGTGTTCCATTTCTAGCTGCAAGCCCACTAATTCCCATGTTATATGGTTTGTATGTTGCAGTTATGATTTAATACCACTTTTTAAATTTTTATTAGGAAAAAAATTTATAAGATGTTGGTTTGAAGTTTGAAAGTTACTGCTCTAGGATGTCATATCTTTTTATCATTGATTCTCAGGATCTGGTGGTTGGGACCACATAACTTCACTAAAAATGATGCATCCAGACGCGGAATTTATTAATAAATACTACTACAGTCACATTAGAAATAAAACTTATCCTTCATGTCAACTCCAACCAATTGGAGGAGGATGCCCAGAAGACATTCTTAAGAATTCTGAGCCCAGGTGGCTCAGAAAGAAACAAGACTATAAATAATTAGTGATGTCTGCCATAGTACCAGGAAGGTGCTTTAGGGGATCCCTGGGTGGCGCAGTGGTTTGGCGCCTGCCTTTGGCCCAGGGCGCAATCCTGGAGACCCGGGATCGAATCCCATGTCGGGCTCCTGGTGCATGAAGCCTGCTTCTCCCTCTGCCTGTGTCTCTGCCTCTCTTTTTCTCTGTGTGACTATCATAAATAAATAAAAATTAAAAAACAAAACAAAATTTTAAAAAAAAGGAAGGTGCTTTGTGAGACTTCTATCCTGTATCATTTATGGAGAATAACTGGCCTAAGCCTATAAGACACAAAATATGACTTCTAATATGGTATTTTGTTGCCATAGAAACTGGGAGTTAACTTTTAACCATTTTTATCAATTCAATAAACTACAAACTCTAGAGACACCACCCCTCAGTCCTTCCTCTGCTACTTAGCCAGACTTGACCTTAGGCCCATAGTTGCCAACTCTATTGGTAAATATAAAGAAATAATTTAAAGGGGAAATACCTCAACTTCCAGCTCTGCATAGAGAGGAGTACCAACTCATAAATGGAGAGCAATGTTACCCAAATTAGTTATTAGCTCTTACTCAATCTTCCAGTGTGAGCTATAGGGAAACTACTCCTGACCTCCAGGCTATTAAATGATTTTATTGCATAGTCATTCTTTTTTCCCATAACTCTTGTCCCAGTTTACAATTGTGTGTGTGCATGTGCACATATGAGATCACATTTTGTCTCCTGCACTAGTCTGTGAGCTCCAGGAAAGTCTTTTTTTACTCACCATTTTGTTCCTGGTTTTTTGCATTAAAAGCCTGTCATATGTATTCTACTCTATGATGTATTACTGCTCCTTTTTTCTAAAATTAAACCTTAAAAAGTGAAAGGACAGACAACAGAAGGGGAGAAGATGACAAAGAGTTAGGAAAATTAAAGTAATGGCTTCATCTGAGAACCTCATGTACCCCTAGAGCATGTAGCCTTTAAGATCAGGAAGGACTGTTCTGGAACACAGCTGGGAAAGCTTGAGTCACTCCATTTTAAAACCAGTGCTGAACATCCCATTTTGTTGTTTCTCCTAGGAGAACTCTCAGCTGCAACCTGACCGTAGGTTGGCCCCAGCGTAGCCCTCCATACCTTGAGTTTTGCTGATAGCCACTCTCATTTCCCTGAGCAGCTTGAATAGTCTTCCAATCCTTCTGGCTTAGCATCTTCCCATTTTTTAACTCAGTCCTGTTCTGTTGGAGTTATGCAATAGAAGGTCTGAAACCAGGCTGGGGAAGAGCTAAGAAATGCCAAGAGAGTGGTCCCAGATAGCAAAAGGAGGATGTGTTTTAAGAAAAAAATGCTGCAAACAGAACAATGAGTGGACATTTTATTGACAAAGACAGAAAAATAACAACCAAAACTATTTAAATAACAGAGTCAAATGGTGATAAAGACTATGAAAAAAATAAAACACGTACGGGGGAGAAAATGGCAGGAGAGAAGGATGGTGATGTTTTTAATCATGCAATCAGGGAAGTTCTCTTTGAAGAGGTAGTGTCTGAGCAGAAACCTGAATTATGTGAAGGAAAGAGAGAACAGCATTCGACACTGAGCAAATAGCTCTGTAAAGGCTCAGAGGCAGGAAGGAGCACTGATGGTTTGATAACATCATCAAGGCAAGCATGGGTTGAGTGGAAGGAGTCAGTGAGAAAGTGGTATGACAGTTTTTGCAAGCACCTGATAATGTAAAACAATAGATTTTATTCCGAATAAGAACCAATGGAAATTTTATTATAAGGACAGTACACAGGGAAGAGGAAGCCCAGTTAAGAGGCCATAACTGGAGCCCCGACATGACATGACTGTCAATTTTTCCAGAAAAGGTGGAAGCAGTGATGGCAATAAGGAGTAGTCAGTTTCAAGATACATCAGGAAAGCAGATGCAACTGCACTTGCCTATTGATTGCTAAATTGAGGGTGGAAAAAAGAGAGAAATCTAACATGATTCCTGGTTTGAGGAAGTAAGGAAAATATAATGCCACTAACTCACGTGGAGAAGGTTGGGATGTTCTGTTTAGGTGGGAATACAAAGAATTATACTTTGGACATACTACCTTGGAGATGTCTATGAGACATCCAAGTGGAGAGGGCAGGCAAGACAGCAGGACAGTAGGGGCCTCAAGTCACCCGGCCCCACCAACTCACTTAGGTAACTTTCAAACCACCCTGAACACCTACGAATTCGACCTGAGATTTAAACAGAGAACAGCCAGGACGCTACAGAGAGAAGGGTTTTCACTCCCAACAAGGCAGGAAGGTGGGGGGAAAAATAAAACAATCAAGTTGGGGAAGGGCTCATGAGGAGCCGGCCTTGGGCTGGGTGGTGGAGCCAGGAAAGCCCAGCCCCGGGGAAGCAGGGACTTCAAAACTCGGAGCCCGAGTTTTCCTGGATAGAAACATGCTCAGCAGGGAAATCAGGCAGAAATGTAGGAGGGGCAGGGAAGCTTCCAGATCCCAGGGTCCTTGTGAGAGGAGGGGCGCCTCGGGTGAAAAGCGCACCACAAACTGCTGACCTATCTCAGTAAAGGGCTGGAGTGAGCAGCCCTGGAGCATCGGGGAGAAGCCAGGGGGTTAGGCTGGCGACTCCGGCCGGAGGTGGCTGAGCCCCCACCCCACTGGAGAGGCAGCCCCGGGAGCGATTCCAGCAGCACAGGCCCCGGATCCCAGGGCGCCGGGGGACACAGCTGGGGATCCTGCATTCCCCCGGGACAGGCGGAGGCGGGGAGGGCCCAGGACAGCAAGGACTCTCCTGCCACGGGGCGCCCCCAAGCTGTGCAGATCAGCGGCCCCGCATCACATGGGTGATCAAGCAGTGCTGAAAAGTTCCAGGACCAAGGGAAAATTGAGGGAAAATAGTATATAGAACCAAAGGGACCCTTTTTCCCCCTCCTTTATCCCTTATGATTTGTTTTTATATCAGACTAAAAATGTCCAATATTTTTTTTCTCTTTTCCCACCTTAACTACAGTATTTTATCACCGCTTCATTTTTAAGATTCTTCCTTTTTGACTTTCATATTTCTACAATTACATGTCTTAGATATATTTTTCACTTCTGGATTCCCTCCCATTTAATTTTGGGAGATACATGAGATATGGATTTCTGTTTTGTGATTTTTGTTTTTCTGCCTTATTTTGTTCTACAATGGTGGAAATTAGCACCTTCTAAAACTAGACTAACATATATCCAGAACCAAGTGGAACACTGTGCTGGTTCATTCTGTGAGATTATATTCTCTCTTCATTTGCATTCTGCCCCCCTCTTTTATCTTGTTGATGTTTTGGTGGTCAATGTTGGAGTTTCCTATAAGTATTGCTGAATACAATAGACACAGAACAAGATACACTCAGAACCAAGAGGATCACCTGCTAGGACCTTTCAGGTTGGCTACATTCTCTCTCCATTACCACTTCTTCACCACCACCATCACCTCCCTTTCCTTTCTTTTTCATCTTTTCTTTACTTTTTTTTTCTTTCTTCTTCTTCTGTGTTTTTGGTTTTTGGCTTTTTATTTTTACTACTTTGTTTTAAAATTTGTTTTTCACTTTAGTGGTCCTTTTGCTTTATTTTGTTCTGTTCTTTATCTTTCATTTTCTGGTCTCTGACCTCTTCAGAATCATCTAGGGTGTATGGTACTTAGGTCGTGGTTGATATTTTTGACTCAGCCCCCTCAAATAGTCACTCTGCACTGGACAAAATGACTAAAAAGAAGAATTCACCACAAAAGAAAGAACCGGAAACAATACTCTCTGCCACAGAGTTACAGAATTTGGATTTCAATACAGAAGTACAATTATAAAGCTACTATTTGCTCTGGAAAAAAAAATGTAAAGGACTCTAGAGACTTTGTTACTACAGAATTGAAAGCTAATCAGGCCAAAATTAAAAATAGGTTAAATGAGATGCAATCCAAACTGGATATCCTAACTGCTAGGGTTAATGGGGTGGAAGAGAGAGTGAATGACATAGAAGACAAGTTGAAGGTAAGAAAGAAAGCTGAGGAAAAAAAGAGAAAAACAATTAAGAGTCCATGAGTAAAGGCTTAAGGAAATAAACGATACCTGGAGAATGAGGAATATACATCTAATTGGGAGACCAGAAAAGACTGAGAGACAGAGAGGACCACAAGGTATATTTGAACAAATCATAGCTGAGAACTTTCCAAATCTAGGGAAGGAAACCGACATTCAGATACAAGAGATAGACAGGACCTCCCCCCTAAAAATCAATAAAAACCATTCAACACTTTGACATTTTATAGTGAAACTTACAGGGATCCCTGGGTGGCGCAGCAGTTTAGCGCCTGCCTTTGGGCCAGGGCGTGATCCCCGGAGATGGGGGATCGAATCCCATGTCGGGCTCCCGGTGCGTGGAGCCTGCTTCTCCCTCTGCCTGTGTCTCTGCCTCTCTCTCTCTCTCTCTCTGTGTGACTATAATAAATAAATAAATAAATAAATAAATAAATAAATAAATATTAAAAATATATATATATAGTGAAACTTACAAATTTCAATGACAAAGAGAAAATATTTAAAGCAGTTCAAGACAAGAGATTCTTAACTTATATGGGGAGAAATATGAGATTAACAGCAGACCTGTCCCCAGAGACCTGGCAGGCCAGAAAGGGCTGGCAGGATATATTCAGGGTCCTAAATGAGAAGAACATGCAGCCAGGAATACTTTATCCAACAAGGCTCTCATTCAGAATAGAAAGAGAGATAAAGAGCTTCCACGATAGACAGAAATGGAAAGAATATGTGACCACCAAATTGGCTCTGCAAGGAATATTAAGGGGGACCCTGTAAAAGAAAGAGGATGCCCAAAGAAACAATCCACAAAAACAGGGACTGAATAGGTAATACGATGACACTAAATTCATATCTTTCTTTTTTTTTAAGACTTTATTTATTTATTCATGAGAGACAGAGAGAGGGAGAGAGATAGAGGCAGAGACACAGGCAGAGGAGAAGCAGGCTCCATGCAGGGAGCCTGAGGTGAGACTTGATCCCAGGTCTCCAGGATCAGACCCTGGTCTGAAGGTGGTGCTAAAGCTCTGAGCCACCCGGGCTGCCCTTTATCTTTCAATAGTTACTCTGATCAAAATCCTAGAGTAGAACACAGGCAACACCCTTTTTGAACTTGGCCACAACAACTTCCTGCAAGATACATCTATGAAGGCAAAGGAAACGAAAGCAAATATGAACTATTGGGACTTAATCAGGATAAAAAGCTTCTGCACAGCAAAAGAAACAGTCAACAAAACTAAAGACAACCTGCAGAATGGGAGAAGATATTTGCAAATGACCTATCAGATAAAGGGCTAGTATCCAAGATCTATAAAGAACTCATCAGACTCAACTCTCAAGAAACAAAAAATCCTATCATGAAATGGGCAGAAGACATGCACAGAAATTGCACCAAAGAAGACATACACATGGCCAACAAGCACATGAGAAAATGCTCCACATCACTTGCCATCAGGGAAATACAAATCAAAACCACAATGAGATACCATCTCACACCAGAGAGAATGGCGAAAATTAACAAGACAGGAAATCAAATCTTGGAGAGGATGTGGAGAAAGGGGAACCCTCTTGCACTGTTGGTGGGTACGTGAACTGGTGCAGTGACTCTGGAAAACTGTGTGGAGGTTCCTCAAAGAGTTAAAAGCAGAGCTACCCTACAACCCAGCAATTGCACTGCTGGGGATTTACCCCAAAGATAGAGATGCAGTGAAACGCCGGGATACCTGTACCCCAGTATTTATAGCAGCAATGTACACAATAACCGCACTATGGAAGGAGCCATGATATCCTTCGATGATGAATGGAGAAAGAAGATGTGGTCTATATAGACAATAGACTATTACTCCGCCATCAGAAAGGATGAATACCCACCATTTGCTTTGACGTGGATGGAACTGGAGGGTATCATGCTGAGTGAAGCAAGTCAATCAGAGAAGGACAATCATCATATGGTTTCATTCATACAAGGGAATATAAGAAATAATGAAAGGGACTATAGGAGAAGGAGGGGGCCTGAGTGGAAAAAATTAGAGAGGGTGACAAACCATGAGATACTCCTGACTCTGGGAAATGAACAAAAGGTTGCAGAAGGAGAGGTGAGCAGGGGGTTGGGTGATGGGCGCTGAGGAGAGCACTTGATGGGATGAGCACCGGGTGTCATACTGTATGTTGGCAAATCAAACTTAAATTAAAACTAATAAGAAAAATAGACATCCAAGTGGAAAGTTAAAATAACCAATTTACAAACACACATCAGGGAGGAAGATTGTAGCTGAAGAATTTAAAGTTAAGCATACCAAGGTGTTGTAAATCATTACCTCAAAGAAGGTTCATTAGGAAAAGTGTATAAATAGAAGAAAAAAGAGGGGCCTTGGGTGCCTCGGTCAGTTAAGCATCTGATTCTTGATTTTGGTTCAGGTCAAGATCTTAGGTCATGAGATCCAGCCCCAAGTCAGGATTGCACTGAGCAAGGAGCCTGCTTAAGATTCTCTCTCCCGCTCCTTCTGTCCCTCCCCTGAAGCCCCCCACAATGCATGTGCTCTCGGTCTCAAAAAAAAAAAAAAAAAAAAAAAAAAAAACAGAAGAAAAAATAGACTGAGGTCTGTAACCTAAGGTGAGCCAATCTTTAGGGATCAAATTAGAGAAGAAGAGATCCTAGAGGGAAGGAGTAGTGAAGTTAGAAATATCAAGAAAGTGGTGTCACAGAAACTGAAGGAAAAAAAGTGTTCCAAGAAGTAGAGTGCTATGTACTGCTGAGCTCACAACCAAGACAGGGATGGGGGATAGTGTAGAGAACTAACCAGTGGCTTGCCAAATTGTAAGCCAGTGGTTCCATTGACAAGTACAGTTTCTGTGAACTAGTGGTGGTTAAAAATCTTAATGAAGAGAGTTCAAAATATTAAGGATATACTGAGAATACATAAGTCATCCCAGGATTTTATTAAAAAAAGAACAATGAAATGGGTTACATGTGGGTGTAGGGTCAGAGGAGGGTTGTTTTTTTTTTTTTTTTTAATTTAAGACAGGGACTATTATACTTGAAGCCCATGGGAATAATCGAGTGAGAAAGATAATGTTGCAGGAGAGAGGAGATGACAGTTTCTGGGGAAGGAATGGAACAAGAGGCCTCATAGGAGCACAGAGCTCATCACTGTAACAGGAGGGAAGGTGACTTGCAAGCATATGTAACGGTTGGTCAATTTGGTGATGGGAGATGAGGTCATTCTCTTCTGAATGCCTCTATTTTCTCAGTGAAATAATAAGTGAAGTCACCAGCTGATAGTGAAGAATGGGAAGGTGGAGTTGAAAGTTTGGTGACAGAAGAGACGATATAAATTTGCTTTCTCAGAGCTGACGACAGAAAATACATCAGGGAAAGGCAGGAGGCCTCATTAAGATCACTTTCCCTACTTCCTTCCGTTGCTCATGGCCAGTCCTGGACACAGGCTGCCCACTTCCCCCAAAGCATGATGGTTAAAGAAAGTCTACTAAATTATTCTTCAAAACTAAGATGAACTTTGTGTAAACAAAGGCCCCAATTTACTCATCTGTACCATATGCACAGAAAACTTATTTCTTCTTACCTTAAGAAAAGGTATAAGGGTCATATGAATAATGAGTGCGAAATCTTTTCAAAGGAGAACTGTAATTGATATATTCGAGGCAGAGGTGAGACAAACCAAACATCCTATCTGCAGGGGGACTCCCCTCTTTCTGAGTGGAGTGGCCTAGAGATGTGGAGTAAAGACAAACAATCCTTTTCATAGCAACACAGGTGCATTAAATTTGTTTTTTTTCTTTGTTTTAATTTCACACTTGTTAGAGAAGTTTCACTAATGAGGCATGCCATGTCTTGGTTCCCAGCTATTGACATTCAGGTTGAAAAGGAGTTGCACTTGTAATAACAATTTAAAGAACTAGAAGAGCAAATTAAGCTCCAGTATTGTTTTGTCAGTCTTTTTTTTTTAATTTTTATTTATTTATGATAGTCACAGAGATAGAGAGAGAGAGGCAGAGACATAGGCAGAGGGAGAGAAGCAGGCTCCATGCACCGGGAGCCCGACGTGGGATTCGATCCCTGGTCTTCAGGATCGCGCCCTGGGCCAAAGGCAGGCGCCAAACCGCTGCGCGCCACCCAGGGATCCCAGTCTTTGGGGGTAGCTAAAGAATTGTAATGCTTCAGTAACTATATCAAATTTAGTTAAAATCAAAATAAGTTTTCACACACAGAACCCTTCAGCCAAATAAGTCTAAGACAGAGGGTACTATGATTAATATATATATATTTTTTTTTACAATTTTCTTCTTGTGCTTTGTTTTGGCAGCTTTAAAATAAACCATTATTCATTACATCAATGAAGACATGTGAAAATGTAGTCTTGAGAGGAAATCTGTCTGATTTAAATAATAAACAAACATCACATTCTTCTGTTAGGAAATAAAGAACATATTGAGGTGAGAGCAACCAAAGATGGTGGATAACACGAACTCCCATAAATGTGTTCTGAGTTATTTGTCAATGTTGTGTTTATTTGTCTGATCCCTCTGTAACTTAGCAGTGTCATATGAGGAAGTGGCCAAAATTCCTAGAAGCTATTTTACACACTCACATAGCCTGAAGTTAGTAAATTCTGCAGTCTCTTTGGCAAACTCCTCATGTTCTCCCTTTGGAAATATGATAAACTTGTTTATTCTGTTTGTCAGTTTTCCGTTTCTGAGTTTCTTCATTGAATTCGTTATCTTCTTTGTGTAACCAAGCTGTCCCAAGCATTGTGTGGTCCCTATTGCAAAGAGAAAATAAGGATATGAGTAATAATAAAGAGTAATAGTATAACATAGGTTTGGTTAGTTGTAAAAGAGAGGGAAGAGTTATTTTAGCTTTAAACCATTCTGCATAATACTAAATATTTGTCTTCCAAAATGTCTCTAAGAAATTAAGTGTCTTCTCTATCTCTGTGACAAGATGGAGTTTTTCCTCTGCACTGAATGTCACACATTCCAGGGCTGGGATGTGAAGGTTTCAGAGAGGAATGACACAGTTTGTTACTGAGGTTGGAAAGCCCTTCAGCCCAGCACTCTTGGCCTCCAAAGACAGCCTGAGAGACCACACTGTGTAAGTGTGCAGCCAGGGCAGGTGAGGGTAGCACAGGAGAACCAGATTTCCTTTATTTCCCTCATCCCTGGAGAAACCATGAATGAACTAGTCATGTAGTGGTGACTACCAACACTGAGAAATTGTTTTCTTAAAGCAATGAGGATAGCACCTGATAGATCAGTACATCTCTATTTCAATGGCAGTCCAGAAGGACTCCAAAGCTCTCCTGCTCTCTCACTGGGACAACAGTGAGTAGGACAGACCTGTTGGATAGTATAAAACTTTCAGGGAGCATCCCAGAGTCACTCTTGGGAGAAAGAACCCTGGGAAAGAAGTAGGACATCATCTCATGGGTAGATTTGGTGCTTATAGTCACTTCATATAAATGCTCTATACACCATGGTGAGATAAACTATATCAGTTACATTTATTACCCAGGAAACACAGGGGAAAAAAATAACTTCATTAAAGGAATCAGTAACTGTTTGGTAAAGAGGCCGTACCTAAAATTTGTAACATATCAGAAGAAATTGTTAAAGAAGTAACCCAACCTTCCAGATCATGGTATTAAATGGATCTGCTGCTTTCTTCTTAAAAAAAAAATTACAATTCTTTGCATATCATGACCACTCAACCTTTTTTAATTGAATTAAAGAATTCTGAGATTTTAAAGAAATTTTTAAAATATGTGCAATGTCCCTAATTGACCATCTCCTCAATGTTAAAATAATCAGTCATCTGGTTGGATGATATTGTTGAATAAGTCTTGTTCCCTAAGAAACACTCTTTGGGGTGATAAAATTAATCTGTACACATCAACTCATAACATTTCTGAGTTCAAAAGACTCAATAGACTCATTAAGCATGTATATTTTCTCAAATATATAAAATAGAAAATCTCTGGATTAATTTCAAAAGATAATAATTAATATGTGCTTAGTATTTTAGGAAGTGTTTTCACACACATGATCTCATTTGTTATTCATTACAACCTCATGAGTTGGGAATTTCCCTATTTGATAAATAAGTTAACAAAGGCTCCAAAAAGATAATTAACTTCAACATCAGTAAGAGGCTAAGATGTGGTTCCTCTGTATCCAAATGCCGTGCCTTTCTCACTATAATGCACAGTCTGACATTACATGGTACTGTAAATGTTCCACAAAATGGAACCCTAATTAGCCTTCTTGAAATCCCAGGATTTAACTATTAGTCTACCTAGCTTGCATTTAAGCTATCATGAACTTTTCTTTACATTCCATTTAATGGATGATCTTTTCTTTTAGTCGATGTGGATCTCAACAGTCAATAGCTAGTAGAATATCTCCCCTGCCATATTTCTTTAGTCAACTAGCCACATATTTCGGCCTTGTGGCCCTATATCACTGGTTATAGCTGATTGGCCAGAGATAAATAATTCCTCCAAGGTGAGTGTCTCAGATTCTTACTGGCAGAAATTTGGAATCAAGACCATGAGAGAAATAATCAGTGTTTCAAAATCAAAAGTTAAGTTATGCATATCCTAAACCATGGAGTGACCACTTTTCTTCCAAACTAGAAGAAAAAAAAAAGTACATATATGAAGAAGAGAATAAAGGAGAGATTGTTGGCTTTTAATTTAATGAACTACCCCTATCCTTAAAATAAATCCCACCTGTTTGCTTAAGCCAGAACCGGCAGGTTTTTACTATTTACAAATAATATTTTAATTAGTTTATCTGATAACCCACTAAAGTCATCTTAATCACTTCATCCCAAACCTTTAGCAGAACTTCCAAAACCCATTTAGATAGATTATTAGGGGTAGACAATAAAAATTTTAAATTACTACAAATTGTGAGATGTTTCCCATTAAAAAGACTGCAAATATATTTGTAGTAAAGAATGTAACCCTGCCCATAGAAATGTCTGGCCTTTGTCATTGGCTACTCAGAGGGAATCTCTAGGCCCTGAGAATGTCATGCCTGATACAAGTGTCATTGTCTGGGACCTTGAGTCACACTGAGTAGTCTAACAATGTGATTTAGAATAGGGACAGGCCATACCAGACCATAACAATACATTTGGAGTAGGGGTTTGGGGTCATGTGATCTCAGTTGATCTTTGGAGAAACTGGAAACAGAAATCACCCATATGGGCAATAAATCATGCTTACATGATGGAGCCCTGATAAAAATTCTGGACACTAATATTAGGGGAGTTTTACTGTTTGACAGAACTCAATGCTAACTGTCACACATTGATACTGGGGAAGTAATTTTGTCCTATCTCCACAGAGAGCAGACAACTGGAAGCTCCATGTTTGGTTCAGTCTTGGACTCTATGTGTCTTTTCCTTTGGCTGATTTTAATATGTATATTTTCTCTGTAACAAGCCATAACCACCAGCATAACAGCTTCTAGTGAGTTCTGTGAGCCTTTCTGGTGAATTATCAAACCAAGTCCAGTTTTGAGGACCTCCTAAAGTTGCAAGTGATATCAGAAATAAAGGTGGCCTTGTGTGGGCTATTCTCTCTAACTTCACAGTTGGCTTAGCTTTTGTAATGAATGGTCCTATTTTGCTTTAATATTACTAGAGAAAAAGAGCTGTTTTCTATCAGTTATTTTAAAGACTATAAATAGTCTTCAACTCAATCACAGGAATTAAGATCCAAGAAGAGTTTGAATTTTATAGATGCTTTTTAAATTGATAACTATATTCATTTTATTTGTTACATCTCTCTCTGGCATCTTAGTGATGTTTTTGAGATGAGGAATATTGTCTTCCTCCTCCCTGTATTTTTTGGTTCCTGGGATGATATAGATACATAGCTGAAACTTTAAAAATGTCAGATAGTAGTTGGATGGATGAATGGATTAATATCACAATTTTTCAGACTTACAGTAAGATGTGCAATGGCCCAGTGAAATTTCTGTGAGTGGGGATCAGAATGAACATACCCCCTCTTTTCCCCAACCTTGCCTGTGTCTAGGGAGCCAAGTTTGCACAGAACCTTAATAGGGAGTATTAGGGAAATCTTTCCCTATCTCTCTAAGCTTTCCCAGGCTCATAACCAACCTCAGTAATGTGAGAAAAGGGAGCATTCAAGCCAAACCATTTAATAAACACTAGCCTCAAGCATGGTCACTAAGAGATAATGCAGTCCTGGACTTCCTGGAAAATGTCTAGGTCAGCATTGAAAAATGTTTGTATTAATTTTTTAAGACAATATTTCATGTTTTTATCATTACTTCTAATAGCTTCTCTCAGTTGTCCTAAAATGTGCTCAATATTTTGTGTATTTTATATATTTTCATCTACTCATTTCAACCCACTGGATTCAATAATTTCACAGATGGCAAAACCGAAGCTTGAGGAGATACTATATTACATGCACAAGACCAATGGTTGCAAGTGATATAGCCTGGATGTGAAAATAACTCCTCAGTCCATGATATTCCCACTCTGTCATATCACTGGGGCTCTTTTTTCTTTTTCCATGTATGCTTAGCACATGAAAGGCACTGTGTGCTGAAGTTCTGAGCAACAATTAAAAAAATATTGCCCTGTCTTCAGGGAGTATATGATGCAACATGGGAGAAAAATCAGTGTGCATAGTCTAAAATGGACTGTGAAACCAGCTAACCAGAGGAGAAAGCACCAGTGACCCAGAAATATGGGTCAGAGAAGAGTTTCTGAAGGGGATGGCACCTAAGCTCATGCTTAAATAAAGGGATTTGTAGAAAAAAATTGAGGGTGTTCTAGGCAGAATGAGAAAAATCAAAGGAGAACAAAGGATTTTAGGGAACATCAAGTGGCTCAGTTTGGATGAAATATACAAGTGTACACTCTGAGCCAGCTTGCTTTCTCTCAATAGCTATGTATTATTAGTTACATCTTTTCACTTCCTAGAGCCAAAGTTTTTTCATTTAAAAAAAATCAGGAAAATAACACCTCCTCAGAGAGCTGTTGTTTGTGTTGAATAAGGGAACAATAGAGTGGTACAAACACTCAATAAATACTGGGTTTTGTTGGTGGTATAGATATGTAAGTTCTCAACCAAATAGGGCAGTTCTGTTCCCATCTCCAAAATCTATGGACATGTTTGTTGTCACATTGCCTGGAGGGCTCTCCTGGCATTGAGTAGATGAGCTCAGTTTGGCTAAATATTCTCAGTGTGGCTAAAATAATTCTTAGGACATTATCGTATAACAAAGAATGTTCTTTCCCAAAAGGCCAATACTGTTCACATAGAGAAATATGGGAAAGAATAATAGAAGGTTGGAGAAGTGAGATGATTCTAGATCACAGTAAGCTTTGAATGCAAGGTACAAGTTCACTCTGTTAGATGAGTAGCCACTGAAATTTCTTAAGTAGGAAGAAATGCTTAACAAATGATTTTGGAAGATTAATAAAGCAAGAGCTCAAAGGATACACTGGAAGTAGGGGGAACTAATGAGAATGTTGTAAACCAGTAGATGCTCACCATTGCCTCAGAATGAAGCATTAAAGGCTTGATAAGTGTATCAGTCACAGGGCTTTCTGGCACCTTCAAGGAACTTGTGGCAGAGTAGAAAGGAAGCACTTCCTTTGGCACATTTATGGAAACTATGAAAAAAAACTCCCATCCCTCCAAGTGGACACAGCACTGTGTCAGGATGCATGACTTGAATTTTAGCCCCTTTACCTCTTGAGAGAGACATCTTTTTCAATAATACTGATGATAGAAGAAGAGCTGCAAAGGAGAGGTCAAATTCTAGAAGGATCACAAATGAAAAGGTACAGAAATGGGTAATTGATTACATCTCAGAAAAGGAAAGAGGGGGTCAAAGCTGACTCTTCTATGTGAAGCTTGTATATCTTGGCCAGTGGTGAGGCCATTATTAGAAAGAGGTAGTCCATAAAGTGTCTCAGAGGTGAGATTAATTTGTGTAAATATCCTGAGATACAGTGCCTTGTCAAAGACAACAACAACAAAAATGTATTAAGGCCATTGATCATAACAGAGAAGGAAAATCTGAACTGAAAAGGAATGTATAGCTGACTGCTGTATTTATTAAACACAAAACTTCCTAATGACTCAAACACAATAGAAGTTATTTTTGTTGTTGCTTATGAAAAGTCTAAAGCAAGTCTTTCTGGACAGGAAAATGTACTCTTCCACATGGCAAATCAGGGATCTAGGCATCTTCCATCTTTTGGCTTTGCCTTTCTCCTGGAATCCTTTATTATCATCTGCATCCAACCAGCGAAGAGAAAAAAAGAGAGAGTAGACAAAGCACATCTATCTCTTAAAACTCTTGGTCCAGAAGTAACAGAAGCTTATATTCCATTAATGAGCCACATGGCCATATCCACCTGCAAGGGAGGCTAGGAAATGTAACCTACCATGTGTCCAGGAAAAAGGGGCCTAAGTTTCTGGTGAATAGCCAGTTATCTCTGCACAGAGTAGACCTAGCTTTCATCTCTTTAAGCATAAGTTCTAGAGGATCGAGACAAAGTGGGTCTTCTCCCCTTTATCTTTATCACTTTGCACAGTATCTGATACCTAACATTTGTCAAAGAAAGGTATCGCGGAAGCTATTGGAGTGAAAAAAAATCTCAAAGAGTGAAACTATATAAAAGAAAGAAGGGAGGGGCACCTGGGTGGCTCAGTAGTTGAGCGTCTCCTTTGGCTCAGGTCGTGATCCTGGGGACCTGGGATTGAGTCCCACATCAGGCTCCCTGAGGGGAGCCTGCTTCTCCCTCTGCCTGTGTCACTACATCTTTCTCTTGTCTCTCATGAATAAATAAATAAAATATTTTTTAAAAAAGAAAGGAGAGAAAAGGATATCTTAATAACAAAAGTTATTTAGCATTGCTATTATTGTAGTTGCTGATATTTGCACAGCACCTGTCCCATACCAAACCTTCACAACAGCTCTGCAAGGTTGTAGATGTTATCAATCACATTTTAAATATGAGGGAAACCACCTCTAAAATGCACACACTAGAGAAGTTTGGAACCAGCATTTAGCCCTAGGTCTTCCAACTCCCCATGCCAAAATCTTCCTAGAACAGCAGCGCCCATCTAGTGAGGGAAGGATGATGCACTTTGACTATCATGTTGCATCCTAGAAAGACAGATGTTTCGAGAACACATGGAACTGCCCCAAAGGTAAGTCAGGTGACTTGGCAAATTTCACTTTCTTGGGTTACTTTGGGGCATGAACAGAGCTGCCTGGGAAATCATGAGCCACTCCATATATAACCAGTATTGAATGTCAAGCTTTGTTGCTTCATTCAGGAAGCCTTCCCAAGAGAACTCCCAGCTGTTGCTGCCGACCTTAGTTTGGCTGCTATCTTGCCATAACTTTGGCTTTCCTGTTTCTGAGTGAAACTTTTACCATGTTACCAGGACCTATATCAATCTACCTTCTTCAGCAGCCACCTTTGCTGATGTCACATAAATACTATCTGCCTTTCAACAATTGGGAAAATGCTTTTGAGGTTCAGTAGGTAGGTTTTCTCCTATTGATTTTATCTTCTAGAAGTCCCTTGGACCTCCCTACTTTCCTCTCTCCACCACTACTGCTATCAATTCTCCCCTGAACCATTTTAGTAGGCCCTGAGCTGGTCTTCCCTCATCCATTTTTATCTCCCCCTCTAATGTATCCTCCATAGCAGAGGAAAAGCGATTGGTTAGACGTCCATGTGGTCTTGCTACCTCTTTGTTTAAAAGCAAGCCAGGGATCACAATCCTTAGCTAGATTTTTTTATTATTTTTTTAAGATTTTATTTATTTATTCACGAGACACACACACACAGGGAGAGAGAGAGAGAGAGAGAGGCAGAGACACAGTCCAAGGGAGAAGCAGGCTCCATGCAGGGAGCCCAACGTGCGATTTGATCCTGGGACTCCGGGATCACGCCCTGAGCCAAAGGCTCAACCACTGAACCACCCAGGCATCCTTAGATTTTATTTTTTTAATTCTATTTTTATTTTCATTTGACTACTAACAAGGCTGAACATATTTTTCATATTAGGCCACAATTGTTTTTTTCTTAATTGAGGTAAAATGTAATTCAGTGAGTTGTTAAACATGCACACCCATATAAACAGCAGCCCAAACAAGGTATAGAACATTTCCATGACCCCACAAAGTTTCCTTGTGACCCCTTCCAGTCAATTCCCACTCCTTTCAGTTTTCCTACCTACATGGAAATCTAATTTTAAATGAAGCAGATAAATAGGAGAAAATAGTATATTACCCACCACGTATCCCAACTCAGGTTGCTTGGGAAGTTGCACATGTGGACTAATTCATATATCAAATCTATTTATTCCTTAGCTAGACTTCAGACTCCAACAGCCAGCCTGCCTGAAGGATACTTCCCTTCTTCAATCCCTATGCCCCAGACATGCTGGCCTTCTTCCATATTTTCACAAAGGCCATGCTGCTTCCCATCAGTACCATCACACACACTGACCTGGCTTGCTTTTTATCTACTTGTCTTCTATTCATTCTTCAAATCATAATTCAGGGGTTACTTTTTCACAAGTTTCTTGCCTATGATTCAGCCTAAATCAAGTCTTTCAGAGGAAGTTCCCTATGCTTTTCCTTCATGATACAGATTACAGCCTGTGATTATATAGATGTGCGTGCGATTATTGGATTAATGTCTATTTCCTCCACTATTGTATCATAACACTAGCTCAATACCAGTTGGCAGTCAACAAGTATTTGCGGACTGAGGAAAGAAATGAGTGTACTATCTTAGAAAATGGAATTCATTTCCTTGGGAGAAAATCCACACCAGGCAGAACCCTTGGAAGAGGATTTCCAATTTTGAATCACTTTATAATAATGCTTCTTGTTTGCATCTCAGTGAATAATTTTATTTTAAATAAAAAGGTTTTATGGTTGAAAAGTTAGTACTTTATTATAAACCACAGCAGGAACAACCAAAATTAAGCTTCCTGGTATCAGTGTCATTCTTTTCTGAGTATGAATGTATACTACTCTGTATTTATTAGTAAAAAGATAATTTGTTATGTCTTTTCTGTTCATTTAGATTTACAATATTTAAGTTCTTCTTCTTCAAGTTTTCTTTTTCTCTTAAGGATTTTCAATCCAGAAGTTTAGTAAATGAAGTATGTATACAGTTCATGAATATATTTTAAGGCTTTTGGGAAAGACTCAAAAGAAAAAGCTATTTTGAGATTAGGAAATAGCTTGTCTGGATATTGCCAAGTGAATTTGGAATAACCTTTCTGTGGGACGTAATGAAAAAAAAAAGGCAAGAACTTCAACATTCTCAGTTCAAGGTTACAAGGGAATGTGAACAAAGTGTTTCTCATCCTGTTAACACTTGGACACACAGAACATAAAAACAGTGTCTTCTTTCATTAAAAAAAATTTTAAACATACACAGGGAAACTTTGACCTTTTTGCCTTTTAGCTTCTCTGGGAGGGATTGACATAGACTTTGAGCTCTTTTTCTCCTTCTCAACTTCTTACTGTGTATTTAATGAGCCTTGATACCTGGACATCTCACTGTATACATATTAAGTTAGCTGGCAGTGGGAGAGGAAGAAAGAGCTGCCAGATACTATGTGTATAATGGGTAACGTCATCTTAATGTCAGGACTTCCCTGTTGCTACAAGCTGAAGGAGAAAGGAAAATATTTCATTCACAACATTTTAAATATAAATGCTCTTAAGAAGTGGGCAAAGATAGATGGGTACTGGCAGAGTCAGTCCAAACAGTCAGGGCAACAACAAATTCTTAGGCAAAGATAACGGCAGCTTTTAAGAATTAGGAACTTTACTTGGAATGGTCTGTATCCTTTTTTAAAAAAATACTTATTTATTTATGTGAGAGAAAGAAAGCGAGAACGTGAGTGGAGAATGGGCAGAGAGAGACAGGGAGAAAATCCTGAAGCAGATTCCCTGCTGAGTAGGGAGCCCTCACAGGGTTCCAACCTAAGACCCTGAGACAATGACCTGAGCTGAAGTGAACGGTGGGTCGCCCAACTGACTGAGCCACCCAGGTATCTCCGGAAGGATCTGTATCTTGAACCAAATGTTTTGCTCCATAATTAAAAAATTTCAGAGCCTCAAGTACTATTTTGTTTATATGAAAACTGCTAACTACTGTAAACGTGTTGTATATAAAATATGTGTATTAAATAAAACACAGTAAGTATTTAAAATAAAATAAAAATATGTTTAAGGAGGGATTACATGCAAAAATTACATTTCACAATCTGAACCCTAAACCCAAAGGGAATTTCAGTTAAATCAGACATAGCGGTCAGCGCCCCTACTGGAGAAGTGAGGCACTGCACATTTCGTTGCCTTGTCTGTGCCTACCCACTAGAAGTAAAGATTTGCGGGAACTTGGACGGAGTTAAAGTAGACCCTAAAAAGACAGTGCCAGTGTGGTGTAGTGGAACAGGGCGGCTGCAGAGAGAAAAACTAACAGTGAATATGAAATCCAAAAAGTGTTGCTACTAGATAAACAGGAATTCCCCAGTGAAAACAAATCCTCCCTGCCTATGACAGCCTTGAGGTTGACCAGCCTGTCCACCTCTGCTCAATGCTTCCCATTAGTGCACTTAGGCCAACCTCCTCTTCTAAGAATACATATTATTTTTTAGAAAAGAACCTTAGAGAGTAAATAATCTAGCTCATTCCTTTTACAGGAAGGACATGATGCCCTAGACCTAGGCGTGGGGAAAATAGATTTATTCAATATACTACTAAATATTATTAAATATATTCAATATACTATTGAATACAAATAAATGCATTTATTCATTATACTATTAAATATAGAAATAGATATATTCCATGTAGTACTAATTTTGAAAATTAAAAAATAATATTCTAAAGCAAGAAGGTGACAGAAACTGAGTAAGTGATGGTTTTAAAAAAATCTAATGAAGTTCTACCTGCAATTCACAAAGAATGCATATTGTATATGGCAATAGAAGCAGGCTATGGTAGGACAAAACTAACTAAAAGCTGATTACATTCTCAAATTGGTCAAGAAACTCTTACTTTAAAAACAGGGTTTCAAAAAAAATAAAAATAAAAACAGGGTTTCTTCCCTAAATATAGCTTCCTTAGAAATAGCTGTAGTCACATGATGATGAGAAATCCAAAGCCCAGGCTCCTGAGATCACACAGCTACCAGAATGGCAAAATCAAGACTCGGGTCTCAGGTCATTTCAGAGCACCAGAAATCCAGTTCTCTGTATGAGGTAGTCTCGTCCTATAAGTTTGCCCCCCAAACCCTATGCTTTAAAAATGTTTTCTTTCTTTGAAAGTGGTCATAATATCCTTTATTTTTTATCCTTATGTAGTACCTAATATATATCTGAATTTATTTTAAGCATTGACTAGTATTTTGTTGGTGGCATCACAAAGTTTTTTATCATTATATGTATAACCAAATTTTAAAACTGCATTGGTTAGGATGAGCTAAACTACTGAGACAAAGAGGTCTGAAAATTTTAGTGACTTCAAAGAATAAAATACATTTTTTAAAAAGGCAATGGAGAAGGGAAAGTGAAATCTGGGCCTTGTCTGGCTATTGTCCTTTTATTAAAGCAGAGGAGGGCCTGGGCCTTGATAGATGGGGGACTATTCCTGCCACAGTCACTCACTCAAATCCATTACGGAGGGTTAAGGCTTAAGCAATGAGGAAAAAAATGTCAAATCTATAGCTGCATTTTTCCCTTGGATTTCTTTGATTTATCTATTATTTACTGAGCATCTAGTATGTGCTAAACACCATAAGTAATAAATCCCTGACTTTTGAAACCTGTATTAGCTAACAAAGAATACAAGGCTATGTACAATTAAATGTAATTTTCACAAATAAGGTTTAAAATATCAGAGTCTATGGATAGCTTTTTAAAAATTCTTGCTTTATTGCACTGGTTAGATCCACCATACACTGTTAAATAGAACTGTTGAGAGCAAACATTCTTGCCTTGTTCCTGATCCAAGGGGAAAATATTCAGACTTTCACCATTAAATATTAAGGAAGTTGAGCAAGTTCTGATTGATTTCAAGTTGCTTCGCATCTTTATCAGGAATGGATATTGGATGACTTCAAATGCTTTTTTGTATCTACTGAAATGATTTCCCCCCATTCATTAATAAAGTAAATTCCAGCAATTAATTTCTAAATATTAATTCAACCTAGCACTCCTGGAATAAACCTCACTTAGTCATAATTGTTGTTACACTTCTTCCACTTACAGTGTTACTTACAGTGTTACAGTGTTACACTTTGGATTCAATTTGCTAAAATGTTAAGAATTTTTAAATATATATTCATGAGTTACAAAAAATAAAAAATAATCAAAGTTATACTCAGTGTTAAATCGAAATTAACTTCAATATCACCCAAGCACAAAAATCTACTTATTTTTTAAATTAATCAGTCAGTAAGTTGATACACATACCCTGAACATATACTTTGCACAGGCACCATCTTCAGTCACTCCAGACACAAACAGGTCTAATATTTGCATCCTGAACTCAGTCTTCTCTAGTTGGAGAACTAATAATACAAGGCAGTATATAATTTCTTTCTCAATTTCAAAAACTGCAATGCTGCTACTACACATATGAGCTAGTCATTTCCTTATTATATATAACCCTAATCTCTTTCTTTTTAGTTTCTGTTTTGTTTTCTGTTTGGATGGTTCTTATGCATAAAGAGTTTCTCTGTCCCTAACATACTACCTCTGCATCAAATATTTGAGGTATATGTGATAAATTCTTCATCCCCTGGATCATTAAGTCTTATTATAAACAGAGCAAGAAATGCCACAGTCTTGGTGTCATTTGCCAAATGAGTACATACTGTGCAGTTGTCAGCCCAAATCAACAGACCACCCACCAAGGAGTGAAAAAGAAGACACTCTTTCATCCCACAGAGAGCTAGAAGAGCTTGTGATGGAAACCGGTGATAATTGTGCTGCACCTTTGGCAAGTGCAAATAGTGCCTAGCACAACAACACATATGCCATGATATCTAATGAGTATTACTGAAAATGTGATAGTAACAAGAAAGAATAGTTATTTGACAGATGCATGGCGCAGTATTTCGTACCCCCCCACACACACACACACATACCCTTCCTATATTCCTAAAGGAGTAATTCTAGGAAGGACCTAGTAGAGAAAAAAAATACAGTTGCTTATGAATATATGTGATTTGGATTTTTGAACTAAGATTCAAAATATGGTTAAATGAAAAGGTTGTAGAACTTTATGTTCCAAAAAACTAAAAAACATATTACCTCCTTTCTACTACATTCTAATTCTCTATATAGTTTTTCACTAAGCAAAATTGTTAGTTTTTAGGTATTAGTTTAAATTGTGCCAATTAGAAGCAAATAAAAACTTGCGGATGTGTGTTATAGATAGATAAGTGATTCTGAAATGGGAGTTTGCAGGAAAATATCTACATCTCCGCAGAGATAATGGAGCTAGGAATGTGCAGTTTGGAAAACCTCCTCAAGCGGATTCCACAACTCCTCCACTCTCATCCTCATTTAGAACCAGTTTGGGCTTTACTTACTAACATAAGATTGAACTAATGTCATAGCTTTGGAAAATCATAACAAATGGCTAGGAACCTTGTGAATGAAAACAATGGCCCATGGAATGTAAATCAGTGTAGCCACTATGGAAACTGCCAAATATTAAAAACAGAGGTTCCTCAAAATATTAAAAATAAAACTACTATATGATCTAGCAATTCCACCTCTGAAACTACTGTCTTGAAGAGATATCCACATCCCATGCTCATGCAACACCATTTACAATAGGTAAGACATGGAAACAACCTAAGTGTCCATCAACAGATGAATGAATAAAGATGTGGTATATATATACACACACGGAATGTTACTCATCAATAAAAAGAAAGAAATCCTGCCATTTGTGACAAGATGGATGGACCTTGAAGGCATTATGCTAAGTGAAATAAGTCAGACAGAGAAAGGCAAAAGTGATCTCATATGTGGAATCTAAAAAAAATGAACTCATAGAAACAGAAAACAGATTGGTGGTTTCCAGAGACAGGGGTACAGGGGAAGGGAAATGAGTGAAGGTGATCAAAAGGTTACCATCAGGAGTGCCTGGTGGCTCAGTCGGGTAAGCACCTGACTCTTGATTTTGTCTGGGGTCATGATCTCAGGGCTGTGAGATCAACCTCCACATGGGCTCATGCTCTCATGCTGGGTATGGAGATTCTCTCCCTCTATCTCCGCCCCTCTCCCACTCTTTCTCTCTCCCTCTTTCTCCCTCTCTCTCTCACTCTGTCTCTCTCTCAAAAAAAAAAAAAAGAGTTACCATGAACTTTTTCTAAGCATTCAAAATTTACCTGGTGTTCTGACTTTCAAAGTTAACTTATAACTCTATGATTTGTCAAGTAAAAAACAGAACTTTCTCTAGAGTTAAAAGTAAACAACAGGCTCACTTTTTTTGATAGTTAGGTACCTCTTGTCTCTATGTCAGATTTTCACAACATAATAGATAGCGGCTGCAACATTAGTCAACATCTTAAGAATATCAGTTAATTCAATGGATAATGCTGAAAGAGATGATATCCCAAGATAATAATTTATAAAAAGTGACACTAAGCCAAATACTGAACAAATAGCCAATTTTTAACAGTCTAATATATTCATATTTTAATAAATGATTAGAGCATCTTTGATAGGAACTGATCTCAGTTATTGAAATAATACCCAACAAACTGCTTCCTTTTGGGAGGGGTACAGTATACTTTATTGATGGTACATGGCAAGGTAGGGCTCCCCAAGCCCCTCCCCTTCCTCAGGGGGCCTGGGATATAAATTGGAGGTCAGGAGATTCTCAGTGTGTTGGGGGATTAAGTCAGGGTAGGGACTCCCCAGCAGCTGAGGCCTCTCTCTTCCTCTTGTTCCCATTGGAGCTGGTGGTCCAGGAGGCTCTTTACTCCTTGGAGGCCATGTAGACCATGAGGTGAACCACCCAGTTGCTGTAGCTGAATTCATTGTCATACCAGGAAATGAGCTTGACAAAGTGGTCATTGAGGGCAATGCCAGCCCCGGCGTTGAAGGTGGAAAAGTGGGTGTCACTGTTGAAGTCACAGGAGACAAGCTGGTCCTCAGTGTAGCCCAGGATGCCCTTGAGGGGGCCCTCTGATGCCTGCTTCATCACCTTCTTAATGTTGTCATATTTGACAGCTTTCTCCAGGTCAGATCCATAACTGACATGTTGGGGGTGGGGACACAGAAGGCCATGCTAGTAAGCTTCCCGTTCAGCTCAGGGATGACCTTGTCGACAGCGTTGGCAGTGTCAGTGGAAGCAGGGATGATGTTCTGGGCAGCCCCTTGGCCGTCATGCCACAGCTTCCCAGAGGGGCCAACCATGGTATTCTGGGTGGCAATGATGGCATGGACAGTGGTCATGAGGCCCTCCATGATGACGAAGTTGCCATGAGTGACTTTGGCCAGAGAAGCCAAGAAGTTGGTGGTGCAGGAGGCATTCCTGACAATCTTGAGGGAGTTGTCATATTTCTCATGGTTGACGCCCATCAAAAACATGTGGGCATCAGCAGAAGGAGCAGAGATGATGACCCTCTTGGCCACGCCCTTCAAGTGAGCCCCAGCCTTCTCCATGGTGGTGAAGACCCCAGTGGACTCCACAACATACTCAGCATTAACATCACCCCATTTGATGTTGGCGGGATCTCACCCCTGGAAGGTGGAGTGGACTTCCCATTGATGACAAGTTTCCTGTTTTCAGGCTTGTCTGTGCTGTGGAATTAGCCTTGGGTGGAATCATACTGGAACATGTACACCATGTAGTCGAAGTCAATGAAGGGGTCGTTGATGGTGACAATATCCACTTTGCCAGAGCTAAAAGCAGCCCTGGTGACCAGGTGCCCCATATGGCCAAATCCATTCACTCCGACCTTCACCAATATGTCTCAGGGACATGGCTGGCACTGCACCAGAAGATGCTGTCTGTCAAATGGGGAGGAGCAGAGAGCCACAAACTCCTTCCTTATTCAGTGTGACTTTGTGCATTTTCGTTCTATATAAATCTAAAGTAAGCCAAAGAGATTCTGCATGATGCTTCAAGTGTTAGTTGAACTAAACTGTGAAATTTGTTCTAATAATTTGAAATTTATATGGATTGAAGTCATGAAAAATGCAAGTGAGCATAATTGAGGGATTTAAATGAGAGGAAATGTTTAAGAAAAGAATTTGGATGATTTAGGGCACCTTCAGTGTCAAAAACTTTTAAGATCTTGTCCTATGCCCTACCCAGTTGCTCAGTGTCATAGACATACCCTAGGCCCTGTCAGCATTTATCGCAGCCTTTCTGTAATCTATAGTTTAAGCAGCCCATTTGCCAGCCAACAGCTTCTATTTCTGTACTTTATCACTTCTAGTCTCCAACTTCAACAATATATGCGCAGGAATACCTCTTCACCGTCTCACTCTTCACTTCCCTTCTAAAATTCCATGGCTAGTCCTATTATAATTATGCCTCTCAATATATTCTTAAACCTTTTCTCTTCCTTTGCTTTGCTGTATTTATAGGACAACCTCACACCATGGCATCTTTCCAATATTCCATACTTATCCCACATCCAGCTAAACATGGATGGACAAAAATTTGTAACCATGTCAAATCTCCAACAGCTCTTTACCCATCCTCGCTCTCAGTGGATGCCCTTGCTTCCAGTTTTAATGAGAAAGAGAAACAACCAGAAGTTCCAGAAGTTCTCACTCCACCCACTTGTACCCATGGACCTCCATCTGTATCCACCTCCCTTCTTTCCATTCTGTTCCTTTTTATTATTTTTTTTTATTTTTTAAGATTTGTTTATTTATTTATGATAGACAGAGAGAGAGAGAGGGGCAGACACACAGGAGGAGGGAGAAGCAGGCTCCATGCGGGGAGCCCTACGCGGGTCCCGATCCAGGACTCCAAGATCGCACCCTGGGCCAAAGGCAGGCGCCAAACCACCGAGCCACTCAGGGATCCCCTTCCATTTTTGTTCCTATAAATGAACTATATGTGGTCCTATCACAATCAACATCACAATTTGTGTACTGCATTCAAACCCTTCCCACCTAGTAAAAGGTATCTCTCCAGCTCTTCTCCTCTCTCTCTTATGCTCCATCAGTTAATTCCCTCTATGCTGTATAATTCCCATCAGCATATTAATATGCTGTTACAAAACAAAACAAAATACCAAAACTTCTTTGACCCCATTTCACTGTTCATCATGTCTCCACTCACCTCTATAGGAAAGCTTCTTAAAAAAGTTATTATCTATCTTTGCTGACTCACTCCTCTCCCCCAATTTCTCCTTAGCCCATCTCATTCAAGCTCTCTCCAGACCACTCTACCTAAGCAGCTCATGGCAAGATCATCAATGATTTCCACATTGCTGCATTCCAAGGCCAATTCCTAGACCTGACCCCACTTAACTTATAAGTACTCTAGGGCACAGGTGATCATTCTTGCTATATTTTGTTCACTTTTCTTCCAGTACACTTCACATCCTGGTTATCCTCCTACCTTCCTAGCTGCACTTCTCAGTCTGGTAACTCCAAACACACCTAAGACCTCTGTCTCTAACCGATGTTTTCATTTCAGGGAATGCCAACTACATTTCTATTAGTCAGGAAAAGCTGGGTGATGTTGCAACCTGAACATGTTACTGGTTTCCAACAATAAAGATTTGTTTCTTGCCATGTATCATCAGTACATCTCTCCAGTTATAATTCACATTGGCTTTTCTCTAGGAACCAAACAGAGCAGCCATTAGCTGAAGCATTGCTGGCTTTGTTGCTGAAGAAAAAGTGACGCAGTGAGCCAAATGCTAGCTCTTAAAGCTCCTGCTTACTTATTATTGGTCAAATGGTCAAGCACAAATCACATGGCCTCCCAATTTCAATCAGACAGATGTGCAGTATTCCCTCACAGGAAGGGACTCTACATTGAGGAAACTGAATCTTCAATAAATTAATAAATCAATATGCCACTTACCAGTGTTAGCATTCTGGTCCAAACTTTCTAGTTTCCTTACTGATCTCCCTTCTTCCACTCTTGCCTTTCTAGTCTATTCTCCATGTAGTGTCCAAAAGTGGTCTTTTTAAAACACAAGTCAGATTTTGTCATGCTTCTACTCAGCCTCTAGTGGATCCCCATCTTATGCAGAGTAAAAGCCAAAATTTTTTGAATAGGCCTTCCAAATCTTCCCATAAAACTTGATTTTCCCATTCGTGGCCTCTCTGACTCCATTGTCCTCTTCCTCATCTCTGTTTTACTGTCTTCCAGCAACATGGACTCTGCTACCTTCAAATATACCAAGTACACTCCAGCCTCAAGACTTTTGCACTTGCAGTTTCCTCTTCCTAGAACACACTTCTCCCAGATATCCTCATGGCTCACTCCCTCCTCTTCTTTAGGTGCTTGCCCAAAGTCATCTTCTTAGTGAGTCTGTACCCGGCCACTATAGAATTTCATCCCCATCCCCTCACCATGGCTCTCTATTTCTTCTTTCTTGCTTTACTTGTGTCAATAGCACTCATACCTATGTAATTTTGGGGTGCATTATTTATTATCTCACTCCACCAGACTAGACTATACATTCCCTGGCTTCTTGGACTTTTGTCTATTTTATTCATTACTGTAGGACAATAACATATAGAACAGTATCTGGACAGTTGTCACTTAATAAACACTTATTTAATGAATGACACAAATCATGGAAAGATTTGAGGAAATGAAACATAAAAAAAAGATGAAACTTAAAAGTGTAGAGAAAATATGGTAAACATAAATATCGCAGTCACACAAATTCTAGAGGCTTGCTGAATTATTTGTCTCAAGTTAGAAAAAATAAAAAGAATCTGAAGAGGGAAATAAGACACACAAAAAAGCACTTAAAGCATTACTTCTAAAGCTATAATATTAGAGATCACAGCAACACTGTAAAGTTTACTATTTGATTTATTACACACCATTTAATTTAAATACAAATTTGAATGTGTATATATTTTAACCCTTTACCAAGAGGGCATGGCAAAACAGCAGGAGATTAGGGGCCTCAACTCACCCGGCCCCACCAACTCACCTAGATAACTTTCAACACATCCTGAACATGTACGAATTCAACCTGAGATTTAAAGAAAGAACAGCTGGAACGCTACACAGAGAAGGGTTTTGGCTTCTAACAAGATAGGAGGTGGAAAAAATTAAAACAGAATCAAGTGCGGGGGGGCCTCGAGGACCTGGGCTAAGGCAGGTTGGTGTGAGCCTCGGGGCAGGAAAGCCCAGCCCTGGGGAAGTGGGGACTTTAAAAATCATCACCCGAGTTTTCCTGGACAAAAATATGTTCAGCAGGGAAATCAAGCAGGAGGGGCAGGGAAGCCTCCAGATTCCAGGGGTCACTATGAAAGGAGGGGCACCCAAGGGAAAGTGCTCCATAAACCATGGACCCATTGGTAAAGGGCTGGAGCGCGCAGCCCCCGGGGCATCAGGGAGAAGCCAGGGAGTCAGGCAGGGGCTCTGGACAGAGGTGGCTGAGCCCCAATCCCTGCGGGAGAGGTGGCCCTGGGAGTGCAGGTCCCAGGGCGCCCCAGCGGAGAGAGCTAAGAATCCTGCATCCCCCTGGGACAGGTAGAGGTGGGGAGAGCACAGGACAGCGAGGACTCTCCTGCCACCAGGTGCCCTCAAGCTGTGCAGATCAGCGTCCCCCACTGCCCCAGGAGCATCTAGGCCAGTGCAGACTGGGAGCAGTGGGTGGCTATAGGTGTAGCTGACTCCAGAGATGGAGACCTGGCCACCACCAGGGTTGTTGTTCCTCCTTGTGTCACCTCGTGCCTGGGAGTGGCGGGGCTGCCAGGGGACAGAGGTCTCACTGGGTAACCAGTTCCCACTGAGCCCAGCACCCAGCAGGCGGCAGGGCATTTCCCCCAGGTACACACACCTGAATCACCACAACAGCCCCTCTCCCAGACCAGCTGGAAGGACAGGGGAAGAACAAGTTCTTGACCAAGCAGCACTGGAAAGCTCCAGGACTGGGGGGAAAACGAGGGAAAATAGTATATAGAAATAGAGGGTACCGTTTTTTTTTTTTTCCTTTTCCAGTATGACTCGTTTTTATATCAGACTAAAAATTTCCAATATTTTTTCTCTTTTCCCACCTTAACTACAATATTTTACCACCTTTTCATTTTTAAGTTTTTTCCTTTCAGACTTTCATATTTCTACAAATACTTTCATATTTCTACTTGTCTTAGATATATTTTTCTCTTCTGGATTCTCTTTAATGTATTCACTTTAATGTTGGGAGATATACAAGATATGGATTTTTGTTCTGTGATTTTTGTTTTTCTGCCTCATTTTGTTTTACAATGGTGGAAGTTAATACCTTCTAAAACATGACCAGCATACACCCAGAACCAAGTGGAACACCGTGATAGTTCATTCTGTGAGATTATATTCTCTCTTACTTCCCATTCTCCCCCCTCTTTTATCTTGTTTATGTTTTTGTGGTCAATGTTGAGCCTTTCTACAAGTATTGTCGGTTTATATAAATTTGGGACTGAGCATGTTCTAACATATGAAACAAAATACACTCGGGACCAGGAGGATCACCCTCTAGGACCCCTCAGGTAGACTACATTCTCTCCCCATTATCACTTTCTCACCACCAGCACCACCACCATTCCTCCTTTTTTCCCCTTTTGCTTCCTTTCTGTACCTTTTTTTCTTTTTTCTTTTTTTTTTTTTTTGTTTTTTCTTTTTTCTTCTTCTTTGTTTTGGATTTTGGCTTTTTGTTTTAAATTTGTTTCACTTTAGTGGTTTTATGTTGTTCTGTTCTTCTTTTGCTTTTATTTTCTGGTCTCTGACCTCTTCAGAATCATCTAGGGCGTATTATACTTAGGTCATGGTTGATATTTTTGACTCAGCCCACTCATATAGCCACTCTGCACTGGACAAAATAACTAGAAAGAAGAATTCACCAGAAAAGAAAGAATCAGAAATATACTCTGCCACAGAATTACAGAATTTGGATTTCAATAGAATGTCAAAAATTCAATTCATAAGTGCAATTATAAAGCTACTGGTGGCTCTGGAAAAAAAAAAGTAAAGGACTCTAGAGACTTTGTTACTGCAGAATTGAAAGCTAATCAGGCCAAAATTTGAAATAGGTTAAATGAGATGCAATCCTTACTGGACGTTCTAACTGCTCCGGTTGATGAAGTAGAAGACAGAGTGAGTGACATAGAAGACAAGTTGAAGGTAAGAAAGAAAGCTGAGGAAAAAAAGAGAAAAACAATTAAGAGCCCATAAGTAAAGGCTTAGGGAAATAAACGATACCTGGAGAATGAAGAATATACATCTAATTGGGAGACCAGAAAAGACTGAGAGACAGAGAGGACCACAAGGTATATTTGAACAAATCATAGCTGAGAACTTTCCAAATCTGGGGAAGGAAACCGGCATTCAGATACAAGAAATAGACAAGACCTCCCCCCTAAAAAATCAATAAAAACCATTCAACACCTTGACATTTTATAGTGAAATTTGCAAATTTCAATGACAAAGAGAAAATATTTAAAGCAGTTCAAGACAAGAGATTCTTAACTTATATGGGGAGAAATATGAGATTAACAGCAGACCTCTCTCCAGAGACCTGGCAGGCCAGAAAGGGCTGGCAGGATATATTCAGGGTCCTAAATGAGAAGAACATGCAGCCAGGAATACTTTATCCAACAAGGCTCTCATTCAGAATAGAAAGAGAGATAAAGAGCTTCCATGATAGACAGAAATGGAAAGAATATGTGACCACCAAATGGGCTCTGCAAGGAATATTAAGGGGGACCCTGTAAAAGAAAGAGGATGCCCAAAGAAACAATCCACAAAAACAGGGACTGAATAGGTAATATGATGACAGTAAATTCATATCCTTCAATAGTTACTCTGAACATGAATGGGCTTAAAGACACATAAAAAAGACACAGGGTATCTGACTGGATAAAAAACAAGATCCATCTATTTGTTGCCTACAAGAGACTCATTTAGGCCTAAAGACACTTCCAGCCTGAAAATTAAGGGGCAGAAAACCATTTACCATTCAAATGGTCCTCAAAAGAAAGCTGGAGTAGCAATCCTCATACTAGGTAAACTAAAGTTTATCCCAAAGACTAGTAAGAGATGAAGAGGGACACAATATCATACTTAAATGGTCTATCCAACAAGAAGACCTAACAATCATGAATATTTATGCCCCTAATGTGGGCGCTGCCAAGTATATAAATCAATTAATAACCAAAGTGAAGAGATACTTAGATAATAATACACTACTAGTAGGAGACTTCAACATGGCACTTTCTGCAAATCACAGATATTCTAAGCACAGCATCACCAAAGAAACAAGGGCCTTAAATTATACACTGGACCAGATGGATTTCACAGATATATACAGAACTTTACATCTGAAAGCAACTGAATACACATTCTTCTCAAGTGCACATGGAACTTTCTCCAGAATAGACCACATACTGCATCACAAATCAGGTCTCAACTGATACCAAAAGATTGGGATTGTCCCCTGCATATTTTCAGACCACAATGCTTTGAAACTAGAACTCAATCTCAAGAAGAAATTAGAAAGAAACTCAAGCACATGGAGACTAAAGAGCATCCTACTAAAAGATGAAAGGGTCAACCAGGAAATTAGAGAAGAATTTAAAAAGATTCATGGAAACTAATGAAAATGAAGATACAACCATTCAAAATCTTTAGGATACAACAAGAGTGGTCCTAAGAGGAAAATACATTGCAATACTAGCATCCCTCAAAAAATTGGAAAAAACTCAAATACAGAAGCTAACCTCACACCTAAAAGAATTGGAGAAAGAACAGCAAGTAAAACTTACACCAAGCAGAAGAAGAGAGATAATAAAGATTCGAGTAGAATTCAATAAAATAGAGACCATAAGAACTGTAGAACAGATCAACAAAACCAAGAGTTGGTTCTTTGAAAGAATTAATAAAATAGGTTAACCCCTAGCCAGCCTTATTAAAAAGAAAAAAGACTCAAATCAATAAAATCATGAAAGAGAAGAGATCACAACCAATACTAAGGAAATACAAATGATTTTTAAAAATGTATTAGGAGCAGCCATATGCCAATAAATTAAGCAATCTAGAAGAAATGGATGCATTTCTGGAAAACCACAAATTACCAAAACAAATTGGAAAACCTGAACAGGCCAATAACCAGGGAGGAAATTGAATCAGTCATCAAAAACCTCCCAAAAGACAAAAGTGCAGGGCCAGATGGCTTCCTATGGGAATTCTAAAGAAGAAATAATTCCTATTCTACTAAAGCTGTTCTGAAGGATAGAAAGAGACGGAATGCTTCCAAACTCATTTTATGAGGCCAGCATCACCTTAATTCCAAAATCGCACATAGGCTCCACCAAAAAGGAGAACTATAGACCAATATCCCTGATAAACACAGATGCAAAAATTCTCAACAAGATACTAGCCAATACAATCCAACAGTACATTAAGAGGATTATTCACCCTGACCAAGTGGTTCAACACTCATAAAGCAATCAACATGATAGACATATCAACAAGAGGATAAACAAGAACCATATGACCCTCTCAACAGATGCAGAGAAAGCATTTGACAAAATACAGCATCCATTCCTGATCAAAACTCTTCAGAGTATAGGGATAGAGGGAACATTCCTCAATATCTTAAAAGCCATCTATGAAAAGCCCACAGCAAATATCATTCACAATTGGGGAAACACTGGGAGCCTTTCCCCTAAGATCAGGAACACGACAGGGATGTCCACTCTCACCACTGTTAATCAACATTGTAATAAAAATCCTAGCCTTAGCAATCAGACAACAAAAGGAAATAAAAGGCATTCAAATTGGCAAAGAAGTCAAACTCTCCCTCTTCACAGATGACATGATACTGTATATAGAAACCCAAAGCTCCCCCACCCCCAGATTGCTAGAACTCATAAAGGAATTCGGCAATGTGGCAAGATACAAAATCAATGCCCAGAAATCAGTGGCATTTCTATACACTAACAATGAGACTGAGGAAAGAGAAATTAAGGAGTCAATCCCATTTACAACTACACCCAAAACCATAAGATGCCCAGAAATACACCTAAGCAAAGAGAAAAATATCTATACCCTAAAAACTACAGTACACTTCTGGAAGAAATCGAGGAAAACACAAAGACATGGAAAAACATTCCATGCTCATGGATTGGAAGAATCAATATTGTGAAAATGTCTATGCTACCCAGGGCAATGTACACATTCAATCCAATCTTATTAAAATACCATAGACTTTCTTCAGAAAGTTGGAACAAATAATCCAAGATTTGTATGGAACCAGAAAAGACCTAAATAGCCAGGGGAATACTTAAAAAAACCAATGCCAGGGGCATCACAATGCCAGATTTCAAGCTGTACTACAAAGCTGTGATCATCAAGACAGTGTGGTACTGGCACAAAAACAGACACATAGATCAATGGAACAGAAGAGAAAACCCAGAAATGGGCCCTCAACTATATGGTCAACTAACATTCGACAAAGCAGGAAAAAATATCTACTGGAGAAAGGACAGTCTCTTCAATAAATGGTGCTGGGAAAATTGGACAACCACATACAGAAGAATGAAACTGGACCATTCTCTTACACCAGACACAAAGATACCATTTATACCACTCAAAATGGTTGAAAGGTCTAAATGTGAGACAAGAATCCATCAAAATCCTAGAGGAGATCACAGGCAACACCCTTTCTGAACTTGGGCACAGCAACTTCTTGCAAGATACATCTATGAAGGAAAGGGAAACAAAAGCAAAAATGAACTATTGGGACTTAATCAGGATAAAAAGCTTCTGCACAGTAAAAGAAACAGTCAACAAAACTAAAAGACAGCCTACAGAATGGGAGAAGATATTTGCAAATGACATATCAGATAAAGGGCTAGTATCCAAGATCTATAAAGAACTCATCAGACTCAACACCCACGGAACAAAAAATCCAATCATGAAATGGGCAAAAGACATAAACAAATTTCACCAAAGAATACATACACATGGCCAATAAACACATGAGAAAATGCTCCGCATCACTTTTCATCAGGGAAATACAAATCAAAACCACAATGAGATACCACCTCACAACCAGTGAGAATGGGGAAAATTAACAAGACAGGAAACAACAAATGTTGGAGAGGATGCAGAGAAAAGGGAACCCTCCTGCACTGATGGTGGGAATGTGAACTGGTGCAGCCACTCTGGAAAACTATGTGGAGGTTCCTCAAAGAGTTAAAAGCAGAGCTACCCTACAACCCAGCAATTGCACTGCTGGGGATTTACCCCAACGATACAGATGCAGTGAAATGCCGGGACACCTGCGCCCCAATGTTCACAGCAACAATGTCCACAACAGCCAAACTGTGGAAGGAGCCTCGAGGTCCTTTGATAGATGAGTGGATAGAGAAAGTATGGTCTATATATACAATGGAATATTAGCCATCAGAAAGGGTGAATACCCACCATTTGCTTCGATGCAGATGGAACTGGAGGATATTATGCTGAGTGAAGTAAGTCAATTGGAGAAGGACAATCATCATATGGTTTCACTCATACAAGGAATCTAAGAAATAGTGAAAGGGATTATAAGGTAAAGGAGAGAAAAGAGTGGGAAAAATTAGAGAGGGAGACAAACCATGAGAGACTCCTAACTCTGGGAAATGAGCAAAGGGTTATGGGAGGGGAGGTGGGCAGGAAGTTGGGGTGACTTGGGATGGACATTGAGAAAGGCACTTGATGGGATGAGCACTGGGTGTCATACCATATATTGGCAAATCGAACTTCAATAGAAACAAATGGACAAAAACCCTTTACCACTAACAAAGCAAAAAAAGTAACATAGCCTTTCAGTATGGTTGTACCACTCTGGATAAAAAATCAAAATTTATTTCAACTCTGAGTCCCAACTAAAAGGAAAGCCTTTCAGCCAGATTTATAATCTGCCTCTCAGGCTGAAATTACCTGAGGATAGGGTTTCTCAAACTTGACACTGTGGCTAAGTAATTCTTTGCAGCAGAAAGCTGCCTGTTCCATTATAGGATGTGGATAGCATCCTTGGTCTCTGCCCACTAGATTCCAGTAACACCTCCCCAGTTATGAAGATAAAAAATGTCTTCAGACATTGCCAAATATGCCTCGGGCGGTGGGGGCGGGGGTGGTTAAAGGTTCAGGATATCACTCCTGACCCTAAGGCATGACAATGCCTATAAAGTTAGCTCTGCTGTATGGGTTCAAACTCTGATCTATAAAATGCATTGTGAGATTATTATAGAAATTCAATACCAAAAATAGCTAAGCAGATCCTACATGTAGAATTTACAAAAGTACTAAGTGACATCTGAGTAGCTCAGTCAGTTGAACATCCAACTCTTGACCTCAGCTCAGATCCTGATCTCAGGTTTGTGAATTCAAGCCCAGTGTTGGGCTCCACTCTGGGCATGGAGCCTACTTAAAGAAAAAGAAGAAAATACTGGAAAAGCTCCCCTTGAAAAAAGCATGTCTGATTTTTTTTCTCCTAGCATTACTTTGGTTTGGCATTGTAGAAAGATGTACCTAGAAAGTAGAACTTCTTATTAAGCCATTTTGGTCACTAATGTTTTAATTATAGTCTGGAAACAGAATTCAGGACCACAAGAAAGACCAAAAAAATTTTTAACAGGGAGAGAGTAAGAAAATTCCAGAACAAGGGAAGAAGGCTCTGTAGTACGGAACTCTATTTATTTAAGGAACTACGTAAGATCTTTGACTATGGTGAGAAATAGAGGTTGAACATCTGAGGGAAATTCCATTTGTTAGCATTGGTTGTGCACAGTAACACAAACTGATGAAGAAATAAAACTGAAATAATCAATTTAAAATAATATGACAAATTTCAACCAAGATTAAATAACTAATTTCACTGTTATTATGATCTGGGCTAATGTGGTTCAAATTTTTAAATAATTGAAAGTTAAATTATCAAAAGCTAACAGGAACTTGGACAGAAGAGTCTTGGTCAGTCTTGGTCAAGCCTGAAATACTTTTTAAATCTACTTTTAAATTAACTCCTCAGGTATAGAAATGTTTTTTAAATATCTTCTTAAGTCTTTTAGGATTAAAAAAAAATTCTCTTTTTTTTTTTTCTGGCAGTTGTTAAATTCTCAGATTTAATGTTACAAAAGAAGAGTGATTGTGCCAGAAGGACCCGTCACTGTTATGAAGAGAGAAACCAACAGTGCTAGCTCAAGTCTTTTGGTAAGTCAAAAATAAGAGTTTTTAGACAGATAACTTAAACCATAAATAGACTTTACAAATAAAAAAGCATACAATGTATTCTATATTTCTTTCTCTCTAATAAAGACATTCCAACATTTGAAATATGCATGGTTCCTGTGATTTAAATCCATCTTCCGATTATAAATAGTAATTAAGAGAACTGGTATAAATACTTCTACGTGTACATATCATTTGAAACTTTATTCCAGCTTCTGGAGTAATTTAAGTCTTCTCAACTTCTACTTTTGTAATAAAGCTACATTCAAGGAACAAAATCTATTAGTTTGAGTTTCATTTTCTATTCTCATTCTGAAAATGATACACAAATAAATTACAACAGAACCAAAAGGAAGATGTTAATTGAAATTTTTAAAAATTCACTTATGTCTTAGGCCTACACATGAATTCTCCATTCTCTAAAATTATGCACTAGTCACAATTATACATACTTAAAATTCTTAGCCTGACATCTGAATACAAATTAACAAACCAAAAAAAGATTTGCCTTCATTTGTTTCAAAGACTCTTAAAATAAGCTCTTGTTTGATAGATGTTACTTTTACATGTTTGCATTTTATACTAGAACTTCAAAAATGATTTTCAACCAGAAAAAAAAAAAGGCTCATCCATCAGTAATACAGATTGGGGTTTTGAGTCTGAGAAGCAAACTGTGTATACAGCCCAAGTTCTCAAGAATCCATTAACAGAGGATCTTCGTTCATCTGCCAGAGCTGACTCTTAAAGAAACTGTATTAAGAAATAGAGCAGAAAAAGAAATGTGCAGGAGCTTCTTGCCAAACCCCTGGCAATGTGCATATTCTTTAAAGTCTCAGCATTTATTTAGTTGTATTTCCAACTGTTTATTTAATCTTTATTGATTTGTGTTTAATTCTCGGGAACAGGAATGTATCTGTGACTTCAGAGAATTTTCCTGGTGTGCTAAAATGGCCTGTTTACTTTCCCTTGCTAATTCTTTTGCCTCATTAAGGATTTAGAAGCTTGCAAGGCCTGAAATAGTCACCTGGAATACTGTACCCAGGGGAATGGATAACATTTTCTTGATGTGTATCCTATTTGAATTGTAAAAAGAACTGTTTTTGTTTTATTTGGGTTAGCACTAGTCAATTCTATTGCTTGTCGCCAGAGTTATAAAACCAGGGGCTCTGAAGACATTCTATAGGACAGGGAAAATGAGCCAGAGAAAACATGGGTTGGCATGTTGTGACCATCTGAATACCAGAGGTAGTAGAGCAAAGGTAGTTTGATGGCATGGTGACAAAATAATCAAACTCAAAATATCTCAACCACATTATCTCCCAATTCCTGGTCCCCTAAAACAATAAAGCCGTAGTCATTAAGTCTTGTCAATCATGCCTCAAAAATGTGTCCAATGAGCCCTCGCCTTTCCCTTTTCATCGTTGTTACCTAGCTTAAGGCTTGATTCCTTTCCCAGACACAAGTTATGACCGTCTCCGCCTTCAGCCTATACTCTTGCTTCACTAGATTATTTGCATGAACAAGAAACACCATGTATTGTTTGGTTGTTCCTTGAATTCAGACTTTGTTCCCTCTACTCACCCTTCAAAGCCACCCATGCCTCATACTTCTAGTAGAATTCTTCTCTTTTTAGCATCCTCCTAGAAATAGATTGGGATTGATAACACACCATTACTTTAAGCATTATAATTAGATGAAGATAATTTGTATTTCCTCTATTACTCAAGGTTTTCTATTGATAAAAGGCTTGTCTCATTAAACTTTCATATCCAGCACCTGTAACAGTGTCCAGCATCTGATTCATCCTCAATAATGTAGTTTAAATGATAAGTGATCACAGAACAACTGGTCAAACAATAAAGTGTTCAAAATTAGCAATGAGGTGAATGTACCCATCAATAATTTATAAAGGAATTCATTTGATTTCAGCATCTTTTGTAATCTTTTTCCATGCTTTACAACGTCTTCATAAGCTAAAGATCAATTCATGTTAGAAGGAAGTTAAGGAAGAAAGTGAGTTGAAGTAAAATTTTTAGCAGATGTGCATAATCAACTATCAGTTCCCCTCTTCTTTTTTTAAAAGATTTTTTATTTATTTATTCATGAGAGACACAGAGAGAGAGGCAGAGACACAGGCAGAGGGAGAAGTAGGCTCCCTGTGGGGAGCCCGTTGAGGGACTCCAACCCTGAACTCCAGGTTCACACCCTGAGCTAAAAGCAGAGCTTAACCACTGAGTCACCTAGGTGTCCCAGCTCCCCTCTTCTAAAGAGTGAAGTTCCTGTATCTTGTGTTTTATTTCACCTCAGCATGCAAATGAGTGCTCATCAAGGAAACAACTTCACTCAGCATTTGAGCAGTGTCACAAAGACAAGCTGCTAACAGGAAAAATTAATAGAATTCACTTCTGAATGTTAAGTCTGCTCTTACTTCATATTGACTCTTATTTCCCTAAATATAAGAGCTTCCCATATGCCATTTATACTTACAAATTTCATCAAGAACAAGAAATATCAGTTGGCTAGAGCTATAATTATATTTTCTTTTCCTCAACATGATAAGAAGTACTCTGATACCTCTTTATGGGTTCTTTTCTACTTGCTATACATAGGAAGTTAGAGACCACAAAAATCACTTAAGTATTTACAGTGCCTATAAGTATTAGTAATATTTCATATTTAATACTCTTATAAATGTGATATATATTTACCCAATTAAATATTACTAGAGCCTACTTAGTTAAGAATTAGTTTTAGCATCATTTTACAGATGAGGTAATTAAAGAGCATAAAGGCTCAAATGTTTGGGCATGATTACACTAGGAAGTGTCAGAGCCTGGACTCAAACCCTGTCCATGTTATGAGGGGAAGAAGGAGGGAGAAGGGAAAAATGCTATTAAGCAATTCAGCCAAATTTTATTATTCAGTAACAATATATACAATCTTTAAATGTTTTTGTTCTTTCTGTATATCAACTGTCCAGTGTATATGTATGTGTGTGTGTTCATTTATGTTTTACCTTGAACAATCTAGAATCTTTCCTCCAGGATAGAGAAATATAGAAAATATACAAATACATTTTGAAGTGGAAAAGAGTAAAAAATAGCGTTAAGGATTCTGGAACTCTTAGAAATGACAGGTCTAGATATCAGGAGATTAAAGAAGAGTAACCACAATTTTTAAAATTATTCTGGGAACAAAGGGGAATCTCAGTACACTGATATTTAAATTCTCAGTTTCAGTGGAGATTGGGTTTTCATGAATGCTGGGAGCTTCCTCCATGAGCAACGAAACCCAAGCATCCCCTTCCTTCAGCTTATGTCCTCAACATAACTGAATTATGACTGATCATCTTAGGATGAAAATGACTATTACAGAACAGGAGATGGGGTGCGGTGAGGGGGTGGCTAAGGAAAGGCCTGACATGTAGCTTGTAAAGTGCAGCAGCTGTGGCCTGTTTTCACGAATATCTGACATGTTTCTTTGGCCACTTGCCAAATTGAGCTGTACCCAGCACTTCTCCCATCCTTCCTGTGCCTCCAGGATCCTTTGTAACTGCTACTTGAGACTCCAGCCCACTCCAAATCAATCCTCTCGGTTCCTTCCTCCCCGTAATGTGCAGGCATCCCGCCTTAATTAATTAACCCAACACCAACTGCATTCAGGACCTTCCCACACTTTGCCCCTCCATGCAGCCCAGAAACATCAGCACATTCCTTACTTCATCACTTGTCAACTCCCTTTCTGTTAAAGACCAGTGTCCCCTTTCCCTGACCTGGCCTCTGATTTGATCTCACTTTAAAGTATCCCACTTTAAGAGACAGTAACAAATGCTGCCTTTTTCCTGTTTGGTTTGTTTATTCACGTTCACCAGACCTATTATAATTAAAGACCGAGGGACTTGGAAGAAGAGCCCAGGAAGACACTTTATGCACTTGATATGTAGATAAACTCAATACTGGATTTGTCATGAAGCTTTACTTTGCCTATTACTAAATATGTGACCTTAGATGAGTTTCTTAGGTTCTTGTAATTCATTCAAGTGCTTGCTGAGCACCCGTATCTGTGCTAGGTTCTATTCTAAATGCTGGTGCTGCAATTTAAAAAAATAACAAAAATGTAAAATTACTTGCCCTCAGTGAAGCTTATATTTTAGAGAGGGATATGACCATTATTAAGTAGATGAGTCTAACCATATACATAGGTATCCAGGAAAAAATACAGCACATGAAGGAAGGATTAGAAGTGTCAGACTAGGGGGTGGGGGAAAGGTAGCAACTTGGAATGGAATAATCAGGAATCCTCTGATGTTGTGCTTGACTAGCCCTAAGGAAGTGAGAGTGTGAACTATGTGGATATCTGGGAAGAAGTATACCCAGCGAGTGCAAAGGCCCTTAGTCGAGAGAACCTTCCTGGAGTGTTAAAGGACCACAGAAATTCAGCTATGGCCAGTGGAGAGCTAGCAAGTAGTAGGAGGTGATATCAGAGTAACAGAGAACTTCTATGTGATGATAGAGACTATGGAATTTTCTTTGATTGAAATGTTAAGTTACTAGAAGCTGACTTACCTCTAAGAAAAACCTCAACTAATCCCTCTGTAAAATGGAAAGAAAAAAAAAAAAAACCACTGTGTGGTTAAGACCAGACTTCTGCTGGAAACCCTGTGCCACCCCTGACTAGCCATGCGACTTTAATTTTTTAACCTTTCTAAGCCTCAATTTTCTCAGTTTAAGGTAGAATTGGAAGTAGTTCCTACTTTCCAAGATCTTTTTGAAAGATAAAGGATGCACACTGTCAAGGTGCTTAGCACAAAGCTTACCATATGGAAAGGCCCAGTACTTGCTAACGTTCTCAGGCCTCCAAGGATCAGGGGACATGACGTATGCGGAGTATGTGGTGTGTCGTCCAGCATAGCAAGTACTTATTTGTCATCCCAGTGTTATCAATGACTAACCCATTGGCTGTTTTGAAATAACTTTGTACATTTAAATTTTTCACAATATCACCCTTTAAAAAAGTGTAGCAAAAGTTCATGGATAATTTCCAGATATCTCAGATGGTCAGTGGAGTCCTACTCAGGCAAAATGCCTCACTAGGCACTGGAGCCATATGTACCCAGGTGAAAAGGAATAGATATATAGAGATAAAGATGATAGATTGATTGATCAATGGATAGTTGACAGACTCTTATCTTACACAAATATCTTTAAATCTATATAACTTCTTTAAAAGAAGAGAAAGAGTTAAGTGAGACAGTTTTCTATGTTTTCTAACCCCTGTTGTGATGGAAAATAAGGATGAATGGTCTCCTGAAAGAATGAAATGTGAATCATCAACTCCCTGGTCACATACCAGATCTGAGACCTGCTCTTGTCCATTGCCATGATGCAGTGACTCCACGCCTTTGGTTGCAGTTGGGGGTTTTGGAGGCACAGTGATTCTTCACAACCCTGTTCCACTACCCAAAAGTTACTTGGCTCATACCTCATTTCTTTCTGAGAGGTCAGATCTCACCTTGTTCTCCCTTACCCACCACCACTACCACCCCCCGTCCCCCACACACACTTCCAAAACAAGCACACATCCCCAAAGTCTATGTCTTTTCGCAAGTTCAATGACATAACTTAAATGTGGTTTACTAGCCCTTCACAAAGAGAAAAGGAAGATTAATGTAGAAGCTGCAGGAGTAAGTCCTGGTTTTTTCCTGCCCTTCACACATCACTTTCTTGAAGGACAGACAAAATTTCATGTTTTTCTTCTCATTTTACCTAATAAAAAAAACATGGATGTCCTCTTAAAATTAGCTGGGAAAGTATTGTTGTCTTATTGTTATTTTTTTAAAAAAAGTTATTCTTCACAGGGCCAGGTATATACTTGTAGTAGACATAAGCACTAAAAAGATTTGGATGTCTTTCATGTACAATTTAAAATAAAAATAAAGTTAAACTCTAACGACAACAATTTTACCCTGCAAGCAATACAAAAGTTGCAATGTGATGAAATTGAAACCATTTCTTGTTAGACTTCTGTCCTCTATTACTTATTTCCTTCCTCCCTAGCCTACTTCTTTTGGTGCCCTGCTTAGCTGATGCCCTGAGAAACCCATATTTATCTGGTGATGAATCCAGCCCTAAATCTGTCCTACCAATGCTGGTGCTCTAGAAAGTTCCCTTGTTGACTTTTCCTCTAGCAGTGATCAATTATATTAAAAATCAGTTAAATTATTTTGCTTATTGTAACTAAACCTATCAAACCATCAACAGAGGTAAATAATGGCAAAGAGAGAAGTGGCAGTTAGGTCTTTACGAGAAAGGGATGCATGATTAGAATAACAAAATACAAAACATCGAGAAATCAGGTGTACCCTTTTAAAATGCTCCTTAGGAAGGGCACAGTTAGAAATATTAATTTCAGGGGCATTTTATACTCCTGGGTGTATTCTATTTTGTTTAAGTTTTTGCTTGTAGGGACAAGAAGAAAAAAATGGAAACATAGAAGACAAACACTTCAATTGTCTTTCTCCTCCCAGTTGATTTAAGAACACTTGAGAAGAAAATGTGGTTTCACATCAGAGGTTAGGATCCATTGTCTCCATTTTTCCTGAGATACTCCCAAGCTGTGAGTGAGATGTGGGAAGGAAGGAGGGTAGCAGCTCTAACTTGAAAATTCACAGTTTCTCCTTGACTTCCAGTTTAAGTAGTCTTTTTTGCATAAACACTGGGTGCTGTGGGTTTTATTTTCTATTTTCTGCCAAGGCAGGTTTTTTCTGATTCTACCCCTCTTCTCTTATCCTCCAGAGGGCGCCATCCACACAGGGGACTCGTTGAGAGCCTCTAGGTTTGCTTTGGGCCCTTGGGCGGGAAAGGAGCTGCCTTGCAAATGAGCCAGACACCTTTGTGTTGTCGGTGGCCCCTTCTTCCGGGGCACGACTCACGATTCACGTCTGTCCTCTATGGAGTCGCGCCTCAATGGGGTGCGCCGTCTTCATGCTCTGACTCCCCAGGAGCACCCGTCGCCTCTCCACGGGCAAAACCCACCAACCTGCACACTCCTCTTGTGATCAGCTCTTCCTGGACCTGGAATTTCTACTCCAGGACAGCAGCTGGGACACAAATGTTCCATACTCCTACGCCCTTTATCCACTCCTCCTCCTGTTACCTTCCAAAAATGGAACTTCCCCCCTCTTGCTGCAATCTGACCTTTACCTCCTTCCAAGTAGCTTTGGTCAACCTCTTTCCTAAATCATGAAGATGAG
Source organism: Vulpes lagopus (assembly GCF_018345385.1). Classification (NCBI taxonomy): domain Eukaryota; kingdom Metazoa; phylum Chordata; class Mammalia; order Carnivora; family Canidae; genus Vulpes; species Vulpes lagopus. Next base: position 83,900,754 of record NC_054825.1, read on the forward strand.
TGAGGAGCAGGGAGAGAAAAATTGACTAGCGAATAAGGAAACATTAATTGGGAAATATTTCCAAAATATCACATATGTTTGCATGAGTAGAGTACTGATTGCCTATGCTATGATGTCACAGGCTATAGGTACTATGCTGGGAGTACCCTGAGAAGAAGGCTGCTTCTATTCTGGTTTTGAATCCTCAAAAGATACAGGGCACAGCCAGGTACTTGACATAGAGTATCATAAATATCAATTGATAATTGATAAATAGTGACCTAGCTCAAGACTTGGATGAGAGTTTTCATCTTTATGTTTTTACTTCTCTTTGAACTTGACTCTATAGTTGAGTACAGCAGACAAATATCTCATTGAAAATCTTTATAGATAACCCCATTCATACATACAATACAAATATTAGTAAGGCTATGCTAGCTAAAGCATCTGACTAGGTTTTTGATTGTCAATAGCAACATGGTGAAGCATTTTGCTTTTTAAATTTTTTAAAATATTCCAGAGAAATCTGTTAAAATAATTACAGCATCCTAACATCCATTGTTTTGGCTTAAAACTTCAGAAATTGATTGCTTATAGTTCTGAAGGCCAATAATCTGAAATCAAGGTGTCGGCAGGGCCATACTCTCTCTGAAGGCACGAGTGGAGCATCATTCCTTCCTGCTTCAGGCTGCCAGTGAGTGCTGGCAATCCTAGGCATTCCTTGTTATGTGGCTCCATAACTCCAAATTCTGCTTTCATCTTCATGTGCTGCCCTTTGTGGCTGTGTCCAAATTTCCCTGGTTTTATAATGACATCAGTCATTGGATTAGGGCCCATCCTTATCCAGTATGACCTTATTTTAACTTAATTATACCTGCAGAGACTCTATTTTTAAATAAGGTCACATTCACAGGTTCTGGATAGACATGGCGGGGGGAGCACTATTCAACCCAGTATAACAACTATACTTGGGGATTTTGACACTCCAGTTTCAGGAAGTGACAGAATGAGTAGACAAAAATCAATACGGATGTATCAACTAACTTGACCTAATTGACATATGTAGAACACTATAAATAATAACGGCAAAATGCAAAATCTTTTCAAGTGCACCTAAAATACTCACCAAAATGGGCCATACAAAAACCAAGTGATACTCAAATTCAAAGGGTTGAAATCATACAGAGTATGTTTTGTAATAAAAATGGAATTAAAGATGTAGTATGTGTGTATATACATATATATGTATATATGGAATGGAATATTACTCAGCCATCAGAAATGATGAATACCTACTTTACATTGACATAGATGAAACTAGAGGGTATTATGCTTAGCGAAATAAGTTAATCAGAGAAAGACCATTATCTACGGTTTCACTCATACGGGGAACATAAGAAATAATGAAAGGGACCATCAGGGAAAGGAGGGAAACTGAGTGGGGAAAAACTAGAGAGGGAGACAAACCATGAGAAACTCCTAACTCTGGGAAACAAACAAAAGGTTGTAGAAGGGGAGGAGGGTGGGCGGATGGGATAACTGGGTGACACGCACTAAGGACGGCACTTGATGGGATTAGCACTGGTTGTTATATTATATGTTGGCAAATTGAATTTAAATAAAATATTAAAAAATTAAATTAAATTTAAAAATAGAATTAAAATAGAAATCAACAATGAAAGACCTGTAAAAACCCCAAATACCTAAAAACTATGAACACACTCTAAATCACACATTCTAAATAATTTTGGAATTATGCAACAGGATTCTAAATTTCTTCCATGTCCAAGATAGGAATCACAAGGAAACATTTTGAACTGAATGTTACTGAAGACATAAGTGATGTAACATCCATTCTTCTTTTTACAAACTTACCTAGAAAATTGGCATGTCATGAACATTTGAAATAAAAAAAAAACTGTTAAAGGGATGAGGTAAGATAGTCTTACCAACTGCAGTTAAATAAGCTACTTTTATATCAATTACTTGCTTTGGACATGCTTTTATTCCATTAAAATATTGACTCCTAAATGTTAGCACATCTACCTGCATCCTATAGAATTAAACTTCCCTGTAGACAGAAACAACCAAGATTTCCATGCTTTTAGCTAATCAGGGAAATCTTAAAGGAAGTTTTAGAAAAATAAAAAATGTATATTCAATAGCATGTAAGTGCATACATACATAACAATACCATATATAAAATGTAAACATATAAATTTGTCATAGGGGTTCCTAACCTATGATCCATGAGCCTAGGAGCATGGTGAGCCTCCATGAACATTCAAATTTTGTAAATAGAAAAATTTTGTGCATCTCTCTCTACTGTTTTCCTTTAATTCTTGGAGGAATCCATGAACTCAAGACTTTAAAAAACAATTTCAGGGATGAAAGTATATTTCAATGGTATTCTTTACTCCTCATGTTCTCTTCTCTCTGGTAATGTGTTAGGTTCTTGGTCTGTTATTGACGTTTTGGATGTCCAAACTGGCAAACATTGCAAAACATCGTGAATAATCCTTCTAATGCAAAGAATGACCAGATGTGACAACATAACACAGCCCTGTTTGGGACTCTTGACTTGTTTAAAATTTAAGTAGCATTACATCTCTTTACAGAACTGGCTTAGAATAAGCATGGAAACAGCTTTTATGCTGTCTACAAGGCCAAAAGATTAATGTAAGTCTGCACATTTTTTATTTGAAAGCATTCACAAATGACATGCAAGGCATAAACGCTGTCCAAGAGCCACAGCTAAGCACTGTGTTAAAGAAAAATAATAATAACACTGTATTTTTTTTTGAGCCAAAAACTATTTAGGAATCAGTTCATTATTTCTCAATTATTAAATTAAGAATAAAACCAGGAAAAAATACATTTAGCAGGATGTGCTTAAATATTGCCTTCCAGTCTAACAGCCATGACAATTTTGAAAATCCAAATACAATTGATCAACAGCCTATGTAAACAGTCAGGCAGGACTGAAGAGGATACTCCTATTTATATTAATAAGAAATTGTGCTGGAGGCAGCTTGGTGAGATACTGAGAAGTAACAATAATAAAATAGTTGTGTATGAGGAACAATGATTCTACACACATGTTCTGAATGCTTCTGTTTAGATTAATGTTTTCCTGCAAATAAAACTAGTTATCATCTAGTTCAGGTCAAATAATGTAGCTCCAAAGATGAATCTGCAGTAAGCAAGGTATTTGGTCACTGACAGCCAAGATATGAGAGTTATTCTGGGAAAATATTAAATGAGCAAAACGCTTCGGAATCTAACTACAGCACATATAAAAGTTTTAACCCGTGTGACCATGGATAATGAAACTTCAAAACAAATCCAAATTTAATGTCTTCAAGGTATAAGTATCAACATTATAGAGCATGGAAAAAGCATGTACCTTATTTGATATTGCATTTAAATTCAAATGGTTCTCCTCGGGGATCCCTGGGTGGCGCAGCGCTTTGGCGCCTGCCTTTGGCCCAGGGCGCGATCCTGGAGACCCAGGATCGAATCCCACGTCGGGCTCCCGGTGCATGGAGCCTGCTTCTCCCTCTGCCTGTGTCTCTGCCTCTCTCTCTCTCTCTCTCTCTCTCTCTCTCTCTCTCTGACTATCATAAATAAAAATTAAAAAAAAAACAAAAAAAACAAATGGTTCTCCTCTGAGTAAAACATTCTGACACTCACCCTTCATTCTGATGCTAACATTCATATTGGAATCCACATCCATCTTGGAAGGTCCAGTAAAATGTTCATGAGTAGATACCACTAACAATCTTGATCATTTGTTTTCAGGAGGGGGGCATCTGGAAATGATATCACAACCAACACATCCTATTTGAATCTAAAGGTCAAGATTTAACAGCGCATTTTTCCCATTATGTGCTTTGTTTCAGGTTCCATCAGAAGTGTAGTTAATTTATTAATGTCTGTATACATGAACAAAAATGGAATATTTACAAGTTCAGGGGAAAAGACACTTAGAAGGCAGCGTCACCTTCTCCTGCTCTCCAAAATTGGTCTCAAGGAAAGTCCCAAGGACAGTGTTATCACTTCTGCTGCTTTTTCCTCCCTGGCCATTTGTGTATCATAGACCTCACAAACCCACATTCTCAAGCTATGTTTCCTTACTTGGTCTGATTCTAAGTACTTCAAACTGTGGTTGAGGCCCATGTGCTTCTCCCATTCTTCAGTGGTGATGGGAATGACTTAAAAGTATGAGGAAGAAAACTGAGGCATTCTGAGAAATGATGTTTCATCATTAAGGAGGAATCACACCCTCACAGTTTCACTATTTTCGACTAGTATAAGAAGTTACACACTCAAGAGTCTGCGGGGCCTGGTGGTTCATAGGAGGTGAGTGGAGAATAGCTGTGTGGTCCTCCTAGAAGGGGCAATCACTATTCCACTTCACCTGTCACTTTATGAAAAGAACACTTTGGCTTTTCAAGGTTATTTGCAAGACAACCTAGATACCTTAATTTTTATGTGAGCACTCCTGTTTGCTAATTGCAGACACTAATTCCAAGTTTCTTAACTGTTGTGGAGGATTGCAGGCCAGACACAGCAGCAAATGAATGTTACACACGTCTTTTCCAGGAAAAGATCCTGGAAAAATATCTTTTGAAACCACTGTTGCCATTCTGCCATGTGAAGTTGAATGAGTAATCTCATCTATAGGATGGGTGGGAAGGCTGCCCTCGCAGAAACTTCTTTAGAAAAATGACATCATGGGATGTCTGGGTGGCTCAGTGGTTTGGCGCCTGCCTTTGGCCCAGGGCGTGATCCTGGAGACCCGGGATCGAGTCCCACATCAGGCTCCCTGCATGGAGCCTGTTCTCCCTCTGCCTGTGTCTCTGCCTCTCTCTCTGTGTGTGTGTCTCTCAAGAATAAATAAAAAAGAAAGAAAGAAAGATAGAAAGAAAAAGAAAGAAAGAAAGAAAGGAAGGAAGATGACATTATACCAATGAACTTTTTTTGTAGCCTGCCTTTTTAGTTCATATATTTATTGAAGAAATATTGATTCTTTAAAAAAGCATACATGCAATTCTTATAAGATTCATTGCAATTCACTTTATCCAACATAAGCATAAATATGTCGAATTTTCAGGAGTACAGGATTGATGATCAAAGGAAAACAAAACAAAGTGCGGGGATGCCTGGGTGGCTCAGAGGTTGAACACCTGCCTTTGGCTCAGGGCATGATGCTGGGGTCCTGGGATCGAATCCTACACCACACTCTTTGTGGGGAGCCTGCTCCTCCCTCTGCCTATGTCTCTGCCCTCTCTGTGTTTCTCATGAATAAATACATAAAATCCATAAATAAATAAATAAATAAATCTGAAACCTACAGAAAAGCTGCAAATACAGTATTAAAAATTTTTTTAAAAGTGCAAAGCAACCCTCCCCCCAAAAATAACACCTTTCCTCAAGCCACTCGTTGATTGTATGATAGAATTTTTTCAAAATGTTAAGAAATCTAGGATTATTACCCTGTAACAAGAAAGCCTTAGAAATTTAAAATGAAAATACAAAAAAAAAGTACACTCATTATATCAGGAGTCATGTGATTTAGCTATAAGAACAAGATATTGGAGAATATTAAGTTGTTAGTCTGAAAAATGAATCAAAAGAGATGAGAGAAAGGCAGGAGGCTCACTGCAACCAATGCTGAAAATTCTATAGTGCACATGTGATTGGAACAAGAAAAAATAAATATAATTCATTTAAATCTATAATAAATACATTGATCCATTATATATTAATATATTGCAGTATATGTTAATAATATAACGAGTCAAATCCAGGTATTTCAAACTCTTTTCTTTATGGAACCTCCTACTAGTTTAATATATAATTAATTATAACTTTTTAAAATTAATTTAGGATTCAGCAATGGTATAAACTTCCATTCATGTTTTTCTAGGAAATGCTCCTTAGTGAAATAAGTGACCAACACACTTATTCATAGCTGAGAAGTAAGAACTCACTCAACATTCTGGAAGGCTATAGGTTTCTTGGGTCTCCCTCGATTCTGTGGCCTTCTCTTGACCAAAAAAACTGACTCTGGTACAAAAACACATAGCCAGGAGAGAGTGTTACTAAGCGAATATGAAAAATATGTGTACAGTACAGCAAGACAGTGAATTGTTTTTCTTAGAAAAAAACTTCTCTCTCTGTCAGCATCTCCAAATACTAATACAGATTGTGTTCCCACATTAGTTTTCTTCTTAGATTCTGATTTGAATAAAATTTACATTTTGCTTTAAAAACAAAACTTTGTGGCAAAACATATATCAGTGGAGAGAAAATTTTCAATGGACTCTGAGTTATGTGCAGCAACACTGGGTTCCGTTACTATAACACAAGAGATCCACAGGGGGGGAAAAAACATTAAAGTTGCTGTTACTTGTCTTATACTAATATTTGAAAATTATTAGGTCAACCTGAAGCTGATACAGCCACCCATATTTTCATTTTGCTGCTTGCATACAAGCCACTGGTAAATCTCTTTCCTGCTGAGCATCCTGTTCCCCATTTCTGAGATTGAATAAATAAAATTTATGAAATTATCTTGTAATACGGATGCTCCCTTTTCCCAACCCACATATTCTTATAAAAATTTAACAAGGAAATTTAAAAACATCTTGTGAACATTGTTTTTACAAAGCAACTGTTAGTTATAAACAGTCTTTTAGGTCTCAAGGAGGTTTAAGATACTTCAAAGACTTGGTCTAAACCCCCTAAATCCAGGTTGCTCTCATGTATTTTCTCAAGCATGGTATGTTAAGTTTAATGCTTAAATTTTTTTTAAGTGTTTTGTTATGCCTTGAAAAAATTTAAACGAGTCTCATTCTCAGAAGCAGACATTTCTGGAATTTACATTTTTGCTAGTTCCTTTCTTTTCAAGAGATAAAGAGACTGTTTTGCCTATTTTCACTGTTTTTATACAAACGTCTTTGAACTCACTTAAGTAGTAACACATCTCATCAGCCCAAGACATATATATTAACATATTTTGATGCATGTTAAAAAAAGAATTCCTCATGACCTGGTTTTGTAGATGGTCTTCTTGGTTACTTTTCTTATCAGGAAAGAGGCTGAACTGTTTTCTTTTGGTATATCCTATGTGTCAGTGGCAAGAAAAAAAACAAATAAAGGCCATCTTGATCATTATTAGAGATTTCTGCAAATATTAACCACAAGCATCATGCTAATCTGAAATGCTCAGTTAATATTCAGTGGTACATAGCTCAACTTTTGAAATTCTGACTTGAATAATTTATAAAAGTATGCATAATGGTGAATATTTATTTTTAAACTAAAAATCATGCTGCATGTTTTTTCCCCTAAGCTTTAGGTGATAATGTAGGTCAGGTTTACCCTGGAAGGTTTGGATTATTTGGGGAAAAAATTAATAATTTTTGAGGGCAGCATTTTTTACTTCACAAGAAAGATTCAGTTAGACCAAATAAATAATTCCTCAGCTTTTCACTGTTCTTTGCCCTAATAAGCAAGTACTATAAGCAACAATAATTTGTTTCTTGTTTCAGTACAAATTTCAAAATGTTTACAACCAAGAAGAACACAGATAATTCTTTAAAGGTTCATTTCCTCTGAAATAAAACAACATGTAACTTTTACCACTGGTTGGATGTATTCCCCTCAGCTTCAAACTTGGAGAATAAAAGAAGCAAATGTTTGTTCAATTTGTTATAATGCCAACAGTATACAATGCAAAATAACAGAAACTTTAAGAGACCTTCATTTGCATGCCTCTTCTGCCAATGAGATGTGGATCTTCCCATTAAATGTATAATATGTAGGAAGTGATAAATGCTCAACTGGACACTGAACAATCATCTTTAACAAAAATAACCTTATTATGAAATTTATTCAGAATTGAATCATGGCTGTAATTTTTCCTTGCTTTGTGCTTTCTGCATTTAAATTTTTTTCCAAAATGAATGAAATGCACCTATTAAAAAAAGAAGTAAATTTGAATCATGATTTCTCAAGTCCCAAGAACTTGTGGCTGATTTAAACATTATCAATTTCTGGCCCAGCTCTGGAACATACAGAGACATTAATAAAAACAAAAGGCGTAAGATCTCCCTCCCCTCAGGGGAAAAATATTTTAATTGGTATTTAGTTGAAATTTCATAATAAATTGCTGCTAAAAGAATGCTGTACTTATAGTGAAAACTGAATTTATTCTGTCTCTCATTACATAATTAACTCTGTAATAATATTCTTTTTTATTTCCTACTAACAATCCTAAATAACAATCTTTCTTTTGAGCCCTTACATGCCAAGTATTGTTAGTTACTAGAAAGTAGCAAGTTTAAATTCTTTTTAATTTTGGCCTGATTAGATCTAAATTCTGCAGTCATGAAGTCTCTTGAATCCTTTGTGCTTTTTTCCAGAGCCACCAGTAGCTTTATAATTGAGCTTCTGAATTGGCTTTCTGACATCGAATTGTAATCCAAATTCTGTAACTCTGGGAGAGAGGACTGTTTCTGATTCTTTCTTTTGTGGTGAGTTCTTTCTAGTCGTTTTGCTCAGTGCAGAGTGGCTGAAAACAAGTTGTACTTGTTAGAAGTGCAAACTCTTCTCTCCTTAGCGTTCCAGCTGGTCTCTCTTTAAATCTCAGGCCGAATTCGTAGGTTTTCAGTATGATTTGAAAGTTATCTAGGTAAATTGGTGGGGACAGGTGACTTGGGGACCCTATTTCTCCGCCATCTTGCCCCTCTAAATTCTTTTATAGTCCCTTTTATCTCTCTCTCTCTCTCTCTCTCTCTCTCTCACACACACACACACACACACACACACACACACACACACACATACACGCACACATACCCTGCACAGAATCATATATCTGGGCACATGAAATTATTCAAACAATCATTGACACGCTAGATAGTAAGGGTGTTAGTTAGGCAATGACATTCTACCTGTGATAGCTCAACTCATAAAGTAACAAACAAACAAACAAAAAATACTCTTTATAGTTCTTAAATACTCAGAGCTCAGGTTCCTACTGTGTAAAGATCCGTATTTATCCCAGTTGCTTTGAGTTTTCTCTGTATTTTCTTCAGGACCCAGCCCCATCCATCAATAGAGAATCTCCAAATGACTTATAAAAATGCCTTGAAAATCCCAATGAGATACATGTTTATTTTCCACTCATTCCCTCTTCCTCTCAAAATGAGCCTTGACAACCTTTATATCAAAGTAGCCCAAGATGTTTGTCCAGATTATGATAGTAACTAGTGTTCTTATGGTGCAAGGAGACAAGAGAAGAGGATAAGTACCCTTAAAATGAAATACAAATCACATAACTAGATGGCCAAACACTGCCCTAAATTTCTCCTTCCCTTTTATATAGACAATAGGTGTCTGATTGTATGGTGTATTTCTTGTATCACTTACTCTTTCATTGATTCACTTATCTATGTATCTGCATGTCTGTATCTTTAAAGATATCTATGTATCTTTTTTATGTATCTATATATCTTTTAAGTTTATTTTTTAAATTTATTTACTTGAGAGAAGCAAGAGCTAGAGAGAGCACAGAGGAAGAGGGAGAAGCAAACTCCCTGCTGAGCAGGGAGCCTGACTTGGGGCTCGGCCCCCGGACCCGGAGATCATGACCTGAGCCCAAGGCAAATGCTTAACCGCCTGAGCCACCCAGGTGCCCTTGTATCTTTTAAGTTTGATTGGAAGCCATCCACAGTTCATACAATGATTTTAGGGAGTAATTGAGTGCTACTAATGTCAATATATCTATATGATTAATTACTGTACCCTCTTCTGAGGACAGCTTATCAGGAGGCCACTTGTCCTGCAATATGGAAGCAACATGGAGTTATAAATCTCTGTATAATTAAGAAGATACACATGTTTAGCTGTAAGACGGTCTAAGCTTATGTATACCTACAAAGGGAAGTCAGGTCTCATTTCTTTTGTTACAAAGAAAATTTTCAGAGAATCATTCTACAGTGAAGACTCCTGGGCCTAGGATACGAAAGCACAGTAAATAGTTTGAACATTCTTCATTACATTGAAGCACCTTTCTACAGTATTTAGCAACCACATATTTTTTTGCCCTGTGCAGGAGCACACATGGAAGGAAGCATTTCCAAAGTTCAGGGGGATGTTAGCTTGGCAGGGTTTCTTTCAAAGTGCTAAAGCAGGAAAAGGGAGTCAAACGCTTCGGCCAATAGGATGTCAACTGAGTGGAGTGTCTTCATCTGGACTCCATACCTCAGGAGTTCATGCTGCCGTGTCTAAAACTCCATTCTCAGATCACCAGCCTCACCCAATTCTAAAGCCCTTCTTGCCTACACAAAATTTTTAAAAGGGTCTTCAAAGTAAAGGATAGAGCTTGTGTGTAAATTTAAAACATAGATGCATTTAACCAAAATGATGCAGAAGAGAAAGGGAATCAGAAAGCTCTGAAAGTCCTGTTGAATCTCATTGCTTTAATTCTAAACCTCACATAGCTCAGGAAAATCTGTGTTTTCTTTCAAATAAAGTATAATCACAGATGGGGGCTGCTGAGGTCATAAAAGAATCAATGACTTGGGGGGGATTATGATTATAACACTATTGTCATAGCTGAGCCTGAATAACTGGAATCTATCTCTAAAATTCCCTCTTGCAAATTGAATGAGCTCTCCTTTATTTCCTTGGAAACATACACATTGAGATTTTTACAAAGGTGGTGCTGATGCTGCCAAAGTGGACTTTCTTTTTCTGAATTTTCCACAATGAGTTACTATTTTTTAGAAAGATTTTATTTGTTTATTCATGAGAGACACAGAGAGAGGCAAAGACATAGGCAAAGGCAGAAGCAGGCTTCCTGTGGGGAGCCCGATGTGGGACTTGATGTCATGTCTGGGATCATGATCTGAGCTTCAACCACTGAGCCACCCAAGTGTCCCCAACTATTAATTATTATTAACTCTATAGTAACAATCAGTGGCTCTGTAGTTCACGCTACAACGCAAACCTAAATCAGTTGGAATTCGATTAGTTATATGGTTTCTCAACAGAATCAACTACATCTCAAAGACAGTAAAGTGTTGTGTACTACAGATTATGTTCCATGTAATCTGTGGGTTCCAAAACCTCAGGCGTTTTAGAAGGTGCTAGGTGAGACTACATAGTAAATCTACATGATAAATAATATCCTAAAGCAAAAAGATTTTAATACTATATTTGGAAATTGTATTTAAATACATTATACAAGTTCAATCTCTCTCAAAGGATACCACAATTCAAAAGTGGCCCAGTCTTGAGCAATATTTTGTCTATTTTTAATGGAGATATTCTAAATTCTTAGCTACATAAAAAAAACAAATAGAAGAAACTCAACAACATCAAAATATCAGGGGTGCCTGGGTGACTCAGCAGTTGGGTGTCTGCAAGAGTTCCAGGTTTGAGTCCCACATCAGGCTCACTGCAGGGAGCCTGCTTTTCTTTCTGACTGTGTCTCTGCCTCTCCCTCTGTCTCTGATATCAGACATACCATGTCTCTCATGAATAAATAAATAAAATCTTTTTAAAAATAAAATAAAAACTGCAATAATTTCTAAAGAAAAAAAAAACACATCAAAATACCAGCACTGTGTTGACAGGCAGCCAATAAGTACCTGCTGAGTGAATGTATAATCCTTTGCAGAGAACATTTACAAGTTCTAACAGCTGTCCATTTTCTCTAATATCATACCATCTGTTCTGCTTTGGAAGAATAAGTGTCTTAAAATACAGCTGGAGTCAGGTTCAGCACACCTGCATGTCAGAACACCAGAAGGGTTCAACCTATGCCTTAACAACACATATGATCCTGCAGTCACAGAAATGCCTACTGAGGGAACCAAACCAAAAAAGGCTAAAGAAGCTCTGCTTACCAAATGGAAGAGAGTACTCTGTAACGTGTAAAGTGAATATTCTGGGGAATATAGGAATGACAATAGCAAACAAGCATCCAAGAATTTAGCGTTAGCAGAATCAACAAAAGAAGAAAAAAATATCATCCAAATTTGCATACGGATGGAAAGTCCATAAGCCAATATAGCTAGTCCCTAATACCACACTTCAATATAGGTTAAATTGGCTAACTTTATTAATTTGCCTATCTGCAAACACAACCATTTCCTTCTGTTTTCCAGGCCCCTTTCTTCTAATTGGTTCAAATGAATAGACAAATTAAATACCTCTTTATGCCTACGGTGCTTCTTAGAGATGAATCATATGCACATATCAAGGAAAACAGTTCACAATGGGCAGAAAAACTTGGGTTAGAACTTTCTTTTCCTCAAGATGAAGAGCAAATTTTCATGCTGACACAAAGACAAGCATATCAGGCAGGGCTTGGCACTAGCTATACATGCAAAGCAGGAATGGAGCACAAAATACTTGCACCCGAGTGTCCATAGCAGTATTTATAATAGTCAAAAAAAGAGAAACAACTCAAATGCACATCAACTATGAAGGGATAAATGAAATGCGGTGCATCCATACAATGGCATATTATTCAGCCACAAAAAGAAATGAACTCCCAATCGACGCCACAACATGGTTGAACTTCAAAGACACCATTCTAAGTAAAATAAATCAGTCACAAAAGCCCACATAGTACATGATTCTATTTATGTGAAATTTCCAAAATAGGCAAATCTATAAAGACAAAGTATGTTGGTGGTTGCCTAAAACTGGTGTTGGAAAGAGAGAATGGGAGTGGCTGCTAATGGGAGCTTTGGGGGAGGGGAGGAACATATTCTAGGTTAGATTGCAGTAATATTGGCGCAGTTCTCTGAATATACTAAAATACCTTGAATTGTATATTCTAAATGAATGGACTATACGGTGTGTGAATTATATCTCAATAAAGCTGTTTGTCAGAAAGCGGGGGGGGGCGTGAATAATTATCTGGACTTAGATTTATCTGGAAGCATCATTACTTACTTTGCCACACAAATGAAATTCACTAGAAAATTGCTGTCAGTGCTACTTTTTTTGATAATATGATTCCTATATTTCAAACTATTTTTAAGGGCTTTTTACATCTCTTATTTGAGGAGAATTTGAGAAAGTTACAAAGGGCGACCTCATTTTTAAAAAGTTATGTCAAAGATGGAAAATCCAAAGTGATACAATAGTCACAATTGGTACTACTGTTTTTATCTTAATCATTTGTTCTCCACTCCTTTGTTGTTGCCATTTTTCTGTCCTGATACTATAATAATTTGATTTACCCAAATCAAGCTTTGTTTCCATGCTTGTCAGCATTAACCTGAGGCTAATCATTTACCTTGGGTGTTATCAAAAAAATGACTTCTTTTCAGGTTAATAGTACCAAAAATAACACCGTATGCTCTGTCACCCACCAAAACACTTTGGCGCGAGACTAGAAAACCCGATTGGTTAACTCAACTTGCACACTTTAATTGTGAAATAAATTCCATAATGGACAACTAGGAAATTTAATTTGGGGATCCCGAGGAACTCCCTTGGCTCCCATCCCTCCCTCCTTCCCCCTGAAAAGTTCATGGAACAGTAATTATAACATTGACATTTAGCTCTAATTTGTAGAGCATTTCATATGTTCTCCTTAATATTCTCTTTAAAATCATGCAAGCTTTCCTAGAACCTAGAAGATATTGTCTTTAAGTTATAATTTTCCTATGGCAGATGGATGGCAGATATTTTCTGCCATTACTTTTTGGCAGAAAAACAAAATGGAAAACGTTGTAAACAAGAAATAGCTCAAGCAACAAAAATTATTTATCACCCTTGGCTCCATGAAGAGCCACAAATCTGAAATATGGCAGATTTTTCCCACAAGAAGATTTTACTAACTTTTGCGTACCTTATCTTTAACCACTGTTTAAACCCCATCTCTGACAAATCAGGCAAGGTCTCCAGAAGTGGCTTATAAAATGAGGAAACTCTCTGCTCAGCAGAGTTCCAGAAGTCCATGACCATGAGAGTGATACCACAGTGGAAAAACGTGGAGCATCTGGATCTTGACTGAAAATTAAACCTCAAACCAGCAGAGCTGATCTCAAGGTGTCCTAGGTGACAGAGAAGTTTGGTCTGCGATAGGCTTCCCTCTCTGGCTAGCAACCAAACTGAATTCTGTGAGCAGTTAGAGCTCAGGCCAGCAGCACAAAAGCAGAGCCAAGCAGAAAGTAACTCCAGAGCTATTCCTTACCCTTTTGAAGGACAATTTTCAAGTGAATTTTCAAATAAAAAAACTCAAAATTATCCACTTGTCTCTCTAACAAACTTAAATGTTTAGAAATTAAATAGAGCATATACTTTCTCTTCAGCATTTTATAATGCTTAAGAGCTTTTTACAATAATCATATGCATGCTAAATAATTTATAAAGAGTAAAACTTGAGAAGCATGGGATAGATAAAATTGCATAAGAAAATTCTTTTTTTAAAGAGATTTTGCTTATTTATTCATGAGAGACACACACAGAGAGAGAGAGAGAGAGACAAAGACAGAGAGAGAGAGATGGAAACATAGGCAGAGGGAGAAGCAAGGCTCCCCACAAGGAGCCCAATGTGGGACTCGATTCTGGGACCCCAAGATCACACCCTGAGCTGAAAGCAGAAGCTCAACCACTGAGCCATCCAGGAGTTCCTGCATAAGAAAATTCTTGAAGGCAAACCATAAGTGACTCTTAAATATAGGGAACAAACTGAGGGCTGCTGGAGGGGAGCTGAGTGGGGTTTTGGCATACCTGGATGATAGGCATCAAGGAGAGCACTTGTAATGAGCACTGGGTGTTACATGCAACCAATGAATCACTAAATTCTACCCTTGAAACTAATACTACATTATATGTGAGCTAACTTGAAATATTTTATTACTGGACTAATTGGTTTTTCTTTTGTGAGAAAAAATGTTATAATAATATTTTATTTGTACAAATAAAACGCATTAAACCTTTTTACAAATCCTTAGGAAAAGAAAGTTCGTTTCCCCTTACATTTAACATTTTTCTCAACATCCTGGCCATCTACATTCATATAATATGGATTCTTTTTTTTTTTTTTTAAACAAAGCATCTTTTTTTTAATTTATTTATTTATTTATTTATTTATTTATTTATTTATTTATTTATTTATTATAGTCACAAAGAGAGAGAGAGAGGCAGAGACACAGGCAGAGGGAGAAGCAGGCTCCATGCACCAGGAGCCCGATGTGGGATTCGATTCCGGGTCTCCAGGATCGCGCCCTGGGCCAAAGGCAGGCGCTAAACCGCTGCGCCACCCAGGGATCCCATAATATGGATTCTTACATATGAAATGCAATGATGTCTGCAAATAAGTCCGTTGCAAAAACATGTTACCTATTCAACCTTTCTAGTTTATTTAATTCACCCAAACAGAGAGGCCTGGGTGACTCAGTGGTTGAGCTTGTGCCTTCTCCTCAGGGCATCATCCCGGGGTCCTGGGGTCGAGTCCCACATCTCCCTGAATGGAGCCTGCTTCTCCCTCTGCCTGTCTCTCTGCCTCTGTGTGTGTGTGGGTGTGTCTGTGTGTGTGTGTCTCATGAATAAATAAATAACATCTTTTAAAAAATAATTCACCCAAATAAAATGGTGCTGCTTTCTTTGGAACTTTTTATTTTTTACTTCAATAGTGGTTTCGGAAGCAAATGGAATAATTGGGTTTTACCTTAGATGTTTTATGGTTTGCTTGAAGACCCGCTAGGCCCTTTTACAAAAGCTGCCTGTGGACCAGTCCTGGCCTCCCGTTAATGTGTCACAGAGCCCGGTGCACGCAGCAGAGGAGGCAGAGACGGGCAAGCAACGTGTGAGATAGCAATCATCAGGTCTGTTAAGGAGGTTCCTAATCGTCCAGCGAGGCCCTCCGGGCTCACAGCCATTGCCGGTGTTAGCGCTCGCTAAGCGACAAGTTGATGGGGCAGAAGCTGGGGAGGGAATGACCCTGGGAGCCGAGTCTTGGTTTTACACTCGCCGGTGTCTGTTACAAGTGAATTTCCTCTGGCGCCGGCAGGTATTTTGAGCAGGCGCCCAGAGGGACCCCGGAGGGGAAGGCTTGGAAGTGGCCAAGACGGAGCCCTAAGTTTGGGGATCAAAGCTTCAAAGATCCCAGAGGAAATCGGTAAGATCCGATTGATGAGCCCGAAGGCCTCCAGAGCGAGGCAGAGGACGTTTCGAATTTCCGAGGCTTAGCACCGCAGGGCGAGGCGCGGGGGTGGACAGGTGGGCAGCGAGCAGCGTCCCAGCGGCGCGGTCTTCGCACCAGAACGCGGGGCAGCGCTGCAGGCGGGCCCGAGCAGACCGCAGGCTGTGCCCTGGCTGTGCCCCCGGGCCCGGTGCGGGCACCCCCGACGCGCCCCGCGAACCGGACTGCCACGGATTCGGATTAGTCGCTGTGAAGATCTGGGGAGACCGCAGTCTATGCCATGCGGGGCCTTGGCAGATCGACGGGCCGTGCCCCCGAGGGCGGTGCCCGTGACCGCGCCGTCCTGGGCGGAGAGCCGGGCCCTCCACCTGCTCCCGGCCTACGGCCTAGGGGCGCGCACCGCCCGGAGCCGCTCGCCTCCACCTGCCGCCGCGCTCTCTCCGGGCTCCAGGGGCCCGGCTGCCGCCTCCGGGCCACTCCGGGGAGATTTCCGCTCACCCTCCAGTCGCACCTTCCCCCTGGGTTCCGGGGAGGTCACCAGCTCTGAGACCCGGGGGGTTGCCCTGCAGGTGACCCAGTCCTGAGCCCACACTGCAGGTCCCATCTTGGTAAAAATCGTTTGGTCTGCCAGCGTCCGGGTCATATATCAATGCGGTCGTTTAGAAGTCTTCAGGGCTCTTTTTTTTTTTTTTTTTTTTTTTGAGCACCGATAAATCTGAGCCTGAAATTTAATTCCACTTTATATGAAATAGGACCGTATAATTGTCGTTCTTAATTGAAGATAACTTAGATCCTCGCATCACAAATTCTACCCACAACTATTGCCTTCATAGCTCCTACACCTAACAAAGAACAAACCACCGTCAAATGTATTCTTCCTACATTTCTGAACTTAATGCATTTCTTAGAATTTATTTCTGCCATTAATACGTAAAGTGTTGCATTAAAGTTCTCTACAAAACAAAGACGTCTGTACTAAATATGGGCCGAGAAAGATAAATAGGTAAATTTCTAACTTGCAGTTCAGTCAAAAGGAATCATTTTTGCAACTTTTTGTTGCCTCAGCTTGAAGGTCAACACTACATTATCAGGTAATGCAAAGATGTAAGGCCAGACACCTAAAATAGGTAATTCTGAGAGGAACTGGGACTGTTGATAACAAATTAACCTAATCACTTTGCTTTCAGAATCTGAAACAGCACTTTCTGGACAATCTCTAAAAAATTCTGCATCAAGCAGTGATGTTAATTTCTTTCATTGTCTGCCTTTATGTTGGTTAAAGATCTAAAACTGGGAAGATAATTTGAATAAATTCTTTCTTATTCAGTAAAAGAAATCGGATCCCTTCAGTTAAAAAGATGAAAGTTCAGTGTGTCCAGGAGATGAGGGTTTTAGCCCTTTTGATGGAGACTATTTGAACCTGAAAATTTTGCGTAGCTATCTATCTTGCTAAAAGTCAGGGTGAGATAAAGTGTAATCTGGCTCTGATTTCTGCTGGAAAGAAAACATTGAAATGACTGCTCATTTATCACTGCTCCCCCTCCCCCCTCTTCCACCTTGGTTTAATTGACAATGTAACACTGAGCTGTTTGTGTCTTCCTTAGACTGTTGGAAAGGAAACCAGCCCCTGTGAAGGGAGATTCTAACTTATCAGGGATATTATGTAAAGAAATCATAAAGAAAAAGGTATAGGAAGCAGTTATGAAAACTAAACCATCATCACGAACACTGGAGAACCATCTGAATTCTATGATGATTCACCAAGTTTTTCTTCTTGCCTGAATGCTTGATGAATCTGCATATGTAGATTCTCTCACTAATTGCAGCTACTTAAGAGTTCATCAGCTAAGATACTATTTGTGACACTATTCCTAAACTGATTGCAAGAATACCCTCTCTAGTGACTATAGAAATTAAAATGAACAGATCATTTTTTTTCTAATCCAGATAGTTATTTTAGCCAAAGAAAACTCAGCATTTCCAAATTAAATGAATGCCTAAAATCATGCAAAATACTCCGTAGCCATATATAATACAATCCAATCTCAATAGTAAGATATATATAATATGAAAACAATAATAGGATCTTTTCCGATGGTCTAATTAGTCAAGATTTCTTAACACAGTAATACCCAATTTTGACAAGAATCCAGACAACTACTTCCAAATACTGCTTGAGAATGTATAAATTAGAGCAATCTAAGAATGTCCAAAATTATTATTTAAAAGATGTTAAAATTCATATCCTCTTTAACCTAGCAATTCTATTTCTGAGTATTTATTCACTAGAAATAATTAGGGTTGTACACAAAGATTTTACTTAAGGAATGAATAATCACAATAACAAAAGACTGGAAAGAAATATATATGACATGAAAAAATGAGTTTGCCATTCAATTATATCTTAGAAGAACATTGAATGATATCCAAAGATATTTATAATGTGCGAGATAACGAAGAGATTATTATAAAATCTAATTCCATTTTTTTAAAGATTTTATTTGAGAGAGAGGGAGAGAGTGAGCAAAAATGAGCAGGAGAGGGACAGAGGGAAAGAGAGAAGCAGACTTCCTTCCTGAGTGGGAAGCCTTACATGGGGCTCAATCCCAGAACCCTGAGATCATGGCCTGAGCTGAAGGCAGACTTATAACGGACTGAGCCACCCAGGTGCCCGTAAATCTAATTCCATTTTTGAGAAAAATATACTCATAGAAAAGATGTAATAAGATATATATATATGATATATAAGATATATATATAAGATATATATATATCATATATATATATATGAAGGTGGTTTATCACAGGATGGTGGTATGTGACTTTTTTTGTTCAAAAGTTTTGTAGATGGAAAATAAGACTTTTGTGTCTTCTATCCATATTGCTATTTGAGGTGTTGGCTTTTTTCATATTGGTTTACAAAGTTCTTAATAGATTAAGGATATGGATCCTCTATCATGTAGTTGCAAATTTTTTTTCTATTTTAAATCTGTCTTTTTATTTTGTTTATATTTAAATTGTGTATGTAAAACAGTAATTAGTCTTTCCTTTCATGGCTTTCAGGTTTTGTATGTGTTTGGAAACTCCTCTCCCATCCCCCACACTCTAAAATTATATATTTTGAAAAGTTCTTCACTTTTCTTCTAATAGTTTTATAGTTGTCTCTTTTTTTTCTTTTTAATTTTAAGTCTTTAGACCATTTAGAATGTATTTGGGTTCAAGCAGTGAAGTAAGAATATAGCTTATTTACATTAAAAAATATGTTTTTCTATTGATCTGAAATAACACTCTTTTCAGAAACTAAATTTTCATTTATATTTGGGTTTCTCAGTGCTTTATATCATTCCAGTAATGTATGTGTTTACTTAGGTGTCAATGCACAATTGTTGAAATTAACATACTTATAACATATTTTTATATAAGGCATTATTCCTCCTTTATTACTTTATTTCAAATCTCTTTTGGCAATTGAAGGTCTACTTTATCTAGTTTTTTAAAATCTTCAGTGTATTTGTATTGATGTTACAATAAATTTATTTTTATAGAGAAAATTTATATGTTCAAAATATTGAGTCTTCACATCAAAAACAATGTATAGTTTATAGCAGATTTTTTCCAGTTTATTAAAATGTTTCTCAGAGGGTTTAATACTTCCCAGAGAAATTATATTCTTCTGATTAAGAGTATAGCCTCCTAAGTTATAAGATCTTAAGTAAGTAATGTACACACTCTGTGCCCCCATTTTCTCACAAGTTAAATAGAAATAGTAATAGCACTTTCCTCAGAGAGTTGAAATAAGAATTAAATGAGATTCAGAGCACTTAAAACAGCATCTGACAATAGTAAATGCTCAATATTCCTATTACTAGGTATTACACATAGGTTTTTGATTTTTTTTCCTAAGTATTTAATCCCTTGTTGTTGTTAATGGAAACTTTCCTTCCTTTTTATTTTCTAGAAAGCTAACTTATATTATGAAAATTGTTGGGGTGCCTGGGTGACTCAGTCCGTTGAGCGTCTGACGCTTGGTTTTGGCTCAGGTCATGATCCCATAGGTTCTGGGATGGAGCCCCACATCAGCATGCATCTGCACTCCTTGCTTGGCAAGGGAGTCCCCTTGGTGATTCTCTCCCTCGGCCCCTCCCCCACACCCTGCACTCAAGCTCTCTCTCTCTCAAATAAATACATAAATTTTAAAAAGAAAAACAAATTGTGTACATCAATTTACAAACTGCCATTTTTATTAGTTCTTTTATTTTTTCTATAGCTTTTCAACTGGTTCTCTTCAATTACCCAGGTATATAATTTTATCATCCGAAGACAATTATAAATTGTCCTTCTCCCATGCAGTTTTACTAACTCATTTCTTCCTGTTGCTTGTCTTGGCTAAGGCTTCTAGAACCAAAAAAATAATAATAGAAATGGTATAAATATTTTTGCCCTTAACTTCAGTGAGAACGTGTCTAATGCTTCATCATATGTTTTGTCACATTATATAGAGATTTCTACTTAATTATATCATAGTAAGATTTTTTTTTTTTTTAGAGAAAAAGAGGGAGAGAGAGCATAAGCAGTAGAGGGGGGTGGGGCAGTGGCAGAGCAAGAAGGAGAGAAAATCTCAAGCAGGCTTCACACCCAGTGGCCTGACATGGACCTCAATCCCACGACCCTGAGATCATGACCTGAGCCAAAATCAAGGGTCGGACACTCAATTCAGCTGAGCCACCCAGGCACGTCATAATAAGATTTTTTTAATGAGCGGATGTTAAATTTTTTCAAATGCCTTTAGCACATACAGATATGCCTATGTGTTTTTTTCCCTGAAATCTATTAACAAAATGAATCTATTAATTGATTTTTTATATTAAACATCATTGTATTCATACATATAAAAGTGTATGAGTACACTTATATGTACCATGCTTGTCTGTTCATATCCTCCTTAATTCTTTTTACTCATATTTTGGTTAGAATTTTTGCAAAGATTTGCAAAAATGGACTTATGTCCATTCACCATTGGATATGGTGAATGACTGTTAAAGGTTCAAGTACACTATCATTTTCAAAATTTGGTATCAATAGTATACTTGCTTCACAAAAAATAATTTTCAAACTTTCTTTTCTCTCTATCCTCTGGAACTATTCAAGTAATAAAGGAGTTGCATGTTCCTTAGAGACTTTAAAATTTCATGATAAAACCACCTAGTCCTACTGCTTTTGTGGTGGGGGGTGTAGTGGAAAATCTTTTAAGAACTATTAGATTTTTGTCTCTTCTGGTTTGAGTTTTACTGTGTCATATTTTCTACAAAGTCATCAGTATTTTTACTGTGTTGAGCAAAGTAATCTGTTTAGATAATTTTGATTCTGAGGCACTTGGTTGTCTCAGTGGTTGAGCATCTGCCTTTGGCTCAGGTCGTGATCCCGGTGTCCTGGAATTGAGTTCTGCATCAGGCTCCCCAAAGGATGCCTGCTTCTCCCTCTGTATCTCTCATGGATAAATAAATAAAAATTTTAAAAATATATTTTGATTCTGTAGTTATCTATGATCATTTTCCCTTTCTCGTTCCCAATTTAAAACTTCTTTTAACATGTAAAAAAAATACCTACACTTATATTGCTTAGCTCTCGTTTATTGATTTAATGACAGTTGGGGGGGAAAACAGCTCTGTACAGTTCTCAGTTTCATGTTGCTTATCTGCCAAAGAACCTAATGAAAACAGCTTTGAGTTACTGAATTCTTTTTATGTGCCATGCTCTCCAAAGCAGATTTTGCATGTATTATCCCTTTTAATCCTCACAACAGAAACTGTTTCCTCTACTTTCCAGATGGAGAAGTTGAGCCCAGAGGGATCAAGCAAGTTTTCCAGTGACAAGGAGCAGAGAAGCATGTTTCAAACATTAGCAATCTGACTCTCAAACACATACTGTTAAGCCTTCTACTATACCACCTTCTTATCTACCACATGAGCCCTGCAAGTGAACTTAAAACACACCAGTACTAATATCCTGGTTCTGAAAATTCTCTAGAGAAACAATTTTTGTCTCCACAGCAGGTCACAGTAAATTTTCATTATATTAAGGCACAGGAAAAGCCATGAAAGACACTAGTGCTTTGTACATATTTGAAACACCACATCGGTATATGTGCCACACTCAAATCTACCTCCCACCAAAAACTAGTATTGGCCCCTATTTTAAAAGCAATGAAGAACCAAGGGTTTGAAACAAAGAACTGAACTGATTATATTTGTGTTTCCAAAGATCACTCTGGCTGTATCATGAAAATAGATACAAATTGGCAAGAAAGGATGTGAGACCGCTTGGAACATCCAGTTATGGTTATCAAGGTGAGCAGTAGTGGTAGCTTGAACACTAATGGGAAGATAGAAGAGATGGGTAGATGCCATCAAGTTTTAGAAGATAAAATCAACAAGACTTGATGGATTATCCTATATGGAAGGTGAGAGAGAAAGAGGTGTCAGGAATCAGTCCTGTGTTTCTGGGTGCAGTTGTTGCTGTTCCAGGGAATGAAGCTTGTTTGCTCTGAGTCTGTGGCTTAGAAACAAAGTTACCCTAGGAAAATATCTCAATTTTAAGATTCATGAAAATATGAACATAAGTTAATATATATATCTAATGCAATTAATGTACGTATCCATACACATTACTAAGACATCAAACTATGTCCCTAAAATACTTTAAGCAATTATAAAAAGATGAATCCCCAAGAATCCATCTCAGAGAAAAACACTATCTCATCTGACAAAGAAAGGCATTCAGAAGTTTCTATACAAAAAAATATTTTTATCAGAAACGGGTCATTAAGGGGGCACCTGGGTGGCACTCAATATAAATATTTCTCTGGGAATCAGAGATTTTCCAAATTATCAGATTTGCTCTTAATAAACAAGTAACTCCTGAGAGCAAACCAGCCAGTCCTTCACACCTGGGTGCAAATTATTTACTGCCTTTTTAAATAAAAAGAATATTTTTGGAGGCTAATATTGAAGAGATGAGTTTGTAATCTTGTAATCTCTTAATATCTAATACAGAAAGTGATTAAAAGGAGTATATATAATGAAATTACCAAATGCATTGAAGAAATGTAAAATATAATATTGTCATAGTGAAATTAGGTCTTTTGAAAGGTGTAGGACACAGATTTTTCAAATATATTCCTTCCCTTTTAGCTTCTTTAAATGTTATATGGAAGGAAGGTGGTCTTATATTTATATAACAAAGATGTTCTTATGTTTATATAACAAACTTTATAACAATGATACAGATATAATTCTGTTACAATAAAAATCTTAAAAACTGTTCAAATATTTTAGTCTTGAAATTAGTGTTTTAATCATTGTTTACTAAAATACATAAAATCTATAAAATAGCTTGTTAGAGAAATGTTTGAATTCAAAACATGAGTGAAATGAAAGGAGAAGAAAAAAGCCCATATGATATTGGCATTTGCTGATTTGCAGTTTGCAAGTACAGCTCATTGCTCCAAACTGGTCTCAGCTCAGGTCGTGATCTCAGGGTCATGAGATCGAGCCCCACATCAGACTCCTTGCTCAGCACAGTCTGTTGAGATTTTCTCCTTCTCCCTGTGCCCCTCACAGTTGTGCTCTCTCTCTCTCCACTCCCTCTCTAAAATAAATAAATAAGTCTTTAAAAAAATATTTGCAGGCATTTTGATAATGACTTCAAACTTATTTAATCAAAATTTTCACATTTAATTGAAATCACAAATCTAACATATTAGATATTTAAATTCTTCAAACAATTCATGTATATGATCATAATAATGAAAAAACTTCTTCCTATACATAAATGGATTAAAATTTATTCATACCTTGAATTTAAATTTGCTTCTTCATTATCCCTATATTTATTCTAATTTTCAAAATAATTTTCCAGGCTCTAGACAGACAATATTCAAAATATCTAACAACTAGTATCATTGATCAATCAAAACTGGATGCCTGTAATACGGAATCTAGCTTCCAAGCACCCCTTCCTTCCTGCCTCTCTCCTTGCCCCAGGCATAAACACTTTGGTAGCTAAGTCAGGAGAGATCTGCAGAAGTGCAAAGGATTGAGGAGATACAAAGCAAAGTTGGAATATTTACCAACCTAAATGGAAGTATTTCAATTTTTACCATTTGCATATTCATCACTGTTCTTAACAGCTAAATATTGGCTCTTCTTATGTTATTACAAAACTCAGAGAAGAAAGACTATGTTCTTACACAAACTAAAGTCAATCTGGATTATTGACCAACTAAACAATTATATGGAGCACAGTGCCTGTTCATACCATCTAAGATGACTTGAACCCTAACCAAAGATGATCTTATTGGGCACCTTTTGACAGATAGATTTTGATCACCATAATTTTTTCAAGAATATAAGTCTCTGACATAACTTTCAATGCCTCACAACCTTAGCTATTGTATTTGATGCTTAGTTTCTCGAGTTATTTTTACAGTTTTGTTTTATCATCATTATAAAACCTTATTTTTATTCTCTTGCATAATTTAAGCCTGGGCTGGTTTGATGGGAGCCTCTTTAAATTTTGGTTCATTATAATCCCAATTCTTCTTTCCCATCAATGTTGATATAAAGAAATTCTTTTAAAGGAGAATAACGAGTTTATGGACATCCTGCCTATGAGACATATTCATATAGAAATGACTGGAAGGAAGGGCATAAGAAAATTCATACCTAGTCCTTTAGGCATTAAATCCAGCATAAAGACCTAATTGGAGAACTATATGTATAGAACTTCTAATTAAAGACTTGAAAATGGGTATGATCATTAAATGTAAAGGGAAGAAACAAGAAGAACAACAACAGAACCTCAGGGAGAACCCACATTTAGATGATTTGTGTAAGAAGACACCATGAAGATAAAATAGGTGATCAAAGATAAAATAAAGATAGCATAAAGTATGAAGTAGGTCCAACCAAAGAGAAAAATTTAAATATTTGTGTATATATATATGTGTGTATATATATATATATATATATATATATATAAAGAGAGAGAGAGAAAGTGATGATGTGGCATTGTTCAAAATAACAACAAATGTCTGTAATCTAAATGCCCATCAATCAGGAATGATTAAACTATGGTTCAGAAAAAAAATAAACTATGGTTCAGTAATACCATAGAGTATTAGGCAATCATTGCAATTAAGTAGATCTATGCTTGTTGCTATGAAAAGATTTCCAAGTCATACTGTTAAATTTACAAGTAAACACAGAAATAGATAGAGAGATAGATACTGTACATACATCTATCACCTAGTGTATATTATATACATACACATATAGATAATATATATATCATCCCAAATATGTAAGAGAAAAATAATATATATTCATATATTCATAATATATATTCATGTACATATCTACATATGGGTATACTTCAGAGATACTGAAGGTTTGGTTCCAGACCACTGCAATGGAATGAATATCACAATAAAGTGAATCAAATTAATTTCTTGATTTCCCAGTGCTTACAAATGTGATGTTTACACTGTATTATAGTCTATTAAGTGTACAATAGCATTATGTCTAAGAAAACAACACACACAGCTTAATTAAAAATACTTAATTGCTGAAAAATGCCAGCCATCATTGGAGCTTTCAGCAAGTCAGTCTTTTTGCTGGTGGAGAGCCTTGCCTCAATGTTGATGGTTGCTGACTGATCAGGGAGGTGGTTGCTGGAGATGGGGCAGCTGGCAGCTTCTTAAAATAAAACAACAATGAAGTTTGCCGCATTGACTCTTCCTTTCATAAACAGTTTATCTGTAGCATTTGATGCTATTCGATAACATTTTACCCACATTGGAACTTCTTTCAAAATTGGAAACAGTCCTTTCAAGCCCTGCTGCTGCTTTATCAACTAAGTTTCTAGAAACAAACAAACAAAAAACTAAGTTTCTGTCATATTCCAAATTCTTTTTTTGTCATTTCAATAATCTTCACAGCATCTCCATCAGGAATAGATTCCATCTCAAGAAACTATGTTTTTTGCACCTCCATAAAAAGCAACTCCTCATCCATTCAAGTTGGATTAGGAGATTCAACAATCCAGTCCCATCTCCAGGCTCGAATGCTAATTCCAGTCCTCCTGCTATTTCTACTACATTTGCAGTTACTTCTTCCACTGAAGTCCTGAACCCCTCCAAGTTATTCATGAGGGTTGAAAACAACTTCTTCCAAATTCTTGTTAATGTGGGTTTATGACTCCTTCTTAGTGGCATCTAGAATGGCAAAATCTGTCCAGAAGGTTTTTAACGTACTGTTACCAGATTCATCAGAGGAATCACCGGCTAAGGCACCTATATAAGCCTTACAAAAGGTATTTCTTGCCTAATAAGACTTGAAATTCAAAGTGACTCCTTAATTTACAGGCTTCAAAAAAGATGTTGTGTTTAGCAGGCATGAAAACATTAATTTCATTGTATATCTCAATCAGAGGTCTTGGATAACCAAGGGCACTGTTGATGAACAGCAATATTTTGAAAGTAGTAGATCTTTTTTTGTGAGCATCAGATCTTAAGAGTAAGCTTAAAATATTCAGCAAACTATATTGTAAACAGGTATGCTGTCATATAGGCTCTATTGTTCCGTTTATAGAACACAGCCATAGTAGATTTAGCATAATTATTAAGGGTTCCAGAATATTTTGGAATGATAAATGAACACTGGCTTCAATTGCAAGTAACCAACTGCTTTAGCCTCTAACAAGAGAGTCATCTTGTCCTTTGAGGCTTTGAAGCCAGGCTATGGACTTCTCTCTAGCTATGGAAGTCCTAGATGGCATCTTCTTCCAATAGAACGCTGTTTTGCCTACATTGAGAAGCTGTTTAGTGTGGCTAATGATCTTAGCTAGATCTTCTAAATAACTTGCTGCAGGTTTTACATCACCACCTGCTGCTTCACCTTGCACTTAATATTCTTGAAATGAGTTCTTTCCTTAAATCTCATGAATCAACCCTCTGTGAGCTTCAAACTTTTCTTCTGTAGCTTCCTTACCTCTCTCAGCCTTCACAAAATTGAAGAGAGTCAGGGCCTTGCTCTGGATTAGCCATTGGCTGAAGGGAATGTTATGGCTGCTTTTTTTTTTTTTTTTAAGATTTTAGTTATTTATTCATGAGAGACAGTGTGAGAGGGAGAGAGAGAGAGAGGCAGAGACACAGGCAGAGGGAGAAGCAGGCTCCATGCAGGGAGCCCAACATGGGACTCAATCCCAGGTCTCCAGGATCACACCCTGGACTGAAAGCGGCACTAAACCGCTGAGCCACCCCGGCTGCTTTGGTCTTCTATCCAGACCACTCAAACTTTCTCCCTATCAGCAATAAGCTATTTCACTTTCTTATCATTAGTGTATCCACAGGAGTAGCACTTCTAATTTCTTTCAAGAACTTTCCCTTTGCAGTCACAACTTGACTGTTTAGAGCAAGAGGCCTAGCTTTTGGCTTATCTCAGCTTTCAATGTGCCTTCTTCACTGAGTGTAATCATTTCTAGCTTTTGATTTAAAGAGCATGTGACTCTTCCTTCACTGAACACTTAGAGACCATTGTAGGTTATTAATTGGCTTGATTCCAATACTGTTGCATATCATGGAATATGGAAACCTGACAGGAGAGAAAGGGAAAAAGAGAGAGAGAGAGGGAGAGAGACAGTGGAGTAAACAGTCAGTGGAGCAGTCAGAGCACCCACATCTCTCAATTAAGTTCCCTCTCTTTTATGGGCTTGGTTCACAGTGCCCCAAAACAATTACAATAGATCAAAATCATGTAACATAAAATATCACTGATTAAAGATCACCATAACAAATAATAATAATAATAATGAAAAGTTTGAAATATTACAAAATTGCCAAAATGTGACACAGAGTCAGAAAGTGAGCAAATGCAACTGGAAAAATGGTGCTGATGGACTTGTGGGGTTGGCACAAACCTTTAATTTATAAAAACAAAACAAAACAAGACAAAACCACCACTATCTGGTGGTTTTAGTGCAATAAAGCAAGGTATGCCTGTATTTAGATAGAAAGAGAGCGAGGAATGCCTGGGTGGCTCAGCAATTGAGCATCTGTCTTTGGCTCAGGGCATGGTTCTGGAGTCCCAGGATTAAGTCCCGGGATCAAGTCCTGGGATTGAGTCTTGGGATCGAGTCCCACCTTGGGCTCCCTGCATGGAGTCTGCTTCTCCCTCTGCCTGTGTCTCTGCCTCTCTGTGTGTCTCTTGTGAATAACTAAATAAAATATTTATAAAAAAGAAAGAGAGAGAAATAGAACACAATAGTTGGTGAACTTTAGTCTTGGTGACCACCGCACTGGAGAAAAGGACACTGGAAAAAGTATAACTTTCATTTTTTTATTAAGATACTTATATTTTGTTTGAACCATACTTATGCATTACTTGGGTACAATGGTAATAAAACATATATAATTTTTATAGTAAACCAATGCTGTATGAAGAAGCCAAAGAGGATAAAAACCAGGGAAAGACCATGGGTTTTAGTCATGAGAAATGGATGATGGCCTTAAAAGAGCAAGTTCAGAACAACAGTAAGGAAAGAATCCTGGTTACAAGGACGAGAAGAAGTGAAAGTGAAGTCACAGATAATGACCTGCTCGAGGTTTTTGTCTTTACCCGAGGGAAGGCTAGAAAGAACAGGTAACCACAGACTTCTTCAGAGTTAAGTCCATGTGGTGTTCAGTGAGCCCACCAGAACCACTGAGTCACCGTGAGCCCTTTTGCTGGAGTTGTGGGAAAAAAGCGTTCCTCCCTTTCCCACTGAGGTTATATATGGAAGTAAGTATGTTCAAATCTTCGGGCAGTGATTCTGATTCCATTTGGAGTCTGATACAGAATTCAACTCTGCAGAAGGCAGAGAAGAAATATGGACTGAGTTCTAATGATGAATTTAAGTGCTAAGCCTTAAGTTGAGTACTGACTCAACTATATCCTTGGACTTTTCACCTGCAGGAACCAATAATTTCCCTTGGTTTGTATCATAATGGGTTTTCTGTCACTTGATGCAGAACCCATCCAAAAGGCTCATTTTTATTTGGAACTCTATCTAAAAAATGTAAGAAAAAACACCTTAAAGTAAATTGCACAGATAACCAAAAATATTTAGCATGACCATTAATTTCAGTGCCTGTCTTATAGCTATTACCAGTCCAGCTTGCTAACCAACACTGAAATAACATTGGGTGTTTTGAATTTCACCCCCTCTCCTTTCCTTTCCCTCCTTTCTAATGGAGGTGTTTAATGAGTAGTGAAAAGTCTCAAAAGGTGAATGAGGAAAAGAACTGGATAATCAATCCCAAAGGCAATGAACCCCAAAAATGCTCAGTCTGTAAAAAATTGTTTGGACTCACTTAAGTTATCACTGTCAACAGGCATACTGCTGGAGATGGGATAGCAGATTTTCTTTTGGATGTTAACATTTGAAATATTTAATACTATCAAAGAATGGCTTTATTAGAAATAAAAATCTGTTCCCACATCATTTGAGAAGACATGATAAGTTAATGACTTCATAAAACACATGTGTTGTAGCAGGTCTGTTTCATGGTTTATATCAGTAGGGAATATAATTATATATTTAATCTGCACAAAAGAAATTTATGCAATACATATGTAAGTTATGAAAATACTAATAAAAAGCACTGTTATAAACTGAATGCTTGTTTTTCCCCTGGATTCATATGTTAAAAGCTAATCCCCAACATCATGGTATTTGGAGGTGAGGCCTTTGGGTGGTGACCATGTCAGGAGGGCAGAACCCTCGAAGGCTCATAATAAAGACCCTACAGAGCTCCTTCGCCCTTTTACCAGGTGAGGACACAGGGAAAAGACAGAACCAGGAAGCAGAACCTCACCAGACACAGAAAGGCAAATACCTAGAATTTATTTAATACACAGTGAATCTATTTTTGTGCTCCCTCAGTAACATGCTGGTAAAAAAATCGCTATTTTGAGTTTCGTGTTTCTATATAGTTTCATATATAGAAAGAAAAACTAAAATGCTGAAATATATATATATATATATATATATATATATATATATATCTTCATATGTATATGAAAGATGTATCCCTAAACAATCACAGTGAGTCTTCTGTGGCTTGATTTTTCACTCAACATTTTGATCCTGTGATTAAACCATAACGCTGAATGTAACTGAAGTTTGTGTAATTTTCCCTGCTGTATAATTTTAAGCCTTTGTTTTCTATCTTATATTGTTACCCATTTTTCTCTTTTATCATACCTAATGTAGCCTGGGGGACCAGAGGTGGGAAGAACATTTCCCATCCAGTGTCTATAAAGAGATAATGGTAGGAACATAGTTACTCTCTCAGGAGTTATTGATACATATTTTAAAAGCTGCTAACTCTCTTACAGCCTTCTCCCCAACAAACTGCAGTGTAATTTCTGTAAGAAACCTAAGTAGAAACTATGAGAAACTAGTCATCATATTCCATTATAGTTTTCCAAAGTGAAGAGAAATACTTACCTCTTTCTCTTTAAAACACAGCATACAAAAAATAAAAAAAATAAAAAAAATAAAACACAGCATACAGTTGTTAATACTAACGCCAAAGTTCTGTCCTTTAGTTGGCTCTGTGTTTCCATAATAGACTAAATACCTGGTTAAAAATTAAAATGCAAAAATGTCATTCACCATTTAAGAGGAACAAATACTAATATATGCCATAATATGGATAAGCCTCAAAAACATTATTCTAAGTCAAAGAAGGAAAATGAAAAAAAAAGAATCATTTTCTGATTTCTATGACTCATAAATTATATAATGTGTCTAGAAAAGGCAATTTTTACACACACAAAAAGTAGATCAATGATTGCCTTGGGATGGGGGCAAGAGTGAGAATTAATTGCAAATGGGCAAGAGGTAACTTTTTGGAAAAATGGAAACGGTCTAAAATTAGATTGTAGTGATAGCTGAACAACTCTGTACATTTACTAAAATTATTGAATTGTAAGGGTGCATTTCATACCATGTAAATAATACTTCAATAAAGCTGCCAAAAATTAAAAAGCTGTCATAGTGTCTCTAAACTACTAAATGTGATTCTTTTATTGCTTGTATGTTTATTTAATTTAACGCAATCGTAAGTCATTTGGGCTTTTGAAGAAACAGCTTCAGTCAGCTAAATTTTAACATTTATATGGACATTTAATAAGCCCATTTAAAAGTAAAACTCAATAGTGAGAGATAGGCATCTTGAGAAGATCTGCGCCTGAAAATGGCATGTAAGAATGGGCTGTATTACTTGGCTAAGGGACCTAGAACATGACTTTGGAAAGATAACCACTGCTCCACCTGGAAGTAGAGAAATCCTAAAACAGCAGCAGATTTCCCAGGGGATCCTATGTCATGAAGAGGAGGGATTACAGGAAACTTCTACTAACACTTTATTTTCCTTCCTGGAGCTCCGGGAGAAGTTTCAGTAACTCTGTGAACAGGTCAATAGCTACTTACCTTATAGAGTTACCAAGGCTGGCCCTCCTCTTAAGCCTAGCCTCCTCTTTTTAAACTCTTCTTTTGTCAGAGGCATTTTAAGTTTTTTTGTTTCCAGTAGTTTGCAACTCTCAGCTGAGCTTGATTTGTAATGTGGTAGTTGTTAATTGGAGTGGGACATCGTGCACCAAACATGCTTTCAAAGGAAACCAACTAAAAGGAGCCAAAAATAAAAGGATACCTCAGCCATATTGATCCCACTTCTTTGGATATAATTTTAAATAAAACAGAGCCCACCTGAATGTGGACCAGACCTAAAACCAAAATATAAGAAATACAAGTAGACTAAAATATTTTAATTTTTTTTAAATTTCTAATTATATTTGAACACAGAAAGAAGGCAATTGTTTAGATAATTTAAGCTCTCGGGGTGCCTGGGTGGCTCAGTGGTTGAGGGTCTTTCTTTGACTCAGATCATGATCCCAGCATGCTGGGATTGAGTCCCACATCAGGCTCCCCGCTTGGAGCCTGCTTCTCCATCTGCCTAGGTCTCTGCCTCTCTCTTAAAAAAATTTAAGCTCTTTCGCAAAATATCAATTCTATCAGTTTTTATATTTTAGGAGGAAGAAACTGGCATTGGATTGTCCTAATGATGAAAGTTCCTTCAAATAGTTTTATATATATAGAAACAATGTAAGTGAAGTGTGTTCCTTTAGAGTCTAACATTCCAGCAACAAGCAGTCAAAAAAAAAAAAAAAAAAGGCATCATTACTCTCAACATTTTCCCTGTAAAGAAAATTATAAGATGACAGAGTGTGCTGCCAACTTACAACTAGCCACCAGCTTTGTTTGCATGACATTTCCTTTTTATGTTATGAGAAAAAGAACATTGGTCCAGGTATTTTATTTCTCAATAGGAATGAGTTTCTATAGCACTCTGAATA
Source organism: Vulpes lagopus (assembly GCF_018345385.1). Taxonomy (NCBI): domain Eukaryota; kingdom Metazoa; phylum Chordata; class Mammalia; order Carnivora; family Canidae; genus Vulpes; species Vulpes lagopus. Next base: position 83,933,373 of record NC_054825.1, read on the forward strand.
ATTTAATAAATAAATAAATATCAGTCACTTGCTTTAAATATTCATGAGCATGGGACGCCTGGGTGGCTTAGTAGTTGAGCGCCTGCCTTCTACTTAGTGATCCTGGAGTCCTGGGATCAAATCCCACATCAGGCTCCCTGTGAGGAGCCTGCTTCTCCCTCTGCCTATGTCTCTGCCTCTCTCTGTCTCTCATGAATAAATAAATTAAAAATCTTTTTAAAAAATTCATAAGCATGCTGGGATGTGAAAAAGGATGTTTATTCCTGTATCTTTTATATGTAAAGGATAAACAAATATCTACAGAAGCTTAAGATTACATTATTCTTGAACTAGTTTCACATGGAATTTGTTGATAACACTTCTAGTACCAAAGATAGATGTCTACTACAACATGACTTGTTTTTATATGTCAATGTTCTATTTTTTGAAAAAAGAACACAGCTGAACCAAGCATCACTAAATAACTTAGTGATGATAAGACACCTAGATAATGTCTTAGGAAGGTCACGTTTTAGTATTTCTCCCATAAATTTAGTGGGTTTCTGTTAGTAGAAGTTGCTGTTCAAGATCTGTCAGTTCTCACATGTCACCAAAGACCCCATAATAAAATAAATAAAATAAAATAAAAACTGTGGAAGAAAAGAGTTTGCTTGCCATCCCTACCCTATTCTTTAACCCATCAAGGTCATATGCTGAAATTATGTTTCTCAAAACAGTGCAAAGCATTAAAATATAAATTCATGGAAGCCAGACAGCTCATTGTGTGATGTTCCATGCTCTATCTAGGCCACTTAAGGCATTCCATGATTTCTATGAACCTACAGTGTAAACAAAGGACCTTTGTCCTAACAATACGCTGCAAGGAAAGAATAGAAATATGCTTTTATTTCCATGCTAAAGTTGAAATCAATCCCAAAGGCCGCTGAGACTAGAATCTGATCAAAACCTTTATATTGAATGATAATCTCAACAGAATATCATAAATGCTGTAATCAAAGGTAAATGCCAGAATATCTGGTCTCTTGCTTTCAGAAGACCTTTAAATTAATGTTTTCAAATTTGTTTTTTTTGTTGTTTTTTTTTTTGTTTTCAAATTTGTATTTTAACAGTGAAATCCTTGATTGAAACACACCTGTCTCTCCTTTGTGTCTGTGTTTCTAAGTATTTGATTTACTCATTTTCAATTTTACAATAAATGGCTGTTTATCAGCAACAGTTGCTCATTCTTTTCTCAATCTGTATTTGTCAGCATTAAGAAGAAAATGCTATGTACTCCCAAGATTGGCTACATGATAAAAAGGAGAGAAATTCAGTTAGCTGTCCCCACTTAGCGGTGGGCCAGTTTTATGAGCAAAGATGGGGATAGAATAACACTTGATTTGGGCAGAACAGCTAGTTGGAGTGAACCCACATCCTCACTGGCTCTAGCTTCCACCAAATGGCCAAACAACACAGACCCTTACCTGTGCCCAGAATAAATTTTCATTTGTTGTACCATATTCACATTGTCTTTTAAATTAAGATTGTTTTAATCTAAAAAAGAGAACACAACCTGACCTTTCACTGTAGAAGTAATAATATAACTGAAAGAACCCAAAGGAGAAAGCAACAGCAACAAAAATCTGTCCTATCAGGTTTCTTCCACAATGTTAAAAAAAAAAAATCATAAGTTAAAAAAAAAAAGAAATACCAACAAATTTGTACAATTTACATAATGTTCCTGCAGCTATCTATTGTTTGGAAAGTCTATGAGACTTTTGATCCAATGGATAAAAGTCCACAGGAATGGGAAGGGGCACCATATCTATTCGAAGATCATCCAGCATTAGGTACTGACTTTGAACACTTATTTTTATGACTTATTTGATTTAAGTTCAATTAGTTAACAAATATTGTATCATTGATTTCAGACGTAGAGTCCAGTAAATCCTCAGTTGTTTAGAACACCCAGTACTCATCACATCATGTGCCCTCCTTAAGCTCATCACCCAGTTACCTCATCCCCCCACCCACCTTCCCTTCAGCAATCCTCAGTTTGTTTCCCAGAGTTAAGAGTCTCTCATAGTTTGTCTCACTCTCTGATTTCATTTCATTTTATTTTATTTTATTTTTCCCTCCCTTCCCCTATAATCCTGTTTGTTTCTTAAATTCCATGTATGAGTGAAACCATATAATTGTCTTTATTTGATTATTTCACTTCACATAATACTCTCCAGTTCCATCCTTGTTGATGTAAATGGTAAGATTCCATCCTTTTGCTGGCTGAGTAATATTCCAGTGTGTGTGTGTGTGTGTGTGTGTGTGTGTGTGTGTGTGTAACATCTTCTTTATCCACTCATCTGTCAGAGGACATCTGGGCTCTTTCCATAGTTTGGCTATGGTGGACATTGCTGCAAGACTTTGAACACTTATTTAAGAAGTCAATTTTAAAAATTAATTAATTAATTAAAAAAATAAAAAAATAAAAAGACAATTTAAGAGGGAGCTAAGAATGCAAAATAATGGAGTCAAATAGTTACTTGGTAGAGATAAAAAAAATTCAAAGATGAAACTTAAGTGTTTCATGCTTTTCTTACTGTAACTATATACTAATTTAAAAAATTTCTCCTTATGGGGCACCTGAGTGGCTCAGTCAGTTAAGTGTCTGCCTTCAGCTCAGGTCATGATCCCAGGGTGCTGGGATCCAGCCCCTTGTCCGGCTCCCTGCTCAGTGAGAAGCCTGTGTCATGTGCTGGTCTTCTCTCTTCCTCTGCCTGCCATTCCCCCTGTTTGTATGCACTCTCTCTCTCTGTCAAGTAAATAAATAAAATATTTTTTAAAAATTGTTTTCCTTAAGGGCAAAATAATGAACAATATATGCAATAATTGGTTCAGTTCTTAGATAATTTTTAAAACTTGATCTTTCATAATGCTTGAAATGTATATGAACAGAAATACATCTATAAAAATTAAAATTAAAAAATATGTATTTGAGTAACTTTAAAATACAGGCTTCATGATTCTATTGCCTGCCTTCCTTTAATGGGAAATCAGATGTAAATATATTATTAGAAAAGTATGATTAGGGGCACCTGGGTGGCTCCATCGGTTAAGTGCCTGCCTTTGGCTCAGGTCATGATCCCAGGGACTGGGATAGAACCTCCATTAGGCTTTCTGCTCAGTGGGGAGCCTGCCTCTCCTTCTCCGTTTGCAGTTCCTCCTTATTTTCCACTCTCTCTCTCTCTCTCTGTCAAATAAATAAATAAAATCTTTTTTAAAAAAGAAAAGTATGACTATTTTTCCTTCTGTTCTGTAAGTTTAAAATTTTTAAGAGTGTCATTTTATTTATTTATTTTTTGCATAATGCTTTTCTTTCTTTTTAAGATTTTACGTATTTACCTGACAGAGAGAGACAGAGACAGAGACAGAGACAGAGAGAACACAGTCAAAGGGAGCAGCAGGCAGAGGAAGAGGGAACAGCAGGATCCCAATAGAACAGGGAACCTGATGTGGGGCTTGACACCATGACCCTGGGATCATGACCTGAGCTGAAGGCAGATACTTAACCAACTGAGCCACCCAGCCACCCAAGAGTGTCATTTTAAAAAGCATTCTTATGTGTTTGGTGTGTTGATTTAGAGTTCTCTCCATCACCAAAAGTAAAGCTTGTCTGCATTTTCCATTTTATATATATATATATATATATATATATATATATATATATATAGAGAGAGAGAGAGAGAGAGAGAGAGAGAGAGAGAGAGGGATCCAATGCAAGTCTAAATTTCTTCATGACGCATATAAATGACCAAATATATTCTTTTATTCCCATCCATGGGGACCCAATTGAGTCCCTTGCTCACGGTTACATGTAGTGTAAATTACAAAGTGGAGACTTACAGTGGGTTGAATGAAGTATCTCCTGAAAATTCATGGCTACCCAGAAATCAGTATGTGATCTTATCCCGATATAGGATCTTTGCAGATATAATTAAGAATCAAGATGAGATCACATTGGAGTGGAGTGTGCCCTAAATTTAATGAGAGTATCATTATAAAAGACAGGCAAGGATGCAGAAACACAGAGAGAAGTCCCTGTGATGATAAAGATGGAGAGCAAAAGGGGTACCTGGCAACTGCCTTCAAAGCTCAGGTCATGGTCTTGGGATCCTGGGATCCAGCCCTGTATGGGGCTCCTTGTTCCGCAGGGAGTCTGCTTCTCCTTCTCCTTCTCGCTGCCTCCCACTTGTACTATCTCTCTCTCTCTCATTCTCAAATAAATAAAATCTTTAAAAAAAAAAAGATGGGGAGCAAAGTAATGTGGCCACAAGTAAAGGAACACCTGGGGCCACCAGAAGCTGGAAAATGTAAGGAAGAATACTTCTCTAGAGACTTCAGAGGGAGCATGGCCTTATAAATATCTTGATGTTACATTTCTGACTCCAGAAAGTAACTCATGTGTGGTGATTGGTTACGGCAGCCCTAGGAAATGAAGACAAGTCTTGTGCTTTAAAATCTCTAAATTTTTTCATCAGTCATGAATACCAAAGACAAGACTGCTAAAGGCATTGGCCTTTCTCTCTAAGAATGAAATTGAAGGCCAAGATTCTAGGTTGTGATCATTTAAGTTGTTTGGTGAGAACAAGTTGTTTGTTTTGTTTTGTTTTGTTTTGTTTGTTTTACTGAGATCTACAATTTTTTAAGTTGGTAATTCAAAGCTAAAAACAGGAAGCAGATCATCTTCTTTGTAAATAGTTCATTTTCTTTTGTAAGAAACCCAAGTAATTATTTAGAATGTACCCATACGCAAAAGGGAAAATCATTTATTAATAGAATTTTAACAATTCTTAAAAATCACAAGAAATTTAAAAGGGATGCTAACCCAGGATCAATTTAATTTAAAAAAAAAATACTTTATTTATTTATTCATGAGAGACACACAGAGAGAGAAGGCAGAGACATAAAAAGAGGAAGAGGCAGGCTCTATGCAGGGAGCCTGATGTGGGACTCGATCCCAAGACCCCAGGATCTCAACCTGAACTGAAGGCAGATGCTCAACCACTGAGCCACCCAGGTGTCCCTCCAGGATCAATTTATAAATGACCATCCCAAATAAAAGTTGTTGTATCTAACATTTAATCATCCATGATAGCTTAAAAAAAACACACACACACACACAAAGTTACTTGCATAGTAGAGAGTTGTGATTTTTATCTCTAGGGTCAAATGCTTGGTGATATAATTGATTTGCTGTGAGACTCTAAAGAAACATTACACCATGATCTGGACTAAATAAATTTAATTTGGGGAAGGAAAATGATTACTAATTAAACAGTCCTTCAAATCACCAGAAAATGAAGGGAAAGATTAGTCTTAACTTAATATGAATAGAATTTTAATTTTATGACTGAGACCATAGCTGCTTCTCATCCAAGATAAGAGAATTCTAGATTTTACTGAAATTATTCCTCTCCCTTGACCACACACACTTTTTTAGGGCTTTGTTTTTAGAGAAGGTATTTCTTTGTTGTGTGTTGTTATTCTTATTGAAAGTCTTATATCTTTTATGATTATACCCCTATCCCAAAGTGAAAATGAAAAAAAAAAATCCAGAATGCTACTGCAAAAAGAGCCTTAGGGAAAAATTATCATGACATCCACCATCACAACAACCACCAATATCTATAAGGATTTACTACATGTTAAGAATTAAATTAAATCACTTTACATATATCATCTCAGTTAATGTACCCCAAAATGAGGTCTATCCCTGCTGTCCTCATGTTAAACAGGACACTGAAACCCAATGAAATTAAACTAAGAGACTTGTTCGAGTTCACACAACTACTTAGTTGTGTAAGCAGAAGTTGGACCTGGTCTCTTCATACACAGTACAAAAGTTTCCTACTCTGTTAAGAGTGACTTAAGAGAAAAGGATAAAAAGAACAAAAATCATGATCCTTTTAAGGACATTCATGTTTTATAATTCAGTCAGATATGAGCATTGTATTGTCCATTTCACATTCAGTTCACTCTTCCACCCAAATTCATTTGGAAAGTGTTTTACTCTATCCTCCTTTGGCAGGTTATCTCATTGTGGTCAATTCTGCAATTGGGTTAAAAGAAAAAATAACTCACTTATTCATGTGAAGGGAAGTTTAGTATCTGCCTAACATTCTAGCCGAAAATAATACTAGCTTTATCTAAAATATGTCAGAGTGACCAGTTAAAAAGACCCCAGTGCAGTTAATCCACTGTTTGTTTTGTCTATAAGTAATCCCCCAAAAACGTTTGGCAAATTTTATTACTGAATTGATCTAACCCATGTCTATTTCTGTGTGGGAGCTGTGTGGTAGACTCAAAGGCACTAGATAAAGAATTCCTAGATTCTTCTACTAATGGGTTCTTTAGAGTTGATTTAGAGCTTCTGACTAAAAAATGGTCCCACTTTCTCTAGGAGGATTGCCCTTTGCAAATTTTAGGAATGAGTATCAGATGACCTTCCTCCTCGTCATAGACCATGAATCTGGATTTAAAGCTCTTCCTCCTAGTGATTCTCCAAAAAAGAAAACCAAGACAAACAATGCTGGAAGTTTGTTATTCTTATTGCTAGCATTGACAATGGTATAATGACATTGGTATACAGTAAACCCTCAAATGACACAAAAGTTCTAGGCATATCTTTTCTTAACCCTGAGTAATTCAAAAGTTGGAAATAATAATGAATTTAAAAATGCACATTTTTCCAGTTACAATTTCTAAAGTTAAATGCTATGGACAGATTTGCGTTCTCTCTCCTCCCCCGCCAAATTCATATTATGAAGCCCTAGCCCCAATGTGACTCATGTGGAGGTAAGACTTTTAGGAGATAATTAACGTTATGATGTCATTAGAGTAGTTTCAATAGGATTGGTGGTCTTATAAGAAGAAAAGAGAGAGATCTCTCTCATTGCACATTATCAGAGGGAAGACCATGTGAAGACACAGCCATCTGCAAGCCAGGAAGAGAACTCTCACCAGGCACCAACTATGCTGGTAATCTGATCTTGGACTTCAAGCTTCCAGAACTATAAGAACATAAGTTTGCTATGGCATCTCCAGTTAAAACAGTAAACTGTCATCATATCTTGAAAGTAAGTCAGAAAATAAAATTTGTTTTTAAAGAGAGAAAAAAGTTTTCCACTCTCAACCTTGCCACCACATGATGAAATTGATAGAACTTAAACAAGCAATTTAGAGGGCTTTAGTGAAGGCCACTTGTTGTTACTAATAGCCTTAACAACCTGCACACTTTTCACTGGTCTATCCTCAAGAATAGTAATTTTATAAAGCTATTTACTAAGTAGAAATTAGTGACAACATTGTTTGGAAGGACCCACACTGATGATTGCTCTCGCATATGCAGTCAAAGGTAAGTTGTCAAATATTTTTCTGAGCTCCAAATGAAAGCTGAAACCCATTAGTACTTGATCTGAACTAATTTTAAACTTCATAGAGTTGTGATCTGCATTTTCTACCAGAGTCAAACTATGTACTATTTCATATATGTTACCTTATCCTTTATGCTACAAATATGCTGCCAGAGACTGAATTGGATTTCCTTTTTACAAACGGATTCCTCTAGAAATGCCTGGGTGGCTCAGTGGTTGAGCATCTGCCTTCAACTCAGGGCGTGATCCTAGAGTCCCAGGATCGAGTTCCACATCAGGCTCCCTACATGGAACCTGCTTCCCTCTCTGCCTATGTCTCTGCCTCTCTCTCTCTGTGTGTCTCTCATGAATAAATTAATTAAATTAAATTAAAAAATGGATTCTTCTAATTCTGAATTCAAGGGGAGCATATGTAGAGACTGTATTTCCAAACTTTCTCTTTTCCAGTTAAAGAGGCCAGTATAATGGGAACATAAATGATAGGTGTCACTTCCACATCTTATTTTAAGAAATCTACTTGCCTTTTATTTGCTTTTTCCCTCCTCCCTGAGAAGTGTTAAAGTAAAGGTGAGCTGATGTCACCTATATATGAGGAGGCACTTCCCCTTAGGGATGGCAGAGTAACAAGACAGAAGGGACCCAAGTCCCTTGGTGTGTCTTTCTGGAGCTGTCACTCATGCACCCTTGGACCACCTGCCTAGGTCTGCACAGATTAAAGAGAAATAAATTTGTGGTTTGTCTGGGCCATCATTTTTTGGAGTTGTGTTAGTTCTCTAACACATATCTTACAGTTTACAGGACACTTTCCAAATGCTTTGGTCTAGACCATCCATTCATTCATTTGCCAACTATGTATTTAGTGCATATCATATATCAGCTCTGCTCTGGGCTCTGAGCACAAAACTGAGCAAGGCACGCAACGTTCCTGTATTCCTAAAGCTTTCATTATAGTGATGAGGGAGGAAGGAGAGTCCACGGACAATAAAAAAAGTAAACACAACTAAACAAAATAATTTCAGGACATATTAGCTATTTAAAATAAGCCTCTAGACTCAGATTGTGTTTAAATCTTGGTTTGCCATTTACTCACTATGGTAACCAGCCTCCAGGGATAACAACAACCCTTCCTGCCCCAGCCAATGAAACATACTTCCTGATATTCATATTCTTGTATAGGTACCTCCCCTTGGCACTGAGCATGCCCCATGACTTGATTTTGACCAACAGAATGAGGCAGAAGTGATGCTGACTCCTCCCAAGCTAGGACATAAGAACACTTTCAGCTTCCATCTGGGTCTTGTAGAACATTCACTCAGAAGGCCAGTTACCAGGGAAAAAGCTCAGCCACATAAGATTGCCAGGCTGAGGAAGACCTGTGGAGAGGCTATAGAGAGAGAGTGGACCAGCGAGGCCCTAGCTCTTCTAGCTGTCCGCACTGAGACCGTGGCATGTGGATAAAGAAGTCATCTTTGATGTTCAGCCTAATCAACACTTCAGATGACTCCAGCTCCAGATGTCTTCTGGCTGAGACAACATGAGACACCCAAAGTAAGAACCACCCAGTCGAATCTGGTCAACCCACAGAAATAAGAGAAATATCCTAAATCACTAGTCTGGGTTATTATACAGCAATAGACAACTGGAATAGCAACTTTTTAGGTGAAACACATTTCTTAATTTCTCTGAGCGTCAGTTTTCTTATCTGTAAGGTTCCTGTCTCACAAAGTTGTTATAAGAGTTAAACAGGTTAATCTGTAAAATGTTTACAACAGTGTCTGATTCATGGTAAACATTTGGTAAACGTTGGCTACTATTATTTATTACTAATAAGCAAAATGGGATTATGGGACAAAAATATTCCTAAGTGGAGGCTCAGGGAAGTTCCTGATGGACAGTGACATTTGAGCTCAGACTTGATAAATAAGGAACCAACCATGCAGAGAGCTCAAAAGCAGTATCCAAACAGAAAGAATGAGTACAAAGGTCCTGGGATAAGCAATGATGCAGTGTCATTGAGGGACACAGACATGGCCAGTGCTGTTACTTTTGGTAAGCAAAGTAGAGTCATGCCAGCCATGACAAGGAATTTGGACTTTATATCAAACCCAATGGGAAGATTTAAGGGATTTTAAGCAGGAGAATAACTGGGACCACTCTGTTGGAAATGCATTTTAGAAGGGCATGAATGGGTTGGGGGAGGTCCTCTAGGAGACTTTTATAGTCATCCGAGTAAGATTTTAATGACTTGAACCAGAGTTTAGCAGAGAAGATGGAGAAAAGAGAGCAAATTTAATATGCTCATTGAATAAGTGGCCCTTGGCCTGCCTATTGGACCCTCACAGTAGAGATGAGATTTTAACAAGGTTATTCTGGAATTTACATTACTAAAACAGCTTTAGACGGGGTTCTAAGCATTATACCCAGGAATGGCTCAAATATATCTCATTCTACATAATTCAAGATTCAGTTATTACAGGAGATAACAGAATATAAGTTTTCTCACACATATTATTGTTATTTGAATAGGGAAAACAATTCAAAGCACTCTGGCTTTGTGGAAGGAGCATTACAAGGCAAATCAGGACACAAGTTCAAGTGACAACACTGCCATAGATGACTTACGTGAACCTACGGAGTATTCTTGGCCATGTAAGCCTTCCTTGGCCTCAGCCCTTCCAATCTGACAATCTATTCCTTTAGGGCTCTATTTAAAAATAGTATATCACCTGGAAATATTTCATGTTCCCAAAGTCAGGAGTCACAGTCTCAGGACTTTGTTGCTGCTCCTGCGATCTAAACTCCATGACTCTTCTCTCCTCAAGCCTAAAAGCACCTGATACAAAGATATAATCACAAGGAGATAATCACCCTAAATAGGCTTAGATTCTAGAGCACATCTTCTCCTAACTTGGCAGGAAGGAGGTTGACAGCAAGTTGGCCCATCTCTGTTTTATAGCCATCAATAAATGTGTTTAACATATATGTGCTTTACAGGTATCTTTCATGTAATCTACAAGATTTCTTCTTTTTTGGAGAATTTGGGAGGATTTGCTCTCAGGCTTTATATTAGATATAATATACTCTTCAAGTAAGTTTTTCTAAAACTTCATTGTTAAGGGTGGAAAGCCTCTGGCACACATCTCTATTAAGATTTTCATTTCATATAGCAGCTCTTTCCTTAATAGTGACAACAGAAAAGAGAGATTCTACATAAGATAGGAGACTGGAAGCAGAAATCCCCACCTAGTACCTGACTAGACAGTTGTTCAGGGTTTCCTCCCTTTTTTTCTTGATATTGAGTAGGTCTGATACAATTATTCTAGTATTAGGAGGACAAGAAATTGAGTTTGTAAAGTTTTACCTCTCACTATTTGCCTGAGTTTCCTTCAAACCACTTACCTCTTAAGGTAAACTCTGTCCTTCATGTGCATGAGGTTGGCTGCTTCCAAAGTCACATTATGGGGCATGTAGGATGCAAGGTTGTTTCTTAGATCTAAAACCCACGATGAGATTGGGTTTCCTTTGGATTTTACTGTTTTGTTGTTGTTGCCAGCTTTAAATCTTAGTGCTGTGGGTTTGGAGCTACAATTCATTTCCAATTGAATAAAATGTGGAAAGGGTGGAGGGGGTAGTGAATATGAAGAGGACTTCATATTGCTGATCATAATTGTTGCCAGGTAAAGATAATAGCAACACCCTGCATCACTATATTGACCTCCTTAGATAGTCACCAACCTCACTCACTAGTGCTCTACTCATTTTAGCTGATATGACAGGCCAACACCATTAAATTTGGAACACAGAAGGGGAGATAATGCTCATTTTATAAATTAAGTTAAAAATGTAAAAAAAAAAAAAAAGTGGTGGGGACACCTGGGTGGTTTAGGCAGTTAAGGGTCTCACTTGATTTCTGCTCAGGTCATGATGTCAAGTTTGTCAGCTGGAGCCTTGCAACAGGCTCTGCACTGGGCACGGAGCTACCTTTAGATTCTCTCCTGTCCCGCACCACACCCCCTATCCTCTCTTTAAAAAAAAAGAAATGCAAAAAAAAATAAAAATAAAAATAGAATCAGATTTCAATAGGCTTATGAGCAGGAGATGGAAAACAATCAATTAGCAGCAAAGGGTACAGTAATAATTTTGTTGAATCGAAAAAGAGGCACTGATTTGCATGGAAAGTCCAGACATTGTTGAAGTGGTGGTTACCATCATATAAAGAGAATAACACATCTGGAGGTGTTCATTAGAAGTGAAGGGGAAAAAAGATAATTGGCAATTTTGCTAATTTGCCGGCCTGTGGGTTTCCTGGCCAAATAATGGGGAAATAATGGGGCCAAATAATGGGGAAATTCTGAGAAAAGAATTAAAATTTTAATTTGAAGACATAATTCCCTCCCCCTTCTCCTGGGAAACAGAATGTGATGGCATATGAAGTCAGTTCGAAAGAAGCCTGTGATGCTTTCCTTCTCATAAAAAAAGGAAGCAAATTATTTCATCCAAGCACCACTGAATCAAATTTGAACTTCCTGAAAATTTATCAGTTGATAAACCAGGATTTAAGTTCAAGGACACATTCCACACCTAATCTTCATTTTACAACCTTTGGAGATAGATTTTCCTTAGCACTGAAATCTTTCAAAGATAGTCTTTCTTGCAAAACAAATCGTTAGAAGTGTGCAGCAAATTGGCCAGATGTCTCTGGGGCATAAACTCTCTCTTAAAAATAGGGCAAGAACTTTTAGTAATGACCTCATGCTTCCAAATCATGCATTTTCTAGGTGGTATTTTGAAACAGGAATGTTTAAAGTATTTCTCTTGTTATCGAAAGAGTTAATTCAGCTTCCCAAAAGTGTTTCGCTTCTCACAGAATATAGTTTATATTTGGGGAGAATTTGGCACAGCTTAAGTTACAGCCTAACTGATTTTCTCAGTAGAATCCAACAATAAGGCATTTCTCCTACCATTTGTCCCTTAGCATTTATTAGTAGGGATACACACAAAATGTCACGGGTTGGGGGAAGCATTACTCATATTAATCTACTTTCTTCAAGACTTCACATCAATATACCTAAATAACAGCCCAAACTGGTAACCATCCCTTGGAGAGTGTTCACAAATCTCCAAGTTCATTATCAACCCAGTAGCCCTTTCCAGTCTAAATATATCACCGCAGTATAAGTGGACTGAATTTTCACTTATCTAAAAAAAAAAAAATCATAATAATCATTGCAAGGTACATAAACCAATTTGTGGCATGAAGCTGGTTTTGCTTTCTTCCAGAAATTGCTCTTCCTACGTTTCAGACCTTGAAAAAATAGACAGCAGAGATCTGTTCGGCAATAATTATTTCTATGATTGTTGCTGTCCGGCAAAACAGCCTGAGCAACCTACCAACTGAGGTGTGACAGAAAACAAGACCCTCTCCCTCCTCCCACAAAAAAAAAAAAAAGGGTCCCTGAGAAGCAAATCTGTACAGCTTAATAGCTTGGTGTGTGGTAAGGCCATAGTTCTGATTCTTAATTATTATCCCACTCCAGAACCCAAATAAATAAATAAATAAATAAATAAATAAATAAATAAATAAATAAATAAATTGTGGCTATTTCGCAAATACCTCAGTATCTACACAAACACACGTTTCACAAAGTGCTGGCCAATGCCTATTTTCACATAGCTCTTTTAGCCTCAAAATAACTTTCACGTCTTACTAAGACCAAGAAAAGGGAGGGACAAATCAAAGAAGCTAGTTTGGAAATCAGTAGGGAAATGTTTAACAGGCCTGCTGGGTGTTCGCTTAATGCTGTTTTAAGTCTTAGATTAAATTATTATACTTCTTCTGTGTTGTAGGACCGGGTCAGTTGTGCATGAGGACAAAGGCAACTTCAACTTGATATTTCTGTCAGCCCTGCTGTGGGAAGAGTCCTGTTCCTGGTTTATAACATCAATCACTCTCACAATAAATCTTAGTGGTGGATATGGTCATTTAAATCTCCACCTGCACAAACAACAGAAAATAAGAGGGCTCATAAATCTCTACACTGGTGATTAACAAATTTTGGATCCTGGGCAAAGATATTATGGGGAGGGGTTCTCACTAATTCATTAATAAAGACTGATTTGCTGACAATCTGTTTAGTTTACAGCATGGGGGAAAGCAAACAAGACCCTGCTAACAAAACAAAACGTTAGGGGTTAGTGAATTCCCAGCTGAGCCCAGGATTAGAGATATGATATCTTAATGTAGGAGAGGGGTACAGACCGCGAGCCAAAAGCTCAGAAGCTGTCCTTATACTTTGCTCCAGCCCCTGGTCTCAGATGCCTAATTGCAAGGAAAGAAACCCCGAAGAAGAATCCCTAAGAGAGACTCATGCATCCCGTCTTTCCAATTTTATTTCATCGATTTTATGCAGTCTCTCGCTTTCTGGTTCCCTTCGCTTTTCACTTACTCTCCAGATTTTTCTTATTCTTCAGGAAGGATGGGACCATCTGGGGTTAGAGACGGGGAGGTTGGGGAGGAGGCTTTCCTGAAGGGACAACACGGCTTACTGTTCTGTAATACCAGAGTCCCATGGGGGAACCCAGGCAGCAAGGAGGCAGCAAGGAGGAGGCAAAGGCATCGGGAGGGAGAAAACAAGAAGTCTCAGGGAAGGTAACATGTGGCTGAGAGCGGCTAAGAGTTTTAAGACATTATTAAATGCATTTCTAGAAAGACATTTTGGGGAAAGTTTTAATTTTATGAAGAAAAGATGACCAATTAACAAAATATTTTCCGCACACATATATTCTTCACTGCCCCCTTTCTACTCAACTGTATTGTACGTGGGCGTGTGGTGGTCAAGCATGTTTGCGTGCCCACGGGCAGTTCCTTCATATTTTTCTAAGCGGCCAGATGCAGACGGATGTTTAGGTACTTTGTCTGCCTCACCCTAAAGATTCAGTGACGCGCTTGTTTTGTTCATTTACCCCGCCTAAGGCAGGACGATATCTAGGGAAATCCGCAGAGTCTTGGGGGTACTGGTAGGAGGGAGCTGACCCCTGTCTGGGTTTTATTTGGTGCTTTAATTTCGGGAAGACGGGACAGGGGGATGTTTGTGAGATTTGTGGTCGGTAGGCCCGCCAGGAGCAAAAGGATCTGGCCATTTCTCTGAAGCCCTAAAAAAGCCACCAGCTATGACCCCTTAAGAGGAAAAGCGGGCCTCGGGAGGTGGCCCTGGAGGGGCCTGTGGGGGGGCGCGCTCTTCCCGGCCAGAGTGGGCCAAGGTGCCCGGTGCCGGTGCCGGCCAGTCGCGGTTGGGCTGGTTCACATTCCGGGCCGGAACCCGGGTCTGCGCGGACGTTTCCCTGCGGGTGGGAAAGGGGGTCCCAGAGTCCGCCGGGGCCTCCAGGCCCCTCCCCTGGGCCACAAGGGTCCGCCTCTCTATTCCCCAGATAAATTCCTAGTGTCCAGCAAATTCCTCAGCGCTCTCACACTCCTCTGCGGCCCCGACTCCGTTCGTGGGGAGGCACAGCCGCGGTCCTCCCCGGAGAAGCGCCCGCGGCGCCTTCTCACAACCTCGGAACCGGACCCGGCTCCACCTCCAGCCCGCGCGGCCGCTCCGCGCTCCGGGCCCGGGCCGCTGGCTGGGGCTCGCGCGCGCTCCCGCCTCTCGGTCCCCCCTTCTCTGCCCCAAACATGTCCACCGGCTCCCTCAGCGATGTGGAGGATCTTCAGGAGGTGGAGATGCTGGACTGTGACGGGCTGAAAATGGACTCGAGCAAAGAGTTCGTGACTTCCAACGAGAGCACCGAGGAGAGCTCCAACTGCGAGGCGGGGTCGCCGCAGAAGGGCCGCGGAGGCCTGGGCAAGAGGAGGAGAGCGCCCGCCAAGAAGAGCCCGCTGAGCGGCGGCGGCCAGGAGGGCAAGCAGGTCCAGCGCAACGCGGCCAACGCGCGCGAGCGGGCCCGGATGCGGGTGCTGAGCAAGGCCTTCTCCAGGCTCAAGACCACGCTGCCCTGGGTGCCCCCGGACACCAAGCTCTCCAAGCTGGACACGCTCAGGCTGGCGTCCAGCTACATCGCGCACTTGAGGCAGATCCTGGCCAACGACAAGTACGAGAACGGCTACATTCACCCGGTCAACCTGGTAAGTCCGCGGGCACCGCTGCGGCCGTCCGAGCGCCCCCGCCCCGCGCCCGCCCCGCGCCCGCCCGTGGCAGCGCGCGCCCCTGGGGACCCCGGCGGGAGGGCCCAGGACTTATGCCGGCGTCGGACGTGGCCGCCCCAGGAAGAGCTTGCGAGGGCCCGGAGCTGGCAAAGAGCAGGGGTCCGCCGAGCCCGCGCCAGCGCCGGCAGGCAAACTGCTGAGCGCCCAGAGGGCGTCTTGTTAGTCCCGTTCTTCTTGTAGCTGAAGGAGAATTCGACTTCCCCCCTCCCGTTTTTGGACATAGAAACACCCAACTCCGTTTCTTTCCCAGGCATGTTTAGGACCATTAGATATAGATAAATTCACGCCCCCGTAATTGTCATGCAAGTCCCCAGCTTCTTGAACATTCTGCGCTGCTCTTATGGGTAGGTTAACATTTTCAAATCCCACAAGTTCTAGCAAATATCAGCAAAAATCAGTAAATTCTCACAAATATTAATGTGATAAGTGATGTTAGAATATAACTTAAGGTCACTCTCATCGAAGATTTAAAAATGTGTTATGCCCATTCAGCCTGTCTTTTAAATTTTGTTTTAAAAAGTAATTCTCATTGAGGCTAATTTTCTCTTAAATGTATTTTGCTATATAAGAAGGACAGTTTACTTCCTTTTTTATTTGATTTAATTTCAAGAATTCCAGACTCTAGAGAAAAACAACAACCACGACTTACTAGCACCTTTGTTTATATATGATAAGAATGAGAGATTTTCCTCTTAAAAGTCGTCTTATCGGCCAGCACTGGTAGGAGAGGTTTGAAGCTCTGAATTGTCTTCTCACTCAAACTGGTTTCAGGAATTGGGGGGGAGGGGATGCAAAACCACGTTTTGCCCTAGTAAATATTTTTCCCTCTTACGTTAAAGGTCTCTCCTTTTTCGAGAAAATGAGTAAATTGTTTATTAAAATCTGGAACTAAAATGAAAGCAATTACTTCATTTACAGTTGCTGCTGCGTTCATCTTCGAATCAAGAAATTTAAGACAGCTTTATTCTAAAACACCTCGGAGAAGGGAAGAGAAAAGGCAATGTTCGCTCAGCCCAGTAGGAAGATGATCTTAATATATGCGTGTATATTCTTTTATTAGCGTTATCCCCCCACACACACACCCCTTAAGAGCCAGCGATTAAAATTTAGAAACTGTGGTCAAAGCCACAGGAGGAAATGAAAGTTGGCAGGAGAAAAATAGACGGGGATGGAAGCGAGAGGGCCGGGAAATCTAGCCTGGGCCTCCGAAGAGGGCCCCGAAAGTCGCTTCGCCTCCAACCGGTGTCCACCCCGCACGAGGTCCTTCTTGGCTTCCCTGCTGCCTCCGCGTGATGCCTCGGCCGCGGGCGCTGTGAGCTCTCCAGGGGCCCCCTCTCTTGGGTTTCTCTTACAACGTAGGATGAACCCCTGTGCTCCGCCACCCGGAGCTGTGACTTAGCACCAACCGAGCTTTTTCTTTATTCATCCACGGGGCGCCCTAGAACACCCAGCAAATTGCAGAGAGATAGATAGTGGGTCTCTCCAACTCGCTGCCTGACCGCCCCCCACCCCCCCTCCTCTGGTCTCAGGCTCGGAGCCCACCACCGCCCTGCCTCCAAGGCCACTAACCACTTACCGCCTCCACCCTCTTCTCTCCTGCAGACGTGGCCCTTTATGGTGGCCGGGAAACCCGAGAGTGACCTGAAAGAAGTGGTGACCGCGAGCCGCTTATGTGGAACCACAGCGTCCTGACCTTGGAGGTGCGAGTCTGGGAAAGGCGCGCTCCCGGGGGGGAGGCGACCCCTGCCCTCCCTTGCTCTCTGTCTCTGCTTCCCCCTCGCAACGTTCCTCTCCCTGCCCCCCTCTCCCCCACCCCCCGCGAGAACACTTTACAGCGACGAGGAGATTCGTTTCCAAACCAGAGGAGATCAATTGTACTTACAAAGATTCCCATCTATTTAACTTTATTAACTTCTGCGGTGAATGACTCTGCGAGCCTTGCTGGTCCAAGTGCAATATGTAATTATAAATATATAAATAGATAATAAGAGCCTATCAATGTGTATCTTTTGTACCATATGTTGTAAAATGTAGTTCATAGAATAACTGACTTTGATAGTCACATTTATAAAGTAATTCACTTAAAGATATATTTTTTTCAAACAAGTTTTGCTACTTTCGAAAATAAATCTTTCTTTATATTGCTAAAAGCCCTGAAATTGGTGTGCTTTTTAATATATATATGTATGTATATATATTAAATATATATATACAGAATAGAAAAGCAGGAGAGTATGGGGAAGCTTGATAATGAAAGTGATTCTTTTGAACCTCAATCCAAACTTCTGGAGATGAATAAGATTAAACACAATTTCCACTGTGAAGGTGCGGATCACATTTTGCACTGAAACTTCAAATAGAAACTCTGGTCTCAGGTTTACAGGTTACTTTGGAGACAATCAGAAATAATATAACTGTGAACTCAAAAAAAAGGGGGGCAGGATTGCGGTTACTAACAGTTACACGATTCAAAGGAAAAACACACCAGAAAAGGAAAATTCGATTTTCGTGTATTCCGAGGTTTAACTGATGACCTGAGCAGGCAGGTAAATTCCACGTTTTTTTTTTTTTTTTTAAGCTTTCTAGGCACAGAGATGGACCCAAACAACCCATAGTGCCAAACTGTGAAGAAATAATGGGAGCTATGAAAGGTGCAAATTCCATAACCTCTCGAAGTGCTGCAACATACATTAGATATTTCTTCCAGTACTTAATGAATGACTAACAGCGCTCACGCCTGCCTAGCGATTACAGTTAGCCAGCGCCTCCAGCTCCCCGCCACGACTTCCTGCGGGCTGGGTTTTAATTTAAACATCTTCCGTGCCGTGGAACAGCTCGGTGGAGAAGATTAAGTTGAGATAAACAGAGAGGCGAGGCCGGGGAGCCTGGGACCGGGTTCACTCGCTGCCCCAGCGCAGCCCGCAGCGGCCGATGCGCCAGATGCCACCGCGGCTGTTTAATGTTCGGGGTTATGACCGGAGTGTTTACAAGACGTCTTCGGTTATTTATACTGTTATTCCTCGCAGAAGGCCCTCAAACTTCCGCTTCATTTGCTCTTTCTTTTCTTTTCTTTTCTTCCCCCCCCCCCCCCCCTCTTTTTCTCGGCTCAGTTTGGTACCTGGAGTAATAGCTCCACGTTCCACCTCTCGCCATCTCCAGCATCTCCAACCAACCCCAAGTCTGCTGAGGGGGTGGAACCCTCGGCCTGGCCTTCTAGGAAGGAGCCGGGGACCCTGGCCCCGACAGGTGAACGCTGTGCCGGGCTGATTCTCTGCCAGTGAAGGCTCCCACGTTACCAAGTGCAATTCTCCATTCTCTGAGGGTTGTAATGTCGCTGACTCCTAACCTGCCCGCCTGTCATTTGGACGTCAGAGGACCTCTCCTCTGGCTTTGCTGCCATACCCCAACCCCCACTTGACCTTTAGGGGCCCATTTCAAGCTCTGACCACCTCCACCTTCCCCCAAATTCCCGTGTTCGGTCACTTCAACCGCAGGGCTAGTGCCCCCCACCCCCTCCGGCTCCACAATTCAGAATCTAAGTCAGAGATGAGTCCCAGAGTGATTCAGTTGTTTGCGTTTCCCGTTTGGCAAACTTTCCAAGCTCCCCTTCACGTTCCTATAAACCAAATGTTCAAAATTCTGAGCACTTGACTCAGGTGGCCCCCAGAGAAGAACTTTCTGCTTGCTCATCCTGTAAACCCCAAACTGCAAACGGATTTTTTTTTAAGTCTTATGCCTCCTTCCTATAATTTGAAGCCTTTGCTTTCAGCATGAGCCCTGAGCCTATAAAATGGGGAACATGTGAGTTAAACCCTAGCTCTGCCTCTAGCTTTTCCCTGAAAGAGCCTGGATCCTCAGTTTTCTCATCTCTGAAAATGGGGATAAGCATTAAAATAATCATATTATTAATTATCATACATTAATTAATGAATTAATCATGCATTCATTCATATCATAGTCATACACTCTTGCCACACAAAACCGTAGTGGGATGCAAATGAGATTGTATTTATGTAATTACTTTATAAAAGAAAAGATCTGTGCAAATATCAGTTACTTTTACTAAATAGCCAGTGCTTGACAGGATCTGAAAGTGTCTCAGGCAGGAAGCTCAAAGGGTGTGTGTTCATAATGAACAGGTGATGGTCTTTCTTTTTTTCTTTTTAAGATTTTATTTGAGAGAGAGCATGAGGGGGGGGAGAGGGAGAAGAGAAGCAGGCTCCTCCTCACTGAGCAGGGAGCCCCATGTGGGACTCATTCCAGGACCCTGGGAACATGACCTGAGCCAAAGGCAGACTTTTAACCCACTGAGCCACCAAGGAGCCTCCAGGTGATGGTCTTTCTATTGCCTGAACAAGACACCTTTCTTTGACGCAATGCTGAAGGTTACAAACTCTTTCTCTCTCTCTCTCTCTCTCTCTCTGTCTCTCTCTCTCTCCCTCATGCCTTTACCTCTCCACAGTGTTCTCCAGATTTGTCTAGAGCTTTCTACCAATGGGACTATTTCTCAAAAATCTAGAACCCAGAATTCAGACCTGAGATCAGCAACCAGGAGGACTACACTGGGGTCTTACTATCAGGAAGGCCTGCCAATACCACCAGGCAGGGGTGTACTTGGGATCCCATGGTTGTTCATTGAAAGGAGCAGGCAAAACTTTGGGAGTGACTGGTTATGGCTTCCACTAGCCCCAGGGATGTGGCAGTGCAATGGCCCCAAACATCTCATACACACATCCACAGTCTAAACACTTCCGAATAGGCCCTTCTCTTAGGCCAGCCAGATCCCTAGCACTCCCATACCTACCACACCCTACTTTCCAGTGTCTGTTGTTCTGGGAAAGCCATCCTACCTTTGGCCAGTCCAGGTTCCTGGTATACCTTGATTTGAAAAGGAGGAAAGCGGCAGCTGGAGAAAGACTTCCTTTGCTGCTTGTCAGATGGGGTGAGGGGTAGCTAGTGTCCTGTGTGTGGCCCCTTAATTATGAAAACTATCTTAGAAGGTGCTTTCAAAAAGAACCAGGGGAACAACCAAAACAGATTGTAGAAGTTTGGAAGATAAACGTGTCTGCAAATCCTCAGGAGGAGTAGACAGATATTAAAACCGGACTGTAGCTGGGGAAGTCCCACTTCTCTCTCTCTCTCTCTCTCTCTCTCTCATTCTGACTGCTTGTATGACTTCTTACAAGCAATTCATTGTGCTTCTACAGGTTTTTCTACTGTCAAATCGGAGGCTTCTTTCTAAAAAAAAAAAAAAAAAAAAAAAAGAAGAAGAAGAAGTGATAAACAAGATCTGGTACCTCTGGTTACATTTGGTGATCAGTGGGAAATACTGCCTGAGGAGACTGGTAAGCCAGTGGTTCTTCCGTGTGTGCCATCCAGAATTACCTAGATGGCTGGGGGGAGTCCACTGTCAGGCTTCATCCCCCACCACTTCCAGATTCAGGAGATCTGGGGCTGGCCTCCAGAGTCTCTAACAATTTCCCAAGGGAAGTTGATGCTGCCGGTCCAGGAACCACACTTTGAGAATCACTGTTTGGGGATCTGTCTCAGAGAAGCAAAAGAAGTGAATACAGAGAGAAAGAAAATATTTGGGAAATTTTTTTCTTAAGAGGCTGCACTTCCTGGGCTCCAGTTTCATTTACCTTTCTATTCGCTCCAGATGGCAGGCAGTGCATTCCTAATGCTTAAATGCCAGTCAGGGAATCAAACCACTGGTCCTTAGAAAATAAAAAGGTTTGTGTGGCCCTAGTGCGACGAAGTCTGCGCTCATCTTGCGTCCTTGAGACGTATTTCAGTCGTCAGACGACGAGTTACAGACCGGGGGGATTAGGGCCCTGCTGCTGTAGGCTCCCTCGTGAACCCTAAGGGGGAGAAAAACTGGGCCCCCGGACTCACGCCCCCTGCCGCCCTCCACTTGCGCAGAGGGTCCCAGCAGATTACCCCCTCGCCCCAGTAGGAGAAGGTGGGCTGGCTCTGAGTGGGGACCCAGTGCGCCGGGCCCACGGGCCGTAGGCCTGGGTTGGGGTGCAGGGGCGTCGAGGGTGCTGCTGAGCAGGGTGCCGCGGGGTGCGGCTGGCGGACCGGCCGGAACCGGGGCCCAGAGGCGGAGTAGCGGCCGGCGGGGTTTCGGGTTTGGGTTTTCGTTGGCGGCCTCTGTACTCCCCGAGCTGACGGGCGCAGGCAGGAGAAGGAAGGAGGCCGCGAGCTCGGAGCCCGCCTCGACCACCTCTGGAGTCGCGGCCTTCTCCGGGCACCGCCCCCCACGCTGCCCCGCGCAGAGGCCACCGGGGAGGGTCCCGGGCGACCACCCGGCGCGGCTCGAGGGGCGGCCCACGGGGGGCGGCCCACGCAGGGGCTTGCAGAACTTGCTTCCCTCCCGGGCGGCCGTGCCGGGACGCGGGCGCGCTGCCTGGCTCCGAGGGCGGCTGGCTCCCCCGCAGGCCGGGCTCCACGTGCCGCTGCTCCTCTGCTCCTCGGAGCGGGGCGGGCTCCGCGGGCGCACCCTGCCGGGCCGCGGACGGAGGGGAAAGAGGTGGCACTTCGTGGGGACCAGGCTTCCCAAGGCGACTGCACCATCCCGTCCCCGGGCCCAGCGTCGTGCCCGTGCCCGAAGCCCCCGTGAACGTCGAAATCCAGAGAGAGCTGGAAGCCGAAGCCGCGGCGAGGGGGGCTCGCTCGGGCAGAGAAACGGACCGCGGGGCTGTGGCTGCGCTGAAATTGAAACTGGACTCTTAGGTTGAGGTCTCGGTGCGTGTTTGAAAAAAAAGCACAAATGGGACTAGGGGGCATCATCTGGGGGTGGGATGTTGCAACTGCCCTCCCCCTGACACTCAGGTGAGATCGGTTTTTCCCTTTCCAGCAGAAGATCACATTATTACTTATGACTTTATACCGTCGTTAGGTCAGAATCATTAGCTGAAAAGGTGCCTTGAAGAGTAGAAATAATGAAAGACACTTTATAAGAATAAAATGTTCACAGCACCTTAAAATTTAAAATTATTTCAGTTGGAGATAAGGAAATACTTTGTTGCCTTTTACAAATACGGTTAGATCTACATCTAGTGAATGATGTAATGGAAAGAGCTTTGGAATGCTTGAGCATTAGACCTTCATTCTTCCATCTGTAAAATGAGTGCAATAATGACTCCTTTGGTAACGTAATGCCTTGTACATGTTAGACACTAATTAATATTGGTTTTCTTCCTCTCTTCTCCCCTTCTTCTGGTCATTAAGTTATCAAAGTGCCCGAGAGAATGATATGCATTTACCCTAAATAGTTATCAAGCCAATGGCAAACAATATTAAATTCTTGTGATAATCTAATCGCTTCAAGTTATATCAAATGTAATTAAAACAAGTTATATTCAGGTCTCCTCTTTCTCCAGTGAGACCTGCACCACCGATCTTGCTTGAAATTCTATACTTTGGCATTTGTCACTTTATTAATAGCAGGTAATTCTTATTCTCTTTCACTTCCCTATTTATCTGATTGTGTCTATTTACTCTAATTCAGTGAGGGCAGGGGCAATGATGTCTGGCTGGTTCACCTTGGTTTCCTCAGCACCTGACACAGTGATAGACACATAGCAAGTGCTTGAAGAGGAGCGAATGAATGCAAAAAGCTTAATAATAAGCTTCTTAAGAGATGCCTCTGTGTACTTCATAAGTTCATGTTACATTGCTATCACCACAGACTGATTCAAATATATTACCTAATCTTAATTTTAGAGTTTGATGATGAACACCTACTCTATAATAAAAATAAATCTACAATGAAAAAAATCATCATCAATTCCATCAAAGGGAAATTAACCTGAAACATTGTCCTCATCACATATGGATTTTTTTTTTTTTTAAATGACTGAAGCCCAGGAAAGGGTGTCTATCAAGTATCATGTCTTTCAAAAAAAACTGTGGATCTCCCTTCAACATTCTTACCATCACTGGGGAGTAGTCACATCTGAACTGTTCTGCTTGTTTCATGGTGTCTTTCATTAATGAATCATATTAGAATTCTTTTTTTTTTTTTTCTTCTGCACTTGATGTGAATACCACCACCTTCTGCTGCTCCCTAATCTCCTACTTTCTGGTGTCTGTCACCCACTCAGTAGCTCCTCCCTTCACCATTTTTTTTTTTCCTAACAAGCTTTCTTTTTCTCCCCACCAAGGACTAAAGAGAAATCCAAGTGATCTCTAAACCCATGAGAATTTTTCAACCCAGCAGGGGTCATTTGGTTATGAGGAACAAAAAATCACTCCAAACTGGCTCAAATAAAAAGGGGAATGAGGCATTGTTAAGAAAGTCCAAGGAATCTGGCTGACATCTCCAGGGAGAAAATAAACAGTAGGGAAAGTCTATGGGGAAACTGAAGTCTGAAGTGAAACGCCCTCTTTCTCCCTTGAACTTTAGCTATGCTTTTTGTGCCAGTCTTCTGCATCTTCTCCTCTAATTTTCTGTGCTGGCTTGCTTTCTACTTCTCCTGAACTTTTTCTTTCATATGTAGTTGATTTGTTTGGTTTCTGACTACAGCCCAATATTATATGTATGTTCAGGTACAGACTTCCACTCTCCAAAATTTCAATCTCAGCATGTCTTAATTTGAATTCTCAAGACAGGGACCACTATGGACTTATTAGAAGCTCTGATTAAATTCTCCAGGTCAAATGTATGCCTCTCGCCCCCTCAGCTATGGTTGACTGGGGATGGATGGATAGGTTGACTGCTGGCTAAAGCAGATTTTTTGAGAGGGAGGCTCTAGGTGAGACAAGAATCTCAAATCTGTTTGCTACAAGTGTAATCTAATGCATGAGGGCTGGGATGTCTGCATATGGACCACCTGTTTTTATTCTGCTATGCCAGCAGTGAGCAACATGTGATGGGGAAGAGGTCATGTTCACAGGTCTTATTGTGTCCATGTTGTGAGAAAGAGTGGGGATAAGAAAAGATATATTCACATAACCCAAATGATCTATTTTATGGAATCAAAAAATTGTATTGAAAAAAATCACCATCATTCTTTAGCTAATAAAATGTTATAATTGCATATATTTAGAAATATGCTAATTAGCATTGATTCAGCTTTCTTAATATTTTTTATCTATTTGCATCACACAGACCACATCTATATGCACTATCACACTTTATCTTTAAAACAACCCTAACCATGAGATATCACATCCTCACTTTTCATGTACAGCAACTGTAACTCAGAAAGAGGAAGTAAATCACCAGAAGTGATACAGTGGATAAGTGGTAGAAAGCTGAGCATAGAATTATTGAATTTAAACTGAAATGGGTTTCTGCTTTGAACATAGGAGAGTCCACAAGATAAAAGAAATTAAGGATGGTTATAACCCTAAAAAAGAAATATCTCTAATAAAATCATGACATGATGCTTTATCCAATTCAAGTTTTATTTTATACTATTTAAAGATCTCTTTTAGACTTCTTAGTAAATATATTTTTATTATGTCACCATTAGGGATACAAAGAAAAGAAATTATAAGTAAAATAAGTTCATTAAAATATTCCAAAAAATATTATTTACATTCAGAGTCTGATTCATTCCAAAATACTTATTCATTCTGTCATTAAAATCTGGTGATTTTCTACCCATGATGTATTAGTTTTTATCATATAATAAACCATGCCAGGACCCAATGAATTAAAATAACAAACATTCATTATCTTTCAGAATCTGCAAGTCACTTGGACAGTTCTGCTGGCCTGGGCCCTGGTGTGATCATAGAATGCACTCATTTATCTGTGGCTGGATGGCAATTTATCTGTGAGCTAGATGGTTAAGGATGGCCTCACTTACATGTCTAGTGGCTGGTTGGCTATTTTATTGACTAGAGTGATGAGAGTGCCTGAACCACATGTCTCTCATCACCCAGTAGGCCAGTTTGTACTTGCTCTTATGGTGACTGGGGAGGAAATGGAAACAAGGCCTCTGCTATCTAGATAGCATCACTTCACCTGTGTTCAATTGGCTAATGCTGGTCATAGGACATAGGTCAAGGAATGGGGCATTAGATTCTATCTCTTGTTTGGGAGAAGCTGCAAAGTCACTGCGTAGTGTGGATCAGCAACGGGTGGAGATTAGGGACCATTTCTGTAATTAATCTATCATATTAAGAGTTTTCTAAAACTTCTTCATGTTCAGAGTCTAGCCCTTCTGAATCACTTCCCACCTTGAATTGCTAATATCTAGTGATTAACTACCCAATTGTGTTCTCTGGGCCATTATGAACATTCCTTAGAAGAGTTCTCTGTTGTCACTGAGATTTTCTTCCATGCCACTGATACCAGTTCTGCAAGTTTCGATGGTTTTCTAATTTTGTCAGAAGGAAGCATAAAGAAAATACCACCATTAATTAATCACACCAACCTTTCTTTTACTTATTTCTAGAAGTTTGGGTTTTTTCTGACTCTAGTAGCATTGCTTGGTATGTGTAGTGGGCTGAATGGTGGTCCCAAGATCTCATATTCTAATTGCTGAAAATAGTAAATGTTACCTTATTTGGAAAAAGGATCTTTGCAGATGTATTAAGTTAAGGATATTGAGATTAAGAGATTATCCTTGATTATTTACGTGGGCCATAAATGCCCTTACCAATGTCTTTTTAAGAGAATGGGAAGGGAGATTTGTTACAGGGAAGAGGAAAAGGTGATGTGTAAACAGAGGTAGAGATCAGAGTGATGTAGCCACCAGAGGCTGGAAGAGGCAGCAAATGGATTCCCTTCTAGAATCTCCATCTCCAGAGGGAGCAGGGTCATACTTTGATTTCCACCCAGTGAAACTGATGCTGAGCTTCTGGCCACCAACTAAGAAAGAATAAGTTACTGTTGTGCTAAGGCACTAAATTTGTCATCATTGGGGCATCTAGGTGGCTCAGTGGTTGAGCGTCTGCCTTTGGCTCAGGGTGTGATCCCATGGTACTGGGATCAAGTCCCACATTGGGCTCTCTGCAAGAAGCCCTGCTTCTCCCTCTGCCTATGTCCCTGCCTCATTCTGTCTCTCCTGAATAAGTAAATAAAATCTTTCGGGCAGCTGGGGTGGCTCAGCAGTATAGGGCTGCCTTCAGCCCAGGGCCTGATCCTGGAGACACAGGATCGAGTCCCATGTCGGACTCCCTGCATGGAGCCTGCTTCTCCCTCTGCCTGTGTCTCTGCCTCTCTCTTGCTCTCTCTCTCTCTCTCTCTCTGTGTCTCTCATGAATAATTTTTTTAAATCTTTTTTTAAAAGTTTGTGGTCATTGTTACAGCAGCCACAGGAAACTAATACAGCATGTGACAGGCAATCCCTTGCATGTAACTCAGTAAGAAAAATGTAACCGGGTTTACTTCTTTTCTTAAGTTCTGTAAGGCACTTGGATATTGCTTTGTAAGAAAATACAGAATGATGGCATTTCTCCAATGACAGATGCCTTTGTTCCTACACATTACTTTTCTATTTTCATGCTTTTTGCTGTATAAGAAAATATTTATATTTATTATTCATATAACAAAATAACATTTTTTCTGATGCTGAATCAGAGTTTAAACATTTTAAAGCATTTTTAATGGTAATTGAATCCAGCATGGATAATACTAACAATATAGAAGATTCAAACACAGAGACAAATGTAGAGATGCATCCCAAATTTAGAAATATAAAAATGTGAAAATATAATGTATCTTAGAATTAAGGTGTACAGTACCTCATTGCATTCCACGCAATATCACTGACTTTCCAGCATCCTCTATTACACACTGGAAATAGAGAAGATGACACCTTCCTGATCTCCAGCTTGAGTCTTCCTCTTCGGTAGTTACAGAACCTCTTCTCTTCAAGGACGTAGAAGAGCAAGACAGTCTTGTATTCTCAAAAGCACCAACAGTGCTAGTTTCTGGAAGAGTAGGCTACTGGTATATGCTGGTTTCCACTGACATACTCTAACTACTAGGCTACAGGCAACTCAGCCTATCATTATGAAGCTGGCCCACCATGGAGTGCTTCCAGCTGCCTCTGCCCTACACTAACATCGATCTGCCAGTAGTGGGCAAATATCTGGGGAAATGATTTCAAAAGGTCCATTTCTGCAACCACAGTGGTTGTCCTAGAGGCCTTTATTTTCCTAAACGAAAATTGGATCTCAGGCTGCTTGGAATGCACTATATAAGATGGGCCACCATTGTACTACAGTGATATAGGAAGCCATACTCTTGGTTCAAAGCAAAAAAGGAAAAAAAAATCAGCATATGATAGGTGCATTAGCAGAAACTTATCTTCACTACTGGAAAATCAACATTAAAACTATGAATGATAGATCTTCAGAGTCAGCCATGCCCCAAAATTGCTGAGCTTAAATTAATTTTTCATCACCCATCTGCCAAGTTTTCTGCACCATTTCAGGGACCTGCTCCTCAAACCATTTATAAATTTCCCAAATATTTTTGTCTTCAAATCTGTCTTTTGCTTTTTCTTCTCTTTTAAATCTTATAAATCAACTCACAAATTATGTGATACTAAGTTCCACTGTCTTTCTCAATATTTTTTATCAAGTATTTCCTAACTTATCAGAATAAAGGTTCTAAAAACTGGTATTTTGAAAGCTTCATAAATAGGCCTGAACTTTGGCAACTCAGACACTAAGTTGCTCTGTCCCCAAAATAATCGTTTAATCTCTCTGTTCCTTGGCTTCTTTTTTAAAAATATTTTATTTATTTATTCATGAGAGACACAGAGAGAGGCAGATACATAGGCAGAGGGAGAAGCAGGCTCTCTGAGGGGGAGCCCGATGCAGGACTCAATCCCAGGACCCCGGGATCACATCCTGAGCTGAAGGCAGATGCTCAGCCAGAGTCAACCAGGTGTCCCTATTGCTTGTTTTTTTCACCAGTGGTGAGATGTCTAAAGTTCCTTCCAGCATTAAAGAAAAAGAAGAAGAAGAAGAAGAAGAAGAAGAAGAAGAAGAAGAAGAAGAAGAAGAGAAGAAGAAGAAAAGAAGAAGAAGAAGAAGAAGAAGAAGAAGAAGAAGAAGAAGAAGAAGAATAGAAGAAGAAGCCGCTACCATAACTCTCCAGAAAAATTCCTATGACTTTGAACCAAACTGTTGATATTTTGCTAGTTAAAGATCCACCCAATCTCAACTGTATGTTATGGAAAATCCCAGAAATTGTTGATACATAACTAGTTTTGAAACCTCTTCTAGTCCTAACTATCAGAACCAAAAAGGGCATGGAATATCCTCTAAGAATCTCTCTCATTAGAAATGATTTCCTTTCCCACAAGTTACATACTATTTAGAGAACATTCAAAAACAAGTTATATGTTCACATCTATTTAGCTACCATTTTGACCCTGGTTTGAGACTCATCTCCACTAACAGCTGGATAAGCAAAATGGGACCAAGAAGAGGAGGATGGCCCAAAGGTGGGGCACTCTCTGAGGATTGCTAAACTTACAGAAGATTTAATATTTTTTCATATTTTGTTTATCCCATCCCCAGTTGAGCTGACCATTCCATGATTTTCAGGTAATTAGATGATGGTTAACTTGGTACTGTTTCACTCTAGGCCATGATGCCCATCTTGGATCTTGGTCTGTATCTTTCAGAAGTAGAATTCTGAGCCAAATAATGTGACTAATTTTAGGTTCTTCATATATATTGCCAAACCGCTACTTATTTTATACAAGACCAGCAATTTCTGGATGACTACTCAAACTAAATTTTACATTTAACTGTTCTTTCTCTTGCCCATGTAGGGAGGTCAAACACCTAAGCAGATAAAAAGAATGATTGGCTGAGATTAGTGAGTTTCTTTTTCTGCTACTAATTCACACAATTACCCCCTTGGACCAATGTACAACTTTAAAAAATAATATTTGTTCTTGGGCAGGGCTCAAGGAGAACATGAAAAAATAAAAATATTAAAACTGTGTAGCTGTTGGGAGAAAGATTTCCAAATTCTGGTCTTTCCATTCCTTCCCTAAGAAACTTCCCAAAAAATTCTTGCAGGAAAGGCTTTTATCTCTGAACCAGAAACTCCCAAAATGGATTGTTGCCAAATTAAAACAGATTGTGTTAACTTTCTCTTCATAATAAACATAGTCTATGATTATTTTGAAGCATTTGGAAAGAAAAGATTTACTTCCAAGAGATTGATATACAAAAATTATTAATATTGTATATACAGTTTTTGTTCTACCTTTTGTCTCAATATTATAAACTAAGCTTTTTGCCATATTACACAAAGCATGATTTGGAAGCATGATTGGAAGCATGATTTTTTTTTAATTTTATTTATTTATGATAGTCACACGCAGAGAGAGAGAGAGAGGCAGAGACAGAGGCAGAGGGAGAAGCAGGCTCCATGCACCGGGAGCCCGACGTGGGATTCGATCCTGGGTCTGCAGGATCGTGCCCTGGGCCAAAGGCAGGCGCCAAACCGCTGCACCACCCAGGGATCCCCGGAAGCATGATTTTTAAAGACAAGCCAATATCCCATTTAATGCATAAACCATAACTTATTTTCATACATTTTGGTTGTTTCCAGTTTCTCCTATGATAAATAATACTACATTTGCAATCCTTACACATCCTCACATCTTTCATTATTTCTCAGATTATTCCTTAGGATAGATTCCTAGAAGTGATTTTTTAAAAATAAGTTGTATAACATTGCTTTACCAAAAGTCTATACTCATTCAAAATCTCAGCAGCAGTATGTAAGAAAGTACATTATAATGAAACCTTATGGGCAGCCCCCGTGGCTCAGCGGTTTAGCACCGCCCTCAGCCCAGGGCCTGATCCTAGAGACCCGAGATTGAGTCCCATGTCAGGCTCCCTGCATGGAGCCTGTTTCTCCCTCTGCCTGTGTCTCTGCCTCTCTCTCTCTCTCTCTCATAAATAAATAAAAATTTTTTAAAAGTGCTGAAATATAGAAACTGTGGTCCCAGAACACCAGAGCGGTGAAAATATTCTTTAATAATAAAAGCAAAATAAAGACATTTTTAAAAAATAAATAATGAAATTTTATGGGCCCTGTATATTATTTTCTATATTTTTGTCAAAAACATCTCATTGCTGGGGATCCCTGGATGGCTCAGTGGTTTAGTGCCTACCTTTGGCCCAGGTCATGATCCTGGAGTCCCAGGATTGAGTCCCACATCAGGCTCCCTGCATGGAGCCTGCTTCTCTCTCTGCCTGTGCCTCTGCCTCTCTCTCTCTCTCTCTCTCTCTCTCTCTCTCTCTGTGTCTCTGATGAATAAATAAATAAAAACAAACAAACAAAAAAACATCTCATTGCTTTTTCTCCAGCTTGCTTTCATACGAGGTCTTAGTAACTTTACTAATTTATTAATATGGCTTTTACAGAAGACAGGGGAAGGATAGAGGGCAGAAGGGAAGGGGAGAGAGAGACAGAGTAAAGTTTCTGTCTCCAGAATTGTCCGAGGATTGCTCTGAAAAGCAAGTTTATTTCCCTTTGTAGCATTTGGGTTGGGGTAGCTGCTGAGTTCCGTGGTGAATTGGAATTAGGCACCACTACCTCCTAGAGATCCCCTGTATGGTCCGGTTACATTTGCTTCACAATTGACTTTACTGTTATGAAATATTGAGGGACATGTAGAATAGATGCCAGGTCATATCCTTTGTTTTTGCACAGAGCTCAGAAGTCTTTGAGAAATAATTTGAGCTCTGTTTATAATTGGAATTAAAAGATGTACGAACCTGATGATCTGCAGGTCCCCAAAGTAATCTGGAGTAGAGGAAGAACAGTGAAGGCTGAATGAAAAATATCACCTTGAGTGAGGAGTGGAATGGAGGGAGCTTAACTGTGCAGCAAGGTGTGGATACTGAACAGGACATTTGTTTCAGGGAGAGTGAGAAACTGGATGTAACTATCCTCTGAACCTGTCACTAAGGGCTGAAAGAATAGTACTCCAGGAGAGCAAATAACTGGGCTGTAACAGCCCCCCTTTTAAGAGCAAGACATCAGATTTCCTATACTTAGTGTGAAAAGAAACCAGGAAAGTGCCCCACAATTAACGGAAGAGAGGCAAGAGCCCATGAGAAGAAAGGGTCAGCTGTTTAGTGCCTGCCTTTGGCCCAGCTGACTTTGGTTCCAGCAGAAGAGCCACAGCTGTCACCTGAGCAGGTAGGTGAGAGGAGCTAACGCTGGCCCAAGAGAGCCAGAAAACACTGCTCTGAATGCTCACCAGCACTTCAGCTCAGCTCCTAGGCCTACAACCAATCTTCCAGAGATTCCAACATTGAGAATTACCTGTACAGGATCATATCCCTAGGAATTCATTAAGCAAAACACCACAGCTCGCTAATCAAGAAGAGGGGGGCTCTGCACATTGAGATGTGTGGGGTACAAATATGAAATATTTGTTTATCAATTGGTGAAGCCCTTTTTTAATTATTAGGAAACTTATGGACATGTTCTCATCTGGCTGGAACCTAGTGTATTCATCTATTAGTTCTAAAGAGAACTTTTCGTTTCTCAAGCTAAAAACTTACTGGTTATTATAAATTCCATCTTTGTATGTGCTATGTGCTAATGTGTGATTGTTAATAATGGAGTACAGATCCTTCCAGTTTTCTTTGCTTAGAGAAAATATACATGTAGAAAAAACTAACAACAAATATTCATATACACATACATGTACATTTCACATGTTGGTTAATAGTTTTAACTGCCTTGAAATAGAAACATAAACCAGTTTTATTTTCCCCCATTACTGTACTGTGTTGAATCTCCTTTTCCTAGTGGGGAGCAGATCCCTAATGATATCTTGGGCAGATACCACAGCATTCCCAATACTTTTTTTTTTTTAAAAGACAAATTCAGTGTAAAACTGAATTTTCAGTGTAAAACTGAAATCTCATATCTAATGTAAATTTCATTTCTTCTGCTAGCCATGCTCCAAGGCTCCACTTGGTTCTTCCATCAAGTCATTGACTTGGGTTGGAGTAAAGACAAAGAAATGTGACTCATTTCTTTTTTTTTAATTTGCTCCAAAATATTTTATTAATATAAGTTTTATGCAAAAAACAAAGTAGAAGTAAGTTATGTGTAACACAGAATAACACAGTGAAAGCATGTGTATGGTTGTTGTTTCTAGTTTCTCTATAAAATTAACCAGCCATGATGGAATAAAGAAAAAGAGTACATATCATATTCATCATTTTTTTAGGTACACTTCAAAGTACAAAAGCATCATGGTAATTTTTAAGTGCAAAGAAAGCTCATATTAAAATTGACTTTGAAAATTACAAATAAAAATCTGTACATCAAGGATATTTTTAAGGCCTTTCCATGTGCATAGCAATCTGTAGAATGAGAAGAGGAGCTGCCAAGAGAGGAACCATCACATCAGGTGTTACAGGTCTGGCCCATTTCAGCTTGCAGGACTATCTCCTCTTTTCTCAAGGGGAAAGTATGAATCAGGTTGAAGAGGGCCACAGGAATCACCAGGGAGACATAGTGCTCCTTGTCCATACCATGCTTATCTACCAGCACCGTACTGAAGGAGTAGAGTGGGATGCACAGCAACAACCTGAGCTGCAGAGCTAGGGCTGGAGGCATAATCTTTGCTCCTATCCTACCAATGAGGGTTGGGAACACACCTACAAGCTCCACCACAGTGATATGTCTATCTTATCGAAGAACATACTAATTTCTCTGGTAGTGGCTGATGAAAAGCAGTATGAAAGAGGATGCTTCTTTATTGACTGCCCACTGTGGGGTCTCTTATAAGTTGCTTCTTGCTTGCCCTGGTTGCCTTCTATGAAGCAAGGGTTCAAATATGCCTTTTCACCTAGGATCAAGAGTAAGTGCTTCTTCGGTCTCTTTTCTGGATGGGAATGCACTGGGAGGAGAGAGTGCCATGAGGCCACCCATCTGCATTGTTTTCTGACACGGAATTTGTCTCTATATCTTCCTCTCTAGCTTGCTCAATGCTTTCAGCTCCTGCGTTCTTGCCACTGGTGTCTCTTTGCCCTGTGATCAGCTCTCATCTGTCTGCCATCTGTCTCTAGCTCTGCTTTCTCCTGTTCACATAATTACACAAGCAGATTGATGACTCTGCTGCTTATGCTAAAATCCCAAGAACATCTTTGGAGAATAAAATGTCAGTCTCATAGTTTTGAAAGTACTCTTAAGGTCTCTAAACAATTACCTTGACTCTCCCCCCTTTACCTGATTTGTGTAAGGGATATGGGGAGCCAATGGAAAATAAGCAGAGTTCCCATGTAAGCCAACAGCATCTGGCTCCAACGACTTTCCTATTCTACCACTATCTCAGGTCTTTTGTTTATAGGACTGTAAGAAGCACTAGGGTGATAAATGAGGTTGAAAGCAAGGGGTGGGTGATGTGCTAGGATAATGATTGGAGGCAAGAGGGCTAATCTGCCCAATTGTTTGTAAGCTGTAATAGAGGTGTTAGCCCACAAATGTTTGAGTTTCCTTGAAGGGTGTCACTATAGAATAGGACACTTGATGTTCCTTTATCCATAGTGTATACCCTTAGTTGCCAATTCTAAGTGACAGTAAAAAGCCACTCAACAATTTTTGTATGAGAAATGAGAACACGCTATACATTATATTGCAGTTTACTTTATAAAAAGTCGTGGCTGCATATAATTTTATTGTTTGCATGATACAGTATTTTTAACCATTTATCTGTTGTGAATTTTTTCTAATTATTTTTACTTTTACAAAAAATGCTAAGACAGCATCTTTATTTATTTAGGAATATAACTGATCTAAATATATAAATTAAAATCCCTTCAAGTGAAATATCTTCAAGTATAACAATATAGGCAAATTGAAAGTAAAAGGATGGAAAAAGACATATCATGCAAACAATCCAAAAATGGAGGAGTGACTATATCAGTATCATAAAAAAGAGATTTCAGAGCAAAGGAAATTACCAGAGACAGAGAAGACATTAATATAATTATAAAGTGATCAGTCCACCAGGAAAATATAGCAATCTTAAATATGTGTGCACCAA
The DNA here is from genome assembly GCF_018345385.1 of Vulpes lagopus. Classification (NCBI taxonomy): domain Eukaryota; kingdom Metazoa; phylum Chordata; class Mammalia; order Carnivora; family Canidae; genus Vulpes; species Vulpes lagopus. The sequence continues at coordinate 83,967,995 of NC_054825.1, forward strand.
TCAGCACAGGTAAAAAATATGTGAAGATGTGAAGCAGAAATTAATGGAACTGAAAGGGGAAAGAAACAAATCCATGATTATAGTTAGAGAATTTAACACCCTTCATTCAACATTTGGTAGAAGAACCAGACAGAAATTAAGTAAAATATAGAACTTCAACAGGTTCTAAAGAAAGTAGTCCATATTCTAGGATTATTATTAAACTTTTCTTAAATCTTGGGTAAACTTGGAATTTATTTCTGCATGTTATATAAACATGTATTTTAACTTATTTTTCCAAGTGAAGTCATTTGTCCCAGAATAATTTATTAAATATTTCATTCTTTGCCAATTAATTTGACATGCCAACTTTCCCACATATACTTGGACTTGTTTTTGAACTGTCTACTGTCTTATTTGTATGACAAAGTGAGGTGGTTTCTTTTAAATACTGTATCCACATCCAGCTTCTTATGTATAACCATGTATTCTTTTCGCCCCATTCATCTAACTGTTAAAGCAATTTTATAACTTAAAAGACAACACAAAGTAGTATGCTCTATGTAAATTTCAGTTATGATAATCAACTGTAGAGAATAGTCAAAAGCATATACAATCCATTCCAACTGTCAATACCTTAAAACTTGCCCCTGGTTGTACAGAGGAGAGAGCTGGTTGTGGGCCACTTCAAATTATCTGTGGGTAAGCTCCATTTACTCAACTGTGTTGGTTACATACTAAATATATAAAACAGAGTTCTACCATCTGTGACTGCTTTCATTTTAAGAGTGTTGTTAGGTACCTATAAGAGTATGCTCATCAATTTCCTAATGTTCCAGAATATTAGGCATGGTTTCACTTCTCCTGTCAACTGGTTTGTTTCTCTTCTTAATACCGTGACTGAGATAATGTGTCTCTCTTTACAGGGATGCTTGAAAGATTACAGACAAATCATCAGTAGAAAAATAATAGCAAATAATCAGGGCCATGTGGCCAATTTGATGCACTGACTCCACCAAAGGATTATTATTATCTTAGTTTTTTTCACTCCTGTTACCCCTTTGTCATATTCTCTTTTCTCACTTATTTTTCATTTTTATACTGTCTTGTGTTATCCATATTCATTAAGCAGAATAATAACCTCCCAAAGATGACCACCTTCTAATCCCTAGAATCTGTGAACACATTATGTTACATGGTGTGATGCTCTTTTTGACATGCCAGTTTGGCTAGCTTAAAGTCCCTAGTTATTTAGGGATAATTTGAAGTGGCTCATAACCAGTTCTCTCCTTTCACTGTACAACCTGGGTCAAGTTTTAGGGTATTTGACAGTTGGAATGGATTGTATATGCTTTTGACTATTCTCTATAGTTGTTGATTATCATAACTGAAATTTACATAGAGCATACTACTTTGTGTTGTCCTTTAAGTTATAAAGTTGCTTTAACAGTTAGATGAACTGAGGAAAAAAGAATACATTGTTATACTTAAGAAGCTGGATGTGGATACATTACTTTAGATTATTTAATCATTAATCTAAATGTTAGTGGGAAGGTCTTTTGTAGATGTGATTGAAGTCCATAATCAGTTAACTTGAAGTAAGAGAGATTGTCTGGATAATCTGGGTGGGCCTGAGTCAATCAGTTGAAAGCCCTTAAAATCAGAGTTTTCCTGATAAAGAAATCCCACCTATGGACAGCAGATTCAGTCTGCCTAAGAGTGCACTTATAGAATAAAGCCTTTATCCACTGTTGGGATTCCACACAGCATTGCTTCCAATCAAGGAACTCACTTCACAGCAAATAAAGGCAGCAATGGGGCCATATTTGTGGAGATCATTGGTCTCACCATGTACCCCACTATCTTGAATCAGCTAGCTTTCACAGAATGGTAGAATGGCCTCTTTACGACAGTTACAGCACTAGTTAAGTAGTAATATCTTGCTGAGCTGGGACAATGTCCTCCAAGAGGCTGCACATGCTCTAAGTCAGCATCTAATAGATGCTATGCTTCCCACAGTCAGGATTCTTAGGTCCAAGAATCAAAGAGTGGAAATGGGATTGCTCCACACACTATTTTCCCTAGTGGCTCTCTAACAAATTTTTTGTTATGTGTCTATATGACCTTACACCCTGCAGGTCTTGAACACTGCATACCAAAGGAAGGAATAGTTCTAACCGGGAAACACAGAAGTTACTCCACTGAACTGGAAAGTGAGACTGCAATCCAGCCACTTTTGGGTCCCCATGACTCTGAAAAACAGGCAAAAAAAGTGGTTACTGTATTGGCTGGAGTGATTTGACCTGATTGACAAAGAAATTGGATTACCTCTACACAGTGGAAGTAAAGAAGAATATATAGGACATATCCTGGGGCATCTGTTAGTAGAGTCAGCTCTCCTTATTTGTGGCAGTTGTGTTCTACAAAGCCACTGTAAATAGAGTTAGCAGGTATTGAACCATTGCTTTTAGGAGACAGATGAATATATTTCATATATATCCACACCTTTCTAACATAGGTTGCAATTTTAAGTCCAAAAACAACCCATCTTGGTAGACTCTATTTTTCTTTATTTTACAAAAGTGAAAATGCTACAACCATCTCAAAAGAAAGTATTTAATTTTTTTTAAACTGAAAATGAGGTTCAGAAATGTTAAGTAACTTACCTGAATCTCCTCCACTAGCAGGTGCCAGATTTGAGATTCAAACCCTGCCCTACTGGCCCTGGAGTCAGAGTTTCTTGCACAACACTGAATTATCCCCCTGCTCACTCCATTCTCTGGTCGTCTCTGTATGGGAACTGAAATGAAGGCAGAGCATCATCCTGTTTGTAAGCTCATCTAGAAATAAGCCCAGTGACAATTCAATTTTTTTTTTGTGCATTTAAAGAATGAACATAAAAACCTGAAAACATTGTTTTTGGGATTATAAATAAATCTTAGTATAGGTGAATTTGCAAATATGGAATCCTTAAAAAATGAAGGTTGACCTATTGCCCTGTGTATTAGTAAGGATTCCTCAGATAAATAGAATCAATAAAATAGCTATCTAACTAGATACTTGTTGTAAGGAATTGGCTTATATAATTATGGAGGCTAAGATACCTCACAATCTGTCATCTGCAAGCTGCAGATCCAGGAAAGTCAGTGATGTTTCAGTCTGCATCCGAGTCTTAATTTTTTTTTATTTTTATTTATTTATGATAGTCACACCACAGAGAGAGAGAGAGAGGCAGAGACATAGGCAGAGGGAGAAGCAGGCTCCATGCACCGGGAGCCCGACGTGGGATTCGATCCTGGGTCTCCAGGATCGCGCCCTGGGCCAAAGGCAGGCGCTAAACTGCTGCGCCACCCAGGGATCCCTGCATCCAAGTCTTAAAAACCAGAACAGCCAATGGTGTAAGTTTCAGTCCAAGTCCAAAGACCTGAGAACCAGGGGACCTAATGGTTTAAGTCTAAATTTGAGGAAAGGAAAAGACCTATATCTCAGTTCAAGCAGTCAGGCACAGAGAGGAAAGTCTTTCTTCTGCTGTTTTCTTCTAACTCAATGCTCTCAAGGGACTGGATGGTGCCCACCCACATCGGGGAGATAGTCTGCTTCACTCAGTCTACCAATCCAAATGCTAATCTCATTTGGAAACACCCTCACAGACACACCCAGAAATAATGATTAAACAAGGATCTGAGCACCCTGTGGCCCAGTTAAATTGACACATTAAATTAAACATCACACCCTGGAATAAAGTAATTGGCAAATTGCAACAATCCAGTTCAGTCAGGATTATTAATGGCCCAGACCCTTGAGGAATGAAAGTTTGGGTCACCCCACCAGGTAAAGAACCAAAATCAATGCGGTGTTTGCTGAGGGTAAAGGAAACAGGGAATGTAGTAGGGGAAGAAGATAGCTATAAATGCCAATGAAGACACGTAACCAGCTGCAGAAATCAGGGCTATAATAGACAGATGACTGTATTGTATTGATTTCTTCCTTGTTTTGTCATGAATATGTTTGTATGCATTTTAACCATTTAGTTTTGTTTTCTTCTCTCTCTTATCCCTTTATCATATAAAAGAAGATGTTTAAATGAAGTTAACTTTGTGTCACATCATTTAAGTTACAGTATGTCAAAGAAAACAGTGAGTATCACCCAAACACATTATATCCTCTTCTGGAGAAAGGGCTAGTGTGTCTTAGTTGTATGTATGCAGGATGTGTGATGCGATGTCAAGTGGAAGTGTGACTTTGTCATTGCCTTTATTTGGAGCATTAGTATCATTTATAGAGGTGCGTATGGCTGCCAAACTGACAAAAAGTGAACTGTAATGGTCTAATTGACATGTCCGCTTTCCTAGACTATAGGCCCAGTTATTAAACCAAAAGTCCATAATCAATTAATTGACTTTAAGTAAGAGTGATTGTCTTGCATAATTTGTACGAGCCTTATTCAACTATTTGAAAGGTCTTAAAAGCAGAGTTAAGGCTTCTTTGAAGAAAAAGAAATTCCACCTGTGGATAGCAATTTTGGCCATGCCCAAGATGTTCAGCTACCCCTCCTAACTTGCCTAACCAGCCCCCCACAATTGCATAAACCAATTCCATGGAATAAATCTCTTGATATATATCTCCTACTGGTCCTGCTTCTCTGGTTGAAACTGACTGGTATAAAATGGCAAAGAGAATTAAGTCTGAAAAAAAAAGAGAATTAAGTCTGCAGATAGAATTAAGCTTGCTGAGCAACTGCAGCTGACTTTAAGATAGGGGGATTATCCTGCATTATTTGCGTGAACCCAACACAATCATGGGGGAATTAAATATGGAAAAGAAAGGCAAAAGGATCCATGGCAGAGTGACGCAGCATGAGAAAGACTCAACTGCTGTTGCTGGCTTTGAAGATAGAGAGCAAACATGGGCCAAAATGCTGGCAGCTTTAGAAGCTGGCAGAGACAAGGAAATGAATCTTCCCTAGAGCTGCCAGAAAACATGCAGCCTAGCTGACACATTGATTTTAGCCCAAGGAAACCAATTTCAAATTTCTGACCTTCCAGATTACAAGATAATAAGTTAGTGTTGTGTTAAGCCACTGAATTTATGGGAATTTCTTACAGCAACAATTGGAAACTAATATACCAAATTTATGAAAAAATGTAAATGTATTTATATAAATGTTGATACAAAAAATTATAGCATTGACTCAAATTATTCCTTTTTAAAATATTTATTTATTTTAGAGAAAGCAGGGGGAGGAGCAGAGGGAGAGGGAGAGAGAGAATTTCAAGCAGACTCCCTGCTGAGCATGGAGCCCAACATGGGGTTTGATCTCATGAGCCTGACACCATGACTCAGCCAAAATTAAGAGTTGGATGCCTAACCTGAGTCACCCAGGCACCCCTTAATTTATTCTTTATAAAAGAAATTTAGAAAAAAAATACCATTGGGATTAGTATTGTGTGAGAGAATATTCAAATTAAATTTTCTACTGAGGGGATTCCTGGGTGGCTCAGTGGTTTAGCACCTGCCTTGGCCCAGGGCATCATCCTGGAGTCCCAGGATCGAGTCCCTGCATGGAGCCTGCTTCTCCCTCTGCCTGTGTCTCTGCCTCTCTCTCTCTCTCCCTCTCTCTCTCTGTGTCTCTCATGAATAAATAAATAAAATCTTTTAAAAAATAAAATAAAGTTTCTACTGAGACAGTACAATAAAATCAATGCTAAGATTCATGACATGGTCCCCTTATGAAAAATTTTAAAAGAAAATTGTCTAGAAAAAATGGTTTGATGACCCTTGAATCTCCAACCAAATCCAGAATATGAAAGGGACAGGAAAGAGTGGGGAGAGTTAGAAGAAGATATGGTGTGAGGTATGGGACTAAGCTGTGAGCCCAATCCCACTCCAACCCCAAGAGGGAGAGGAAGAACAACTATTTCATGAGGTGAGGAAGTTTCCCTAGGGCTACTCAGATAGCTCAGTGTTTTATTTCTCCTTGAGGGGTGTGCAGGAGGGTTGGCGTCTTTGGCAAAGCCAGGAGTGGGATACTGTGCTAGGATCTATATATCCAGAACTTGCCCCCCACCCCCAGGAGAGAGAGAATAGGCATAGGTTACAATTGACCACCTGGAGGGGCAAAGGGACACAAGCAGTAAGTTAAAAATCCACACATAGAGCCTCAAGTGGCCTCCAAAAGTGGAGATGCATCTATTTGGGACAAAGGACAGTGTCCATAAGAGAAAGCTTGGCTCTAAATGTCTGCCAGGTCCAGACCACATTGAGTCGGATTATAATGATACCTGTTCTTATGAGAACTTTCCAAAAAAAAAAAAAATAAATAAATAAAAAATAAAAAATAAATAAATAAAAAAAGAACTTTCCTTTTCCCTTATGAGTCTCTGGAGCAACTCCTTTCTGTTTCCACTTTTCGAGGTGGGCAGCTGGGAGGGTGGAAGGTGAAGGAAGAAATAAAAAGGAAGGAGAAACTGAGATGAGGCCACCTCTATGCCCCTTTGCCTCTTGGAGCCTCAATTGGTCTGTGCTGGGGAGTTGAGGTTTAACATATAATATAGTCCAGAATTTCTATTAATATCTTGTATTGGATATTCTACTTACAGGATTGAGACTCAGTGACACTTAGCACTGTCTACTATCTAAGAATGAGCACAACAGTGAGAGGACTTGGCAAATTTTTGTTCAGGGGATTAAGCAATTCCTCCACTGAACACTTTTTAAAGAGGCAATAGGAGAATGGATGAATAAATAAGTAAATAAAGTGTTTGAATTACATCAGCAGACCAGTTATATATATATATATATATATTTTAATTTATGATAGTCACAGAGAGAGAGAGAGGCAGAGACACAGGCGGAGGGAGAAGCAGGCTCCATGCACCGGGAGCCTGATGTGGGATTCGATCCCGGGTCTCCAGGATCGCGCCCTGGGCCAAAGGCAGGCGCCAAACCGCTGCGCCACCCAGGGATCCCGACCAGTTATATTTATTATAGAGACCTTCCATCGTTCTTCACAGCATAGTCCAGCGAGGTTGGAAAATCGACACAAATGTCTTCCCGTGATCCCCTGCTTCTGTGCTGCACATAATCCAGACACCAAGAATCATCAAGATTTCATCTCTTATATCCACCCATTCAGTCCCTGATGTATTCCTCCCTTATGTAGTTTGTTTACTTCCGTGTCTTCTTTTCGTTTTCCCTTACTCTCCCTTGTTCCATTATTATGGGTCCAGATGGCTTCATATTTTGGTTACTATAATATTTTTCTCATTAGTGTCCTTGATTAGGTCTTAGCATCACTCTCCAGTTCAATGTATTCTACACTGAATCCAAGTCTACACGAAGATCTCTCCATGCTTCTGTGCCTGGCATTCAAGGCCCTCCACAATTGGACTCGATCTTCTTCTTAATTCTACTCCTACTTCTTCCCTAGCCAGTGTGTTTGTTCCAGGTAAACAAGTATCATCTACCTTATGCTTGAAATATTCCCCTGACTGTGGCTGTATTTCAGTTTTGTGAAATCCTACACTTTCTTCAAAGTCCAGCTCAAATGCTGCCAGCTCCATGAAGCCTTTCTCAATTGCCTCATTCTGAAGGTTTCGCTGCAGTATAACGTGGGTTCTAGAATCATACACATCCGCCTACTTAAATCAACTCATAACTGGGAGAGATTTAACATTTGCAGGTTCCCATCAATATTGATTTGACCTTTTAATGAAATGTACACATCTGAGTCAAGGATGAATTGGGACGTGATTGACATGAGGAAACAAAAATCTCCATTCTGTATTCAGAACTTTACAAGAAAATATGAGAAGCAGGAGGAAGTTTTGTCATGAGACAGTCACTCCTATGATGGAATAGAGTTAATTGACTTTCCACAGAGATTGGATTAAAGACCCACTTTTAAAGTCAGTGTCCAATCAGAAACCACATGGGAACCTAAACAACAAAAGTTTAATTTAAAAAGTTAACTACCAAAAATAAAAATAAAAAAATTAACTGCAGCAGAGGATTAACTAGCAAGAAAGAACCCTGGGGCTGAGAAAGTATACCCCCAGAGGCAGTCAACTTGGGAAAGAGACCCTCTTCCCAAGGCTAGGACTCCGGACTTATTGGAGAAGTCCACTGGACAGAGAAGATCCATGGATTGTTCTGGGCCAGACCTGGTCCATAGTTGACTGGATCACAGACTGGTGAGCAAGGAATTCCAGCGGGACCAGAACAGAGGCTGGCAAATTGGGAACCATGGTAAGGATTCACTGGGAATCTGCCCTCTGGGAATCCTGCATGGGAAGGCCTTCCACAAGAGGCGCCACACCTCAGAAGTCATTGTAAAGCCACCAGAGGAGATCCTGGATACAGGTGTCCACAGGAAGGCTCTGTATTGTGTTGGCCACCAAACACTGCTTGCTGCCCAGTGCAGCAGTGCCAGTGCCATAGGAGCCCGAGCTGGTCCATCAAAAGACTCTGCTTGGAAGGAGCACAGTAAGCGAATTTGAAAAAGGAGCCCCTTCTTCCTGCAATGTCCCTCCAGCTCCCTCTACTGACAAAGTTTAACATTGTGCCAGCTGCAAAGGAGAGATGCGTGTAAAATCCAGCTGTGAGACAGTGGATTTGGGGCTGAAAGGCAATTCACTGGTAAAGTGCACGCTGCCCAAATCATTCTCTTCCTGCTATTATTTTTCTATGCACCAGAAAAAATGGATTTGTAAATCAATTTCTCAAGTACTTAAATCGCAGGATTTCTCTAGCTATTGCCATCACCGTCACCAAAGAATCCCAAAGGGAGCCAAAAAAAAAAAAAAAATTATTGAAACTTGCTCTAGAGTAGATGCTTTCATATATGATCTCCTAATATAGGATGCTATAATAACCACTATACTAAGCAATAAGTAGCAGGTAAGTGTATGGTATTATTCATTCTATTTTCACATACGGGAAGTCCAAGAACACATAGCTAGCTAGTAAGGTATGGATCTAAAAATATGAACCTGGGACCATCTGATTAGAAAATCAGTACTCCTTTCACTAACTCAGCCTTAATTTCTCACCAACAGACTAATTACTTTTTGATGTGCCAAGAAATTCCAGGTGCCAGGTTGCAAATGCAGTGCCATGCCTTGAGAACCCCTGCTGGCAATCAGTTTTCTTTTTGTCTGACACATCTTTTCCTTGAATGCCTAAAAAATGCAACAGAGGTTATGGTTTTCCCTATGAAATTTGATAGCTTCATTGTGGGCACACTTGAGTCTGGTTGTACCCACATCTCCACTGCTGGGCGGTTCTAGCAGCCAATGTTTATGGAGCGCTGAGTGCTAGGCTAAGTGCCATGCAAGCCTTTTCCTGCCTGATCCTCATTACAGTCCACTGGGGACTCTTTTCAGAATGAGATACTAAAGGCTGGAGAGGTTAAATATAACTTGACCAAAGTTATCACCTAAGGAGGAGCAGTAGGATTTGAACCCAAATAGGATTTATTACAAACATTCCTGATTTTTATGTTTAAAAACACAAAACAGGGTTATTTTTTAACTACATTAAATTAGTAAAAGAAATTACTACCTGAAGATTATCAGGCTCATTTAAGAATGTTAAGCTGTCTTATGGTGAGCAGCCCATTTCTCGGAGTCACTGATACTCCGGAGTATGGACAGAGTCTTGTCCATTCTCATTAGTTCCAGGTGACACAGGGCAGACCATGGGTACTTGACACAAACAATTTGCAAGTGTCTTGGATGAGGATAGTTGCTGATACAGTAAATATTTTTGGCAAACTTGTGCTTCATGGCCTCATTTCTTACCCTGTGTCTGCTTGCTGAAAGCATCACATCCACCAACGGGACCTCTGTGCACCTCAACTAATGAGTCTCCTTAGGCTTCCACTCTATGTTTAGCCCAGAATAGATCTCTTCAGTGCACATTTCTGTGACACTCAAACTAGAACAACACTTATATAACTACTGAAAGCAAATCCATTTAAATATTTAATATTTAAGTGTTTGCTTCACTTAGATTTCATTAAATTCTACTTAATTAAATTATCTCATTTATATAAGATGACTATCATGCCAAAAGTACTTGATTGGGGAAAAAGGTAGGGACAAAGGGAATTTTAAGAATTTAATGACCTAGAACATACTGTCTTACTTAATTCAGTTTTATAAAACTGTGCACATTTAGACCTATTTTTAAGATAAAAATATGTATATTACTTCCATAGATCTCTCGGTCTGTGAGCATCAATGAGTCAGTTATATCTTCCTGGGACTTCAGGCAGCTCCCAGTCTGATGGCTGTACCAGGATTTCCCCACATAGCCTAAAGAGAATTTCACAGTCTTATAAATCTCGATAAGTGAATCACCATAACAATGACAGAAGTTGGTCATTACTGTTCTAATTAATGAAAATTCACCATGCATAATTTTCTCAATTCTCAAAATTCTCTGTATAAATCCTTCCTCTCTGTTCAAGTTCACACCACAGGGTGGCAGCCTTGTTTCTTGTTTGCAGCTCTGTATTCACAACAGGAATCCTCATGTTACTGACGAGGTATTGGTTTTCGGGAGAAACCAACTGATGCAGAACCAGGGTTCTGGATAAAACTAGTAGGGAAAATAGTGTGGGCTTTTGTTTCTTTTTTTTTTTAATAGATTTTATTTATTTATTCATGAGAGACACAGAGAGAGAGAGAGAGAGAGAGAGAGAGAGGCAGAGACACAGGCAGAGGGAGAAGCAGGCTCCACTCAGGGAGCCCGACGTGGGACTCAATCCCCGGTCCCCAGGATCACACCCTGGGCTGTAAGCAGCACTAAACCACTGCGCCACCAGGGCCACCCTTGTTTCTTATTTATAAAACCAGATTGATCTCCAAAGACCCTTCTAACTCTCATTTATGATTCCAAAGCTGACTTGAGACTGAACTGGAATCTAAGATTGTGGGAGGGGGATGGTGGGACAGAGTCTTCCCAGGCAAGCTGAAAAAGCTGAAAAAGCATGTGCCAGATGGGGGAAGTAGTGAGGGATCTTCCCAGCATCTTCCAAACAGAAGGGAAGAAAGTAACAAGCTCAGCAAGCCTCTCTGAAAGTTTGAGAGTCTGCAGGACAAAAGGAATTAATGAAGATTCTGATGGAAGTTATAAATGAGCTAGAAAACACCAGTTGTAAGTATTTAATTTCCACACCCTAGAAAATATTCTAAAATTAATCCTTATATATAAAACTATCATCTCAGAGGAAAGTTAGAAAAAATCAATTGCTAACAGAAGTAACTCTAACAGCTTCTTAGAGGAGAAATACAAAAACCACCCCAAGCCAATCAAGGCATAGTTTCGGAAGGACAATCATTACTTGATCAATAATATTATTGTAACTCTTCTGAAGAAAAAACAAGTTAACAGAAAGATAGCAATATGCATGCTGTCCAAAAAGAGGAAGACAGAGGAAGAATCTCAGACTCATCTGCAGCCTTGTTCAGGAAAGAAAGTCTTGATCATATTTCATTACATATTTGGTCCATCTGAAGTTCATGCACTTTTAGGCAAGATATTTACTACCCTATTTTGATAATGCTTGCCATTAAAACTATCCAAGAATTCTTCCTTGAACAAACGTCCTGATCACTGATTATTTCTGTTACAGAGAAAGTATCTCACTTTCAGTATTTATTTGGAGACAATATAGCAAAGTGTTTTTAGAGTACAAGCTTTGGAATTAGACCATGCAAGTTCAAATTGTCCTTCCACTTGGATAAGTTGCTCAACTTGACTCCTTTCCTTATCTTTGTAGAGATACTAACATACCTCAGAGGGTTGTTTGTGAGGGCTAATTGAGAAAATAAATGTACAGTGTCAAGCAGAGTTTCTGGCACATAGTAGATACCAGCAAATGGCAGATATTACCGTTAACTGATCCCTTCACTAAGGTTTTATTAGTTTGGGTGGATTTTTAATTGATTTTAATTGGGGTTTCCAGATAACACCATCATGTGCAAATAAAAGTCATTTTACTCTGCCTTTATTACAATTTTTTTTTCTTATCTCGTTTTATTGACTAGAACAAAGAGGAGAAAATAATGTTGATAAGAAATGTCCTTGTCTTAGTTCTACTTTAATGAATATTCTGCTAGTCCAGGCTTGACATAATATAAACACGAAGACATTAAAATGTTCAGAGTTTGAATTTTCAGCTATCCTGTCTTCCTCCTAATAAAGTAAATACTATCCTGGATTTTTCGTTTATAATAACCTTACTTATAAAAAATGTTTTTATTGTTTTTTTTGAAAGCCTTGCTTCAAAGAGCTTTTTAAGTTTAATTTTGCTCATCTTCAAGCTGGCATCATGCTCTATTTGTCATTTATTGAGGAGATTATCATTTCTGAACTGTTTTGTTCAAGAATGTTGCCTAGTTTCCTGGCTCACTGAGGTGATGGAAACACTTCAGGTACTTACCCTTAGGATATAGCTCTTTTGTGTCTCACTTGGTTTCAAGAAGACCTCCTATTCAACTTCCCACGTGGTGCAATCACTGGGCTATTGCTGTGCCCCTTACTCTGAGGACATCAAAAGACAAGTTCCAGTTCTCAGGACTAGCCAATGCTCACTGACCAAGAACACCTTCTCATTTGCATTTACCTTTCTCCGTTCTTCCTTGGTCTGATTTTTAGCTCTATTTTCAGAATTTGCTTTTAAGAAAGGAAGGCCTCTAGATACTTCTCCCAGATTTTTATCAGGTTTTTTTTTTTTAAGAGAATTGGTCAATTACCAGAATCCAGAGGTTCATTCCTTTTTTCCTGAGTCATTTTTGCTGTTATTATTTTTTAAGAAATTGCTTGTTTCTTCAAAATGTCCAAACTTATTGGTATAAGGTTGTTCACAATGTTCTCTTTTTATCTTTTTGGTCTTTATCTGAGGTTAAGACTCAGTTTTTCATTTTTGTTTTTATTTAAGCTGTATCTCTTGTTTTTCTTGGTCAGAGTTATACAACAGTTGTCTACTTTATTGACCTCTTAAAAAATCAGTAGAATCCTGTATTTTCTGTGTATTTTCCATTTCATTAATTTCTATCTTTATCATGTGTTTTTCTTATTTTCTAGAGTTTCCTTTGCTTTTCTTTCTCTAACATCTTAAGTTGGGTACTTAGCTCATGATTTTTCATGTTTTCTTCTTTTTTTTTTTTTTTTTTTTGACTTCATGTTTTCTTCTTGAAAGCAAATAATCTTATTAATTATATTAATTAATCTCTACCTATTAATAGGCCTTACCTATTAATAATCCAGAAAGATCAATTGGCATATCAACTCTGATATAGATTTGTCAAATTTTAAAATTATATCTACCAATTTTTGCTTTTATTTTGCTAATATTAATATGGCTACTAGTTTTTTGTGATTAGTATTTTTCTGGAATTTTTTAAAATTTAAATTCAAGTAGCCAACAAATAATAATAAGTACATCCATAGTTTCAGATGCAGAGTTCAATAATTCATCATTTGCCTAGAACACCCAGTACTCATCATATCATGTACCCTCCTTAATACCCATCATCCAATTACCCCATCCCCACACCCTCTGGAATCTTTTTCATTTTTAATTTTCATAATTTTTACTCTTTAAATATAAAAAAAAATCTTTGGAGATGGTGTATTTTCTTTTTGTTTGTTTATTTTTTTTTAATCCACCAGAACAACCTCTGTTTTGAACTCAACATATTTTTTTTTAAGATTTTATTTATTTATTTATTTATTCACGAGAGAGAGAGAGAGAGAGAGAGAGAGAGAGAGAGAGAGACAGAGAGACAGAGAGAGACAGAGACAGAGACACAGGAAGAGGGAGAAGCAGGCTCCCTGCACAGGCCAGATGTGGGATCCATCCCAAGGCTGTGGGATCATGACCTGAGCCAAAGGCAGATGCTCAACCGCTAAGCCACCCAGGCATCCCTGAATTCAACATATTTAAACACAGAATATAGTTGAATTATTTTTAATCTACTATTATATTTTTCTGGTATTTTTTACATATGAGTTTAATCTATTTACAGGTATTATGGTTAGTAGAAATTTATAACTTATTTCCACTATTTTTGAGCTTTCTTTTAGTTCCACTTTTTCTATGTTTTTTTTCTCTCTTGACTTTCTTTATACTTGCTTAATTGTTTGTTTTATTTGTTTATTTTTTGCTTTCTACAAGATGAGAATTTATACATTCTATTTTTTATTCTGTTTATACTAGTAGTAGTCTTTTAGTAATCTTATTTAACAACTCAGCAAGACCTAGAACTGATCATATGTAACACCTTCCAAACAATACAAATCTGAGGATGCTTTTCCTGCATCAACCTCCACCCTGCTCCCCCAAATTAATGAGTTGCTAAATGCACAGGATAAAATTTCCAGAATAAAAATTAAGTCGATAACTTTCCCACCAGTAGAGGGAGAGATGCATATTCATTTTATTTTATTTATTTCAAAATAATGTTATTTATCTTACTTGTAAATTGAATTACTGATTAAATGACTAAATGGACTTTTGTTTCAAGCAGGTGGCCTAAAAATACTTATATCTCTAGCTTTTCAAGATTCGATTCCATTAACAGAAAAATATAAACATAAGAATTAATTCATGCAACACAAAGAAATTACTGAGGTGCCCCCAGAATACCAGAACAGTGGAGAGTTTCTGAATCATATAAAGCAGGTGTCACACAACAGTACTAAATCTGAGGTAGGGAGTGACATGGCAGGAGGGGAAACAAAGGAGACTCCATTTTGTGTGTTTGTGTTGTGCGAATTTCTACAAAGAAAATGTATTTATGGGGATCCCTGGGTGGCGCAGCGGTTTGGCGCCTGCCTTTGGCCCAGGGCGCGATCCTAGAGACCTGGGATCAAGTCCTGCGTCAGGCTCCCTGCATGGAGCCTGCTTCTCCCTCTGCCTGTGTCTCTGCCTCTCTCTCTCTCTCTCTCTCTGTGACTATCATAAATAAATAAATTTTTAAAAAAAGAAAATGTATTTATGTGTTATTTGTGTAGGGAAAAAAAGTTACATAGTCATTTGCAAATAAACCATATGGATAGAGATTTGATGATAAAACCTAATAGAGCAGGATCTTTGAAGCTCATACATTTGACAAACGTCCTAAGAACTCCTCCAAAAGAGGCTAAAATTGAAGACAGGGAAGCTCTTTAATCGATGTGGAATGTGTTTTTGTTATGAAATAAAGATCTGGCTGTATATATACTTTTTCTTTTTTTTAAAGATTTTATTTATTCATGAGACACAGAGAGAGAGAGAGAGAGAGAGAGGGAGAGAGGCAGAGACACAGGCAGAGGGAGAAGCAGGCTCCATGCAGGGAGCCCAACGCAGGACTTGATCCCAGGTCTCCAGGATCATGCCCTGGGCCAAAGGCAGGTGCTCAACCACTGAGCCACCAGGGATCCCCACGTTTTTCAGTGGATAGCCAACCATCCCAATTCCACAACTGAACTCCATTAATGGAGTTGAATTACACTTTTATCATTTATAGGTTCCTCAAATACATGGATCTCTGCTTTCTGTTTTTTCCTACTCATTTTCTATCCATCCTGCTCCAATTCTATACTGTATAATTATTGTTGCTTTTTAATGTGTGGCAGATCTGGCAGTTGTATATATTGGCAAAGCTATGTTATGCTCTTGCATTTTCTTTTTCAGATGAATTTTAGAATTTGACTAATTTTATTAAAAATTATCATTATCTATTGATAGGGATAACTTACATTTATAGATACATTTAAGGAGGATCAACTTCTTTATAACACAGAACTTTTATCCATCTTTTGTCTCTGCTTCTCTTCCTGTCAGCTTTGTTAACTGCTAGTGAACATGGTCCTAGTGAGCATTCTCCTTACAGAATAGGATATGTCAGGCTGTTGCCCTCAGTCCACACCTTCCCAGTTTTACTACTAGAAAAGGAAATTGTTCTTTTTCCCAGCTGCACCTCAATAAATCCTGGAGTAGGACACTCTTTGGCCTGGCTTGGTCATATTACCTTTTCATCACCAATCACAGGAGCCAGGAAAGTGGGGCAGTGAGTCCAATCAGGAGAAGTAAACTCCATGGTAATTTGAGCAGAGACAATATAATAAAAAGAATTTTTAACTATAACAGGAAATTGGAGTATTAAGGGGTTAGCTAGCATGAAACAAAGAAAATTGGAAATAATATAAATAAAAACCACACACTTAAGGAGCCAGCATTACTCCTGGGGCTGAGATGGAGTGCCAAGGAAGAGCCTTGTGCACATCCCACCCCACCCGCCCCAATACAACAGAGCTTCAGACCTTGCTGGAGAGGGCATGGCCATGGCTCACTGAAATTTACTTTGATACTTCCCAGACAGAATTCCCAAGAAATCCACCCTCTAACTGCTGAGGATAGCAGGTCTCACGGAGAGGTCTCACTGGACTCTCCTACAGGTTTTGGGGGTGAGCTTCAGGAGTGGAAGCTTCATGTGTTGTTGGAGGCAGACACTAGAGAAGTTGCTTACAGTGTAGAAGCCACATGCACTACAAGAAACTGCCTAACTGCAAGGCTTCCACCTGCACCTCTCTATAATGAAACAATGCTGTATTTCTATGTGATATGACACTGTTACCCTCTTACAAGGGAAATTCTCCCCTTTTCATCAAATAATGTGACACAGAGTCTTCAGACTCATTGTATTTATTGCTGGCTATATTAATTAATCCTCAAATTCAGTCACCGTTCTACTGAATATTCTGTTACTTAAAGACTAATTGTAGGGACGCCTGGGTTGCTCAGTGGTTAAGCATCTGCCTTCGGCCCAGGGCATGATCCTGGAGTCTGAGGATCAAGTCCCACATCGGGCTCCCTGCGTGGAGCCTGCTTCCCCCTCTGCCTGTGTCTCTGCCTCTCTCTCTCTCTCTCTCTCTCTCTCTCTCTGTGACTATCATAAATAAATAAATAAATAAATAAATAAATAAATAAATAAATAAATAAATAAAAATTTAAAAAAAAAGACTAATTGTAGAGTTAATTTCTGTAGTGAGTTGCAGTGTGGCCTCAGAAGATATGAGTACCCAGTACCTGTGAATGTGCCCTTGTTTGGACATAAGGTCTTTGCAGATATAATTAAATTAAGGACTTGAGATGAGATCATCTGGGTTTATAGCGGTCCCTCAATCCAATGCCTGGTGTCTTCCTAAGAGAAAGAAGAGGGGAATTTGAGACACAGACACACACACAGAAGAGACAATATGAAGATGGAGGCAGAGATTGTGATGCATTCACAGGCCAGTGAATGCCAAGAATTACCAGGCTGCCACCAGAAACTAGGAGAAAGACATGGCACACATTCTCCCTCAGAGCCTCCAAAAGGAATCAACACTGCCAACAACTGGATTTTGGAATTCTGGGTTCCAGAACTGGAAGAGAACAAATTTCTGTTGTTTTAAGCCATCAGATTTGTGGTAAATTGTTGCAGCAGACCTAGGAAACTAATACAACTTTCAACAACCTGAATGTAAAGTAAAAGTAGGAAGGGGATAAAGGAAGAAAATGCCTAATAAATACAAATAAGCACATAGATATAATAAGCCAATAGAAACATGCAAAGATACTGCAGTCCTCATTTCTATAATTGTTCACAAGGTCATAATTCGTATCTACAGCTTTCATTTTCCTCTACCCATTCTATATTTCCCCTACCATCCTCTGGAACCTCAGCCAGTTGGGATTCTTTGCTTGGTGGAGGGACCCAAACCTTCAATTCCATAGGATCTGAGTCCTCAAACACCCTACTGTTCATTTTTGGTTGCTATAAGTTTTCATTAACTTTAATATTAGACATAATATTAGGTACTTAGAGGATCCCCAGAGAACCTTCTGGATTCTAGACTGTCTTTCTTGCCTTCACCATGTGTAAGTAAACCAGCTTTCCAAACAGTGTCACCATTTAAATGTATCATTTCAGGGCTCAGGGGCACCTGGGTAGCTCAGTTGGTGAGCGTCTAACTCTTGATCTTGGCTCAGATCTTGATCTCAGGGTTATGAGTTTGGGCCCTGCATTGGAGTCTACATTTAAAAAAAAAAAAGTATATCATTTCACTAAAAGTGTACAGCTTTGGGTAGGGATTTTATTTCTTGTTGCTAATTTAGTAAGTGTAAGAGAGAGTTCAAAATTGCTCTAATTTGTGTGTGCCTTTTCTGTATGCTTTATTTACATAAACACACGTCTTAATGGTGTCTTTATACATTTATATGTTACTTATGCAGTAAATGTTTGGTAGAAGTAAAAAGAAAATCACTCCAGCCAGTAAATTACCTCCTGTTTCTGTTTTTTGTTGCAGGGGCATAAGGAACCCAAAATGGCCAAGTGGGAGTCTCATCCTCTGATGTAGCAGAACCACTGATGCATCTCATGAAAGAACCATTCTCCCCTTGGGGACTAAATTCTCTACAACAGCAGAAGTCAAAGTTTCCAGATTAAGGGAGGAAAAATTCTGAGTGGCTTATTAGGTGAAATTGTGAGAAGAGCCATTCCTACTCCCATACCTTGATTCAAATTTATTCTGGCTATGGAAGAGAGGGTACCATGTAATGGTCTCTGATTCAAAATATATCCTGTAAGACAGATTTTCATTCTTCGAGGGTGTTGCCTTCCAAGAAGGCTATGGCTGAGTCTTCAATAAATCATTTCACTGCAGCCAGCTGCTTCCAAGTGATGGTGTATATGGTAAGATCTGTTAATTTCATAGACCACGGACCCATTGCTGCACTTCCTTTGCTGTGAATGTGTTCCCTGATTGGATGCAACATTGTGTGGAATGCATTGCCAGCAAATAAACCATTTTGTGAGTTCACAGATAGTGACGCTGGCAGAAACAATATAAGGAGTAAAGGCTAATCCATTTTCAGAATATGTGATTATGCCAATAAAAATGAAGCTTTGCCCCCTCAGTGATGAAAGAGGTCCATTATAATCAATTTGCCATTAGACAGCACGTTCTAAATACCCTGAGAATTTAACAGTAATGTCAGCAAGGTGAGCCTTGGTTAAGGAGACATTCATGTTGTTGAGCACAGGCATAGCCTACATTCTTACCCCCATGGCCACTTTGTTCAAGGGTCCATTGAACAAGTCCTGCATGGCTGAGTAAAGAGGCTGGCTGACATCCACAGGTAGTGCCATTTTGTTCACCTGATTATTTCTAGTCTCCACTGCAATGGATACCTTTAGTGTGCATCAAAATGGGACACAAGTATCTCCACAGTTTGTGCCCATGTAGAGAAATTCATCTATCACTTCCTTGTGCTTCCTTGTCACCAATCTTCCAATCTTATTTCTTCTAAGTGCTTGTGCATCTAGAAAAGCCATTAGCAATTGCCCATTCTGGTCACCCTTCACTCTAGACATGGTGAACAAGCAAATATACTGTTCTAATTACGCCCACTTGGAAGATTTTCCTTTACCACTGACTGTCCTTAGGACTCCAGAGTGGGCATAGGGGAACCACTTGTGCTGTAGGAGGTAGATTCCAGAGAGGGCTTCCATGCTTCAGGAGCTTGTCAGGGGGAACACTGGAACTGGGAAGCAAAAATCCTTCCCTACTTCAATGTCTCTCTAGCCTTTTCGACTGACAAAACTTAACATTGTGATAGCTAGCAAACAAGAATATTCAAAGGATCAAGATCCATCTTTGCAGAGCAGACATAAAGTAAATTTGGAACTGAGAGCAATTTCAGTACAGGTACTATACACAGTTACCCCAGCTTAACTCAGGACCCCACCTCTCTATCAATCATTATCACTATTGCAACTCCCATTTGGACCCGCATTAGATTGGAGGAAGGTAAAAAGTAAACATAGTTCCCCAAATAAGTGGTAAGAGTAATCTTCCTAAAGGAAGAGAGATGTTCTGGGCTGACAAAACAATAAATGTTCCCTACATGTTATCCTTTGGCTATTGTTCAGTGCATGTATGTGTACACACACACACACACACACA
The DNA here is from genome assembly GCF_018345385.1 of Vulpes lagopus. NCBI lineage: Eukaryota > Metazoa > Chordata > Mammalia > Carnivora > Canidae > Vulpes > Vulpes lagopus. The sequence continues at coordinate 83,987,975 of NC_054825.1, forward strand.
CACACACACACACACACAGAGTTTTTTTTTTAAATATCTCTAATTCTCTTAATCTAAAGCAACTATACCTTATGCAACTGAAAATTTACTCAAACCCTATGCAGTGGGAGGAGAAAACTCAAAGTTACATCCAGCCCAAATTCAGGATCTTTGAGTATAGTCAATCTTGATAAGGCCCAGATCTAGCTAAATGATAATTAATGCATTTTCCCTTAATGTACCAATATATACTAGAGGGGATGGAGAACAGGATAACAAAAACTGAGAAAGGGCAAAAAGGAGACTCACTGTGCGATGGTTGAGCATATATCATATCCTGTTGGACAAGAATAAGGGTAAGAAGGGCTTCTCTTGTCCAGCAGAGAATTGAGATCTTTGATCAACCACTGAAAGTGTCAAGATTCCCTTTATCTATTATCCTCAAAGACCCTGCCTTAGGCAAGTAGCGAGAAGGAATTTCCTACGACTGCCCTGGCAACTGAATTCATCATTCTGCTGACACCAAGACTAGGATGTTGTCTTTGACACAGCACGCCAGTAGATGCCTTTTCCAAGGATGAAGGTTTTCTGGCAATCCCTTAAAATTTACTTGGCTGTCAGTCAATGTCATTTGGGGGAAATCCATTCGGTTGTGATCAGAAATCTCACTGAGACAGTAAACTTTGAATAGGGACTTTGCCCTTCTTGTTTCTATCTCTTGGAAACTGGCCTACCAACTCTGTGTCAATCACCCTGGATCTTCTTCATTCACTGTCTGTGCCACAGACTCTATCTGATGATAGGGTGAGAAACAGGCTGGGATTGTAAAGCCAGGTTATAGCTTCAGACTATCCCCTAAGTTGTGACCATTCAACTGGCATAATAGTAGAAATTACCTTTTTCAGTTGATGAGGGGGCACAGCAGAAGATATTTAAGAAGAGTCCTGAGGAATGAGACATCCCTGACTCCATTGCCCTGCTGGGTCTCTGCATTTCTGGTTAGCGTATTAACCTTATGGGGGGGGGGGGGTGTGTGCATAAAACTTAGTTGTTTCAATTGGCAGAAGTACATATTATCTGATCAATATCAGCATAGGATAACTAGATCACTGGCAGAAAGGACTCCTCTTAACAGCTATGTATCACACTACCATTGCCTGTCTCTTTCAGAACGGCCCTACTGAACTAGTTTCTCTCTCTTGTGGCACTAACAGAGCAAGAAGTAGCCAATATATTCCAATAGCTTGATTTTTTTTTTTTTTTTTTTTTTTACCAAGCTCATTAAGCTAGAAACCCTAGTGGGCATAGCTATCTGTTGTGAGGGATCACTTTTTGTTTTTAGTTAGTAACTCAATGAAGGCAAATGCTTTCATAAATATAAAACTGCATGCTTAGTTTCCATATTAATGCCAAATTCTTAGAAGTTTCAAAATGTTCCTCTCAATTTCTATACCGATTTCATTGCTGATTTCACTGCAGTTTGCAGACTGACTTTGGTCCATACACCACATTTTAAGTAGCACTGATCTATCAGATAAATATATTTTCCCAGTTAAGTATAAATTTCTGTGCCAATGGAGAGACTTGGTTTGGAACATATAGGACATATTCTAATCTTACCTAGCACCTGAATAATAGAAAATATTATAATCTTAGCTGGCACCTAAATAATGGAGCACGTTCTAAGACCAATGAAGCCCACAGGTTTTATCTCACTGTCTTACTTCTTTCATTGTGAAGTGAATTCCTTGGTCAGAGGAACGGTGTATGTGGTAGTGGATAGACATTCAAGAGGCCCATGGAGAATGGCGCTTGCAGCAGAGCCGAATCCATTTCCAGAATGAGGAATGGTGGCAGTGAGACAAGTCTTTGACTAATGTATGACAAGAGGGATTTCAAAGCAATTGACATGCTTTATGCCAGGTATCTTGTTGGTCCCCTAAAAGAAAATTGCCTCATAAAGACCTTAAAATTGGTCACCATTGCTTTAAATGGACTTTTCAGTAGGGGCGCTAATCACTGGATTATAGCCCCTTCCCCGTCACTCGGTTGGTAAATCAGACCGTGTTATGCTACAGCCTAAAACCCGTCACTTCCCGAGCACTTGGAAGAAAATCCAAACCCCCTTCTATGTCTATAGGGCACTGAAGGCTTAAGGCCTTAAGCTCTGTCCAGTCTTTCCATGGAGTGGCCAGGATGTCCCGCCGCCGTCAGGCTCCAGCATCGCCGTCCGCCGGCCGCACCCTAGGAACATCCCTTCTCTTCCCATCCCTTCCGGCTAACAGCTGCGATGTCACCTCCTAAAAGTCCTCTCCCTGCTAACCCACAGCCAAACTTCCCAATCACGCCTCTTATTTAGTTTCTTCCCTTACGCCTCACACGAACAATTATCTAATAGATTTGAAAATGAGTTAGTACAGAAATCGAAACAAAATGGAAATTCCATCCATCCACAGGGCTTTTAAATGCTCAGATATTTTTTCCAATAAATAATGAAAGAGCCAAATGGCTACAGACTCCCACATCCCCTGACGCCCGCCCCGTCTTCTCTCCACAGGGACAAGCGGCTTTCTCATCTTTCCTCCAGGAGTCACACCCATCAGAGGCCGGGGTACCCATGACCCCGCCTTGGAGACCTTTAATTGAACCGGAGCTGCCCCTCGGCCTCATCCAGGGTCGGAGGCTTCTGGGCAGCTGAGCTCGGAGCCGAGGCCCCCCCCGGCGGTTACTCGAGTCTCGCTCCGCCGGCAGCGTCTCAGCCCCCCCCGCCCAGGGTGCGCCTCCCGGGGCGCCCGGGTCACTCCGGGGACACTCGGGCGCAGAGCCGCGCAAGGGCCAGTCCCCCGCGCCGCCCGCCGGCCCGAGCCTGAGCCGCCTCGCCCCGCGCATCCTCCGGGATCGGGCTACGCCGCGCAAAGCCTCGCAAGCGCTCGGGCCCCGGCGGCTCTGACCGCGAAGCCCAGCTGAGCAACGAGCCGCAGCGGAGGGAGAAGCGCCGGAAGTGCGCCGCAGCCCCGCCCTACCGTCTTCCGTCCGTCCGTCGGTCCGTCCGTCCGCCCTCCCGCCGCTGCACATACATTAGGACTTGCATTGGAGTCCCCGGACGGGAGCTTTATCGCGGTGCTATCAACGCGCTGAACTGAAACGCCGAAATAGGACTGAGACGGGAAATGTCCTAGAAAACGAATTTAGTTGTCGAGGACGAGCTAACGAGAAAGTTCTAAAGTCTTGATGAATTAAAGTCCTTTTATAGGCTAGTGTCGGCAGGAATTTCGTACTTATGGTTAGGTATCCGCTAAAAACGTATAAAGGTCACGCAGCTTTTTCGAAATCTTTTTAGACGGTCCTCAAGCAAAAAAAAAAAGAAAAAAAACTGTAGCCCAGGCGCCGTCCCTGCCCCCAATTCCCGGACGTCGCCGAGCCGAGAGCGGGAGGGGCCCGCCCTCGGGGACCAGAAGGAGGAAGGGAAAGTGGGGAAAGGGCGGGGGGGAGTGACGGGAGCAGCGAGAGCCGGAACTGAGCGGCTAGCGAGGAACCCAGGGGCCTCCAGCCCGGCGGCGCTCTAGCCTGCGCGCGCTGTCTCTATGCCCCCCTGCGTCGGGTCTATTTATTGTCGCGGGGAAGAAGCGGCAGCCCAGTACCCGGAACAACAAAGCACGAAAGACGGAGCCCGGGCCTCGGGGGCTCCTAGCAACGCGCCGGGGCGGGAGTTCCATGGAGACTGGGGAGCGCGCTCGCCTCATCATCATCCTTGTCCTCCAGCTTATCCTTCGCGTCCGACGTAACCGGCAGCAGCGCTGCCGCCGCGTTCTCTGCCGCCGCCCCCTCTTCCCACGGTAACCCTGTGGGCGACCCCGGGCTTGGGGCAGCGCGGGCGGCCTGGCGCCGGGGCCGTGTGTGCGAGCCGGGCCGGGCCGCGGCGGCGGTGTGCGGGGGTGTGCGGGGCTGACGGCCCGAGGACAGGACCTGGGTGGGGGGCGGTTGGCCGGCGGCCGGAGGGAGGGTCGGCTTCTCGGGAGGACTGGGCGGTCCTGGGGAGCTCCTCGGGGATAACGGCGTGGGGGCGGGGCGTCCCTGCCTGCGAGCGCGACCGAGCGGGGTGTAGCATAGGAGGTATCTCATTTTTCGTGCTAGCTACCCCTGGGGAAGACGAGAAGGGAGATCCCCCGCCGGTCTGTCGCTTGCTCCTGAAGCTCTCACCCAGAGGAAGGACGGATCCTGCAAAGATGCTCGGGGTCCATTGCTTCCCAGCAAACTTCCAGCGGCCTCTGCCGCGGCGGGAAGGCTCCCGAATCGCACCTTCGCGGGTTCCTGGTGCTGGCCACGCCAACAGCCCCACTTTATTATTGTTATTATTACTGACCGAATTAGGTTTGATGAAGAAAAGGGTCCGGAACGAAGAAAGATAAGACGAATTGTGGGTAGGGGTAAGCAACGATGAGAATTGGAATAAGCGCTTAGTGACAGCCAGTAAGAGCCCTAAAAGTACATTTAACTGGGAATGACGGTTTTTTAAGACTCCTTCTGCAGCGATGTGCGTCTGCGGGCTCTGTCAGTGTGCTCAGTGGAACAAGACTCACGCTGCAGCCAGTCCACATCTGTGAGCTCTCTGGCTGCATCTGTCACCTGCAGTTCCAAAGCGACACTGGCAGTTTACCAGAGTGGGCTTGTGTATTTAGGGCTAAGAACAGTGCCTTAACATTGGCTCAAGGAAAAAAGAAACAAGCTTGGTGTGACTGTGTGTGTGTGTGTGTGTGTGTGTGTGTGTGTGAAGAACCAATTACAGAATCCTTGAGAGAATTGAAAAAGAAATATAAGGAAAAGATTTAGCAATTGGAGCATAATCTGCCATCTCTTAAAGTTTGAGAAAATGGCAGTTTATCCAAAAGGAAAAGGGGCTTTTCTCGCTATCTCGTTTGAAGAATTATTCAGTTTGATAAGTCCAGTTAAATATTTATCAGCTTATATTACCTCTTTATGCTTTACATCACTAACTGTTTAATGGTTTTGTACTTTCCCAAATCCTTCCAGGTCAGTAAATGAGGTTTCCCTGTGGCTACGTATCATTGTTGTGTCCAGTGAGAATAAAGCTCTTTCTTTAAATTGGAGGGTTAAAGATGAAAATAAAACTGATAAGTCACAGAAGCAATTATGTCAACCACAGCCTCTATTTGTCTCCCACTTTTTTTTTTGCTAAGCTTGGCTTGTCTTAAACAAAATGTGTCATCCTTGTCCCCAGCCCCCTCTTTTCATACTCTCTGCCTTCAAAATCAGAAACTGCAATGATCTGCTTGCTACTAAGTGCTCTTGATTGGTTGAGTAGTGCCAGAATAGTGTTTAACTCAGGATTTTCATGGAATTGAGGTTCACTGTCTCTTCTTGAAGGAAGTTCACGGATGTGCAGAGAGGTGGGCAGTTTCCTTTAGTGGGAAGTATAAACTTTGGGAAACTTAAAATTGCATTTTAGGACTCCTAAGAGGAAAAACACAGTATTGTCTCCTCTTGGTTAAAAGATCTGTTTAATCTTTTCATAAAAGGGATCCCTGGGTGGCGCAGCGGTTTGGCGCCTGCCTTTGGCCCAGGGCGCGATCCTGGAGACCCTCTCTCTCTCTCTGTATGACTATCATAAATAAATGATAATAAAAAAATTAATCTTTTCATAAAAGCTGTTCTGTGAAGGATTTCCTGAGAGGTGACCACACTTGAGTCTGTTGGATGCTGAGTCCCAAGATTTTCATAGTGCAAATGAGACTCAGTGAATTTCCTCAATCTGGGGTTGCCATTATGCTCACTTCCCCTAGACCTGTTTGTGGTTAGCTCTGTCCCTTCCATGTCCCTTCCATGTCCCTTGACTGGAGGTCAAGCCCTAGCTTCCACCTCTAGTAACAGTCCCAATTTCGGCATTCCCTGCTCTCTACTACAGTATTCCCAGGGTTTGGTGGTGGTTTAGTTCCCCTCCTTATTAAATCCTGTCTCAATCAAAATGATTTTTTGTGCTGCTTGTATTATTTGTTTCTTAACAGAGTTTTCAACTTTCAACGGATGTGGTTGGTCTATATATCCTTTTCATTAATGTTACTTTGTTTTATTTTCTGTCTGTATCCCTCACCTCTATTTGGAAAATTGGAGCAGTCATGTCACATGTTTCATTCTGTTTGTGCAATACAACAGGTTAAGAGCCTCATGCTGAGACTCAAAAGACTGTATTGAAGTAAGGCATGTACAAAATACTGTTACTTTTCAGGATTAAAGGTGTTTTCAAAGTTTAAGTGGTAGTATAGTGTAGACAGTCACTTTTTTTTTTTTTTTTTTTTTTTTATTTATGATAGTCACAGAGAGAGAGAGAGAGAGGCAGAGACACAGGCAGAGGGAGAAGCAGGCTCCATGCACCGGGAGCCCGACGTGGGATTCGATCCCAGGTCTCCAGGATCGCGCCCTGGGCCAAAGGCAGGCGCTAAACCGCTGCGCCACCCAGGGATCCCAGACAGTCACTTTTTTTAAAGGCAAGAGAGTATTGTAGAAAGAGGTTTTCATAATTCTTATTCTAAAATTTTCTTATCTTTTCTAATTATTTTGCATCTTAATATTTGACTGAAATTACATTTTGCCAAATTTGAGGGAACAATTCAAGTGATTTCTGCAAATTTTTCTTTATGTGGAAAATTTTTGTAGCAAAATCTTTGTGGATATATGATAGTCTCCTGTTTATCTGTGGTTTTGCCTCCTGTGGTTTCAGTTACCCCTGGTCAACCATGGTCTGGAAGCAGATGATCCTCAGAATGTTAGTAGTTTAACGCTGGGTCATAGTGCCAACATCTTTCATCTCACTTTATTTCAACACACAGACATTTTATCATCTCACATTATCATTGTTCTATTTTATTACTGTTGTTAATCTCTTACTGTGCCTAATGTATATATTGAACTTTATTATAAATATGTATGTATAGCAAAAAATGTAGTATATATAGGGTTTGTAGAGTTTCAGGCATTCACTAGAGATCTTGGAACATATCCCCCACAGACGAAAGGCAACTACTATATATAGGATGTGCAGAATTTGCTGTAAAGTAGAACAAATACATGTGAAATACACAACTGAATATTTTTAGCATGTTATTTCTTATCATGGATGTGGCACATCATTTAAAATAAATATTGTATAATCTAGTTGAGTGAATGACAGCGTTGTTTTTAAATGAAGGTCTTTAATAATCTGGTGATTATCCTCTTGTATCATCAACCGTGTGATGAAATTATTATTGCTTTAAAAAATAAATTTTAAATTGATTTTAGAAGAATTTATTATAGACTGTTTCTAGCATCTCTAACCGAAAACCTGAAGTGCTTTGAAAATTTAGCTGTCTTGTGACATTTGAATTAAAAAACAAGGATTTCCTGAAATTTATACTGATTTATACTGATGCTTGTTTCACCTTTTATATGCTTGATGCCACATCAGGTGTGTACAGCTGGATGAAAGGTGTTTCTCCTCAGGTGCTTTTTGTGCACTTTTGTAGATAGCAAAGAAATGACGTACATGAATACCAAAACATGACACACAAATTTGAATTTTAAATATTTTGTTACATACATACAAATCTTTTGTGCTGTTGGTGTACGGATTTCATCATGCCTGCTAAATTAGGAGTTTCTTGAGGATCAGGACTATGGGTTGCCATCTTATTGTATGTTAATGTCATGCAGGTGTATGTGCATATTTGAAGATTAGCATTTTAATAAAAGTTTATATACTATTTTTCACTTCAGGTAATTATGTGGTAGATGAGGGGAATCTTTCAGATATCTAGTCAAATTAATAATTAATTCTTGATGCCTACAATTTCAACTTTTTTATGCTGGCTGCAAGTTATAAGGAACAAAAATTTGTCTAACATGATTAGGGCCTTTCTTTCTTTTTTTTTTTTCTGAAACCAGTTCAAACAAGAATAATGGTTTACTGCCTTGAGTAGATGCAGTCTTTTCTCTTGTTCCATGAATACCACCTTGGGCAGTTTCAAAAAGGAGAAAGAGTATATGCATGTTTAAGGTCTTTCCAGGCCACGTATACAAATTTGACTTTTGTATTGTGATATTGTGATACACCCTTTTATGAAGAAGAGAGGTGGAGTGTGTGTGTTTGTGTAGTAGTGGAAAAGCCAAGATTCTAGAAGTGTGTCATTAATGAAAATGAATCGGGTTGTATCAGAAATTATATTCATCTGGTTTTATATTGTGACTGGTGATAAAATTCAAAGTTTGGTTTAAATGGCTTGTTTTGTATGGGAAATAGGCTGCTAGAGATCCCATTAAATGTTTAAAAAAATATATACTAACATGAATTTTGGGACAGTTCAGATCAGCCTTCATGCAAGAATCTATAATGGAACTGTTTACAATTTCACCAAAAAAAAAAAATGCAGCACAAAAGTTTGGCAACTTAGACTACGCAGAATTTATTCATCAAGCAAGAGTACTGCAAATCAGCTTGTATGTTGAGTTTTCTTAGGACATGTATGGCTGACTCTTAGTATTTTAAGTCAAAATTTTTTTATTAATAGTTCCATAGAATCAGGTGCTAACTTCCTCTTGCTGATAATATATTGATTACAGGTGTTTTCATCGTGAGGCAGAACATTGTTGATTAAAATCAGTTATGCTTTCTTGGGATTAAGGCTGAATCAGCTCTTAAGAGCTTGGACTCTGGGGATCCCTGGGTGGCGCAGCGGTTTGGCTCCTGCCTTTGGCCCAGGGTGTGATCCTGGAGACCCGGAATCGAATCCCACATCAGGCTCCCGGTGCATGGAGCCTGCTTCTCCCTCTGCCTATGTCTCTGCCTCTCTCTCTCTCTCTCTCTGTGACTATCATTAAAAAAAAAAAAAAGAGCTTGGACTCTGGATACAGGTTTTCTGTGTTGAACATAGTGGCTTTGCTGCTTCTTGGTGATGTGGCCTTGAGCAAGTTACTTCACTGCCTTGATTCCTCAGTTTCTTCACCTGCAGTATGGGGTTAATATTAGTACTAGCCTAGTTGGTGTGAGAGTTAAGGGTAAAGCACCAGAATGGTGCTCAGCATTGTGAGTAGTCTCACAGGCTCCCTGTCTCTGCCTCTCTCTGTGTGTGTCTCATGAATAAATAAATAAAATCTTTAAAAACAAAACTATCAGCTGATTCTCCCAGCAGCGATGATACTAGGCAGCACGTTAAAGGTGAACCAGCTGGGGGATCCCTGGGTGGCTCAGCGGTTTGGCGCCTGCCTTTGGCCCAGGGCGCGATCCTGGAGTCCCGGGCTCGAGTCCCGCGTCGGGCTCCCGGCATGGAGCCTGCTTCTCCCTCCTCCTGTGTCTCTGCCTTTCTCTCTCTATGTCTATCACAAATAAATAAATAAATCTTTGAAAAAAAAAAAAAGGTGAACCAGCTGTATGCTTTGTTTCTTCCCTCTGGAAGCTTTCTGTTAAAGTATTGGAATTCTTGATTTGTGATCACTGACTGTTGGACACATCTCTGCTGTTAGTTTTGGGGGGAGGGAAGCATTTTTGTTTTAATTTTGAATTATCACACAGGCATCTGGTTATCACTTATGGCAGATGGACTAAGTATAAAGAGATATCTCTCGGAATAGGAAGGCCAACAAAGCCTAGTCTGGCACCACATTGCAGCTATTGAAATGCTATTACCCTGTGGACTTGACCGCTTGTTTTGCTATATGGTGCCCCTAAATAAAAGGAATAGACCCTGATGGTTTTCATTTAGCAGAATTAGTCTTTCTTTAAAGGATACTATTTTTGCTTGTATAACTTGAAATGGTGGTAAACTTGAAACTTGTTGGTGTCTTTGTCCAGCCATTTAATTCGAGTTTTCTGTGTCACTATAAATGTTCTACATAGTAGCTTTCTTGTAATTTTAGAAGTAGCTGAAACTGCTGCTCTGTTCCAGTAATTCGGTTGGCTCAAGAGTGACTGCATAAGACTGGAAAATTATTTGTTTATGGTAAGGCTAACACCATATACTGAGGCTTGCTTAATCAGGGGAATAACTTGATAATTGTGGCTTTGTTTAGGCTGTTATTGCAATGCTTAACTTTTTAAAGTTAAATCCAAATGTTTTAGTTTAGTTATATGGACATTTGAAACTGCTGACAGAAAATAAATGTTTCTGCTTTTTCCTTTATACATTGAATGGCAAGCTGTTCTTTCCCATTTTGGCTAATATCCAGCTCATGGCTTTTAGTTGAAATAGTATTTTTATAGAATGTATATTACCGAAGTTTATATAAAATATGCTATTTTTAAATTTTTTTTAAGATTTTATTTATTTATTCATGAGACACACACACACACACACACACACACAGGCACAGACACAGACAGAGAGAGAAGCAGGCTCCCTGCAGGGAGCTTGACGTGGGACTCGATCCCGGGTCTCCAGGACCACACCCTGGGCTGAAGGCGGCACTAAACTGCTGAGCCACCCAGGCTGCCCTAAAACATGCTATTAAAATACATTTTGCTCTAAATGTATAGAAGTAGAGTTTTATAACCATACTGTGCCGTGTTTGTTTTAGTTTGTTTTATACCATCTCCCCGTAAGAAGATTGGCCAATATGCTAGTATTTGGAGATGTGGCTTTTGTTTTCCTATTTAAAGAGAATAAAGTCTAGTTAATATTGCTGATTTAGTTGAATAATCACTGTATTGGCCAGATTGATTTAGTATTGATAGAGTATTGTTAGCTTTATTCCCATAGCCATCATGGATCCTGGATCTGGAAAATATTGAGATAAGCAAAGAAAAGGTCATGGCAATTTCCCTGATATCTGTATCCATAGAAATATAGATACATAGATACATACACATATACACATATCCTTTAATTTTAGATATTTTAAGGACTGGGATAGGAAATTTTTACAAAAACAGGTCTCCAGAGTGTCAGTATTGTCCAGAAAAAGAGCCCCTTTTGAAATACAGGTTTGACTAACACATTGTTAATGTTTCCTTAGTGTTCTTCCCACCACACTTTCTCAGGGATAGATGTCGTTGTCCTTGAAATATAAAGACAGTAAAGCTAATGTGTAATCCAAACGTACAAATATGAAGATGGGAATTTGGTTTTTGACCTGGTCAGCATTCACAGAGCCCATTATCATTTGAACCTCAGCTAAGATTCATGGTAAACCTGAAGCTTTTATGGAACAAGAACCACCCCATTCTTTTTCATTTATCAGGTTACTTTTGTTGAGCAACAAAGCCTTTTTTTTCTTACTAGCTTATGGCTACAGTGAGCTTCTTGGCTATCTCCAATTATTTGTATGCATGTGTAACCTAGTGAAGTTGTAATGAGCATCCTTTAGTTGCTCATGAGTTGACTAAATCCCAGGATTTCTGCTGGTGGCAGAGTAGGGTAGATGTGGGAAGCACAACCATTTTGAAGGCATAGTCACCAATTCATTAGACTTTCCTCAGCATGAACTTGGTATGCTAATCTCAAAGGTGCACTAGATTTCTTAACCCAATTCTCTACTCCTTTTTTTTGGTGGTAATGGGGGACCTAGAGTAAGGTATGTGACACAGCTCAACAGTTTATAACTGATAAAAAAAAAAGCCATGTGATATTACTTTTATCATCCTCTTAGCAGCATGTTGCTAATATAAATATTTAGTATAGCAAAGGAAACCTTTGGCTGGCCAGTGATCTTGAAAATCTGTTTTAGTGCCTACATAGTACACTACTACTTGGATAATTGTTTTATTTGTGTGTCCATTAAGAATGTGTGCCTTTTACATTACTCTTCCTAGGCTTTCTGTTTGGGGCCTGTTAAATTGGAAGAGTTTCAAATGTCTGAAGCTACATTCTTAATTTGTCTTCTTATATTCTCATTCTCACTTCATAAAGAGAGGCATGGTGGCTTTATCATTTATACCCATCCAATTGGATGATTGATATGCTGAAAGTAACTGACCTATTAGCTAGTGTATGACCAACTCTCATGGAATGAACTTAGGATGTGGATGAATTAGGACCCTTGGGGTTAAAATGGAGAACGTAACTCTTAGGAGAAAGAGAAGGGAATATATACATCAAAAGTGCTGAGGATTTGTGTGTCTGTTTTAATTAAAATAATTCTTTCCTTACATCAAAATCATGTTTCTGTATTTGTTTTTTGTTTTTTTTTTTAAGATTCTATTTATTTATTCATGATAGACATAGAGAGAGAGAGGCAGAGACACAGGTGGAGGGAGAAGCAGGCTCCACGCATGGAGCCCGTTGTGGAACTTGATCCCGTGACTCCAGGATCACGCCCTGGACCAAAGGCAGGCGCCAAACCGCTGAGCCACCCAGGGATCCCCATGTTTCCGTACTTGTAAAAGCAGTTGCTTTTACACAATTGCCCTTCAGGATTTGGGGGTCTGAACTGAAACCATTCATAACTTGTTAGGTGTATGAATACTAAGCAAAATGTACCAGCAAATTAAATAAGGATATAATGGGATACTGCCAGAGAACTTGAGTGGCTTGGTGCTACTAAGATTTTTATTTGTTACAGTGAAAAATGTCTACCCTTCCTATTTATTCCTTAGCCTCACAGTTCTCTTTTAGTTGCTCTTGTTCATTTAAGTTAGCAACTATTTATTGAGTTGATGACCAAGTGCCAGCTAAGCCAAATTCTAAAGACACATTTGTAACCAACAGTTCTCTTCAAGAAGTGCAGTGCCTATGGTCTAGCACACCGTTCTGATGGAGACAGTACCTTTGCAGTGCCTTCTGCTGAGAATCCCTTTCTCATTTTTCCTGACTGGCTCCTTATCCTGCAAGATCTCATATTAATAATTTGTCATCTCCGAGGAAGTTAAGAGGCCTGCCTGCATCATTCCCCCTAGAGTTTCTCTGGTCATCTTATTTCCTTTATAATATAGACCACGTTCTCTAATTGTTTTAATTGCGTGTCCGTTTGTTGTCAGATTTTACAGTTGCCAGGAGGCTTCCTTACCTGACTGTTTTGTTCTGAGCTGTATTCCAGGGCCTAGCCACAGTAGGATAGGATATTCAGTGAACCCAATTATGGATAAGAGTCTGTTAGTTGAAGCAGGGAGGAAAGGGCATCCTGGGTCAATACAAAATTAGAAAATGGTCTGCTGTTGTAGGAGAAATGGTAAAAAGTTGAGATTGTTAAGTTGTGGAAGTGAAAGATTAGGTTACAAAAGGTAAATTGGAGACTTGGAACTCACTGCATTCCAGGCCAAGCAAGCTAGATTCTATTTTGTCTGTGCAAGAGAGCCAAGAGACTTTTCTTTAAGCAGGGTGTGGCACAAGTAGGAAGATAATTCTGGGAGCTTATTTGGTAGATGGACTAGACTGTGGAGACTACAAGCAAAGTTCCATTAGAAGGCCATAGCCATAAGAACATGTGAAAGCCTGAAATAAAATACCAGTGCTCTGGATGCAGAAAGGAAGCTACATGAAAAGTTAACTGGGTATAAGAGAAAAAGAAGAGCCGAAAGAATGATTCTGAAATCTTTGACTCAGGTGTCTGAGTGTTGGAGGGTGGTTCCATTAACTGAAATGAAGAATTAAGAGACCACAAGTATTTCAGAGGGGATTGATAAATTTTGGATATGTTGGCTTAATTTAATGAATATGCCAAACAGCTAGTTAAGAATGAAGTATTGATGTAGGTGCCATAAACTCATAGATAGCACATTAAAACCTGGGAAGCTTAAAAAAGGATTTTTGGCAGTGGTTTATAACCTTTAGGGATCTTAAACTCATTGAAAAATCTAAAAAAAAATAAAGAAAGAAAGAAAAAAGAAAAGAAAAGAAAAAAGGAAAAGAAAGAAAGAAAGAAAGAAAGAAAGAAGGAAAGAAAAGAAAAGAAAAGAAAAGAAAGAAAATGGCCTCAGATATGCATCCAAATCTGTGTGTATACAATTTCAAGGGGTTCCTCACCTCTGGAACCTATTACTGAGCTTTTCAGGAACTGTCATGGATTTCAGTTAAGAACTTCCAAGTTAAGGAGCAGATGGAAGTATTTGAGATGGGAGGAGAACATAGGAAATGTGCCTCAGAAGCCAAAAAATAGGGGGTGCATGAGGAAAAGTTTTGAGAATCAGGAGTGCCCGGGGCTTTATCTTCTGAAGAGGTCCAGTAGGAGGGAGTTTCAACTGTGACATCAGATTCAGCCGTAAGCCACTCATTCATAAACACCTCATACCATGCAGAAAACAAGGCAGGTTGTGAAGGCTTCATGCATGAATCAACTTAAGGAAACAATGCATGGTAAACAGAATGCAGAAGTCTTGATGTTCTCTAATGATAAACAGGCCTGATATGAGAATAGAGCCCATTTTAAGGACCTGCTAAAAGGGAAATTCCATTATTTTGATGACCTTTTGTGACGTTTCGGCCCAGTGGCTCTCAACTGGCTGCCCATTAGAAACAGCTTAGAGATGTTTTTAAAAATTAGGACCCTACAAAGGTTAGTTAATCAATATCTCTGGGGGTGAGGCTTTTTGTAGTTTATTTGGTTTACCTTTTTCTTAATAGTTAAGAACTAGTGTTCCAGTTAGAAAACTTCTTTATCACTCTTGTTTTATGTTCCGTGTAAGAATCCTTTCTTTTACTTGTATATTATCTAATTACTCAGCTTACTATTGTGCTATTTAAAGTATTTTTAGACTTTCTCACAGGCCTTAATTTCCAGTTTAAGAAATGTTATGGTTTCTTCTACTCTTTAGGCACGTTCTCCATACTTACTGTTTTTGAGTGACATAGCCTTTAGTCAATTAAAAACCTGACAGTTCGGAGTAAAATAAATTCTTAATGGTGCTTACATGTGGAGAGAGTATTCATTCTGTAATCCTGTTTGCTTTTATTTAAGGATATTACTTTTTTACTAAATAGTAAAAATTATTTTTTTACCTAGAAGAATTTGAACTCTGTATACTATTTTCCAACTAGCTAGCTTATTTCATAATTCTGCCTTTGTTTTCTTAAAATGGCAGTCATGCATGGCATAGACCTTAAAACGGGTTGTCTGCACTCGAGCACACATTTTATATGAAGTGTAAACCTGTAAAAGCAGCTGAAAGGAAACTGTCAAAATAGAAAATTTCACATGTTGTGTTTTCATCTTGCCGTGCTTTCTCTCGATTAAATTCTTGATGAGCTGTCAGTGTTCAAGTTTGAGTCTTGCATTCACATCCCTGAAAAAAAATCAGAATACAGAGAAGTTTGAACTTTATGCATGCCAACTCTGACACCAACCAGAAGCTGAAAGAGGGGTTATTTGATTTGTCTTAGCCACCTAGGGAATTAACATGTATACGTAGAAAATAATAATCTTTTTAAAAGTACATGGCTTTTATTAGCTTATTATCAACTAATGGATTAATTAGTCTCAGAAATTGTGGCTACTTATGGGTAAGTTAGGACAAATAACAAAATTCTTTATAAAGTGATAACAGTTTTTGAAATGATAACCCATAATATGGAAAAATATAGACACAAGACCTGCTGGAGAAAACTGATTCCTTAGAAGTGCAATGAAATGAACATAATAAATTTATACTTTAAGTGAAATGAACATGATAAACAGTTCTGTTGCAATTTAATTTCTGATTGTCACTTTTCTGTCTGCCTGTGTTTGCCCATACCTAGCTAAGTAAGTTAGCAAAATACACATTTTGTAATATGTAATAGCCTTGGTCAAATTGTTTTTCCCTCTCTCTTCCTGTTCTCCCCAGTCTCTGCCCCTCCCCCCCAAAAAAAACCCTCACACAATCAATACTTGGTTTGAAATGGTTTTATTATTGGGGATTTTTTTAAATTTATTTATTTTAAAGATTTTATTTATTTATTCATGATAGACATAGAGAGAGAGAGAGGCAGAGACACACGGAGAGGGAGAAGCAGGCTCCATGCCGGAGCCCGACACGGGACTTGATCCGGGGACTCCAGGATCGCGCCCTGGGCCAAAGGCAGGCAGGCGCCAAACCCTGAGCCACCCAGGGATCCCCTATTGGGGATTTTTTAAAAGTCACTGTTAAATTTATTTTTTAAATACTAATTTTACTTACTAGATAAACAAAATTATATTCTTTATTTTTACTCCTTGCTTTTACACTTGAAGGAACATGATCTGTTTTTGTGTTCCCCAGCTTGAGGACCACAACAAATAATTGGAAATCCTTTCCATTTTTGAACATTTCTCTATTCATGGGAGATGAAGCAAGGAGACTGTAATTGTAGCGATGGGAATAGCTAAATGTGTATGCTTGCCATGTGCAAGTGTTTTGCATAAAATGTCAACTTTTGCAACACTCTGTAATAGGTACTATTACTTGCCTTATTTTATAGATCAGGACATTAAGGCACAGAGGCATTAAATAACTTACCCAGGGTCACACGACTGGTAAATGGTATTTACCAGTCTGGATTTAACCCAGGTGATCTACAGAGTCTAAGCTCTTAAACTTTAGTGTGTGTGTGTACTGCTTTTTGATCTCAAGCTAACAGTTAAGCTCTTGCAGACATTTTATTGAATATGTTTAGTGTCTTGGGAACTATGCTAAGGCTGGGGTATAAAAATAAGTAAGATTTGATATGAGTCTGTGGAATCTATTGTCTAGCAGGGAGACAAACACAAAATTTCACTGTAGTGTGAAAAAATCCTGTGATAGTGGTTTGCATAGCAACCTGGTAATGGGACTCAGAGTAGGGATACCTTGGCTCAGTCTTAGGGATCAGATTTCTTAGTTCCTTTGATTTCTTATTTTACCCATGATGGTTTTAATTACCTTTTATAGTAGGGTTTTCAGATTTTCACTTCTAATCTATACCAGCCTATACTGAGTGACAGACTCTTATCTGATTTTTTGCTCTGGACCTCCCTTTCGGTGTCTCACAAGCTCCTTCAACATTTCTCCAGAGAATCCTTACCCCTCCTTCATGTCCCATCTCCTCTGCAACCTACTTTCCCTCCGGTGTTTCTCTCACAGTAAATAGTATCTAAGGCCACAAACCTAGAGTCATCCTTCATCTCCCATTTCGTCTTCCTCATATCAGCCACAAATATCACTCTTCTGTCTACTTCTTTTCATCTTCATCCACCCTGGTCTCCACTGCTGTCCTCTCTCACAGGCTGCTCTACTAGACTCTGACCGACTTTCCTGCCCATTCTTAACATCCAGTCCATTCTCCCATTACAGAAGTGCCAGTGATATATTTTTTAAAAGTAAATACTTCATGTCATTTCTTGCTTCACTTTTACTTCCCCATTACTCTTGGGATGAATGTGAAGATCCTTAATACAGCCTGGAAGACATAATTTGACTCTTTCCTGCATTTCCAGCCTGGTCTTGTGCCACTCTTTCCACTCAAGCTATGCTGGCCCTTCTTCATGTATGAATAGTTCGTACTCTTAACTCACCTCAGAGCTGAGAATACCTGCTGTTCCCTCTACCAGGTCTTGTTCATTGCTATATTCCTGTACCCTCGTAGAAGGCCTAATGCTTAGATTTCCAGTTCATTGTTACGGAATTGATTAAATGAAGGGGATGCTGAGCTATAGAACAAATAGGAATGAGCCAGGTGAATAATTTTAGCAGAAGGAATAGTATAAGCAGGCAAAGGTTAATATTCTTTAACATATAAAAGCTTGTATAAATCAGTAAGAAATCTCAGAAGGCAAATGAACAAAGGATCTGAGAAAATTAACATAGAGTAAATATGAGGAGTAATATTTTACAAGTTCACCCTCATTAGTATTTAAGGAAGTTCACCCTCACCAGTTAATTCAATATTACTTTTTCTTATAACTCAAATTGTCAAAGACTTTTACAAAATGCTTTGTTGACTAGACATGCCAGCATATACACATGATCGCAAACTTGTTTAAGATGCAGATAAATGGAAAGATTCAGCAGCCTAGAAACATGTGCCTACATGAGCATAGGAAAAAAAACTTAGTTTATCACTGTGATAGGACTATGGATGACTTTTTCTTTGAGTATTTTTTATGCAATCAAAAAATGACATGCTCTCTGCTTAAAAATCATGCATTAAGACCATTTGTTTAAAATACTAAGAAATCTATACAATTCATTCCTGGGTAGCTTAGTCATTTAAGTGTCAGACTCGTGATTTTGGCTCAGGTCATGAACTCATGGATCCTGACCTCAAGCCCTGTGTACAGCTCCACGCTCAGCGAAGAGTCTGCTTGGATTCTGTCCCTCTACCCTGCCTCCTGCTCATGTGCACTTTCTCCCTCTCTTAAATAAGTCTTAAAAAGAAAAAAAAAGAAATCTATCCAAAATAAATTTTTCTTTTACTTAGTAAGGAATTAATACTCCCAATTTCTAATCTCTTGAGTCTGATTCCCTAGATTTCATTTGTATTCAGTAAAATATACTTTTTCTCTTGTTATCCACAATAATACATTAGTTAATGTTAGCACTGACTAATATGGCATTACTTTAATCGAGATATTGTGATTTGTGAGGTGCTCATTCATTTCTCAAAACAATCATGTGACAAGTAAACAATGTGCGCATTTTACAAATAAGTGTGGGAATAGTTCAGAGCTAGCCTACCGTCACATAGCTTCCATTAGGTTCCAAGTTCTCTTACTTTATAGGTAGGTTTTAGTACATAATGAAATAGTGAAATTCTTAAGTAGGCTGCTATTTAAACATTAAATATGAAATAGATACTGAATTATGTATTTTTTAAAGATGTATTTGTTTTAGAGACTGCAAGCATGAGCAAGAGGGGCAGAAGGAGAGGGGGAGAGAATCCACATAGAGTGCGGAGCCCAGCTTGGGGCTCAATCTCACGACCCTATAGCCTTAGCTAAAACCACAGGTTGGATGCCTAACTGACTGAGCCACCCAGGCACCCCAGATTATGTATTCTTAAGTCACAAAATACTTTATTTTTTTAACTGGAACTTTTTCACGAGAGTATACACCATTGACATATCTTTTGTTAAGCACTCCTTCAGAAATTCAGCATCATTTAAATTTTCCTCCACCATCTTTTAGGCACCAATACAAATATTTTTACTGACTGAAGCATAAAAATTCTCCTTTCTATTTTTTTATTTTTTATTTTATTTTTTTTTTCCTTTCTATTTTTTTAAATAGGTATTTGCTGACAAAGCCCCAGTTGTTATTAATTTCCATGAAAAACAGTATTTTTATTGTTTTCTTAATACAGATTTAAAAAATTACAACAGTTCGTTTTGATGCAAGTTATTTACATGAATGCTATCTGCGTACCACTCTTCAGAACTGGTATTTAGCCTGAGTCGTAGATAGTAGGCAGAGGCAAAAGTAATGAAGGTACTTTAACATTCTGTTTAACCTAATGTGATAACAGTTTTGTATATCAAATACTTTTGCTTGATAATTAAGTATTTGTTAAATGTTTTATATAATAGGGGTGGCATAATATATGATCCTTTCCTTTGGAAAATAAAAGCGTTTTTGAGGCCAGGCCTGTTAGTAAAATTTTCTTCCTGTGGCTAGAACACAAAAATGCCAACCCTAGGGATGGGCCCCTAAAGAGCTAAGGAAGAGCTCTTGTGCCATGCACTAAAATGTCTTCATGAAGGAAGGTCACGCTGCCACACGAGTTAAAGGTTTGTGGTTTGAGTTGTGTGCCTGTACCTTTGCCCCTTCGTGCTGGTGTCTTTATTGCCTGCCCCTTTGAACAAAAATGCATGTTGAAGGGAAAATGGGAAGTTGAGAATTGGGATATTACTTAAAGATTTTATTTATTCATGAGAGACACACAGAGAGAGGCAGAGACACAACACAAGGAGAGGGAGGAGAAGCAGGCTCCATGGAAGGAGCCCGATGTGGAACTTGATCCTGGGACTCCGGGATCACCCCCTGAGCCAAAGGCAAACGCTAAATCACTGAGCCACCCAGGCGTCCCTAGCTCTAGAATTGAAATCAAAATTTAGCATATCATTCCTAAGCTTATCTATAGCATGTCTTCATCTAAGATGTTAGAATCTGGTATTTTAGAATTAGATGGGATCTTTGGAACCATCTAGTCTCATCTTCCACTAGAATGAAAGACTCATTCCATAACATTGCTAATTGCCGTTGGTTTATTCTCTAACCCCGCCTCCTCTTCTTTTGATACTTTTCTTCCGTGGAGCAGCGGCTTTACAGGTACTTGTTTATTGGTGTGGTTTCGTGAGATCTGCTCCATGTGACTTTAACTGGTTTGCAGTATCCTTTTTATTCAGATATTTGAGAACAACTGCTCTCTTTTCTTTCCTGTGTTAAATGTCCTGAGACTTTCCTCACACTATTTTTGTATCTCATGCCATTCGACTTTCCTCTGGATATTTGGTTATCATTGCCCTCTTTAAATTATGTTAGGATATTCTAGATGTTTCAGTTACAAAGAAGGCTACTACTTCTTTGCTCTGGTCACTCCTTTCTAGCCTAGGTTTTGTTTGTTTTTTTTAGATAGGTCACTCCTATCTAGCCTAGGTTTTGTTTGTTTTTTTTTTTTTTTAAGTAATTACAGTTTCATGTATGATCTAGTGTGAAGTAAAGTCTTTTTCTTAAACATTCTTTATAGGTGTTACGGATGGGGATCCCTGGGTGGCTCAGGGGTTTAGTGCCTGCCTTTGGCCCAGGGCATGATCCTGGAGTCCCAGGATCGAGTCCCGCGTCGGGCTCCCAGCATGGAGCCTGCTTCTCCCTCTGCCTGTGTCTCTGCCTCTGTCTCTGTCTCTCTCTCTCTGTCTATCATGAGTGAATAAATCTTTTTTTTTAAAAGGTGTTAATGGAAATTTTCAGATAATTATAGAAAGAATATATAACAAGTATCTGTATACCTATCACCTAGTTTTAATAGTTGTTAAGAGATGAAACAGTAACATAACATTTTTTGGTTTTACAATACAATTATATCTGCTATTCTGTATTTCAGTGTAGGTCGTCCCAATTGCATATTGTCTCCATAACCACTCTATCATTGCATGTAACAAAATGAACAGTAATTCCCCAGTATTATCTGTCACTCAGATAGGTACTGATTTCCTTCAAAATACTGCTTGCAGCTCGTTTGTTCAAACCAGGATTCAGTCACAAACCATGTTTATCTTTTTTTTTTTTTATTAAACCATGTTTATCTTAATAAACAAAACGTGGGCTTTAAAATTTGTCAATGTTACATTTTCTTATATTGATTTTGTCTCTCTGGGGTAGCCCAGGAATTGACAAACTTTTTTTTTAAAGGACCAGACAGTAACTCTTTTAGACTTGAGGGTCATGTGGTCTTTGTCACAACTGCTCAGCTGTGTCACATAGTCATTAGGTAAATACTTGAGAATGGCATGTTCCATTAAAACTTTTTTTTACGGGATCCCTGGATGGCTCAGTGATTTAGCACCTGCCTTCGGCCCAGGGCATGGTCCTAGAGTCCCGGGATCGGGATCGAGTCCCACATCAGGTTCCCTGTGGGGAGCCTGCTTATCTCTCTGCCTGTGTCTCTGCCTCTCTCTCTCTCTGTATTTCTCATGAATAAATAAATGAGTTCTTTTAAAAAACAACAACAACTTTTTTTTTCTTTTTTTACAAAATAGCCACTGGCCCATTGACCATAGTTTGCTGACCCTTGCCTAACCTGTTGTGATCTCCTTTTTTTCTGTCTGTTAATGTGGACTTCTCAGATTTTGTGTCAGTTCATTAAATAATACTATTTGATTATAAAATGCAATTACCAGTGAATCCATCAAACAGTAATAGCTGCCATTTAATGAACACATGCTAAATGCTATGTACTAGACATAAATAACCTATTTAATCTTTAAAAGTACCTTAGGAGGTACAGTGATGCCACCAATTTCCAGAAGAGAAAATTAAGAAGTAAGTTTTCTTCTATACTATTAAATAGATGTGAAAGAACAGAAAAAAAAACAAAAAAACAAACAAAAAAAAACACGTCTTTTTAAAAGGCAAAACGTAAAAAAATAAAAATAAAAATAAAAGGCAAAACGTTAGCTTGGTCACAGACGTGCGTGGAGGGACTATGTAATCTGTTGAAATCTGGACACAGAACGTCTACTTCCTAACGTGCTGTTTTGAGAGCTTTTTAAATAATATAAGATTACTTAGATAGCATGTCTTGCTTGTAGAAAAGAACAATTTCCAGGAGACCATGAGGGTTCGTGTTATTTATAGATTGGTCTGTATTCAGTCTCCCCCTCCTTCTGCCATTTCTCAAATCATGGGTGGTAATTTGGTGGTTAGAGCATTAGAGGCCCTTCCCTCAGTATCCTCAGATTCAACTTGAATACACTTAAAGTAGCTAGATTCTACTTTTTTCTCAGGTTTATTTAGTTTTGTTCTTTTGGCTTTTTACAGGATTTTAGGGGTATTTTTGCCTTGTCTTTATGACCCTGTTTATTGTACCCTTTTCAGTTTAAATATCTTTTCTGGCATGGAAAATATAAAATGTAGTACAGGCATAACTAGTTTTATTGCACTTCACAGATACTGTGTTTTTGGCAAATGGAAGGTTTGTGACAACTCTGCACCAAGCAAATCTATTGGCACCATCTTTCCCGTACTTTGATAAGTCTCTCAGTTTTCCAGACTTGTTTATTACCCTCTTTTGTTATAGTGATCTTTGATGTTACTCTCTAAGTGTTTTGGGGGCACCATGAAATGTACCCTTGTAAGATGGCAGACCTAATCAAGAAATAACGTGCGTATCTGCTGCACCAACTGGTCATTCCCCTGTCTCTCTCCTTGCACCCCCCTTTTCCCTGAGACACAACAGTATTGAAATTTGGCCAGTTCATAACCCTACAGAGACCTGTAAGTGCTCAAGTGAAGGGAAGAATTACACAGCTCTCACTTTAAATCAAAAGCCAGATATGATTATGCTTAGTGAGAAAGGCATGTCAAAAGATGAGATAGGCCAAAAGCTAGTTAGGTCTCTTGTGTCGTTAAGCCAAGTAGTGGATGCAAAGGAAGAGTTCTTGAAGGAAATTAAGAGTACTACTCTGGTGAACACAATAATGTGCTGTATTGCTGATATGGAGAAAATTCTAGTGGTCTGGATAGAAGATCAAACCAGCCACCAGATTCCCTTAAGCCAAAGCCTAATTCAGAGCAAGGCCCTAACTCTCGCCAAATCTGTGAAGGTTGAGAGAGGAGAGGAAGCCGCAGAAGAAAGTTTGAAGCTAGCAGAAGTTAGTCATGAGGTTTAAGGGAAGAAGCCATTTCTATAACAAAAGAGTACGATGAAGCAGCAGGTGCTACTATAGAAGCTGCAGTGAGTTCTCCAGAAGGTCCGGCTAAGATCATTCATGAAGCTGGCTACGCTAAACAGCAGATTTTAGATATAGACAAAACAGCTTTAGTTTGAAGAAAATGCTATCTAAGGCTTTCATAGCTAGAGAGGAGAAGTCAACGCTTGGCTTCAGAGGTTAGGCTCTTCAGTTAGGAGAGAATGTAGCTGGTGACTTGCAGTTGAAGCCAGTGCTTATTTACCATTCAGAAAGCCCTACAGCCTTTAAGAATTACTCTGTCTACTCTGCCTGTGTTCCATAAATGGAACAACAAAGCTTAGATGACAGCACATCTGTTCACAACTTGACTTAGTATTTTAAGCCCACTTTTGAAGAACCAGAAAAAAAAAAAAAGATTCTTTTCAAAATACTACTGCTCAAAAAAAAACAAAAAAAAACAAACAAAAAAAAAAATACTACTGCTCACTGACAAGGCACCTGGTCACCCAAGAGCTCTGATGGGGATGTGCAGCGAGATTAATGTTCTTTTCATGCCTGTTCACACAACAGTCTTTTTGCAGCCCATGGATCAAGGAGTCATTTTGACTTTCAAGTGTTATTATTTAAGAAATACATTTCCATAAAGCTAGAGCTGCCACAGAAAGTGATTCCTTTGATGGATCTGGAAAAAATACATTGAAAACCTTCCAGAAAAGATTCACCATTCTAGATACCATTAAGAACATTTTTTTTTTAAGATTTTATTTATTTATTCATGAGAGACACAGAGAGAGAGAGAGAGAGAGAGAGAGAGGCACACTGGCAGAGGGAGAAGCAGGCTCCATGCAGGGACGGAGTCCGACATGGGACTCGATCCAGGGACTCCTGGATCACGCCCTGGGCCGAAGGTAGATGCTCAATCCCTGAGCCATCCAGGCGTCCCATTAAGAACATTTGTAATTTGGGGGGGGGGGGGGAAGAGCTCAAAATATCCACATTAACAGGAGTTTAGAAGGAGTTGGACTTCAGCCCTCATGGATGACTTTAAGGGACCAAGACTTCAGTGGCGTAAGTGAATGCAGGTGCAATAGAAGAAACAAGAGAACTAGAAGTGCAGCCTGAGGGTGTGACTGAATTCTGCAATGTCATGATAAAATTTGCGTGAGGAGTTGCTTCTTAAGGGATAAGCAAAAGCATTTTTTGAGATGAAATCTACTTTGGTGAAGATTGTTGAAGCGACAACAAAGGATTTAGAATGTTACATACACTTAGTTGATAAAGCAGTAGACTTAGTGGATTGAGAGGATTGACTCCCATTTTTGAAAGTTCTAATGGTAGCTCAATGCTATCAGAGAGCATCACATGCTATAGAGAAATTGTTCATAAAAGGAACATCCAATCTATCCAGCAAATTTTATTGTTGTCGTATTTTAAGAAATTGCCACAGCCTCCAACCTTCAGCAACCACCACCTAGTGAGTCAGCAATCATCAACATCCAGGCAAGACCCTCCCCCAATAAAAAGATGGACTTGCTCAAAGCTCAAACGATGGTTAGCATTTTTTAGCAATAAAATACTTTTTAAATAAGGTATATAAATTGATTTTTTTTAGACATAATGCTATTGCACACTTAATAGACTACAATATGGTGTCATGCAACTTCTATATGTACTGAGAAACCACACAATTCATTTGACTTGCTTTATTGAGTTACTTGCTTTACTGTGGTGGTCTGGAACCAAACCTGTAGTCTTCGATGTACTTTGTCTTAAAAGCCAGGAGGTGGCGGTGTTTTCCGAGTAATTCTTTTAAGGTTGCAGTTTGTGCTGATTGTTGAAAGTAATGTTTTTGAATACCATTAGAAAGTCAAAGATCCTAAAACACACGTGTTCTTGTCCCAAAAATCATTGAGTGAGGAAGAAGCTGCTTCAGCTTCTATGATGCACTTTTTTCTAGGACTATTTAAAAATTTTTGAGATTCAGTTGATATGTAACATTATGTTTCAGGTTATACAACTTGATTCAATATATGTATGAGTTGCAAAATAATCACCACAGTGTGGTTAACATCCATCACCACACATAGTTACAATTTTTTTTTCTTGTGATGAGACCTTTTAAGATCTCTTTTATCAGCTTTCAAATATAGGATACAGTAGTATTAACTAGTCACCAGACTAGACTGTACATTACATCCATAGGACTTATTTTTTTTTTTATAATTGCAAGTTTGTACTTTTGACCACAATTATAATTGCATTTAATAAAAAGCTAAAAATAGGACATTTCCTGAAGTTAGGACAGGTGCAGTTTTGATCTTTGCTTTTTGTTAGAAGAAAATATTTGACAACTCATACTAGGCATTTCCTTGAGGTACAGGACAAAACGCCTGATTAAACCATGCCTTAATGTTAGGCCTTGGGCAGTGAGAAAGTTATTGATAATTATATTGAAATCAAAATAGAATTAACTTTATTTTTCTTGTAATAAGTCTAATATATATATTGTTTTACTACAGTGTACAAAAAATTGAAAATTATTTAATTTTCCTGTATGAAAAAACTATTGGAATGTTTTACATTTCAAAAATTTGAGTTGTATTTTTCTTTGCATTTCTACTGTGTTTTCTTTTTAAGGTTTTGTTTCTACTTTTATTATTTTCTTCCTTATGTATTATGGCTGTTATTTAATTGATTTCTTGGTTCAAATGCTTAAGTCATTTGTATTTCCATGCTTCTTATTTTCCAGTAGTTGTATTTCTTTCTTGCTTTTAACCTTTTCTTTAGTTGAAGTATAATTAACATATACAATATTATATTAGTTTGAAGTGTACAGTATAGTGATTCCCCATGTATATGCATTACAATGTGCTTATGATAAATGTAATTACCATCTCTCACCATACAAAGTTACTGCAGTATTTTTGACTAATATTCCCTGTGCTGTACTTCTAATCCCAGTGAATTATTTATTTTATAACTGGAAATTTATACCTCTTAATTTCCTTGTATGTCACCCATCCCCACACCCATCTTCCCCTCTGACAACTACCAGCTTCTTCTCTGTTTTAGTCTCTGCTTTTGTTGTTGGTGTTTGTTTTGTTTTTTAGATTCCACATATAAGTGAAATTTTTGAGTAATTTCACACAACATAATACCTTTAAGATCTATCCATGTTGTTGCAAATGGCAAGATTTCGTTCTTTTTAGCCGAGAAGTATTCCTTTATGTATACATATACCACATTTTTTTAATCCATTCACTCATTGATGTGTGATCACTTAAATTGTATCCACATTTTGGCTATTGTAAAGAATACTGTGATTAACATGGGGGTGCATGTATCTTTTTGATTTAACGTTTTCCTTTTCTTCAGATGAATATCCAAAAGCAGAATGGCTGGATCATATGTTATTTCTGTGTTTAATTTTTTGAGGAAACTCCATACTGTTTTCCATAGCACCTATCCCACTTTACCACCAGCAGTGCACAAAGGTTCCCTTTTCTCCACATCCTCACCAGCACTTGTTATTTTTTGTCTTTTTGTTGCCAACCATTCTAACACATGTGCAGTGATATCCCATTGTGGTTTTGATTTGTGTTTCCCTGATGATTAGTGACATTGAGTATCTTTTCATGTGCTTGTTGACCATCTGTATGTCTTTTTTGGAAAAATGTCTCTTCAGTTCCTCTACCCATTTTTTTTTTTTAAGATTTATTTATTTATTTATTCATGAGAAACACAGAGAAGCAGAGACACAGGCAGAGGGAGAAGCAGGCTCCCTGCAGGAAGCTCGATGTGGGACTCGATCCCGGAACTCCGGGATCACAACCTGAGCCAAAGGCAGATGCTCACCCGCTGAGCCACCCAGGTGTCCTTCCTCTACCCATTTTTTAATTAGATTGTGATTTTTGCTATTGAATTATAGGAGTTCTTTATATTTTTTGGATATTTACCTCTTACTGGGTATATATGATTTGCAACTGTTTTCTCCCATTCAGTAGGTTGCCTTTTCATTTTGTTTGCTGTGCAAAAGCTTTTTAGGTTGATGTATCTCTCATTTGTTTGTTTTTGCTTTTGTTACCTTTGCTTTTAAAATTAGACCCAAAACTCAGGGGAGCCTGGGTGGCTCAGTTGGTTAAGTGTCTGACTTCGGCTCAGGTCATGATCTCAGGGTCCTACGATGGAGCCCTAGTCTGGGTATGGCTCCTTGTTCAGTGCAGATCCTGCTGCTTCTTCGCCTTCTGCTCCCTGCCCCCACCCCCACCCCCATGAGTGCTGTCTCTCTCTCCCTCTCTCAAATAAATAAGTATCTTTAAAAAAATAGTTAGATCCAAGAATTCACTGCAAAGATTGGTATCAAGGAACTTATCACCTGCTTTTTTTCTAGTTTTAGGTTTTACATCTCTAACCCATTTTGAGTTAATTTTTGTGCATAGTATAAGATAGTATAGGTTCATTCTTTTGAATGTAGCTATCCAGTTTTCCTAGCTCCATTTGCTGAAGAGACTGTCTTTTCCCCAATGTATATTTTTGCCTCCTTTTTCATAAATCAATTGACTGTATAAGCATGGGTTTTATTTCTGAGTTATATTCTGTTTTATTAATCTCTGTGCCGGTTTTTATGCCAATACCATACTGTTTTGATTATTCTAGCTTTGTAATATAGTTTGAAACCAAGTCCAGCTTTGTTCTTTCTCAAGATTGCTTTTATGGTTCCATACAAATTTTAGAATGTTTTGTTCTATATCTGTGAAAAATATCCTTGGAATTTTTATAGAGATTGCATTGAATCTGTAGATTGCTGTGGGGTGGTATGGACGTTTTAGCAATATTAATTCTTTTAATCTACTAGTATGCTGTATCCATGTATTTGTTTTCAGTTTCTCTCATCAATGTCTTACAGTTTTCAGTGTATAGGTCTTTCACCTTCTTGTTTAAATTTATTCCTGGGTATTCTTTCTGATGCAATTGTAAAGTGAGTTTTTAAAGTTTCTCTTTCTGATAGTTGTTAATGTATAGAAACAGAACAGATTTTATATATTGATTTTGTACCTTGCAACTTTACTGAATTCATTTATCAGTTAAAGCTGTTTTGGTGGAGTCTTTAGTGTTTTCTATATATAAAATCATGTCCACAAAAAGTGACAATGTGGCTTTTTTCCTTTCCAATTTGGATGCATTTTCTTTTTCTTGCCTAATTGTTCTGGCTAGGATTTCCAATACCATGTTGAATATAAGTGGTGAGAGTGGGCATCCTTTTCCTGATCTCAGAGGAAAAACTTTCAACTGTTCACTGTTCAATATGATGTTAACTGTGGGGTGAATCTTTGTTAATATCCAGCACTGCTCTCTTACAGGATAGACAAATTAATTGCAAGTAGGGTTTTTTTGTTTGTTTATAATCTTTCAAAAATGTGTAATCTTTCATGTAGGATGCCTCTTTCTTTTTTAAATACTGACTTCATATTATATCCTTGATCTAAAACCTATGAGAGCAATAGTATTTTCTGAAGCTGCTTGCCAGATTATATTCATGTAAAACATGAACATTGAGTAACTTAAGATGAACTATGTTTTTAGAGTTGCTTAAGCTCTGTTTGGATTAATTTCAAGGCTTTGCATTCACCAAGATTTGCTTTACACCTACTCTCTTGACTTATTTTTACCCTATATATTGCCCTTGTATTCTCCCCTTAATTTGTTTTAACCTGTTTGATGAAAAGAAAAATCTATGTGAAACAGTAAATTTGACATAGTTTCTCTTTAGGTAGTGCTTTCTGTAGCCTATCCCATGGAATGTGTAGCCATTAAGATTAGATTTAGTGACATATAACAAAAATCCAACATGTGAGGGCCTTGAGATGGAAATTGATCTTTCTCTCACATTCATCAAGTCTGGCATTAGGAAGTGCAGGGATAATAAGGAGTTTCACTCTACTGGGAATTCAGGCTTCTGTTTTCCTGTTCCACTATCCTTATCACATAGTCTAATGATCCCAAATGGCTACTTGAGCTCCAACTTTTACATCCAACTCCAGACATTAAAAGTGAAAAAGGGTGGAAAGGCCAAAGGGGTCTTTGCTGGCTTAGCTTGGTCACTCTAAGCAGTCTTTTCTTCCCAAAAGACATAAAACCATTCATTTTACATTAACCATGACGGGACCATGTGGCCTCTTGGCTGTACCTATTCCAGGGAGCCTTAAAAGTATGTGTCATATTTTAGTCCTCCCACAGTGTACCCAGCTAGATTCTCTTGGGTTCTGTTCATTGTGAAGGAAGGGTGGAATGGATGTTGAGGTAAGCAACTAAAAGCCTCTTTACATTATTTCACAGTTTCTATAGGAACATAGGAAACCTGGTGAGGTCTAGGTTAAATATCTAGATTATTACCCAGATACTCTACCCTAGTATCTATTATTACTAGAGTAATAGAGTAGTGGAGTATCTGGGTAATAATATAATCATGGAAAGTGATACTAAGATATCGCTATTCTGCCTTTTGATTTAAACTTGTTTGATCTATATTAACTGTCATTTTTGTGTTATTATTACCAGATATATACGCTAAGTACTTTTGATACGTTCTATATAACCCCCACAATACTTTCTGGTAAGGTACTATATTCCATGCCACAGATGAGAAGACTGAGGCCCAGACATAGTGCATAACTTGTCAGGTTTTAATAACTGATAAGTGGTGAGTCAGATACTGATCCCACTTTTAAGATCAGTATTGATAACTGCCTCAGTCCTCTTTATTAACCTGTGTACCCATATTTTTATCCATTGTTATCCCTGCCCCACTCCTTGTACATAAAAATTATTTGAGGTTGCTCAGACGTACACAACAACAAAATAAGCAGATTGAAGGGAATATAAATGTGAGAAAACTTGATGAACCTGAGATACAAGGGGTACACAGAGCTGAATGCTCCTTCATCCTAGAGAGGTGCTAGAAGGCTTGGTCTGACTTGTGTTCTATCAGATACTAAAAGACAAGAAAACAAGCTTGAATTTTCTTTATTGAAACTCTTGGCATCTTCTTTTTTTTTTAAATTCTTTTTTAAATTTTATTTTTATTCATGACAGACAGAGAGAGGCAGAGACACAGGCAGAGGGAAAAGCAGGCTCCCTGTGGGCACCCTGATGCGGGACTCAATCCTGGGACCCCAGGATCAGGCCCTGGGCCAAAGGCAGACACTAAATCACTGAGCCACCCAGGTGTCTCATCATCTTCATTATTTTAATCGTATAATAATTTGAATCCTTATAAAGAATATTAGTTTTTCGGGATCCCTGGGTGGCGCAGCGGTTTGGCGCCTGCCTTTGGCCCAGGGCGCGATCCTGGAGACCCGGGATCGAATCCCACATCGGGCTCCCGGTGCATGGAGCCTGCTTCTCCCTCTGCCTGTGTCTCTGCCTCTCTCTCTCTCTCTGTGACTATCATAAATAAATAAAGATTAAAAAAAAATGTTAAAAAAAAAAACTCTTATAAAAAGAATATTAGTTTTTCATGTTGCTGCTTCAAGGAATCTTAAAAGTCATTACAATGGTATTATTACTGTTTTCCGGTTTTTTCTGTGGGTTAAATAAGCTGAATTACTGTTACTTGTTTTTAAGAAGTTAAAACCTAGGGACACCTGGGTAGGTAGCTCAGTCTGTTGAGCTTTGGCCTCTTGGTTTTGGCTTGAGTCATGATCTCAAGGTTGTGAGGTCAAGCCTCACATCAATTTTGTGCTGGGCATGGAGTCTGCTTGAGATTCTTTCCCTCTCTCTCTGCCCTCCCCCCCACTTACACTCTTTTTCTTACTCTCTTTCAATAAATAAATAAAATCTATAAAAATGGAAACCTAGTCAAAGATAATTTTTTTAGCTGGATATGGGTCATATACTTACTAAAAACTAGGACTCATTTTTGTTTGTTTTTAGAAATGCTCGTATCACAGTTTTGAAAGGTATATTTTGGAAGACTGTGATCTTGACAAAAATGATGTTGGGCTCTTGGCCAGAGCTCCTTGAAGACAAAAGATTTTGTCTGAATTCATTTTTTTCTCTGGTGTCCTCAGTGACTCACTCGATAAGTGAATAATGAATGAATGGCTAGTAAATGAGAAAAACCTGTTAACAATTATTCTAATAATATAATTAATATTTCTGCTCCTTTAAATAAGTTAGCCAGCTATCCAAAGTAGAGGAAAAATAGGTTATCTTTCCTTTAGCCCTGGCAACATTGTATGAGGTGGACTATAATACCATGAATGGCTGGACATCAGGACCACAAAGTCCAGCCCTTGAACTTGGTGTATTTCGAGAATTGCCATAACTGTGATATGCCTGAAACATAGTGGTTGCAAAGGCAAGTAGCACGAGATAAGTCTGGTAAATTCCTGGGGTGTAAAAGTTACTTATTATAAGGAATAAAAATTAGGACCAGCTTTTGAAAGATTTTATATGATGTGTTTGTTATCTTTTTAAAAGTAACTTTTTAAATGGGAAACAGAAGGGACATGATTTGGTTGGAGTGACCTTTGAAAAATACATAATATAATTCATTTCTTATATTTTAATTTTCAAGACTTTGTGAAAAACAAATTAACAGAATATTTAATTACTTTATTTTGTTTTATTTCTCAGGATGTGATCTTCGTGGTGGGAAGCTAAGTTTTTAAACTACCCCAATGGATGCAGACAGTGATGTTGCATTGGACATTCTAATTACAAATGTAGTCTGTGTTTTTAGAACAAGATGCCATTTGAACTTAAGGAAGATTGCTTTGGAAGGAGCAAATGTAATTTATAAACGTGATGTTGGAGTAAGTATCTAAATTTTGGTATGTGTGCCACATAGACTAATTTTATTGTCCTGTGAATCATGTTCTAAAATACATTCACTATACTGCTAGTTTATAAGCACCTTCCCATGTGCCAGCTGTACTGAATATAACATTGAGCCCTGGAGAGTGGCCCCTCCTCCCCTAAGTGTCCACTTCTGGATGTTCCCGATCTCCTAGTCTTAGCAAAGGACTCACAGGCTACTAGAATTTTATTGTTCTCTCAATTTCTTTTAAATGAAGAAGGGGACATTTATATGTAGTGCATACTTACACAAATATAATTTTTTAGGGGTACCTAGGTGGCACAGTCGGGTAAGTGTCAGACTCTTGGTTTTAGCTCAGGTTGTAATCTCAGAGTCATGTATGTGATCGAGCCGCACATCAGGCTCTCCTCTCAGCTCAGAGTCTGCTTAAGTTTCTCTGTCTCCCTCTCCATCCTCTCTTTCCCCTCTCACTTTCTCTCAAATAAATCTTAAATATATATATTTTTTTCAGTTACATGAATGATATATGATATGAATGATGCCCTTATATGTTGTAATTTTTGTATTATATTTAGCCAAAATAGTAGGTATTCTTTAGTAACAAATAGCTGAAAATAATATGGTTCATATCATAACCTAGCTAGATACTTTAAATTTCAGTTTTTGTTAGACCTGTAATATTTAAAATGAAAGCATGCATAGCTTGCTTTTAAGCTTACTGAGATTAACATTACAAATGACAATGTGTGTTTATCGGCTTTTATAAACCAAATGATGTTGAGATATATATCTGATACATTTATTATGAAAATTATGGATGTATATGAAGGCTGTAAGCTCTAAAAATTATGTGCCAGTATACCTCAGTGAATTATCATTAGCTCTTATACTAGAAACTAAGTTAAGGTTAATTCAATTCAACTAAAAATTGCAGTGACTCACAATTAAGGATTATCAAGTTCATCAGTGATGCTGTCATCACCTAAACAAAGGATTAAATATGTCTGCTAAGAAGTTTAGAGAGTAAAATGCCCAATACTATGTTGGAACTTGAGCATGCCATGTGACAGGAAAGACATTTTTTGTAGAGGGGTTGATTGAAAAAGCTGTGTTGATCAATAAGGTGGTGGTGAAAGAATTAAATGCAGAACAAACTCAGTGTTTCTCAGCTACTTGTGTATGAAATTTTATAATATCATTTAGTTCAAGTTTAATTTGACTCTTTGGTAAATTTTATCCTCCAGACCTAATAGATTTTTAGTTTGATAATATGATATGTTACAAAGAAAGGGTGAAACTCAGAAAGTAACAAGGAGAAATTTCCAATTCATGTATATGTTACAGTATTCAGTAAATATTTCTCTCTTACACATAATGGCTATATAATATTTTCAAAAATGAAAAAACGCAATGCAAATTTAATTTCACATTATTCTCTTGGACCTTAGTCCTTGACTCATTTATGTTCACTCTGTAGATAATTTCATTCAAACCCACAGCCTTAAATGCATTTCATATCTAAGGAATCCAACATTTCTCCTGTGTTCAAGATTTGTATATTGAACTTAAGTATGTAGTAGGCATCTCAACTGTAAGATACAATATAGTGCTGAGTACCATGAAGCAGAATAAAGCAGTATAGGAGATGATGAGCAATGAAGTGATGGGTGCTTTGGTGGAGTGTCAGGGAAGTCTAGCTGACATCTGATGAGAGACTTGAATGAAAGTGAGAATATTGAGGAAGAATATTCCAGATGAAGTTAATAACAATTACTGCAAAATTCCCAAGGCGTGAATAGGTTCAGCATGCTTAAGGATCCATGCAAATTGCAAATTCCAGTTATGTGTCCCGAGAGGAATGAGAGCTGAAGTTTCCATACTTGAAGTACATTGATTTCAAATATATAGTAAGAGATTTGTACAGACCTTATATCTTTAATTAATGTTCTTTTGAATTAATACATTCTTTGTGTTCAAGTATGATACTTGATTTCAGAATGGTTGATTTGGAGAACAATTATTTCAGTCTTGGGTAAGCTTTGAGTAGTAAAACTTTTATTAAAATGGTCACATACAGGAACACCTGGGTGGCTCCAGTGGTTGAGTGTCTGCCTTCGGCTCAGGGTGTGATCCTGGAGTCCTGGGATTGAGTCCCACGTTGGGCTCCCTGCATGGAGCCTGCTTCTCCCTCTGCCTGTGTCTCTGCCTCCCTTTCTGTGTCTCTCATGAATAAATAAATTAAATATTTTTTAAAATAAAATGGCCACGTAGAGTAGAGCCATAAGTGAAAATTAACACTTAGTATGTAACCATGGTTTTTTTGTTTTTGTTTTTGTTTTTTATTGCAGAAAGTATTAATGAAGCTTAGAAAACCTAGAATTACAGCTACAATTTGGTCCTCAGGAAAAATTATTTGCACTGGAGCAACAAGGTAAATTTTACTTGGATTTTTTTATTTTAATTTTTTAATTTTTCCTTCATGGAAAGGACATTTTTCTAGACTTAAAATTATATGTACAGTTTGTCATGTTTGTCAGTATAAAATTTATTTCTTGTGTGACTGATAATCTTTTTCTTTCCTTAAAACCATAGTGAAGAAGAAGCTAAATTTGGTGCCAGACGTTTAGCTCGCAGCCTGCAGAAATTAGGTTTTCAGGTAACATTTTAAAAAACATCCAAACTGTAAATATTAAAGGATTTAATTTGTAAAGTTAAATTTTTTAATGCAATAGACTAAAGAATCACACAGATACTCTTCTCATGATTGGCCTTTTTCTTACTGTCCTTCAGTACAAAAATTTCATAGTAAGCTCTCACCCATGTGGGTACTTGTAAATGATCCTGGCTTTTTCACTAACCCCTTGCTCATTGAGAGACTTGTTGCCTTACAAGTGAACTGCCTCTTCAACTCTTTAGGTTGTTCACTTCTCACCAAAAAAATCTCATTTTTGATTATCTCAAGAGTGGTATGTTGGGATGATGAGTAGGGTGTAGGGCCCTGTGTTTAAAAAGTTAAAGCACATTTGTTTTTATTTATAGATAGCTATCACATAAATTATAAAGAAGAGAAAAGATATTAAAATGGAACTTGCAGGGACACCTGGGTGGCTCAGCAGTTGAGTGTCTGCCTTTGGCTTAGGGCGTGATCCCAGGGTCCTGGAATCCAGTCCCACATCAGGCTTCCTACATGGAGCCTGCTTCTCCCTCTGCCTGTGTCTCTGTCTCTCTCTCTCTGTCTCTCATGAATAAGTAAATAAAATCTTAAAAAAAAAAAAAAGAATGGAATTTGCGTAGATGTATGCATTGTACGGCTAAGAGTAATCAGTGTTCCTACATATTATGGTTAGTGAGAACATTACCATTATAACAGGGAATTGTAATTATTTAAAAATATGCAGAATTTATATATATCTGTGCTTTAGAAATAACTGTACATGATGTTGTAAGTTGAAAAGAATTGACATGAATAACTAATACCAGCTACACACCTGTGTATAAGAACTCAGGAAAGGCTGTATTCTGTAAAATCAATCATAATGTATTTAAAATGACATAAATCCGGGACGCCTGAGTGGATCAGTGGTTGAGCATCTGCCTTTGGCTCAGGGCATGATCCTGCCCTTGGGGAGCCTGCTTCTCCCTCTGCCTGTGTCTCTGCCTCTCCGTTTATGTCTCTCAGGAATAAATAAAATCTTTAAAAAAATAAAATGACATAAATCCAAAACAAAATGCACATCATATGAAAAGGGACATTTATAAGATTGGTTTCCTGTGTCAAATCTGTGGTTTGGTCCACAAAAAGTAGACACTGGGTGGTGGGCTCTCACATGTAAAATGATACTCTTTGGCAGAGTATCAAGTCTGGCAGGTTAAGTTTATCAAGTATAATTTTATGGAGGCATAAATTTAAGTAAAAGTTAGTACATATTATGGACTTGTTTGTCACTTACAAATGATGAGTAAATGAAAGAAAGGTAAAGATGAGCTGTGAGCCCCAAAGAGGTGGGCCCAAGCTGTGTGAAATTTGAATGAGTAGTGGTGGAAAGTTGAGTTTCTTTCTGACCTCTTCAGTCTTCATTGAGGTGGAACATGCTAGAAAGGCCTGGAAGTGCTGGTTGGTGCATGAGGAAAGAGGCGGTACTGAGAGTCTTGACTGATGGTGCTGCCACTTGAGACAGTTTTGTGACATTCATCAACTGCCTTATGCAAGTACTCTGCTGGAGAACTGTAGTTTGGGGACATTTCAAAACCTAAGATACAACCATTCAAGTTATTGGTAGGAGTGACTGAAGTAAGTTCCTTCTCAGCCTTGGAGCTTCTTGTCTTAGCATAACATTAGAAATGTGGAAAAAAATCCCAGTTACAAACACAATCTTCTCACTCTGTCCCCCCAAAAGAAAACAAACATCTCACTAAACTCACAGAAATATCATTTTATTCTATTGCATATAAGAAAATGTCTGACCTTGGAGCTCAATGTATGCTCATTATTTATTGACTTTTAAGTGACAGCTTTTCCATTTTGACTCTTGAGAAGAACTCTGCTTTAATTTTTTTCATCCCTCTTCTTTATCCTATCCTAGTAGATTAAATATCTCATTTAAAGTATTAAGAAAATTAAACATAAGATTCAAAAGACTCTAGGTGTCTTAATCCTGCAAATATCCTAGGTTTTGTTTAATTTTTTGAGGTTTTTGACCTTTGATTTCCCTTTAGAGTTGACTCTTTAACAACACAGGTTTGAACTGTGCAGATCCAGGCACAGGCAGATTTTTTTAAATAACCACAGTATAGTATTATAATTGTATTTTCTCTTCCTTATGATTTTCTCTAGCTTTGTTGTAAGAATACAGTAGATAAGATACAAAATATGTATTAATTGGCTGTTTTATAGGTAAGACTTCCAGTCAACAGTAGGTTAGTAGTAGTTGAGTTTTTGGGGAGTCAGAAGTTATGTGTGGACATCTGACTGGCCAGGGATACTAATCCTTGTTTTGTTCAAGAGTCAACTGTATGGTATTAAGAAATCACTGATAAAGTACAATATTGATGTTTAAGATGTACTTGTTCTTTCTTGCTCTTATTCTTAAGGATTAAAATAATTATTTACAATTGTTCTGATGAGCAGTTTTTTTTCTAATGAGTAATTTTTTTGTTTTAAAATAACTTATTGAGTCGTACTTCTCTCCTAAAGGTAATATTTACAGATTTTAAGGTCGTTAACGTTTTGGCAGTGTGTAACATGCCGTTTGAAATTCGTTTGCCAGAATTCACAAAGAACAATAGACCTCATGCCAGGTAGGTCTCTGAATAATCAAGACAACTTACCAAATTTAAAATTACCTGTCAGCCTGTAAATATTTATATTAATTGTGATTTTTTTTTTCTTTTTTCTTTTGGTAGTTATGAACCTGAACTTCATCCTGCTGTGTGCTATCGGATAAAATCTCTAAGAGCTACATTACAGATTTTTTCAACAGGGAGTATCACAGTAACAGGTATTTTATGGTATTGAAACCAAGCTTATCACCAGTTATGGTTTGAATGAGGTGCCTGTATCAAAACAGAAATAATGTCTCATTTGTCCACTTTAGTCACTTCTACTCCTCAAACCAGTCCCCTGACTTTTAACACTGTAGTTTAGCTTCCCCTACTTTTATCTACTACTTCAAAACCTTATATATGCTCCTTGGGATCTCTCTTCTTTCATTGATTATTATTATAGTGAGATTCATCCATATTATCCCATAATATAGTAGTTATAGATCATTCTTATTGCTGTATAATACACAGTATATGAATATATTGTCTGTAAGCATTTGGATAGTTTCCCGTTTGGAGCTATTAAGAATATTCTAATATATATTTTCATAGCATGATTTTTTAAAAATTTATGATGTCTTGCATTTAAAATATTCAAGAGAAACCCATTTTACAAACATCGTAAAGAGGTTTTACATAAGTAAAATATTCAAATATCATTGGTACCTATTTGTCATGTCTTACATGTATCTTTTCTGTATCTTTTGAGTCCTAAGTATTTGGAAGGGATGGTTTCATAAAACTAGGCATAGATAGCATTAGCACACAGGATGGTTTTAAAGATATTGTGTTTATAAATTGTACAGAAACATCCCTTGGGAGTCCGGCCCAATTTTTGGCTAAGTTGAGTTCAGGAAAATTTCGTGGTGTTCCTGGATTTTTCTTTTTATTCCTTCAGTCCTTAGAGGAAAATACACATTATTGACACCTTAAGACTCTCAACAAATAAGCTTAGTTTCGACTCACCCTATGGATTTTCACATCTTCCTTGGAGACTTTTAAAGCCTCCTGCCAGTGTCATGCCTCAATATTAAAATGGAGGGATGGAGAACAAATCCATCTGTTCCCTTCTTTCAGCCATCTCTTTCTACATTTTGGAGCCCAAACTTCTGAGAAATCCCAAAGTCTGAGGATCAGTAAGTCCCTACTAAGTATAGAGTTTACGATGCATAGGTAAAATCTGTATTTACTGAGTGAATAGATAATTAAACAACATAATAAACTGAAGGCAATCTGCTGGAATAATTAGTATACATTATATATTTACATATGGAACATCCTGTGAAACATTAACAATTCAGTGAACAGATAATGAGTGGTTCCCATAGGCAGAGCACTATCCTATGGGAGGGAGGAGAAGGGAAATCAGGAAGGAGCAGACCCAGATAACATGGGGTCAGGACCTTCAGAGAGTTCACAGCAGGTACAATATATGTGTTTTCAGGATCTATGAAAAGAATTAATGTGTACTTGAGTGAAACCATTTTTTTACTCAATATAAGTTTTATGAAAATATTTTCATTGTGTTTTTATGTTTCTTTTTAGCTTTTTAAATAGATTACATTTTTAAACAGTTATTCCTAGCATTATATGGATTAATTTATACATACTGTCACCTCTTTCCCACCTGTGTGTTTCCCTATTTATTGAGTAAGCTATGAAGATAAATGGGCAGATTAATAATAAACATGTGGTAGGTAGCGAGTACTAGTAGATCCAAGGGAGTTTTAGACCATGTAGTTAATAACAGCTCTCTGGCTTTCTAGTACTTTGGAAGCAGCTTTGTTTAACTTTACTGAGTTCCCCAGTACTCCTGTGAGCATAGGCAGTAGCCTGACCAAAAGCCATTCGACAGTGCCTAAAAGAATAGTGACCGGAATGTCTAGTGCCGTTCATCATCTCTTCCTCTAATTGGCATCCAACAGTGGTATTAGACGTGATTTTTATAGGCACGGTCTTCACACTCATGCCCTAAAACGGGGTGAATAACATCATTTTGTGTTTCCAATTTCCTTTAATGGCTCAGAAAAAAATTTTTCTCTTGGCTTATATTATGACCTTATAATTATGTGAAGCGTAGACCTTTTTTAAAGCAGTTAATCCAGGACGCCTGGGTAGCTCAGCGGTTGAGCATCTGCCTTCAGTTCAGGGCATGATCCCGGGATCTGGGATTGAGTCCCATATCAGGCTCCCTGTGTGGAGCCTGCTTCTCTTCCACCTATGTCTCTGCCTCTCTCATGAATAAATAAATAAAATCTTTTTTTCTTTTTTTGATTTATTTATTTATTCATGAGAGACAGAGAGAGAGAGAGAGGCAGAGACACAGGCAGAGGGAGAAGCAGGCTCCATGCAGGGAGCCTGATGTGGGACTTGATCCCGGGACTCCAGGATCACACTCTGGACTGAAGGCAGGTGTTAAACCGCTGAGCCACCTGGGGATCCTCAATAAATAAAATCGTAAAAAAAAAAAAAAAAAAAAAAAAAATTAAAGCAGTTAATCCAATGGTTTGAACTATGTGTTCAGTTCTGGGAAGCCCACATTCCTGGTGCTCTCCTCACCCCTTCCTCCATCGTGTTTGTTACAGGGCCCAACGTAAAGGCTGTTGCTACCGCTGTGGAACAGATCTACCCATTTGTGTTTGAAAGCAGGAAAGAAATTTTATAATCCATCACTCAACTGGTTAGAACCTAACTGAGCACCTTTTAAAACCTGCCGCACAT
The DNA here is from genome assembly GCF_018345385.1 of Vulpes lagopus. Lineage (NCBI taxonomy): Eukaryota > Metazoa > Chordata > Mammalia > Carnivora > Canidae > Vulpes > Vulpes lagopus. The sequence goes on from NC_054825.1 coordinate 84,028,077, forward strand.
TGGACTCAAAACAAAAAGAAAACTGGACCAACAGTAATTGAGGATATAGACTCTTATATTCATTCATGGCTGCAGTGTGAGCTCCAGGCCCTTTGGGTTTTATTTCAGACCTTGCTGTAATATAAAAAGGAAGTTTACAAGACATGACATTGCTGCTTTTACAAAAGGACATTCTATTTATTTTCGCAGTAATTCTCATGTCCCCGTAAGTAGAGCTGTCACAGTGTGCACTACCTTAAACTGTTTCGTTAGTGTCATTATTTTTTCCCAGTTTGAGCTAATGTGTTTTATTTGTGAATAGTCTTTTACATTTTTGTATGCTGAATATGGGCACCAAAGAACCTGTAAAAGTTATCTTTTTCAATTGAATGTGCACAAATAAAAGTTTGCAAAAGATCTCTCTTCATATCCATTCTGCAACTTTTATTCCCCATTTTCTATTTTAACAAAAATTGTATTCGTAATTCTTTTTTTTTTCTTTTTAATCTATGCAAGCTTAGACTTTTGCTAAAGTGTGTTGGCTTCTTTTTGAAGTGTATTTTGTAAATATATGCCACATGTGTATAGTATCTTTTACTGCTCTGTTACCAAATATCGAATAGGAATTTTTTTCTTGCAGATTAGAAATAAAAATGTATATAAATTCTAGGGAGCAAACCAGAGTAGAACTTTATAGGTTAAGCATAATGTTTTCTGTTGCTAATTTAATATGATAGAAAATGTTAACTATCTTTTAAAAGTTACAGAAGTGTAGTTTTAAAAGGCAAGACCTTGTACCTACTACAAGATGGATATGAGAAAGAAGCTATGATGGGTTGTACCTCATATGTGCTTTTGTTATTCTGGTAAGACTCAACTTTAGTTGTAGGACAGTAGTCATCTTAGGTTGGTGCTGAAGGCTATCCTAAGAGTTTTGTCAGAAGTTGATACATTGTGCTATTTTAACAAGAAGTGCCCACAAGCTGCCTCTGTGCCAACGGTATAATTATAATATAGTTCAACTTGAACTTGAAAGCCATTTTGCAAGATGTGTCTTTCCCCTTGCTATGTCTTATTTAATGGAGCTGAAGAGTGACTATTCAGTATCTGGGATTGCTCCTCTGAAAGTTACAATAAATATGCATTTGTGAAACTTTGGCCCTCTGGCTCACCCCCAAGCCTGGGGGCAGTCATACCCGATCAGGCTACACTTGTGCTACCACTTGGGATTAGGAGTTTTGCATAAGCAACAATAATTTCACTTAGAAATAGAGCTAAGTGGAGAGTCCAATTAGCTTCTTAGTAGTAACTTCATAGAGACAAGATTCCAACACCATCTTCCACTAAAACTTGGATTTCCAAAATGTTTTGAAAGTTTCATGAAAAATTGCGACATCTTGTCCTCCATATTCTAGTTCATTTTCCTTACCATATTATAAAGTCTTCCAAACCTAGCTACATACTGCACTGACCAACATACATTATTTTATACTTATTTTTATCTTTTCTCTCAATGCCTTTCCCTATTGTGCCTCTCACACTTAAGTCAGGGGGGCAAAGGCTAACTTTTATATTTTCTTCCTTGTGAAAGATTTAATTGTGGTTTTCAAACTTCTCTTTCTCTCTCACTCACTCTTTTTTTCTACATTATGTTTATTTGTTTCATCTTAAGATCCAGTAGGATAGGATAAACCTCATAAAATACAGAGGAGGAGACAGTTCAGTAAAGAAGTCACAGGTTCTGGGCAGACTATTTTTAAAAATTGAGGTTTTTCCACTTAGCTTTAACTAACAGTATTAAGTGACCTGTTTTGTAACATTTACAAAAAAAAAAAAAATACAGGAAAGGGTCAGAAAACATCATTATATGGCCAACGTGCAGATCCAGATGTTGTAATATTTTCAGTATTCAAGTGACTTGAAAAGTAGGTAGATCAGTAGCTCATCAAAATGCTTTCTCAGAAGAGAAGAAAGACAATCTAACCAGTTCAGGTTTCAGGGCTGCCACGTGAGCATCACCTGGCAAAGTGTCATGGATAACCCTCTAAACTTAACAAAGCTGGTAAGAATGAGCGTGTCTGATGTCTTCTGCTGGCTCTTCACAAGTGCTGTAAATTTTTTTATAAATAAAAACTGTGAATATATACACACAAATTGTAAGTATTCCCCCTTTTTTTTATTTTTGAAAATCAAAGAGCTCTGATTAGAGGCGTACTGGGTAAAAATTTGAAGACAGAATTAATTTAGTTACAGACTCAGGATAATAAAAGAAAAATATTAGAGTGTTTAAGATACTGAAGTTGAAATCACTAGTGATAAACCTCCTAAAGGTTATGAACAGTTTCCTACCCATTTAGGATGAATGGCTAAAACAAGAAATTGGTAATGTGTATATACGGTGTTTGAACTTCGAAGGAAACCTGTAACAGTTTTGTTAAATATCTCACAATCTGTGATGCTTGACAAAAAAAATCGTATCAATTACCTATCTTGATTTTTAAAGAATAACCTTGGCATATAATTCCACTGAGGATTCATCATAAATTTCTTAAATTGATCCTCTACAGAACAGACTTTTCCTTCTCCTTCCAAAATAAAAAACGAAAAACTTGTCCTCACTTGCATAGGAAATGTGCTGTGGTACAAATACGATCTCACATCTTCCTACCTGGTAGCTTTCCCTGCCAGTTTTCATTATATAATACATTTCAGAATCAGCACTTTCCGTCATTCTCCTGAGTCTCTGCGATTACACTGTCCCTATTCCTGACATAGATTTATAGGCTTTCCACTTTGTTGTAGGGGAATTACTAGATCATCCACCCTTTTATCAAACTGGAACAGTTCATTAGGGGCCAATAGGAAGGTTCCAACCTAAACAGAGTTTTGGCTCTTAGGATTCTTCTTCAGGCCAATCATAATGTTTTATTCTTTTTCAAGTTAGGTTGTTCATGTAAGTTTTTGTGTGCCTCCCATAGCTTATAATAGTAATTTAAGGGGTTACTACTTAAGTAGATTGAGATTCTTTATTGTAGATTTTCTGTCATATCCAAAGCGGTAAAATGCCTCACCAAGTCCTAATATTCAACTGGAGAAATGCAGAAGAGAGCAATTCATTGTTGTGTGGGGAAAAACCCAAGTTTCTGGTACCCTTGGTGACCTCCGTTTCATCATAGAGAAGAACAATAGTGAGGGAACTGTCCTGATGTCTGAGTGTCACTCACTACATCTGCAGTCATCTGGAAGTCAGCATCAGTTACAGCCAGTATGCTGTAACCTGAGGTAGTGATATTCCTGAGGAGTGCAAACAATTGCAGGAAACCAATGGATCGCCATTAAGCCATCAAGAAAGCCTTATAAAGAGTTTTAGAAGTTTGACCTAGTAACTCAAACCTAATTGATTATAGAGATTTGGATCAATAACCTAATGGCCTGAGTCCTTTTCTCATGTTTTACTAACAGGCACTACTAAATAAAAATGGTCCCAGGATTTGGAAATTGTCCTTTCTGTTCATATTTTTTTAAATGGATGGGAAAATGTTTATTTTTCTCAACTATTGCGGAATTGTTTCTTTTTTAACATTTTATATATATATATAATTCATAAAACAGTATTTTGCATTACACTGTAGTTCATAATTCATAAAATAAGCTGCATAATATTTGTACGTGTTGAACTATAATTAGGAATTATCACTGAATTCCTAGCCAGAATCCTATCCTAATCTAGAACACAGGTGCAATTATCCATGTTGTGTCCTATTTCTTTTTTACAGAGGCCCAATACAAGTACTGTCTTAGTGGGCAAAAAACTAAGCTTGTGTTCAAGCCATGTATGTGTCTGAAAAATAAAGCTGCAACTGGCCTCTGTACATACAAACCTTAAGGCAAAAGTTGATCGCGTTACTAGTTCATAGTTTTTCAAAGGCTGCTCTGTGAAAAAGGTGGAAAGTGTTGAACTAGCCAGTATTTTTTTCACCTGGTATCCTACGCAGAGTAAGAAAGAGACCACTTGGGATCTTATACCTCGTTTACCTTTTGAGAGGTGGAGGTTAAAGTTTGTCTTTATAGTTTCAGGGTGTCTTTTTAAAACTAGCTTCGTGACACTAAGGAGAAAAACATGGGAGTAGGCAATGTGTATCGGTACAAAGACACCCTTCTAATTGTTCTTGTACTTTGTCAACATTTGAGGCCACTAGGTCTCTGGAGAAAGCTGCCTCGGTTGCCCCCTACCACATAGCTTTTGACACTCCAAGAGCTGCTCTTGGGGTTTTCTTTTCTGAAGCTGTTTTGGCACTAATTCCTCTTGATGATGACTCATAAAACAAATGTTGTTTTTCACATAGTTCCTGAAAGAGAAAGAGGCACTAATGAAAATGTCATTCTTAGTTTATAGTACTTAGGGGGGAAAAAAAAGGTACAGGCTATTTTTTTTTTTTTATTATTGCTTTGAGGCCTTAATATTTTAGCTGAGCCAAAAAGACATTTCTATTGCAAAGCCTTGATGTGTCCTGAAATTCACTATACCACCGAACTTTGGTCAATCTCATGCAAAGCGTAAGGTGAGGAGGGTGACTTCGCAGAATACCATCAAGGCATTCCTATCTGCAGAGTCCAAGGACAGGATGACATAGAACTAATGGAGATAATATCCCAGAGCCCATTTTATTTTTCCCTCTTCTCAAACTAGCAATATGCCAGTATTTATGCATACGTTGTCTGCCTTCGCCATTATCAACTTTCTACTGCATCAAATTCTTTTCTACAGCATTATTCCCATCAGCATAAACGTATGCCCTAGTATTTTATTTTTATTTAAAAACAAAGTAAGGTCATCTCTGAACCTCCTCCTTCAAAAAAATTTTCCTGTAATTTAAGCAGTTACTCAAGTGGCCACAGTGTGCCTGGTACTACGGTAGGTACTGAGAGAGTGGCTGTGGACTCCTGCTTTCCAGGAGCTTACCTCTTCATAAAGGACACAAGTGCATAAGCATATAATTTCAAGTCGTAAAAGTGAGAAAAGTAAACAGAGGAAAAAATAATGAAAATAGTCGGGTGGGAGATGACTGTATCATACCGCTGGCATCACTCAGGGAACATTTGGCCGGAAACAAGGAGGAAGCCCCGTGTTTACAGAGCGAGCATGGCTCGTACATAAATGACCAGTGAGATGAGAGTGGTAGCTGGCGGCCGTAGAAGTATATGCATTTTATTCGAAATGTAATTTGAACCACAGGACTTGGGGCTGAAGAGTGGCATTTTTTAAAAGATCAACTGCTGTATCGAGGATAGACCCTAGAGGGCAGGGGCTGGAAGACCAATTTAGAGGTTAATCTAGTTCAGGTAAAAGATGGTAGGGACTGAGCATGGTACTGGTTGAAAATGTCAGATTCATGGTATGTTTTGTTAACAGATGTAACGAGACTTGGGTAGAGGTGGGCTTTATCATGGATGAGTCCTAGGTGTCTGGCCCGAGGAGCCCCTCGCACAACCCCCAAGCAGAAGGCCTGTGGAGGAACAGGACGGGGAATCCAGGGTTCTGCGTAGGTCCTTTTAAGCGACAGATGCTTACCAATGATGTAAAATAGGCAGATCTGGAAAGTGGAAAGTCAGGTAAAAGGTCAACACCTAGAGGTACACATTTGGGAATCATCACTTTGGCTTATAATGCCTTAGGGACAGATCTAAGAAGTGAATGTAGGCAATATCGGCACAGTTCTAAGGACTGAGTCCTGGGCACTACTGTACTTAGTGTAGAGGAGGAGGAGGAAGCAAAAGATACCAGAGTGACTAATGAGGTAGGAGGAAAAGCAGAGAAGTGTGATATTCCAGAAGACAAGTGGAAACAAATGTTTGAAAGTAGGGAGTGTGAGGAACTGGGCGGGTGCTCCGGGGAAGTCAAGTAACAGGGACTGGGGTGTATAACGTGGAGGTCATAAGTAGCCTCAGCAGAAAGAAAATGAGAAAGTCCGATTGGAGTTTAAGGAAGAATAGGAGGTGAGGACAGCGGACTGGCCGTGGAGAATGAGCAGCCGGCAGGGAAGAGTTCGGCACCTGGAGGGCCCTGGGGTCTGGAGGCGCCCCCGACGGCGTGATGACCTCGTGGAAGGGGAGGATCGGTGACGGAGAGCTGGCCTTTGCCGTAAGACGGGCTGGGGACATGCAGGAGGGCGCTTTACCTCCACTTCTGCTGTTAGGGAACTGAAAGGGAGGGAGGGGTGCGGGCTCGAGCAGGGTGGGCTGAGAAGGAGCTGCCGGAGAGGAGGGAGGTCAGCTCCGGGCAACCGCTTGCCTGCGGGACATTCCCGAAGACCTGCTCCGGGGGGCTTAGGTTCGAAAGCCGAAAGCCAGGCTGTGGGCACAGTTGGGTGTTTTCCTCGGCCACATTCAGCCCCTCGGATGCAGGGGAGAAATAAGCAAAGAAACAGTTTAATCGGCGTTAGGTTGTGCCTGAATGAAGAGGCAGGAAGGCAGGGTAAAGGGCCTGAGCAGAGCAAGTGAGGACACGGCTACTCCGCGGATTCTAGGCCTCGGCCAGGCCGAAGACTGGCCAAAGTGCAGCTACTCGAGAGGGTGAGCTGGGAAGCGGAGGGCTCCCAGGGCGAGCAGAAGTGCCGATGTAGGATGTGACCATCCTGTTTGCTCCTCTTCCTGGCAGAACTCCAAAGTGGATGGTAGCCGACTTCCTCACTTCAGGAACTTCCTGTCCCTCCTCAAGCCTCAATCTTTCTGTCCTCTCACTCCACGGAGACTGTGCCTGACAGACCTGCGCTCACCTCCCTCTTGGTACCTGACCTCTCCAGAGCATTCGGCACCACCTGGTCCCGCCTTCCTAGAACACTTCTTTTGGCCTCAGTGATACCATGGTCTCCTGGCCTTGCTCCAAACTCACTGTCACCTCCTCTGCTTGATCGCCAGATGTTGGATTAACCTAGGGCTTGGTCCTGGACCTCATTCCCTTCTCTCTACTCTCTGACTAGATGTCATCTACTCCACAACCTAAACACTGCCTACAAAGTCATGGCCTCCACAGTCTGACCCTATCCCTGAGGGTCTCCAGCATCTCAGACTTGTTATATATCCAGTGGCTGACTCATGGTACATCTACCTGATGCCTAATGGACATCTCAAAATGAATGGATCTAAAACATCTCTCCATCCCTGAAACCTAGGTCTCTTTCTGGCTGCCTTATCTTAACCAGCCATGCAATTTCTCAAGCTACAAATTCAAGTGTCATCTTAACGACTTCATTGCCTTACTCTTATACTGAAGTCATTCATTCATTCGTTGAATAACTTTATTGGAGCTCAATAAGCCAGTAAGGCTGATAGAGAAGTGGTCTGAGAACTAAGTCTTAGGGCATGAAATCTTTAAAATAGTGGCTTTCCAAGATGGAACCAGCAGATGTTGACAGAGCGGCTGATAGCAGACAACCAGGAGGCAGGTCCCCAAAGGCAGGGAAGGAATTATTTCAGGAAGAAGGGCATGCTCACCTCGGTCCAGATCTGGAGATGGTCGCCATGCTAGCCATTAAGATGAAGAATGAGCATTGACCCCTGGGTTTGGCAATATAGCAGTAAGTGGGATGTTAGAAAGATCAATTTCACTAGAGTGGTGGCCATTAAAGTCTCACTGGAGCAGGTTCATGAGAGAACGGGAAAAGAGGAACTGATGCCCATGTATATTCATTCTAGAACTTTGCTATAAATGGTAGCAGAGAAACAGCAGAAGTTAAAGAGGAAAATGGAATTAAGACCATATTTTTTTTTTAGTTGGGGGAAAAATCATACAAGGTTTCCATGCTGGGGAGAAGTTGAGATCCAGTTAGGTAAAATGTGCGTGACACAGGGGTGAGCAGAGAAAACTGTTGGAGAATTGATGAGAGCGTAACATAGGAATGACGGAGCTAAGAGAGAGAATCCAGAGGGATGATGGTGTATTTAGATACAAACACTAGTGTGTGGGTTGGTGTGTAAGGTTATGGAAATGTGTCCATTCCCTCCACGAAGCCAGATACAAGGCCAGCAGTGGGAGTGAGCAGGGCAAAGGAAGGGGGTAGGTTTCCAGAGAGAGAAAGTGGTATGGAGCAGTTGTCTGGGAGACAGGCATTAGCAGGCACCTCCAACAATCCTGATTTAAAATGAGAAAAACCCAACGTTGTGCTTATGTGCTTTCTCAGCCACGTTCACTGTGTGGCTGCAGAGGCTCACTCTGCACACCTCAAAATGTGGATCAGCTCGCACCACTCCCTGCTAAGATATTTTAGTTGCTTCCCATTGCACTTAGAATGAAATCCAGGGGGCACCTGGGTGGCTTAGTGTGGCAAGTGTCTGCCGCTCTTCCCTCTGCCCTCCCCCTTTTCCTGCTGTCTCTTGGTCTCTCTCTCTCTCTCTCTCTCTCTCTCTCTCTCTCTCTCAAATAGATAAATAAAATCTTAAAAAAGAAAGAATGAAATCCAAACTTTCTAGGCCTGCAGGGCTCTGCACGCTAGTCTCCACTGACTTCCTAACTAAATCTCACAGATTCCTTGCTGTTCCTGGAACAACAACAGGTCAAGTGTGTTTCGGACTAGCCTTTGCACTAGCTGTTCTCTCCATCCCAATTCTCCTTTCCCTATCTTTGCTGGCTCCTTGTTATCATCCGGATTTTATCTTAAGCGTTACCTCTCAGAATCACATTCTTAGATCACCCACACAAAAGTAGCCCCCAAATCACTCCCTGTCTTATCATCGGGTGTTTTAATTCTCGAGGCATTTTTGCTCTCTGAGTAATGTCAGACCTTGAACAGTGAGTGCCTGGCACATAGTAGATGTTCAGGAAATATCCATGGAACAAGTGAGTTTGGGTGAAAGAAGGAATGAATGCCCACATACAATAAGCCATAGAAGTGAAAGCTAAACTAAGTCTCAGAACTAAAATATTTTCAAAACAGTAACTTGTTCATTTTCTCTCTGTTTCCACTTAAACGGAGAAGCATACAAGTCACAGCTGAAATAGCAAATATGGCAAACATCCCATTGTGAGTTTGTAGCTGGCAGGGCAGACGCTCGAAATAAACTCCTTTCAAATTACATTATTGCTGAAATCTTTTCTGACCTCTCAGCTGAGTCACTGTTTATTTTATAAGAAACTTAACAACCTTGGAAGGATATTTGTTTTCCCAGCCTTGCAGAAATGGAAGTACAAGAACCTGTCGCCAAACGTGAGAAAGAAAGGAAAATGTTGAGCAGCATATAGTACCGACTTCGAAGTTGATTTTTCACACTAGAAATCGTTCCCTTTCTCCCTCCCCAGACAGTTGTTAGGATATACTCGCCAGGACTCTCTTTCCCTGGTGACAAAACTGGATTCACTCTCCTCATTAACTTCTACGTTTGGGAAGACTTCCCTGAACACGGCCAGCGAGCTCACCCCGCTGCGCGCCGGCACCGCCCGGGCTGCCCGGACAACTTCTCGTACTGCTATGTCGTTCAGCTTCTTGTGTATTTTTGTCTCTGACATTTCCCTCCGGGGAACCTTGTTTTAACATACACATGCTACACATACTTTGGCCAGTTGACACCGTTCAGGCTGCTCACATTTTCATTTTAAAAGCCTTTGCCAACTGGCTGCTTCAAGCTGAGACAACCCTAGGCCCTGCAGCACTAGAGGAATAGGAGCCAAGGTTTCCTCTCTGCCCTCACAACACGCCTGGCAGGTGCCTTCACTGCTGCTGGGAGTTACACCTGCAGGATTATGTTGCCCCCTTACAGATCTTTTCTCTGTATTGGACCTCCTCTCTACTCCTGTTCTTCAAAACCCAGCACTCATGTGGTCTGTCTAGGGTTGCCAGTATTTTGGCTTTTGTGCTTCCCTTACTTTGCAGTTTATAACTTGAGGTTTGGATTTATGACTTCAACGAGTGCATGACTCAACAGTAAACGAAATGTGATTCTCTCAAAAACATTTCATAACTCAGAGTTTTACTAATTTAGACAGATGCCTTCCCCACCCCGATTCTGAATAAATTTTGCTGCATTTTAGATAGCCAAATCATAGGTTGCTAGGGAATGCCTTATTCTAGGTGTCTACTAGATATAAAGATGGGCTTTTCTTAAGTTTTATCCTCCAGTTTTTATTTGGTTTGCAACCTGATACATTCCGACAGCCCCACATGAAAAACAGATCTAAAAGATTCTTAACCTTAACTCATCCAGACTATCCATTCCACTTTCAAGTTAGGCTTTTTAAAAAAGAATTCAAGAGCAATGACAGAGTAGGTCCTTAGTTTTGTTCAGCTCATTCATAATTGCTTTCTCCCTGCCTCCACGTTGTAGTTAGTGTTGTTCACAAGAATTTTAACAAACCTTTATTTTTAAAGGCATTTCACTCCCCCAACTAATAAACAGATAGTTTAAAAGTGCATACAATGCACAAGGTGGACCCGAGAAAGATCCCAATTGTCTCCTTTGCCCCTCAATCATCTTTTCCAGTCCAGCTCCATGTAGCTTCACCCCATCCCTGCATGCCATCCAGCCCCCATAGTCTCCTTTGTTTTTTCTTAAGGATTTTATTTATTTATTCCTGAGAGACACACAGAGAGAGGCAGAGACACAGGCAGAGGGAGAAGCAGGCTCCATGCAGGAAGCCTGATGCGGGACTTGACACCGGGCCTCCAGGATCACGCCCTGAGCCGAAGGCAGGCGTTAAACCACTGAGCCACCCAGGGATCCCCCTAGCCCCATCGTCTTCTATATGATTTCTTCAATACACTCCCATGGGTCTCCCTCATTCAGCAGCACCCCCTTCCCCTCTCTATATTTTGCTGAAGTCTTCCTTTGAAAATCGGGTAACTTTGCTCCCCTGCGCTATTGTTTTAAACATGCCCCGCTGCCCTCAGCATAAAATCCAAACTGTTTACCAAGATGGATGAGACCCTTCCCTCTCTGCCCTTTGCTCTGGACTCATCTCTCAATCCCCAACCTGGAATCTGCCCTCTTCATATCACACCAGTGAGTAAGTATACTGTCCTCTACGTGTGCGTCTTCTCTGACTCCCACATACTCCTCTCTGCCCAGATAACTCCTTCAGGATTCTGCTATGGTATTACCTCTTTCAGGAAGATCTTAGAAATGAAATCTTCCAATACATGAGATTTTCCTTTGTGTTTGCCAACAATGGTAAATATTTGCAATGGTCTGTTTTCTTACCTATCTCTCAAAGTAAAGAAGCTATGCTTTCTTGGTCTCCTATATCCTCAGTTCTTTCCTAGTACAGTGTCCAGTGCCCAGGAGGTAGTCAGACAAGAGTTGAATAAATAATATCTGAAGTGGAGGAAGGGAGTAGAGTGGTACAGCCAGTATGTCTCTCCTATGGACCACATACCTGTTCCTCCTCCCGTTGCATAGGATGTATTAGACCATAAATTAAATTACATCCTTTGACCCATGGATCAAAACTTGTGCTTTATACCGTTACCCGCAATCTAATCCCCACACACAATGAGTTCAGCATTGGCCTTGCTCACAAGTTATCAAATGAAACAGTGGATACTTTTAAATCACCGGCTGGGAATCAGTATTATGCTAGGCATGGTATAGAGGTTCCATACGAAGGATAATAGAGGCCATTCCTGGAAACCAAAACTTTATAATTTAGTTAAGGAGGTGAAACCACTAGGGTTTTAGCTAAGCAGTATAGAAGAAAATGGGACTGGAAAATGTTAAAAATCCAGGAGAAAGGAATGTTTTCCAGGACTAAGCTTATGCTTCAAGGGCTTCAAAGATGAGGATTTGCATCATCTTTTAAGGCATAAGGATGTCAGGTTAAATCTTCAATGATAACTCTATGTAGGAATAGAAGCAGAGATAAAGAGATAAGTGCCAGTGAAGTAGGAGGGATTCTAGGGAAGAAAATTGTTTCATAGGAGCTAAAAGAGGATTTCAAGATAGAGTAGGTGTGATGGATTAAATGTGATTTAAAAAAAAAAAATTCTGTGTCCTTCATCTCATCAAGAGATTAAGTCAGTTTGTATACCCCTTGATTCTGGGCTGTAGAATGTACTTGTAGGATGTGAGAAAGTAATGGGGGTACTGCGGTGTGACTTCTAGAACATACACTTTACAGAGCCTAATAGCTCCTGCTTCCATGCCTTGGAAGGCTGCCCTGAGTCTGCCACATGAGGAAGCCACATGAGCCTGCTGGAGGCCAAGGCAGCACATGGACAAGAGAAGCTCCCCACTGAGCAGCACCCGTCTCATCCACGCAGGTGAGGCTCTCATACTGCCCAGTCCAACTGTCTCTCCCACCCACGTAGGCGCATGAGCCCACCCAGAGGTAACAAGCGCGGTCACCAAAGAATCCTGGGGAATGGGGGCAGTAGTGTATTTTAAGCCATGACGTTTGGGGATGGTGCGTCACACCTAAACAGACAACCAGTGTGAAACAGGTGACAGGGCAGAATGAGAGAGGAAGAATGACCACTGGATTTGGAGGTCTTCCGTGTCCTGGCATCTGTGTCCCGTAAAAGGCCTTGAAGCTGAATCAAGCTTCCAGATGAATGCATAGAGTCACCAAGGCCTGAGGCTGTGGTTATTTGAATCCTGTATCTGTAATTAATAGTCTCGTTCAGATTCTGTGCTCTCCAAGAAATCTCGTCAGTTGGCTTCAGCTTGCATAGAGCCAAGCAATGTGCGGATCAGGCCAAGGAGATGGCCAGCCTTCCTGACAATTATATTTCCTCGTAAATAAATAATTTTCATTTTCATTGTATTTTTAAGAAACAGGGATTTATCTATAATTAAAAATTACCCTACAATTTGATATTTAACTTACAGCTTGAATTAAGAGAAAAGTCTTGCTGCTTGTTAACGTGAAATATTTTAAAACTGCAAACCACCCAAAAGTGTGTAAAATATACAAAGTGAAAGTTTTCCAAATCCCACTATAAATAAATATGCACATGCATAGCTACCATCGAATCACCTCTCAGGTTTATTCTTCCCTCAGATAAACGCTGAAGAATCGCTGTGCCCACAGTTCCTGTAGCAATCATACATTTCTCTCTAGTGAATTGAAGGTATTTTTATTTTTTTTTTCTGAAGGTATTTTTAGAAGAAATTCACAAACTATGAATAAGTAGTACTCTCCCACTGTATTAAAATGTTAGAGCGACCACCCCTACATGTTCAAGCATAATGATTTAATCCTAGGAAGAAGAACAAGTTTCCCTTCATTCTCGGCCTCTGTGTACCGCCTCCTTCCCCGCAGTTCAGCAGTTAGAGCTCTCTGAGTTCTGCTACCAAGAGGAAAGAGTTTTCTAGAGCCCACATCTAAGTTAAGCTGTTTAAACAATCTCTCTGTGTAAAATGTATTGAACCAGTTTCCAGATGCTACCCATAGGAGAAACTTTTCCTTAGCTCATTTTGATTATGCCATATTTGGAATAATTGCAGTGACTTAAACCCAAGGGTATTCCTGATAATCACAGCCTTAGCTGGTGTTTAGGGTTTACAGACAACCTACACGTGTGATAGAGGTAGAAGCTCATGGCTCTGGCACAAGGTGTGCAAGACATTCCAAGACTTACCTGCAACCCCAAACAAACAAACAAACAAACAAACAAAAAACCCCTCCTGCATGGGGAACCTAGAGAGACGAGAGGGGTTCTTTGAACATTACTGAAAAGAGCTTTGAGAGGTTCACCTGTTAGAAAGCACCGGTTTTTCTAATTCCTTAGCTTAGTCACCCAGATTCAACACGGGGCATAAAAACTGGATTTGTGTTTTGAGATAGTTTCTAAACAAAGGTAATATCTTGAAAAAATTTCAGATGTCGGATCATTATTCAGTTGTATGTAAAAGCTGCATTTTTTTACCAGAGCGTCGTTCAGAAAGCACGCACATGATACTTACGCTTTTGCCAGCTCCACTGATATTTGTTCCAAAGAGCATCCCTTTGTCTCAGGTATAAACACAACAACAAAAACCAGGGATGCTAAGCTCATGATTGTATATATAAAGCACACCCACGGCAAGCCAATGAGATCTACAAAGGACAAAAGAGACCGATTAAAAATGTGCTTTGCATTGCTTTGACCCCATTTGTGGACAGCTGCTTCTTAGGGCATGTATAAAAACCTGTGATTTTCTTTCTTTCTTTCTTTCTTTCTTTCTTTCTTTCTTTCTTCTTTCTTTCTTCTTTCTTTCTTTCTTTCTTTCTTTCTTTCTTTCTTTCTTTCTTTCTTTCTTTCTTTTCTTCCTTTTTAATATGTCATTTATTTATTCATGAGAGATCCAGAGAGAAAGAGGCAGAGACACAGACGCGCTTTTCTTGAAACAAGCTCACTCTTCCTCGCCCTGGTTCAAATAAATCACTTTAAGGCGGCGGCTTGTCCTCTCCGCCCGACACCTGCAGCCGGGGCTGCTCCCGCAGTCGGGGCCCTGGCGCTGGCGCCTGCCCTGGGGCCTGACCCCACTGACAGAAGCGGGAGGACCGCAGGCGACAGCGCGGTGTTCACTCCAGCCCCTGCCGCGGTGCTTCTCTTGGGGCTGGCAGCCTTTTGCCCAGGTGAGTGCCTAATAATGTGCTTGCAGCAACGGTCCTCCTTTCCTCTGTGGGACAGAAACCCAGAAGATAGAGAGTGGAGGATAAAAACAAAAAACAAAAAACCCGACAACGAAAGGTCATTTCATGGAACTTGTCCTGTGTGAGTACTTTCAGTAACGGGGAGCTCACCCCTTTCAGAGACTCTCAGTGCGTGGTGGGCTGCCCTTACCCCTCACAGAGGCCTTCCTCACCCGTCCTGAAGTCTAAGTGTCCCTTTCAGGAGCCTCCACTCCGAGGTAGTGCCTCACTCCCTGGGTCCATTCTCCATCCCTTCATACCAGCACAACAGCTGCGCACATCCCTGCCTGCACCCCTACCGCTCTCCTGGGCATCTCCTTGCCCCAAACACCCTGAACTCTTGCAGCCCGAGTTGAACTTTTGCAACCGTTCTGCACAGACCACAGGTTGCATAGCTTCCAGGTGCCCTCCCATGATGGACACATGGCAACCCTCTTACAACATTTAAGCAATCCTCTTAAAACACTTTACTCAGAGCTGAGCTCGATCCAACTGTATCACGGCCACTGCCCAGTGAATTGGTTTCCCCAGAACACTCTGCTTTTATGGACATTGCTGAAGTCACACTAAAAGGGCTGGTGTCCAAGGGCTTGCTGCCAAGCAGGACCCTTACTTACCTCTTTTACTTGGAAAACTGATTTTTGAAAGTAACTACAGGTTTCCCCGCTCTTGGACAAGTTTGCATTATGCCACTTTGCTTTTCTGAAAGATCTACGTTAGTAGAAATCCAAAGAGGATTTTTGCTCTTAGGAACTGGTAGCTACTTCTCTGCTTCAAGCCATCTTGGCTTATGAAAGATTTCCTAGGGATGCTCTAGTTTCAAATAGTGGGAGAAACCTGTATCGAATTTCAAGCTTAGGGCAGCCCAGGTGGCTCAGCAGTTTAGCACTGTCTTCCGCCCAGGACGCCCAGGGAGTGATCCTGGAGACCCAGGATCAAGTCCCAAGTCAGGCTCCCTGCATGGAGCCTGCTTCTCCCTCTGCCTGTTGTCTCTGCCTCTCTCTCTCTCTCTCTCTCTCTCTCTCTCTCTCTCTGTGTGTGTGTGTGTGTGTGTCAGGAATAAATAAATAAAATCTTTAAAAAAAAAAAAAAGAATTTCAAGCTTAGTCCAATGCAATGTCATCTACAGGTTCATTCCAGGATTTTTAAGTGAATATGCTTTCCCAACATTTGTTTTAAATGCAGGAGAACCTTTGGATGTGCATTAGTTCATCCTCTACATTAGCTATCCTTCCCAGAGATTTGTGTCCTCTTTTTCCAACCCTGCTCATTTCCATTCTTTGTTCTATTTTTTAATTAAAAAAAAAAATAAGCACAGTTGACACACAATGTTACATTGGTTTCAGGTGTACAACATAGTGATTCATCAAGTTCATACATTATGCTGGGATCACTTCATTTTTTTCTTTTATATTTCTCTTTCTCCATGTGGAAAAACGTGTGTGTGTGTGTGTGTGTGTGTGTGTGTGTGTCTATGTGTCTCTGTAAAGGTGAAAGGCACAGGACTTGCATATGATCTGAGTAGAATAGGTGTGGTTGGTGCTGATGAGCAGTTTTTTCATTTCCTTTAATCTTGGGCTATTTCTAAAAATGGGACATAAACATTTGAAAATTTTATGTAAAGCCACGCTTAATAACTCCAAAAGTTAATTTCCAAAAGTAGATATACTAAAAAAAAAAAAAAAAGTGGTTGACAAGATTCAGAAGTGCTATATATAGATATATGCCTTTTTGAGTATATATCTACTTTTCCAAATTAATATATGTATTATTTATATCATATACATATATGAAGGAAAAAGGAAAGAAAGGAAACAGCTATTGGTCAATTTTGGAGGATACTGGGGAACTATCTCATTATTTGGAAAACTGGAAAATAAAAATGTTTTAAGCTTTTCTCTTGCCTTTTTTATGATTCACACATGAGGGCAGGCAAATCACTAAGGAGAAGAAACATCTCCTTAGAGAAGTAGCTTTGATCAAAATTTAGAAGGAACAATGGAATGAAAATAACAGATCTGGGTGATGTTCTTCAGAAAAAGCCTCCATTACCAAGTGGGAGACAGACAGATGATGTGCCTCTGTGGCAGGACTCACCATCATCTGTAAAGGAGTTTACAAACAAATGAGAAAATCTAAATCTGCTCAAGCCTCTAGGTCTAAACAGCAATTCACTGGACACACAAAGGACCGAACTCTGAAACAGATAATCCAGTTTCTTCGTTAAAAATACAAAGCTGAAAAAAAAAAAAATACAAAGCTGTGGCGAATCCCGGGGGGCTCAGCGGTTTAGCGCCACCTTCAGCCCAGGGCCTGATCCTGGCAACCTGGGATGGAGTCCAACGTCAGGCTCCCTGCATGGAGCCTGCTTCTCCCTCTGCCTGTGTCTCCACCTCTCTCTCTCTGTCTTTCATGAATAAATAAATAAAATCTTTAATATATATTTGTATTTATATGTAATATATATTTTATGTATATATATATACACACATATATAACTGTGGAGGAAGAGGGAGAAATGGAGATGAAACCTAAAAATTATAAGAGACATGCCAATCAACTGTAAGTTATGTCTTGGGATGGTGATTCAAGCAAAATCTACAAAAATAATTATCAGACAATTGGAAGAATGGGAACGGGAACACAGACTGGATATTTGATACCAGGGGATTACTACTAATATATTTTGGCTTGATAATGATATCACAGGTATAGTTTTTAAATGTCTTATCTTTTAGAGGTCCACATGGAAATTTTATAGACAAAATGTCATCATGTTTGAAATGTGATTCAAAATAATTGGGGGACAGAACAGATGGGATTATAAATGAATTAAGAATGATAACATTAGGGAGGGCTGGCTCCCAGTTGGCCCTGGGACCCTCCAGAGAGGGCCTCTACTCTGCTCCCTTGTCCCAGGACAGGGGGTGGGGCACCCCAACCCCAAATTCACATGTAACAAGCTCTCACCCCAGTCCCCTTTCCTGCCACCCTGAAGAGTATTTAAAACCAGTTTTGAAAAAAAAAAAAAAAGAATGATAACTTTATTATATGTGCTGCTGAAGCAAGCACAAGAATGATAACTTTAAATTGGGTGGTCAGCACATCAGGTACATTCTTTTTACTTCTGAATGTTTTGAACACGTCCAGAGTAAGACGTCTTTTAGGTGAGTGTGCTTCCCTAACATGTGTCCTAGGAGCACAATGGTGTTAGAGGAAAACATCGAGTCCTTACCGGTCACAGTCAGAAATGTCAGAGAGATGAGGAGATTGATGCCCCAATTCATGCTAGAAGTTAAAGCCATGGCTCGTCCTCTAATTCCACCAGGAAAAATCTCGCTCAGTAGCAGCCAGGGCACTAGAAGAAAGGGAAGATGGGGGGCGGGCAGCAAAATGATCAAAAATCCATTGAACTCAAGGGCCAGCCCTCTGACCCCTGCCCTAGCCCCGCCGGGTTGTGGTTGGAGAGCCGGGCTGTGTCCTTCCTCATGTGCTTCCTCCTCTGTCTCCAGCCCAGGGAGAAAGGATTCAGGAGAAACACTGACAGAGCCTGACAATAATCCTGGAAGTAGGGGCAGAGACAAAAAAAAAGCACTGGTATGTGACCCAGGCCTGAAAAATGCCAGCGGGAGGGGCGGCGGCTGGGCCACCTGCTGGGGAGCAACCCAGAGGCACCTGCCAAGCCCAAAGCCTGCGCCCCACCAGGACTCCACCTGCTCGAGGGGCCCCTCACTCAGAGAAGTCCAGCATCACAGCTAACGAGTAGGTGGGAAATGGAGCCAGGACGGCAGGGGAAGGTCTTCCGGACCAGAGGCCAGCCAAGCGGGCAGAGGCTCTGACATACACAGAGCTTCCAAATTTGATTATGATACGTGACTTCATGTTTGAATTTCTGAAAGGAGACTCTTGTTGGCCCAAAAACCAATCAGAGCACTTTTTATTATCTGAGAGTGACAGGGAGCATTACAGGGCCTGCCTGATGGGACTAGAACTCACTCTTCTGCCCACAGCCTATCAAACCTGGCTTGTCTCAATCAAATAGCTACGAGTTCTTGCAAAGGGCAGAGTACTTTACGAATCTTACCTCAAATGATCCTCCCCAAATCTCATAAGACAGGAACTGTTACTATCCCTCTTTAGAGGAGATAAAACTCAGGCTCAAAGCATTAATAATTTGCCAAGGTCACAGAGCTCGGAAGCAGTAGGGGTGGCACTGAGCCCTGGCAGTCAGTCCGAGAAACTCATGCTTTTTAATCACGGTGCTCTCTTGGTGGTAGCTCAATAAATATTTATTAGTGAATAAGTAAATGTGGAGCATGAGCATTTGATTCTGAAGAAAGAAGGACGTGGGGGCTGCCCCAGGCCTGGCTCACTGCTGGCAAAGTCAGCATGCGATGGAAAGCCAGCAGTTACATACAGACCAGCTGGGGGCCTACCCTAGGGCAGGCAGCGGGGAGGACGCAAGAAGTCGGGGAGGGGTCCCCATGCTGCCCACCACCAGGGCTGCCTATGTGGGAATCAAGCCGTCAGCTGTGTCTCTAATTTAACAACTCACCTCCCAAGAGGAGATTGGGCTCCGGACAGAAAACATCTGCTCATAGTAAATGTTCTTACTTTAAAGTAAGAAAAAATAAATTGAATTCTAGAAGAGGGCTGGAGAAACAGTTTTGTTTTGTTTTGTTTTTTTTCCTTGATGATCTCTTCCAAGTGAATCCGTATAGGGTTACCATTAGGGCATAGAAGATAATTGGAACAAAAGGAACATGTTTATTATTGCTCTGATTAATAGGGAATTCAAAGTTAAAATTCTGTATCCGTCCCCTCTACTTCCTACCCCTTCCAAAACCGTATTGGGTTCTTGCAGATTATTTCCTTGGTAAGATCACTTGGCTCTTAATGAGAGCACTGCAGTGCTCAGGTGACCTTGTCTTGAATTTTGTGAGACTGGGGATCTGGCTTTGGGTAGAATGACAGTCGCATTAATTCTGGCGAAGCCTTTGTAATGACCTGCCCCTGGACAAATACAAGATAAAATTATGTAAATCCAATGTTTTTGAAGTTAAATAATCTATGCCACAGACTCCGATTCCCCTTTCTGCCTGTATTTGTCACAGTGCTGTGGAGGATTTCTCATCACCTTTTGCTCTAGCAGCCATGAGGAGGAAGAAGGTGGAGGAAGGGTCACTCTTTCTTTTCTAAATGAGCTCACAGAGGTTTTCTTGATCTACCTCCATCCCTACTTCATCACCTCTGAAACCCTCTTCTTCTCTTCCTCACCTTGCACCATGACCCCTCTTGGAATTGTTTGGTGGGATTTTGGTAAATCATCACTGCGGCCATCACACTCATGTTGGCGTCAGATGAGAATGAACTGATCCTGCCGTTACAGAAAATGGTGGGTCTCACCAACAAGAAAATGAGACTGTTTCACAAAGCATTAGTTACGAGCACTCAGTCTGAACTGTCAAAGGCTGGCCTAGAAGGACCCACAGTCTACGCTGAAAGCCTGTCCTAGGCATGCACCTGAGCCAGGTTCATTGAACTAATCAGTGAGCAATGGACTGAACATTGAGAAACTGCCCTCCATCTCTAATGAGACTTTGTTAGGAAAGCCTTGCACCTGATATTTCCAAAAAATAATGTATCATTGCAGAAAGCTTCTACTTCTTTCTTGATCTGATAGAAAGAATTCAAGAATCGATTCTTTGGTTTATCTAATGTAGCAGTTGACAAGGGTTTTGACAAGGATGATCCAACCTCCCAATAAGAATCTGTCAAGTCAAAAACGAGGAGAATATTATTTTAACAATGATATCAGCACCCTAAACTCACAGATTTTCAAATCGAGAAAGTGAAATGAAGTTCTGAAAAGGATCCTTGCAGCAAGATAAAACTTACTGAAAGAATAAGAGTCTCTCTCCACGGCCAACTTAGGAGTAAGATGATGCCAAAATCTGACAGGCCAAAATCCGTTCCCTAGAAAGGAGCTAGGAATGTTCAAAGTAGAAAAAAAAAATGGAGTAACTCTGTTTCAGTTCATAAGTAAAGAGCACAGAGATGTAAACTATCACAGGGGGATTTAATATGTTGATATTCAGAGTGACAAGTAGAAGTTTTCTGAAAATCACTGATGTTTTTTCTAGTGGGATGGCCTCATTTCTCTACCAGAGGAAGTCATTTAATGCCACATGCCACAGTGAAGAAGAGGTGGCTTGCTCCGGGTGTCCTTGTTCTCCCCTGCCCTGAGGATAGACCCATGGGGGGGGGGGATATTTGTGCTGTTTGCTCATGAGGAATTCATAGAGTATTAGAGACCTAGTGAACTCCTCTCAAGTGAGTGCCACCACTACTGTTAGGCAGGCCCTGAAACAATCCTCCTTGACCTCCATTCTTCCACCCTTTGCCCCTGCGTTCCACAACTACCTCAGCAATCCCGCCTCCTTTAATGTCAAAGTCTGTACATCTTTAAGGCCTCTGTGCTGCAAGGATACAGGAAAGTTTAGACTTGCTGGGACACACTTTGCCCACAAGTATTGACACTTGTATCTCACATGATATTAAGTAACAGGGCTGCCCATCAGGACTTGCCTAATCCAGATGAAATCTGCAGACAGGGTTTATGGCTGCACAAAGCATCATGAAAAGACCATGAAGGACAAATATGTTGCGGTGTCTCTGTGTGCCGTGGAGGACATGGACTTGCATTAGTTGGGGCAATCCATGGAGATGCCTTAGGCTTCCCACAGATAACCTGCCACACTTACCCCCCCTGCCCCCTCCATATGAGCCACTGAGGCTGTCACTTCAGCCCTCGCCTTGCCCTGTTGAGTGCTTCCTAAACTTCCTGGCATATTAGTTCCAGGTTTGAAAGATTCACGGAGATCTTAAACTCCTGCCAGAAAATTCTTGGCAACTCGGAAGGCAGAATTTTCAATGATTTGATTTGCCAAAGAGTCCGTGTTCCATACTTTGCAAAGGTGAAGCCAAATCCCATGGCTTTTGTTGCGTATGCAAAAAGCACACAGCACACCTAGCTCTCTGTCTGCCAAGAGATCCCTTGAATGTGAATATGAGAGGAAAACACTCCTATTTCCTTCCAACCAGAGGTTTAAATCCTGGCCTCAAAAGTTCCCTAAGTGGGAACGGTCTGCTCTTTAAAAGAAGACACCCCACTGTGGGCCACTGTCTCCAACATCAGTGATGATGCAATAGCTTTCATTTGTTTTTATTTTTATTTCTCATATTCCCCTTTCTCTTCATCTTTCTGAGTTTTGCTCATGCCTGGCCTCTTCTAAAGCAAATATTTTACTCAAGAATATTATCTTCTAGTACTTAAATAAACCAAGAAAAGCAATCAAAACCTTAATGTTCCCCAATCTTTCTATCTTAATGATTTCTAGTCAACACCAACTGAAATGATTTTTTTTAGACATATTTCAAGGAAAATTGAAGTCAATGGAATAACTCTCAGTTTTAAAAAAAAATGCCAGAATTAATGATGACATTCTTTTGTGAGCAGATACCTGCTCACAAAAAAATCTACTGGCAGTAGACTTTAAACTTTCTTGTGTAGCCTTTAAAATAATTTTTATTTTATTTTTTAAAAAGTTTTTTTAAAATTTTATTTATTCATGAGAGACAGAGGGAAGTAGAGACATAGGCAGATGGAGAAGCAGGCTCCATGCAGGGAGCCTGATGTTGGACTCAATCCCAGGACTCCGGGATCATGTCCTGGGCCAAAGACAGACCTTCAACCACTGAACCACCCAGTGTCCCTTTAAAATAATTTTTAAAACTGAGTACCTTCTTTCATTTATAAGTCAACATCAAACTTTCTTTTCACTGTAAATTTAAATGATAGCAAAGAATGCAATTTCTTTTTTTTTTCCTTTAAAGATTCTATTTATTTATTTATTTATTTGAGAAAGAGAGGGAGAGCACAGAAGGAGAGTGAGAAGAAGCAGACTCCCTGCTGAGCAGAGTACCAGACTTGGGCTCAATCCCAGGACCCTGAGATCATGACCTGAGCTAAAGGCAGACGCTTAACCAACTGAGCCACCCAGGTGCCAGCAAAGAATACAACTTCTATTGTATTATAAATTCAAACATATAGAAGAGAGCACTTCTCACTCTTTAAATATTTCCAGTAGAATTGAAATACCATACCTGTTATTCGTCATCATCTATTTAAAAAATATAGGAATAAGATATTTAAGGTAAGTTTTATATTGTTTTTCACCTTGAACTCAGTATTTTATCCTTTTGCAATGCATTTTAAACTTGAAAGTCTTGATCACTTCATCATAGTGCTCTGAAAAAAATTACCATAAACTGAACTGAAATTTTAGTTCTTTTTTTTAAAATTTCCCCTAAGAGCTTTTAGGTGTTTTTTTTTCACTTATTAATACAATAAATAATACAAAATGGATCAAAATTATAGAACTATATTATAAATCTTTAGAATTAACTATTAGAAATGAAAAGTGAAATTTGTTGAAAAATCTCTCTTAATGGACAGGGAGTTTTTTTTAAATTATGTATGTGTGGATGAATGTCATTTCTAGAATAACATGATACATTTCTACTCTTTAGATGAAATTTATTGTTCTCAAGAATAATGAAAAAGTATGGGGAACTGAGGAAATTTTATAATAGAAATATCACTCAGTTTTTTGAATTAACAAAAAAAAGTTATTTGTAATGATACATCAGCTGATCACTTAGTAGGTCATCCTTTAATTTTGTTGAAAGCAAATTGTTGGCAATTGTAGGCCTATGAAAGGATTACTATCCAGTCATTAGAGTAATTTTTCCATACCACACTTACACCAATATTTCCAATTATCTTTTGGATTAGTGCTCCTGAGGTTTTTTATAATTTGGGACATGTATCATCATAATAAGTTTTCTGAGGGTTAACAGGTTTACTTTCTTCCACTTAAAGTGGAAGCACAATTATTCCTAGGAAGATGAGAAAGAAGAAATTTTAGGCAACAGATTTTTCCTAAAAAATCAAGAAATTGATTTTCCTTGATGCATGACTGAAGCAGTACTCTGCAAAGTCTACCCCGAGGAGTACGAATATCCCAATTTCAGACCACTGAACTAGGATTCAAAATGAAAAAGAAAAGGAGTTTTAAGAAAATAACCTTTTTAAATTTACACTGGAACTGGAATGTCATGCTTCAGATGTAATATGTTATTTTGTGCTTTTTTGATGATTCATGCTTTGGACTTTAATCAGAAAGGTATTATAGTCTTTCATGTTATTAATGTTCCCTGGAAAAATTCTTAACATTGTGTTCTGGAAAACAATAAAGTAACAAAGGAATGCTTGTGTTTATTAAGATAGTGTTAAAACCTTAGTCTGTTTCTTTAATGTCTTTACTATTCTGATAATTCACAATTCTCAAGGGCACAGGACTGTGAGGAAAGTTCAACTCTATTGTTTTATGTGAACGATTGCCCACAGTAATGGAATTGATGGTGTCATTTCACTGTGTGTTGAGTTGTGCTCATCCTACAAAAATGCAGTTTTTAGACTGGTTCTGTCAGGTTCTGGTCGGTTGCATCATCTGACTCCAAAGAGGACTTTAGGATTTAATTAGGTAAGGGCACATATGTCTGTAAGTTTTTCCTCCCTTGCTTGGCTTCAAACTTAGCATAAAACTATTCAGACACTAATTTTTATTTATTTTGCATTATATTAATGATTAACATCAGAGGGCCAAATAGCTCATCATTTTAATCAATTAAAATGGCCTTTAATTTCATTAATTGGAAAAAAAGAACAGGATGGATGGGAATATCGGTGATAACTAAAACCTGAGATCTAAAGGAAAAAAATGTGAAAAATCTTAAGCTTACATACCTAACACCTAACTTGTACTTAACACAAACCAGTGTGTGAATATGATTGACTAATGGCTACAGTTGATACTAAAATTCTCATGTTTAAAGTCTAATAAACATGCCTTTTCTCTAAAGCTTTGTGATTATCCCATAAGAAGAATGACAGAGAAAAAAAAAAAGATGACCAGTAAAAATGCCTTTAACTGTGATGATTCTGAATATTAAAGACCTAGTATCTAGGAGGAAATCTGAAGACTATCAGAATCTTTATTGAAACATTGGATATACTTCTGGTTTGTAAGCTTCTCTGTTCTAAACCCAGCATCTCCTGGAGTAAAGCAGCTAAGTAAACTTCTAAATTAGAACCTGCTGTTTCACATCCCTGGAATGTCAAAATCTTTAGCTGTGCAAACATCACATGAACAATTTCTTTTTGAAGAGCTAGAGTTATTTGGATATAAAAATCTAAATTTAAATGTTATGGCAGATGAGTCTTATGCTTCCTACTGATACCCATGCTCCAAAAAGCTGGCTAAACTCCATAAAACTAAACCAAACAAAAAGTTAGACTCTACAGTTTTTGAACCTTAAAAAATTTCGAGTTTCTTATTTAAAACAGAAAAGTGACCTTTTTAGGATTCTTGACCTGAGAGACAATTCTTCATGGGGCTCTTGCAGTTCTGTGTGTCATATGAGCAAAAGCACCGACTGCTTTTGTTTTGAGCTTTCTTTGTATGACAAACAGCCTTAGAAGACAGAGATAGTGTCTCCTCTGGAGGAAAGGCTTGTTTACTACCCAAAAAATTAAAGATATCTTCTTCCACAGAGGAAACCAGGCTGGCTTACTGTCTATTATAAAAGATTTGGGTTCCCTAGGCTTGGCGATCCTCTTCTCAAAAATGGCCAATTATATGTGCTCGTGTCATTTGGTTCTCTTCATGTTGCCCTGTGGGTACTGGGGCTTGAGGGAATGATGCAATGCTGATACTCTAGCTATTGCTGTTGCTGGGAGTGATAAATTGTCCTGTCTGATCAAGAAGTCTTATGTTGTTTTCCAAAATCCATAAAACTGAGAAAGGCTAACTTGTTAACTTGCAAGTGGAATAAAATATTAGCCAGCTTGCAGTTCTTCAGAGTTTGATTACTTACAGCTATGGTATGATTTTTCCACAAAGATCTTTTATTACTATTACTAATTATGGACTGCCCTTTACATCTTGAGGGATTTAATGGGACTGTTAAGTCTGAGATAATCCATTGAAATATTTCTGTAAACTCTAATGTTAATTAAATAAGCAAAAACAAACCGCAAATGCCAGGATCAGATTTTCACATATTTCTTTTGGAAAATTGTGAAGGAATAGTCTCAAGTCCTTTTTATGAAGAGTCAAGTTTAAATACATCTAATTACTAAACCAAAGTAGGAAAAATTATCCCATGATATTGTTAATCTCAATATTTATTTTCAAGGGAAAGGCTAGAAATCTGGAAATGAATATTTTGTTTAGCATTATAAACTTTTTTAAATGGCCTTAATTTTAGGACATTTAAAACATGAACTTTCTTAGATCATCAAATATTGAAAATGGCCTTGTGTCCTCAATTGGACAGATACAAATTGTATTCAGATACAATTTTTGGTCAGATGTGCATGGAATTCCATATACCATCATTCATTTCTGATTCCCTATGTACTGACCCAGATACATACCAGAGAAGATCAGGATATATCAACCCCAGACTAGAGAGAGAGAGAGCTGCCCCTTCTCTCACAGAAGCTGAGAGTATTCTAGAGATGTTTTTTAACTTACTCAACAAATATTTATTGAGCCCCTATTGTGGGCCAGACCTTAGGTTAGGCTAGAGGAAACAACTGTGAAAAAGACATAGTTTGTATTCACATAGGACATAAAGTCTAAATTAGTTACACCGACTTAGAAGAGTAGACATTTGGGTATTGCTCAGCCTATATCACACCTTTCACACCCCAGTGGAAAAACCTGCCTGGTTCCCTAGGAAGATCTCTTCACTGTAGGTAATCCAGAATTAAACCATATTTTAAAACATAGATCTATCCTTTTTAGTCTTGACCCAACTGGAATGGTGTATGGGAGGGAGGTGAGGAGGACCGTGGCATTACAACTCAACATAGGGCCGTGGAACATGTCCTGTGTGTCCTGACATGACTTAAGCAAAATGCCTGTTGAGGTCAGTGCTGGCATTATCAGAACTATTCATGTCATGTCTAGACCAGAACCTGTTATTTGTTAACACTAAGAACTAACTGTACTGAGTCCATACTGCACACCAGGCACTGAACTAGGAACATTTTATACAGGTTGCCTCATTTGACCCCACCACTATGAAGTAGACCATATTTGCCTCATTTTCTAGATAAGGAAACTAAAAGAAACCTCAAGAGAGAAATTGACTTGCCCAAAGTTCTACACCCTGGAGCTGAGAGTGGAAGTCAGATAGCTGGGTGCCAAAGCCTGTCTGAATTTAAACACTTGGTGTTCCAGCCTCTACAGGATTTCTTACTATTCCACTAAACCTTCAAGCTCACATCGCCTCAAGGCCACTGGATCTGCCATCAACCCTGCTTAAAACTCTCTGCTCCCAGATCTTCACACTGCTTTCTTCATATAAGCCTTGGCCCAACATCACCACCCCAGGAAGGCCTTCTGTGACCATGTGACCTCCTCCATACCTGCTCCTTCATTTATCCTTCCTGCTGTTTCTTTACCATTCTAATCTCCACCTAGAGTTGAATACTTCTCTCCTCCTGACACTGTATTATACATGTATTCATGTTCTTGCTCATTGCCTATCCTCACCACTGGCTCCATGAGGGCAGCTGTGGACCTCACTCACCTGTCCCCAGCTAACCACACCTAGCACTGGGCCCATTATATCATGGGTGAGCATTAAGTGAGTGAATTAACAAATCCCCATTGCTTCCTCCCTCTCCCCTCTCCTCTTGGTCACCCCAAATTGCTTTCTTGCTGGAACTCCTGCCTATTTGGTAAAAGAGCTTTAGAGGAGTTGATTTGGTGGCACCTGTCACTCAGTCTACAGTGTGAGGTTCTGCTTGAATGAGTGAATACAGAGGTAGTTAAAGGATAACCGTTACAGACTCATTACCGAACTTGACATGTGACGTTGGATAAATTCCTTCCATCTGCTTTCATGAAGAGATACTAGTCATCAGATGGGAGAGGAGGTTCCTTAATTTATGAACGCAGGAATGTTTGGATCTTGAAAAGCTCCAATGATTGTGGAAAGAATACCTACACACATTTTTCTATGTTATAGTGGCTAATTTAAAAAGGGCTGGGTTCCTATACAAATATCACCTCAAATGAACTCATGAGAGAATAATTTCATGCCTTGGGTTTGGGCTCATCAGTGCTTTATTTTTGAAGCATGAGTAGAAGAGAAATCTTCATGTGGCTCTAAGTCCTCACAATGTCAGGAATCCTTGGTTCTACCCTGAAGTTTGAACCATGATGGTGATGGACAAATACGGAGCTATTAAAAAGAGCTAAGTGATGATCAGGATCACCCCAGAAACAGTTTTTGAACATATTTTTGAAGTGAAAAATGAGGTATAGAAAGTCGAATGTTTAATAAGGTCTCTAATAAAAGCAATGGAGTCTAAATCTTGATTTCATTTGATGGAAGAGTTTTTGTATTAGTTACTGAAAAATGGAGGGCAGAGGCTCCTAACCTCTTTAGGCCACGAATCCTTCAGCAAGCTGGTGAAGACTATGGGTTCTTTTGAATAACATTTTAAATGCATAAAATAAAATACATGAGATTACTTGGTACCAACCAAATTCATGACCCCTCCTGAACTTAGATTCTAGGGCAACCCTGTTATTTTACAATTAGGAAAACAGAAGAACAGAAAGTAAAATGATATAGGGCATGTGCTTTAACCTAAAAATAGAATTTTTTTTTTCTTTTGGCTGAAGAAACTATGTTGTGATCTAATACAATTAAGGAATGTTGTTCTAAGCCAACTCATATTTAAGAATGTTTAATAAAAATGTTTTTTTTAAGATTTTATTTATTTATTCATGAGAGACACAGGCAGAGGGAGAAGCAGGTTCCATGCAGGGAGCCCAATGTGGGACTCGATCCCAGGTCTCCAGGGTTTACACCCTGGGCTGCAGGCGGCGCTAAACCGCTGCGCCACCAAGGCTGCCCAATAAAAATGGTTTTAGTCTCACTTTCAATTTTACTTTAGAAAAGCAAGTACTTTTCCCTTTATACCACTGTTTATGCAAAGGACTTGTGTCTGTTACAAGCAATAAACTCTTTAGATGTAATACCTGGGCAATAATCATATCAGATTGATACACTTTATAATGCATTCAAAATCTGGTATGAAAACCTTGATTAAGAAAGGAGGGAAAATGAGTGGGAACTATCAGAGAGGGAGACAGAACATGAGAGACCCCTAACTCTGGGAAATGAACATGGGGTGGTGGCAGGGGAGGTGGGCGGGGAGTTGGGGTGACTGGGTGATGGGCACTGAGGGGGCACTTGACGGGATGAGCACTGGGTGTTATATGTTGGCAAATCGAACTCCAGTAAAAAAATACAAAAAAAAAAACCAAACCAAACCTTGTTCCTGTTAAAAACGTTCTCTAAACTCCCACTGGTTTGTGCAGTTTATACCAATACTCTAGAACACGATTTTGGTGATTGAATTGGCATTCCTAGGATATGTTTTCTTTACAAAAGAATAACTACAACATAAACACAGGCATAAACAACTGACTTTTGGCAAGTAAAACAAGGACAATTACCAAATCTCTCCTAAACATTCTAGGAGAATCAACACCCCCAAACTACGGGTGTGAAATAATTGGTTGTTCTCTTTAGCGGGGAAGATCTGAGGTTCTTAGACTGCCTCCTGATCCCATGCATGAATATCCAGCTCTTCAGGCTTATGTATTTTACTCAATGTGGACTTATATGGCACTTTTTAGGGCCCGTTTTTTAAGGACTTTATTACGAGCTGACTTAATCCTCACAATGCTGTGAGATAACTCTTAATTGTATCTACATTTATAAATGATAAACTATGAGGCACAGAGAGGTTAACTAACTTCCCTAGGGTTGCACAGCTGGCAAGTGGCAGAGTTGAGATTCGACTCTAGGCGGCGACCTACTTCAAAGTCCATGCTTTCCCTTTTCTAAAAAAATGAACCCATACTTACACATAACCCAGCTCAGGCCTTGGAACCACAACTATAAGTTGAAGAAACCATAAGATGAAGGGTCATTTCTTTTTCCCACACCCCATGAGATTCTCCATCTCATTAGCAAAAGGAACTCTGTTCTCCATACAGCAGGAAAACGCCTAGGTGTCCAAGACAAATCCAGAGCTACTTTTAGATACTGAGTCTGAAGTTCCCAATAACTCTTCATGACTTAACAAAGAAAAGCCCTAAATGCCTCCTGCTACCTATTTCTGAGCACTCCTAACTTCTGTACTTCTTATCTTATAGGCAAAACCAGAAGATTTTTGAAAATATGCCAAAGTGATGGATTGTTCTGCAAAAAGCCTCACAATGGTCACTGGCAGGGACAGCAGTGTCGTGGCAGCCTAGCATTTCCAGCTTACGTGGCACTTTGCCTGCCCCAGACAATTGGACACATGTAAAAAACACACTTTGAGGGCAGCCTGGGTGTCTCGGCGGTTCAGTGCCGCCTTCAGCCCAGGGTGTCCTGGGGATCGAGAATCGATGGGAGACCTGGGATTGAGTCCCACATTGGGCTCCCTGCAGGGACCCTGCTTCTCCCTCTGCCTGTGTCTCTGCCTCTCTTTCTCTCTGTGTTACACACTCTCATGAATGAGTAAATAAAATCTTTTAAAAAATAAAATAAAATAAAAAATAACACACTTTGAGACCTTTCTTATATTTGTATCTCATTTTTAAACTCCTTCTCCTCTAACCTCCCTCTTAGAAACACAAATGTAATCCTTCATGGTTTTCATGCAGTGCTTCCTTTAAGAGAAAGAGGCAAAAAATGGAGATGTCATTTCTTCCCTCAAAGAGCTTATTTCAATAACTATATTTGGTTAATAAACCAAAACAGGGACACCTGGGTGGTTTAGTGGTTGAGCGTCTGCCTTCAGCTCAGATCATGATCCCTGGGTGCTGGGATCGAGTCCGCATGGGTCTCCCCACAGGGAACCTGCTTCCCCTCTCCCCGTCTCTGCCTCTCTCTGTGTGTCTCTCATGAATAAATAAATAAAATCTTTAAAAAAAAAACCTACAGGGGATCCCTGGGTGGTGCAGCAGTTTAGCGCCTGCCTTTGGCCCAGGGCGCGATCCTGGAGACCCAGGATCGAATCCCACGTCGGGCTCCCGGTGCATGGAGCCTGCTTCTCCCTCTGCCTGTGTCTCTGCCTCTCTTCCTCTCTCTCTCTCTCTCTCTCTGTGACTATCATAAATAAATAAAAATTAAAAAATAAAATAAAAAAATAATAAAAAACCTACAGAAGCAATACACTTCATCATTAAGCACTAAGTTGTGTCATCATACTGACTTCCACTTACAACACACTCAAAGCATCCCGAATGCTCCCGAAGGCATCAGCTCACCTGATGCTCACCATACCCTGTGAGACTGAACAAGGGTTACTACGCACATTCATAGATGACAAACAGCTGAAAGGAAAGGACCCCAAGGGGGCTGTGTCTCTTGACCAGGGTGTGGAGCAGGGGCCATAAGGCAGCGCGACAGGTAACGCACTGCCCGTTGCGCGGCGGCGAGGGGCCCCCTCCTTTTGCAGGCCAGGAGGATCTAGGTTACTTCTGTATGAGCCTTGGCCTCAGGCAGCACGCCACTGACCACCAGGTAAACGGTACCCCCAGAATTGTGCCGGCACCAGACGAAGCTGGGGAAGATGATGGGGAAGCCCTGAAAATCACACCGTCCTTCCCTCAGAGATGGGTCAGTTAGTAGCAGAAAGAGGATGGGATGAGGCTCCCGGTGCCTGGGGTTCTAGTCCAAAATCTGTGTGATCTCAATCATCTTGGACATCTTTATTTTCTATAAAAGAAATATGTTATACGTTGAACTAGATAATTTCTAATCTTCATTTCATCTTGAAAGGTATTTGACTTCTCTGACTTGGGAGAAAGGAGGAAGCCAGGGAAGATTGGTGAGCCGTGCTGACACGAGGAACTTGATATTTAAGGGGCCCTCCTATGCAAGGCGGATGGTCGTGGCGAGGATCCGCAAGGTATGAGAACTACAGGAAGGGACTTCCAGGAACCTAGGCATGAGCTCACAAGGGGTAGACTAGGTGGCAGAAACGGGAAGGAGAAGATAAACACGGGAGCCATCCGTGAGGGGAAATCCAAGAGCACTTGGTCACTGACCAGATTGAGAAAAGGCCCCAGAGCATCAGACCGAATGACAGCATGGAAAAGAAAGGGATATTCTCCTGGCATAAGAGAGAAAACAATTCAGCATTGGACTGATACTGAAGATTTAAAGTGCAGAAATCCAGTACTCATCAGGAGAAAAGGAACTAGAAGCCGTATGACATAAGAGAACTAGAGATAAGTGAGAGTCATCAGTTCAGGAGAGATCATGAATGCCCCTGAGAAAATAAATGTGGAAGCTTTTACAATGCATTAGCAAAGTGGGTTTTTTTTTTTTTATAGCTAAAGAAACAAGAGCCAAAAGACATGAATTTAATGACCTCATCTCATTTCAGAAATAGATGAAATGGAAGCTAGGCATACATTGTAACAATTAATGCTTTAATTAAAAGAAATAAATATCTGTCACAGCATTTGAAGATAGAATTTAGGGTTGACGTTCTGGAATATTTTATTCCACATTCACAT
Organism: Vulpes lagopus; assembly: GCF_018345385.1. Lineage (NCBI taxonomy): Eukaryota > Metazoa > Chordata > Mammalia > Carnivora > Canidae > Vulpes > Vulpes lagopus. Next base: position 84,060,393 of record NC_054825.1, read on the forward strand.
CTATTCTTTCTTAGTCCCGAGTTTATTACTTTGGCAGTTCTGTGTCCATTTAGCTGAACTGGAACTACATTTCCCAGCGTTCCCTCCTCTGTATAGTGTTGTATGAGGGTAGGCCGAAATATAAATTTGCACCAGACTTGGAATGCCAGAGTGACACATCCATCAGCCCTATGCTGGGTCCTAGACATCACTGCAGCTTGTCCATGTCGCTGTGACCTGCTGTCTCTTCTTGCTAGTCCAGGGTAGCAGCCAGTGCGCTGGTCCCCTCCTCCAGCCTCTCCTACTACTAGACCAGTTACACTGTCAGAGCTCTACAGAGCAGGACACCTGTTTTTCTGAAGGTGGCCAGTGTCATCAGAGTGGATGCAGTGAGAGACAGATGCAGGCTCCAGTTTCTTCTCACAGATTCCAGTTCGCTCTGGCTTTAAGTCCAGCTTTTCTTCCCCAGGCCCTGCTGATCTGCAGAGACTGCAGGACACAGTCAGATGCAGAGGCAACAGGCTTCCACAGGCTTCTTCACCAGCTTCTCCTTGCGGCCCTGAAGAGTGACCTTCTCCTTTTCCTCTCACTGTCTCCTTCCAGGCCTTTGCTTTCTCAGTGTCTTCCACAACTGTGTGCAATGGAAGCCTTGTAAGAAACCCCTTGTCTCCTATCACTCACAGTGGTTCCTCTCTGACAGAACTGCTCGCAGTGCCTTATTTTCCAGGCCCTTGACTGTACTCTGTGCCTTTCACTTATTCTCAAGGGACCATTAGCTATCAGAAAAGGGTGAGGAAATTTTAAAATGCATCTTAATATTTTTAAATAGTCATCTTGATAGACTGAACACCAGTATTAAGGCACTGGCTATGAGGAGGTCTGGGGACACCATCTATTGGTTTCTGGTACCTGGAAGCCTCCACAGCACCCAGAACTATCCAGCTGCTCAGTAAGAGAGAAACAAACTCCCACCTTATTTCAGCCACTGTTATTTTGGTCTTTGTTATGGCTGAGCTTGAATTCTAACCAAATACACATTAAACGTTATCTTAATTGAGTTCAGTTATTCAAGTATGGGCACATCAAAGCTGATCATTATTCTCCGTCTCTCTTATTCTGTAGCTCAGCCTTAGAAACGTACGTGCTCTTTTACCAAGCAGAACTTCAGAAAAAGAGAGGTTATCAGTATCTTGCATAAAATGCAGAGTGGCCCATTTAATAGCCTTATGTGATAGACGGTGATACACTACTTTCATTCATTCTTACTTTTTTTTTTTTCATTCTTACTTCTAATGTGTCTTCATGGTGGACTGAACTAAAAGTAATTAACATTTATTACCAAGACCAACACAAGACTGTCTATTCTTGTCCTGGACTAGAGATTACCAGTGAATTTCAGAAGACAAAAGGCATTTTCAACTATTTGAGCAAGTCACTCAGCCTCTCTGAGATCCAGTGCCACCGTTTATAAAATTTGGTGAATACTCTTTCTTCATAGGCTTGTTGTGAAGGTAAAATGAAATACTCCAAAGTATGTAAAGCCTTCCTAGTACAGTAGTTGACACAATAAATGTCAATAAATATTAGTCGAATTCAAAGCCTAAATATGTTTTAAAAGAATTAGTATGGAATACAATTTAATGAATTCTAAAAGGTAAATAACAAAAAGCCCCCAATAATTTTTTCCAAAATCAAACTGAATTTCCTGAAAAGAACTCTTGTTCTAATACAATAATGTATCAAATAATATCCTAGTGACAGTATTTGCTACAACTTTCAAAGTTACCCAGAAACTAAAGAGAGAAAGGTAACATGAGCTTGGGATAACTTTGACCAAGAATCGGTAGGTTCTGGAAGTTTAAGAGCAATGTCTTTGATATAACATGTGCCATGTTATAATCTCTGTTAACCTGAAAGTTTCTCTGACTTAAAACAAAGAGAGCATCCTATTCTTTTTGCTAAGTTTTCCTTAAATTCTTAGCTGATTCTTTATATTTCAAAGGATTGGGTCAGGGACGCCTGGCTGGCTCAGCAGTTGAGCGTCTGCCTTCAGCCCAGGGCATGACCCTGGAATCCTGGGATCAAGTCCCACATTGGGCTCCTTGCATGGAGCCCGCTTCTCTCTCTGCTTGTGTCTCTGCCTCTCTCTGTGTGTCCCTCATAAATAAATAAATAAAACCGTTAAAAACAATAACAACAAGAAAAGATTGGGTCAAAAAAAAATGATGTGAACAATATTTTTAGTTTTATGATGAATATAAAGGGGGAAAAGGTGCTGGCAAAGGAAATCAGTGAGACAAGACCATCCGAAGTTTATCCTATGAGCAAAACTTACTCTACTTATTAATATAGGAAAGTTCACAAAGAAAGTTAAGTTGTTCCTTGGTACAAAATAACATTTGTATCTTGCCCTTCTGGTAGACTTTAAAGAGTTTCTAAACATAAAAGTATAAGAGGCTTTCTCCAGTTTCATTAGCTTTATGTATCAGAGGAACCTTATTAGTGTTGCCGGGACTGCATGTTTGTGTCACTCCTACAATTCATATGCTGAAGTCTTAATTCCTAATGTGATATTTGGAGGTAGGGCCTTCAGGAGACAATTAGGTCATCGGGGAGAGCTAGTGATGGAACTAGTGCCCTGTGAGAAGCAACATGAGAAAGCTAGCTAGTTCTCTCTCTGTCCATCCCTCTGCCATGTGAGGACACGCCAAGAAAATGGTGGCCGTCTACAAACCAGGAGCGGAGCAACAACCAAATGTGCCAGCACCTTGATTTTGGACTTGGCAGCCTCTATACTGGGAGAAATAAATGTTTGTTGTCTAAACCATCCAATCTTTGGTGATTTGTTATAGCAACCCCAACTGACTAAGACAAACGTCTCACAGGTACACACCCAAGCTGACTGAATCTTGAAATAATAGTAGAAACCTGTTTCTAGGAAACTGTTCATTAATAATATTTATCATTGTTAAGTCTTAACAAGGAGGGCCAGGGTTCAGAAGCAAGTCAGAGAGATCAGAGGCTGATGGTATTGTAGTATTTACTGTACTTATCCATGCACAGTCCATTATAAGCAAATCTGTCTACTCTTAGTGCCAGAGGAAGGGCCAGTTCTAATCCATCCATAGTTTGGACCATGTGGCCAGGGTGTCCCTGAATAGCCACTTATGACTCCACAGAGCAAAGAGCAGTCAATGAGATTCCTTCTCTCACTCCAGAATTTGAAAGAATCAAAATTCAGAGACTGATCTCACTTAGAAGTGAAAGTGGACTGCGCTGGTGAGGAAGCAGAGCTGCAGTAGAGGCCACACCGGCTATGTGCAAATCTAGTTATTCATTAACAGAGATTAAGCAGGCCAAGCCTGCTGGTTGCTGACCAGAAAGAAGCAGACACAGAGAATATAGCTCAGTTAATTCGAGCATAATCTCCTTGAAGACAGGGACAGTGTCTGTATTGTTCATTGCTATTTCCCCAAGATCTAGCATAGTTCCTTGTTATTGAAAACAATTAGCCTCTTGATACCTATCACCTGAATGAAGAGTTAATGACTTGACAGTAGATCACTAGAGCAAGCCCTAAAGTGACTTTCTTTCTTGAAACAGTATCAGTTCCTGGCACCGGAAATCTAAATTTGTCCATGAGATTCCTTCTCCTTCAGAGTAACCTATGTCCTCTCATGTTCCTATGCTTCACTATTTCCTTTTATTTGGGCAAAACTGTTAGGTCCTTGATTCTTGTAAACAACAACAGCAACCATTTTTGTGTGTGTGGGAGAGAGGAAGGAGAAAGGGAGAGAGGTCTGAGAGAGACAATGACAGAGAAGGAAAGAGAGAGAGGGAGAGAGGTGCAGGAGTTAAGGCTGGTAGAGAGACTACACTTCACTTCCCTAAATAGAGGTTTAGTTTAGACTTTGGGTGCGAGGCTGAAGACAAGTAACTGCAAGAACCAACCTGCTATAAAAAACTCTAGAGAGTTTGCTCAAGAGAAGTGTTTAAGCTTCCTCATTGGAGTAGACTAGCTATATAAAATAAAATAACCATGTAGCTATCTCCCTATAAATTGTTTCTATTGTTTTGAATGGGAGTAACTTGACTACCATTCTCCTACTTAATGAGTAAAGTGCTCAGGGATGTTACTCTGGTGATAAAACACAGGTACTTAAACGAATAATCCACCCTCCTTTCCAACTCATCATTTGCTGTTCTTCATTATTACTGAATGCATTCACTGGTGTGTCTTTAAGGAAATCTAAATGCTTTTTTCCTTCCGTTTATGAAGAACTCAAGAATGGTGTGGCAGAAAATATTCCAGTAAACTGCTTTCATAAGACAGTATGTCCTCTTGGGCAATACATATCTTTCAAGATCTGGCTTATCCCCAATCAATTGCTGTTAAATTATCCTCATGTGACAGATAATGGAAAACTAATCCTTCTGTTGAATACCAGCCCTGTACATTTCACAAAGGAGGTATGAGCCAAGCATACTTTCCACATTAGTAGAACCATCAGGTGGCCAGTATCATTCCCATTTTACTTCTAGTAGTGTTACGTAAAAGGTACCACAGTTACAAGATGTGCTGATGGTAAAAAGCAATATGTTAACATTCATAAGGGCAAAGAGGGAAGGAATAAAAAAATTAAATACTTACTTGGTCCTAGACCAATTGAAAAAGCAGCAACATAAACAAGCAAGCTGGCTAAGGAAAGCCATTTCAGGAAAGCTGGGACATCTGCAGGGTCTGTGACTATCAGGTATTCAGCTGGACTCAGTCTAGCATTTGGTAAGATTGTCACCCCTCTCTTATCCATGTCATTTCTTGTGGGCATTAAGGGGTTTTGGCTGTGGGCCGTGATCCCCTTAAAGAGTTCTCTAAGAGTGTCATCATTGGCTGACAGGTTTCCTGGCCCATAAAATACAGACTTATCCAATGACTGGTTGATAGGGCTCTGGCTTCTGCAGATATTGGTGAAGTTCATGGGGATGTTGAGATTCACGATGCCCATGGTCACCAATGAAGCCGCCATCACAGAGGTGCCGATACAGAGGAAGGTTTTGCTCCCAACATGGTCTACAAGAAGAGTGGCAGGGATGGTGCTGATGACCTTGACAACTCCAACCCCCGTGGAGGCGAGGCTGGCTGCCTCGTTGCTTTGGAAACCAACAGATTTCAAAACAGTTGATGCATAGAATAATATGTTTGGCTGACCGGTGACTTGCACAAAAAACACCAAGGTTAGACCTATCATTATCCGAGTCCTCATGTTGTCCTTTGATCGAAACAGATCCCAAAAACTATACTGATATTCATCTTTCAGGGAAGATTTTATCCCAGTGAGTTCCTCTGTTGTATCTGGGATGGCTCTCAACTTTCTGAGAACCTTGCTAGCAGCCTCCTCATGTCCTTTCATCACTAGAAACCGGGGACTTGGAGGAAGAAAATACATTGCGATTGCTTGCAAAACTCCGAAGGGAATAACAAGGCCAAACATGTATTTCCAGCCATGGGAAACATTCGCAAATGCATAGTTTGAGATGTAGGCGAAAAGTATGCCGATGACAATCATCAGCTCATTCAGGGACACAAGAAGACCTCTTCTGTGTTGTGGAGCAATCTCTGCGATGTAAACACATGTGGCAATTGAAGAGAGCGAAATGGACACCCCTATAGCAATTCGGCCTACAATGAGGACCTCATAAGATAAACTGAGTATCAGGATGAGGCTCCCAAGTCCAAGGAGGCAGGATGACAAGATGATGGCAGCCCTTCTTCCATACCTGTCAATCAGGACCCCTCCAGTGAGGGAGGCCAGCAAGGCCCCAATGAGGAGGGAGCTCACAACCATTTCCTGCTCGTGGCAGGTTAGGGCTAATAAAGTTCTTAACTGAAGAAGGGCCCCGGAGATGAGCCCAAGTTCATAACCCACCAGGAGGCCACTGACAGCTGCAGTGATGGACGACAGGAGAGTAAACATGCCGCAACCTACAGGCAGAGAGAAAGACAGACAGTTCATTTCTGTGCTGTTATTTTAAACACTTTATGTCTGAATGGAGATTTAACCTTGTATAAGTAAGTTTTTCAGAGCACTGAGTATAAACACAAACGTAAATATAGCAAAATAACATATTAACAAAAATGATTAGCTATAAAAGGAAATATCCTTTTTCTTTCATTTTGGGGAGGAAAGGGTGGAGACATTAAGGAAGTCATTCCCTTCTTTCTGTGATGCTGACATTGTTTTTAGGTACTAGCTACAGCTATGCAAGAGGAGCAGAGGACAGATGTTGAAGAATGACAAACAAGAACACCATTTAGTTCCTGCTCTGGCATCAGATCCAAAATTCAGACAGCCCAGTTCCTCAGGTCCCACTGCAGGCCATTCTCTAAAGGCAGAGCTTTGAGGCAGAGAAGACAGCGTAGGAGCCTTAAGAAATGTTAGAGGCGGGATCCCTGGGTGGCGCAGCGGTTTCGCGCCTGCCTTTGGCCCAGGGCTCGATCCTGGAGACCCTGGATCGAATCCCACATCGGGCTCCCGGTGCATGGAGCCTGCTTCTCCCTCTGCCTGTGTCTCTGCCTCTCTCTCTCTCACTGTGTGCCTATCATAAAAAAAAAAAAAAAAAAAAAAAAAAAAAAAAAAAGTTAGAGGCTTCCCCGTGTGTAACCTGGGGGAAAATAAAGCCCTGTCACCAGGAAACCTGCCCTTGTGTCTCCTGGGCCACATCTGGCCAAAGCCAGCTCTTATTGAAACATGAGGGTACTGGACTGGGTGTGTGTGTGTGTGTTTGCCTTTGCAAATTTAAGGTCACACCAAAAAGAAGAAAGAAAAGAAATGGATGCTGGGGAGGGAGCCAACAACATCCATGATTTGCTCTGAGTAAGAAGGCAAGGGAATGGCACTGGGTGGGAGGAAGAACAAAAGGGACTTTGTATTGTTTTATTATTTTAATGTTAAAAACTGAAGAAAAATAGCAAAGTATTAACAGTCATTAATTTTCATAAGTAGGTAGGTCGGTGTTGTCTTTGTATTTGTAACTTGTCAAAACAGAAACAAAAAGAACAAAAACTAACCAAGGGAACCTGTGCATTGCAGGCACAGGAAACAATAATTTACAAAGTGTGACACAGGAAAGCCTGTTTTTGGAATTGTTGGGCAGCCAGTTCATCAAATGTGGTGCATATCAGCTTGGGGAGGTAAATAGGATCCACTAAATTTGGATAGGGACAGAGGGGACATTTCAAACAGAGCTGTGGAAGTCACAGTGGCAATGTTTTATAGTTTTCCAAGTATAATGGGGTCATTGCACACTGAATGGCATGGAGGCACTGATACCAAGTTTCTTGCTGCTGGGTACAGACTAGTTCTTCCAGGAGCAAGACTGGTAACAGAGAAGAGTGTGTTGCCTTAGAGTTAACAAGAGATGATGGTAGCTTAGACTTGGATGTTCAGAGGAGACGTGGGGACAAGTAGGCAGATTCAGGGTAATTTGGAAGTAAAAATGACTGCACTTGCCAATGAACTGGAGTTAGGAGGTGAAGAGGTGGGTCAGAACCCAAGATGGCTCCATGGTTTGAGCCATTGGTTGGGTGATTTTATTATGTTCAATAACCTTGTATATTGGCCTATATATTGTTCAGGGCAATATACTGACCAAAGGAAGATTGAGAAGAGAACTGGTTATGGCTGGGGGAAAAGGAGGAATGGAAATCAGAAGCTTTGTTTTAGGTTTACTGAAATATTTTAGTTGTTTTATCTATAAGACGTTCAGTTAAAAATGTCAATTCAGACCAATATACAGATTTGGAGCTTAAAAGGTAAGTCAAGGCTGGAGAATAGGCTGCATGTATTTGGTATTTAAAATCATGGAAATGAATGAGATCACTTTAAGAGATAAACAGAGGAGCTGGAGAAGCAGGAATAGGACTTGAACCTTGGAATACCAACATTTAGAAGAGGAGACAACAACAAGGGAGACGAAGAATAGAAATGACATGTGTATAGAAAGGACTAGAAATGTGTGTGGGCACACATATTTCAGAGGTGGAGTGAGGGCCATTTAACCCTGCCATTGCAGGGGAGGTAGTGTGGTTTAAAAATGTTGTTCAGGGGATCCCTGGGTGGCTCAGTGGTTTAGCGCCTGCCTTCGACTCAGGGCCTGATCCTGGAGTCCAGGGATCAAGTCCCACATCAGGCTCCCTGCATGGAGCCTGCTTCTCCCTCTGCCTGTGTCTCTGCCTCTCTCTGTCTCTCTCTCTCTGTCTCTCTCTCTGTGTATGTTTCTCATGAATATATAAATAAAATCTTTTAAAAAAATGTTGTTCAGCTCTAGGAAAAGAAGCATGTTGAATAAAGTTGGTCTGAATCTCTTCCATCAGAAATATCCAAAGAATCCTGAGAATAGGTGACTTCAAAGAATAAATCTAAAAAGGATTGAATATTTAGATGGAGGGGCAAATAAAAGTGCAAGAATCCACAACAACATAAAATTAATTCATGAGCATAGCAAACACAAACCATTAAATTGAAATTAAATCAAGAATTTAACCAGCTAATCAGAAAACAAATATTTAGCACCAGTGCATGGCAGGTATTTCCTAGGAACTGGGATCCACATCTACAGCAATAAAAGAAACCAATGTAGTTATATAGTTCACCCCCAAGAAACTTAACATTCTGGTGATATCACTTACTACATACTGTCTTAATTTTTACTTGGAAAATGACTTTTAAAGCACCCTCTTATAGGTTCATTCATGTCCTGCATTTCCACATATTTTTCCCTATTGGGATCTTTAAATCCTCAGCAACATATTTCTTTACCACAAGGAGAATCAGGTCAAATTCTCACGTCTGGATAAGGATACTGTTTTGCTTCGTATCTCTACTTGTTTATTTTATCTACGTTTGACATATTGATTTGCTCCATGTGCTTTGGCAACCGGTCTCTGATATTCAGATTAAAGCAATAAGTGACACAGGCAGCACGGGGATACTGAGTCAAGGACATGGCAGAGCAGATGCCAGAACTATTTGAGGAGCAGAAGACTGTCCTTGCCACCTTGTCTTCTGTTCCTTCCTAGTTTTCCTCCTTTGTTAGTTAGGTTAGAGTTTCCCTATCAAAAGAAAGACCCCTTGAGATATAGGAGTCCCTTCCTTTGACACGCTATCCTCCTCCTTCAGGCAGAGTCTGAGGTGGGGAGTTTGGGAGGAGTGGGCCAAGGGGCAAGGCAAGTCACAAAGCCTGCTTCTTACACCGTGGGGGGCCTGCTCCTGACAGAAGAGGGATCCAGTTTCTTTGTCCATTTCTGGACTTAGCTTCATATGCCTTGTTCTCTCAGTCAGGGTTCACTGGACACTGACAAATAGGGATGTGTACAGAGGGTCTGGAAACCATCCCAGTTTGTCACTGTCCCTCTGGAGACCAGGCAGCTATAATTCTTCAGAGATAAAACAAAAGTATATCCATATGAATTACTAAAAATTATTTTTACAAAACTGCAGGTTCTAAAAAATGTTATATATCACATCATCTATCTGTCACCTATGTAGGGAGTTGGCCCCGGGAGAGGCAGCAGGGGCTAGAGGAGACAGTAGGATGAGGCACGACAACCAATGTCTTTTCAAGAGAACACCCAGCCCTTGGGTCAGACACTGCACTTCACTTTCTTGGAGCAATTTAGCATTTCCATCGGTTTTGCCCCCGGTCTTGCTTCACGGGGTCCCTTCCTTTACATTCTTTTCCCCCAAAAGGGCCCCAGAGAATTCGCAGCCGTTGGCGGACAGCAGACAGGGCAACTATCTGGAGACTTGCAGCCAGGACCCGCGGGGCCTTGGCCCGGGCCTTGGCTGGGGCCTCCCTCTGTGCCTTGCTCCTTTGCTAGAAGACAACAGGGCTCTCTGGGTGCGAGACGATCCTACAACAAGGTAGGAAAGTCGAAGTGCTGATGGAGGGCACAATCACCCCGACCGGCTCGCGGAACGCCCGAGGCCCACCAGAGGGCACAACGGCCGGGGCCTGCACAGAGCTCGCAGCTTCCCTGGCTCCCCCGTCCCCGGGTTTCCATGACCTTCCAGGCGGTGCCGCTCCCCCAGGCGCCCACCACAGCCCGGCGGCCCCAGTCGTCCTCCCTGAGTATCTCTCGTACCCCCCATCCTCCAGGCGTCCTCTCAAGTGCCGCCTCCCCCAGGAAGGCCGCCCTGCTCTGCCTTATTCTGCAGCCTCACCCTCAACCCCTCTGTGCTCCTCCTGCCCCCACGGTGTTGCTAGGGCACCTGGCATCTTGGGCCGCGCTCAGTTATTCACCCACGTGGCAAAAGCTCTGCCTTCCTCAGGTCTATATTCTCGTCTCTGGCCTTTGGCATGAGGTAAACACTCAACACGTGTTTGTCGGGGGACTGAGGGAGGGAATGAGCCGCCGCTTCCCCAGGAGCCGGACCGTCCTCTCCTCCCAGCGGCCGCCGGCGCGAAGGGCGCGCGAGCATGAAGCTGCGCCTGCACCTCTGGGCTCACACAGGTGCTTGGCGTTTGCACGGCGCAGTATTAGCATCGCCGCAGCCCGCGCAGCTCTATTATCAGCCTGTTCATACGGCACCACCATAGACACCGCAAGTCGTTTCGTCATCACTCGTTTATTTATACTTTATGACCCATCGGCCCCATGCACAGACTTGGTCATGGTCGTTCAGATGGGGTTTAGCAGCCCCACTGCGGGCCTCGAGTTCTCAGGCTCCACAGCAGTCTCCAGGCACCTGTTCTGCAGCTCACCCCGACCATTTGCTGTTTCTGGAAAATGCCAGGCACTTCCCCAGACTTGCGCTTCTCCTCACCGCCTGACTCTCCCCTCACTTTAGGGCCTAGGGAAATCTGCGTCATCCCTGAAGTTACAGTTTGAAGAGTCTCCCCTCCCCTGCAAAACCTTCCCAGATGGCTGCTCTTTGGTGAGCTTCAATCTCTCTTCTCTCCCTTGCCTTTTCTTCCATGGCCTCACAGTACCGTGGGTTATATTTAGTTATGCCCGTCACCTACCTTAGAGCGGGAGCGCCTTGAGAGCCCGAGCATCACCATCAGGGGACCCACACGGGGCTTGACCGAGAGCTCAGTACAGACTAGTGGATGTGGCGTGGATGACAGGCACTGGCGCAGCCGGAGAAGTCCGGCCCGGGAGAGTTAGGGGAGAGTCAGGTGTGCCGGGCCACCGGCCGGTGCTGCCTCTTGGCCCCAGACCACGTGTAGGGCCCCCTGGGGTGGTCAATACTGGGCACCAGCCATCATCTAACCCCCCTCCGGGCCCCCTTATCCTCTTTAGCGTACAGTGAAACTCAGCCCAACAGAAAATACGGCCCCCTCTACACCTTGACCCTTCTAAAACAAAAAGACAAGAACTTTGCTTTCTTTTCCATTTCGCATATCTCAGGCTTGATTCAGTAGCACTTGTCCAGACACACTTTCCAGAAACCAATTTTCTCCGAATTCCGTGGCGAGGGAGGTGCACAGAGTGCATGTTACTCCACGGGCTTATTAGCCCTTCCCTGGATCTTGCTTTGTTAACTCTCTACTTCTGCTGATTACAGGTAAGACTTTTCCTTCTTTTCCTTCCTTCCTTCTTTCCTTCCTTCCTTCCTTCCTTCCTTCCTTCCTTCCTTCCTTCAGTGTGAGACTGTCCCCAGGATAGGTCTGGATGTTTGTTTCTTCCAAATTTTGCTGCTACTACCTGAATTCTTCTACTGAGAAAAGACATCTAGTATTTTGAGTTTTCCACCTACTTGTTTAGTAATAACTATTTTTGTGTTCCTTATATATATTCGTTCATCTCATTTCCTATGTCTATCTTCCCTGCCCTTTTTCTGTGCACCTAGAATAGCTCTTCCTATTTATCCTCCATGTCACAGATTTCAGATAATAATAATAATAATAATAATAATAATAATAATAATAATTCTGCCCCTGTGGCTTTAGAGACAGGTCTGTCTGCACCTGTCCTCAGGCCCGTCTTCACCTCGATTTAAATCATGGTCAGATGTTGTCCTAAGCTCTTTTTGTCAGAGTCCACTTTTACAAAAACTACAGACAACAGAAATCGGATGCTTTCCAAAATTTATATATGCTCCCTTAAAAAAGAAATCTTAAAATGCATCCTTTGTCTTTGTTTTTAAAATGTATTTGCCAATGGCCAGATTAGCTGCCTTCCTTTTACCCAGCCCCCAGATCAGTTACGATATTTTTGACTATAAGAAACCAAAACCTAAAAAACAAGGGTTTAAAACTTTGTGGCATTTACTGTTTACTGTTTAATTAGCGAGAAGACCAAGCTGAGTTTGGTGTCTCCAAGGATTCACACTCTACCCATCCTTTGTTCCTACCTCTTCAGAGGGTTGGCTTTTGTCCCTGGTTTGTCACCATATGTGCAAGGTGGCTGCCACAGCTCCAGGCACGATTCTCTCACAACCAAATTCAAAGGCAGGTGACAATGGAAGAAGGCTTGGGGCAAAAGGCCTTTTTCCTTTTCTGGGGGAGAGAACTTTCCAGAAGCTCTGCAGAAGATGATGGATTTCAGGATATGCAACCCTTAAAATGTGGTACCTTGGCTTCTTGAGTATTTTAAGCTGAAGGAGTCTGAGAAAATGGGAGAAGCAGAAGGTTCCTCTCACCTCCCCACTGTCCATCTCCCCTGAAGTAGATTAACAAACCCTCACATGAGAGGTACCCCCCCACACACACCCACAGGAAGGGAGCAAGCTCATCTCTGAAAACGAAGAGAGGCCTCGAAGGATCCAAACAAACAGGCCTTGCCAAGTCTCCCCTAGTTTGCTACACTTGCCTCAAACAGCTTGACCTGTCACTTTGCTCCACAGCTGTCCACTCTGCATCCAGCTGAGCATAAAAACACTCAGCCTTAACCATTTCTTACGGTCTTAATTTCCTGGCGAAGGCTCCCAAGTCATGTAGAACTTAAATAAATGTGGATGCTTTTCTCCTCTAATCTGTTTTTGCCAGTGTAACCTTCAGCTCTAGCTGAAGACTCACCCTAAAGTCTTACTAGCCAGAACCAGAGGGTTCCATGGTCAAGCTTGGCAAAAGAGGCTGAGACATGAGTACCTGAATATTTTAGTTTCCCCAGATAGGAAAGGCAGAAAAGGAGAAGGGAGTTGGAGCAGCTGGCGGGTTTTCAGTGTCTGACACACCACATTGTAGCCACCTGGTGGCAGCTGGGAACTGCTCTGAGGCCGGGAGGACCCATAGGTATGTACAGCTGATGAGGGAGCAGAAGGCAAGCTGAGGGCAAGGCACAAGCCAACACCCAGCAAGCCCCCAGGTGGGACCAGTGTGACATTCCTCAGGCACTCCTGGTGGCCTGAAAACTAAGGGAAAGGTGGAAAAAACAAATGGTTAACTAAGAGAAATCACAATCCTGCAAGACAGGAGTCTCCTTCAGTTCACAAAATGTCTTCTTGATTTACAAGGAAAAAAAGCTTTCTTATCAATACCCCAACTAACCCAGAAGAGAGCTCCCAACTATCTTCATGTTGATGCTTTACTAGAGGGCAAAACAACTTGACAAAGGCAAGGCCTCCAGTATCCTCTTCAGCACACAAAAGTTCTTTTCAAAGCCCCTACCCTCTTTTAAAGATTTTATTTATTTATTCATGAGAGATACAGAGAGAGAGCCAGAGACACAGGCAGAGGGAGAAGCAGGCTCCCTGCAGGGGGCCCAATATGGGACTCTATCCCAGGACCCGGGATCAGGCCCTGAGCCGAAGGCACAAGCTCAGCTGCTGAGCCACCCAGCTGCCCCTTAAAACCTCCCTTTCCCTTGCATCCCCCAACTTCCAAGAATATAATCACCACCCATCACAACCCTGAGGCAGCAGCTTTTCCTGCCCATGGGTCCTGTCCCTGCGCATAATACAACCACCTTCTTGCACTGAAGACTTCTCAAGAATTCTCTTGGCAGTGGGCTCTGGACCTCACCAAACTACATCGCAGCTGCTGGCCAAATTTCTGATGTCTGGAAGTTAATTTTCTGATGTGACTCTGTTGGACTGAGGAAGGAATTTTTGCTTCCATTTTTCGGTCCCCTGAGCAGGAATAAGAGATATCATTCCTGCATGATCTCAAGAGGCCAGTAAAGTTCTTTGCCTGTCAAAACCAGTACATGCCAAACTACAGCTTCTGGAAGGCACCATTCCAGTGGCTCATCCGAGCTTTGTCCTTTCTTAACACTGATGTCATGTTCTGGAACACAGCGAGCTGCTATCTTTCCTATCTGCCCGGAGTTGCTGACATCGAAACTGTAGTCCCCAAGAGAGAAAGAGAAGTCTTAGTAACAGGATGGCTGGGAAGACCGGACTGTGGAACAAAACTTTGACTCCTTGCCAGAGCGGCTCCAGGGGTCCATGCAGGTGTCTGCCCTTTAGCTGGCTCCTGAAAATGGTCTCAATTACAGATGCCCAGTGAGAGTTTGTGGAGAGCTGGACATTTTACTACCTTTTATGCATGAGGCCCATGTTTGCATTTTATTTAGGGTTAAATCCTAATTCATTGATGAATATATCTGGCTCTCATGTATTTGTAATTTTGCATCTCCTTCCATGTGTTTTACAGATATTTTCAACTGACAGTTAAGGAACAGGATGAATCTAGAGAGCAAACCAGCAGCTACCTCACCTAGAGACCTCTGAAGCTTCCTGGATGGGGCTCTCAGTTTGTGTGAGCTGTGGGGAGCTGTGGACATTTGAGGATTAACAAAATCTTTAAAAAGGATCCTCGTCCCATCAATGACCAGTGAATGTTGAGAAAAAATAGTAACATACATAACTGCACCTTAATATTTCAAATGTATACAGTCGGGATAAAAACATTTTTTAAAAATTCAAAGTGCCAGTGATTACACAGTAGCTTTCCATCAGCCTGTATTTTCCAATCAACAAATACAAACCTGTGAAGATTATGATGTGAGGATTTAAAGTTGTTGAAGGAGTTGTTAAAGGAATCTACATACTTGAAAATGACTGCGAATCATCCTTGGTGCATTTAAATTTTTTAAATGAGGGAAATAAAATGGGAAGAAACAAATAATACTATAAAGCCTGTGGGTGTAAAGCTCTTAGGAAAGGCACTTTATTTATCAAGCCTAATACCTGGACGGTCCCCTGGGTATTAAGGGAGAGCCGCATGGGCCATGCTGATAATAAACAAGTGGACTATGGGAAAGAGAGAGAAGAAAAAAGCCAAGATGTGTTTTATATACTAATAAAGGACAAATGTTGATGTCTGTGTGTGGGAGGGAGAGAGACAGACAGAGAGGAAGAGAAAGAGTTCAAGAAAGAATGGCTGGGGGAGCCTGGGTGGCTCAGTGGTTGAGCATCTTAGGCTCAGGTCGTGATCACGGGGTCCCAGGATGGAGTCTCAAATCGAGCCTGCTTCTCCCTCTGCCTATGTCTCTGCTTCTCTCTGTGTGTGTCTCTCAAGAATAAATAAATAAAATCTTTTTAAAAATGGCTAAGAATGCCCAGAAATGGGAGAAATGGAAGCAAAGGTCCAGACAGGTTATCAAGTTGTAGGGGAGGAGTTGGGATGGGAGTGGGAAAATGGGGGGGGGGGGGGAGCCACATAAAGAAATGGGCCACAGGCCTGTGGGTTTTAGAAAAGTTGGTTTACAATAATTTCCTTTGGTGGATTTGACAGGGGAATTTTAAGAATGGGCCCATCAAATATTTAATAGAACTATAGCTCTCTTCAAATCATAGTAATGATCCAGAGAGCTTGTATGAATGGAATTTGAGAATGTGAAGGAAGAAGGGCCATGACCTATGCGTAAATCGGAGCAAGGATGAGAGAAAAGACTAGTTGCACGAGGTGAAAGTTAAGAATCTGGTGGAGACAGGAAGCTGGTAGAAAAAGTGATCAGAAGAACCACAAGCCTCCTAAGGCATACAGTGTGTGTTTGAGGATGGGCAGAGGGGATTGGCAAGCAAGGAGACCCTGTGGTGGCTGGAGCTACGTTTATTTACATATTAAAGGAATGGTGCCGGATCCAAGGAAGCTGGAGGATTTCAAGGTGCAGGTGAGGGTTCTAGGACTCCCTACTTCTATTCCCACTATGATCACTTTCAGAAACTTGCTTGGTTTCCCTAATCTGATACGGCCTCTTCCTAAGAATTCTTCCTCTCATGGTACTTAGCACACAAAGGTTTCTTGATATGGTCCCTGCTTACGTCTCCAGATTCCTTTGTCATCCTCTGGCCCCTGGATGAACTCTGTGCTCTTGTCATACAGAAATATCTGTAGATCCCTGGATGTGCTATTCTCTCTTCTCAAAACTCGTATATAAGCCATTTACTCTGCTTATAGCGCTCTCTGGAAATGCACTGACCTCAGTTATACCTTCTTGACTCAGCTTCACTCTACTCTCTTCCAGAACACATTAAAAACTGGCTGAGCTGTCCCCTGGGCACTAGCATAGCGTGGTGTCATTTATCTGGCCACCTCCTCCATCTTGGGTTCCCCAATCCCTTCTTTCTCCACCAGTTGGCAATGATCATCTGCCTTGCATGGATGTCTCTTATTCACCGCTGGACCCAGGATCTAGTATCATGCCTGATTCTTAGTAGACTCAACATTTCCTAAGATGACCTTGTAATTACTTAGATTCTTACCTTTCTCATGAGTTGGTAAAATCTATAGACATGGATAATGTCTTACATGTCTTTCTTCACTCTGAAATATCCAACTCAGTAAGTATTGTTGAATTAAAAGGTTCTTTTTAGGGGGCACCTGGGTGGCTCAGTTGGTTAAGCATCTGCCTTCAGCTCAGGTGATGAACCCAGGGTCTTGGGATCAAGCCCCACATCAGGCTCCCTGCTCAGTGGGCAGCCTGCTTCTCCCTCTGCCTATTTGTTCTTGTACTCTTTCTCTGTCAAATAAATACAATATTAAATAAAATAAATAAATACAATGTTCTTTAGTGAGGTGCCTGGGTGGCTCAGTAGGTTAAGCATCCGCCTGTGGCTCAGGTCATGATCTCCGGGTCTTGGGATGGAGCCCCACATTGGGTTCCCTCTCCCTCTGCCACACTCCCCCTGCTTGTGCTCCTTTGCTCTCTCTCTCTCTCTCTGTGTCAAATAAATAAATAAAATATTTAAAATTAATTAATTAATTAAATGCTCTTTAGTTCAGCTGAACACTTAATTCATCTCCCCATTTAACAATTAAGCATGTGCTATGTAACAATACTATGTGTTGGGCACAGACGGTGACAGGTTCATCTGGATAAACTGCAATCAGCAAGGTGGTCACCGTTACATCTGGATTTGATGGCTTAAGATGGTGGTTACCTGTCCCTCCTGCATGTGATCCCTGATGGAAATACAGAGGTCAGGCATAGTCCCTACCTCTAATGCACTGCACGGGGTTTTCCAAGCCCACAGTACTTGCAGTCAGTTCAGAACTCTGATAGGAACTAGACTATATATTTTATTTTGGAACCTATAATCTTAAAGCCAAAGACATGTTGCATGGAAAATTAGGGAACTAGCTAAAATAAAATGCGATAAAGTTCTGAAATGAGTGAAACAGGGACCCCAAATCCCACATCAGATCACAGAACAGAGCAGGAAGTAGAGACATCAGGACTGGATGGTATTATAGGTCAAGTGGGCAAACCCCTGGAGTGGATCTTAGGATACTGAGACTCTGCCACATAATACCTATCCATGCTTCCTGCAGCAAGCCCCTTTGCTTCTCTCTTGGAGGTGCGTGGGCTTAATGGTGAAGGTACAGTCAGGAATCAGAGTGCCTGGTTAGGTGCCAGCTAGCTTGTGACATGTCCCTTAACCTTTCTGTTCCTCTATATTTTCATTCCTAAGATATAGATAATAACATTACCTACTTCATAAAGTCGTTATGAGAATTCATGAGATAGAACAGTGTGTTGCGCAGTGTGTTGCGCTTACTAATAAGCCCTTAGTAAATGTGTGCTGCAATTCTCTTAGCCTCAGTTTGCTTATCTGTGAACTGGGGATAATATTTGTGAAGTTTTGTTATAAAGATAAGAAGGATAATAGTAATAGAAGCACTACAATAATCATTCAACAGAGATTTGTTTAGTCTGAATCAGTGAGATAAAATTGCCATAACAAGGAAGTAAAACTGCAACAGTCTCCCTTACTGATAGCGCAGGAAGTAAAATGATACCTTGTTTCCAGCATAACAATGATGCCTTTTCATAAATTCTTGAATTCCTTTGTTTTGGGCGGTACCTACACATAATTGGGCTTACATCACAAAAAATTGTTCCTGTGATTTTTGCCTTGGGGTTTCAACAGTTTTGTCTCCCAGTGGAAATTGAAACATTTCATTAGCTTGGGAATGCTCTCTTACCTTACAAATTGATCTTAATCACAACTTTTCTCTCTATTCATAAAAGTCCTGCACATTTGAGGCTGAGATGCCATTTTGGGCTGGCTTCTAAGTTAACTTTGCACATTGCTACCAACTCCAGCTTCCACAAAGTGTGGAAGCAGGTGAGTGCAGGAGCACCGCATTTTGGAGAAAATAATATGGATGTGACCAACAACCCCCAGAGCCTAACTATGCCAGGCTGACTGAGTCATTTGTGTTGCCGAGAAACAATTACTTCCATGGGAAGCACCATTTAACAGTTTAAAGATGAATTATACTTGATTTACCCAAGGGAAAAAAAAAATACTCCTATAAGTCAAACAAAGGAACTGTGTTTTTCTCCCTGATATTTTGGCACAACAGTATAAAGTGAGTAATTGTCCAAAAAGAATGAAAGCTACTAAAATTAAAATAATATGATAATTTATTTTAGTCTCACTATTATGTCTACCTAAATTGTATAGAAAAATTGGTGTATTATCGAGGCATAACTTTTTGGCAGATGCATAAAAGACTGCTGTGACATGGGAAGTAAAATGATGCCAATGAGCCAAAACAAACCAAAATTGAATTTAAAAGAACGCTTATGAATTTATGATTTATTATAAAGGTTATATATTTGACTCAAAGTTTCAGCTGGGAAATATCTGGGGCGATTTCAAGTCTTTTGCCTTTAACAGAGATTGGGTACTTTCTGAGGGAAGATGGATGAGAAATTATCCTTATCTGGTATTTGGTCCAACAGTCTCATGGGAAGAAGCCCATTTCAACTTTCCCCCTCACTCACCACCATAACTTGGTATCATTTTGCAAGGCTTTCATCCCCTATTTTCTTCAATAACTCATCTTCTTGGGGAAGACAGTCCATGAGAAAAAATTGAACCAGGGAGCCCTCCAATTTAAGAATCCTATACAACCAACATTTGCTCATACAATCTGAGTAAATAGCTATTTCAATGCTAGAAGCACAAGCTAATTGCACACTAATGGAGGGCCATTAGGAGCTCTCAGAAGTTTTTCCACCCTTAGGCTAAGTATGCCTTCTGTTCCTACAATTGAGAAAAAGCTACCTCCAAAACCGTATTTAAGAACTAACTGTTCTTGGGGCACGTGGGTGGCTCATTGGTTGAGCATCTGCCTTTGGCTCAGGTTGTGGTCCTGGAGTCCTGGGATGGAGTTCAGCATCTGGCTTCCTGCAGAGACCCTGCTTCTCCCTCTGCCTGGGTCTCTGCCTCTCTCTGTGTGTTCTCTCATGAATAAATAAATAATATCTTAAAAATAAAAAGAACTATTCTTGAATGAAAAATATAATGCCACATATCCACAGCAATTAAAACCAGCATTCTAAAATTGGCTGAATCACCTTTGATTTACACATGCAAATTGTAGTTTCCTTAGGTAGCTCCAGGGTGAATTCATTGTATTTTGAGGGTATTTCTGTGGTTGTTTTTTTTATTGTTGTTTTTACCAGCTAATATAAGATCCAGCCCACTAAAAAGTACTCCCTTGAAAATTCACAAACAACGTAAATTCAAGACTACCACAAGGTGTGTTCCTGGAATCTCAGAGGCCTCTGCTCCAACTAGCAATCTTACCAGACAGAAGGGTGATGCTAAAAATATTTACCAACTGGGAAAGGGGCATTTGGCCTATTCAAAGAGACATGAGCTGTAAAACCGGCTCAGGCACACTGGTGCCTGCTGACTAATTTCAGCCCTGCAGGTCAGTCACATTGCTTAATTAATGGCTTCATCCGTGTCTGCCAGGCCCTGCCACCTGCAGGGTCCCACCAATGCATGTCTGCTGCTGTGGTGGCAAGGGGCAATCTCCCTGCCCTCTCTAGGTCACAGTGATCTCAATGGGAGACAAGAGCCCTGGCTATGTGAGCCAAACACCACCCAGAGTTTGTGGTGAAACAGGTCCCGCCATGGCCATGTTTGCTTAGAGGCTTCTCTCTTTCTAGATCTTGGAGAAGTCATTGGCTGGAGCCTCACAGTCACAAAAAGCCTCAAATTTAGACTTTTGATGTAATTTCCAAGTGACATTAAACACACAGTCAGAGCTAAGCTGACTACAGTGAAAAGGGAGATGGTTATCTTTTAATCTGGTCTTATTTCCAGATAAGAGACTACAGTGTCTCATAGATTAGCATACCTATAAATCCTGTCATTCCCATGGCAATATCAAGCTGCATACATTAATTTGTTATCAGCTACCAACTTATTAAATAACGCCTGTTCTTAAAACACAATAATTTTTTGTCACAGGATTTATCACTCTTTCACTGATGGGAAAGCCTGGAAAAAAAGGTAATCGCTAAGGCCCCGGGTGTTCCCCAAATGACTGGTTCGTTGTTGTTAGAACCCTTTGTCTCACAACCAAGCTCTGTTAGGAGGTGGAGCTGTTTGGCCAGACTTACTCTTCCCTGGGGATAAGCTTGCTTCGAAAAGTCTTCTCAGCTCTCTTACAAGTAGACTTCCTCTCAAGCTGCCCAAAGAAGGCTGAGAAAGCTAAGCCGGGCTAAATCCAAGCGGGCCTGCTTTAGGCTAACCCTGAGCATCCAAGACTCAGTAAGAGCATAGTAAGAATGCCCTGACCTCAAAGACATGGCCTGCATGAGCGGAGAAGTGATGGACCTGTGGTTTGCTAACGTGGCCCCACCCAGGACCCTGCTCAGCCTTCAGGGATACATGGATGGAAAGGGAGCAGGGTGTCTCTCATGAGTAAATAAATAAATATATTTTTAAAAAACAAGGGAGCAGGGAGCCACCTGCCACAGGATTTTCCTTGCTCTGCCTCCCCTCTGTCCTCCAGAGATGTGCTAAGATTACCTCTCTTACATATAGATCACCTCTTCAGCTTTTCATTTGTAAAAAGGAGTTTCACAGATTTAAATAAGTTTGAGAACAACTGCCTTTGGCTATTCATCTGATTAACACAAGTGAGCATCACTTAAATCTCAGACTTTTGAAACCTGAAATTGGAAGAGCCTGAGAGACCCACTTCCTGAGATGGAAGAGCAGGCATCAGGCCTCCCAGGCCAGAGACACCGAGGTGAGTTTGTGCCAGCACTGAGTAGACCTGCGCCAACCACACATCTTCTCTCCCTTGTGTGAGATGTTCTAGCCCCGCACTTTCCTAACATCACCTATGTTGCGGTCAGCTCTAGGCATCAGGATTGAGCTCAGTCCTGCCTAGGAGGTCGTTTATGTCTGTAAGCACTGAAAAATTTACTGAAAATATATGCACTTTGAATTATAACTTTTTGAAAAGGAATTTAAGTGTTTAGCTTCTAGCCATTGGAACAAAGCATTCTCTCCAGTTTAAGCAGGGATGGCCGCATGAGATCTGCCAACACTTTTCATTGCACATCAAAGCATTAACGGGTGCTATCACGGAGTTTAGAAATTCTTGTTTTGATTTGGTTTTTTTTTTTTTTGGTATCCCAAATGATTTAATTATCTTGCCCTGAGTTGTAGGACTCTTTCCTCTTTGTGCTTTAATTTTCCCATCTAGGAATATAGAAAAACCTGTATCTTCAAATGCAGGGCAAGTATGATAATTATTGAACATATTTAAATACTCTGAATTTCCTGGATGAAACTATGAAAGTTTAAAATACAAAGAAGTGAAAAGAAGTATTTGACAAGCGTTATTTCATTAAGCCTCAACAACTTCATAAAACAGACTAAAGTGTAATCCCAAACCACAGAGTGAGCTTGCACTATGCATTCATTTGGTCAATACAGATATATGTAACATTACCTTTGGGTCCATCTCAGACAACTTAGGAAAATTTGCACAAGTAGTACTAAAATGTTTTGTATTCAGCTAAATATAAACTATAGCACAAATCAAAGTTTTGTTCATTTAAGATTTGGGGAAAACACTCCAGCTTCCTTTTCTCCGCAATGAAGTTTCATTAGAATTAAATTTTAAAAATTTAAAAATAACTTACAGTATTTATTCATTGTTCACTTCTTTAGAACATAAACAGTTGCACTTTAATTGCATTTTGTGCATATCCGCAATCTTTCCAAACACAAATACTCGTGACCCTACTCAGGATAATTGTGCACTTGCGCAGTTTAACCTATTAGGAGTACACAGTGCTTCCAAAGCCCTATCGAAATTAAACAGTTCATTTTTCATTGTTGCTGTAGAGGCCCGCTCAGGACAGAGTTTCTTTTCTTCTTTGTGACATTATCACCAACTATTTAGTGAACCCTTTTGTTGATTTGGGCACCTCCACAAGCTCTGCAGCTCAATCTTTCAGGAAGTTGAAGGGAACACTGCGGCTCTCTCCCTGGACCCTCAAATACAAGCCTTCCTGGGCTGCTCGGAGACAAAAAGCAGAAGTGGAGAAGAGGAGCTCTGCTTAGGACAGGACTTGGCCACCCTGAAGGGTGACCCCAGGCATTCATTCTTGACCACAAGTGGGAAAGCTGGAGCAAAGCTGAGCAGGGATCAGGGCTGGGAAGGCTGACCGAGGCTCTTTGCTGAGGAGCCTCTCCAGGCCTTCGCGGGGGGGCGGGGGGGGGGGGGGGGGGGAGGGTGGGGTGGTGTCAGGGACTCAAGCCCCGGATCAGACAAACCCAGGATGCAAACATGCCTTTATAAAGCCATGACAAGGTGGAAGGTACATGCCTTTTGTGTCACTTAGTGTTCTGGATTATTCATGAAATTCCAACTGATGGTTGGGAATCTACTTACTGTATGGTGAAGGGGAGCAGAGCTGGGCAAAGCCTTACACAGAATTATCTGTGTTGATTTAATTTCCTATTATGATTCTTTCTATTCCTTTGGGAACTGACTAACAGAGTAGGAGAGGTTAGCCAGGAGCTTGCGCCGTGTTTGTGGGAGCTGTGAGTGTGGGAGCGAAGGCCAGCACTTGGCATAGCAAACGACCACTGGAATGAATTAAAACTTTGTCAAATTTCACCTCCGGAAGGAAGAAGTATGAAAGGAACCTGAGTCTGAAAGGCCAGTTGGAAAGAGAGCGGGAGCAAATCAAGCAGAGGTTTTAGGCTGGAAGCTCATTGCAAATTCATGACAGGCATCGGCTGGGAACTTTAGAAAAGTGTTCCTTGCTTGCCTAACTACTTTTCTGAAGCCTCCTTGAAACACCGATTGAAAACCTACCTGGTGGTTCTAAACGTCCACTTGTGACCCCCTGGACACTTGAGCCGATAAATGAAAAAGCGTGTGTGTGTGTGTGTGTGTGTGTGTGTGTGTGTGTGCGCGCGCGCGCGCACCAGGGGCTCCCTTGCCAGTGGCTCTGCCCCAGGTGAAAGAGTCACAGGCTCTGCCCACCCCTCGGTGGCCCGGCCCGGCCCGGCTTCTGCATCTCCCCGTTACACCTCGCCCCGCTCTGTGCACACCTGGCAGGTGCACACGCACACGCACACACACACACACACGCACACACACGCGCACGAGCGGAGCCGCCGCTTTACCTCGGGCCCGCGCAGGCCGCGAGCTGCCGCTGCGCTGCGCCTCCGCCGCCGTGTCCCGCGGGCTCCGCAGCCCCGGGCCCTCGGGGGCTCCCGCGGGCACCATGGTCGCGCCGAGGTCACCGCGGCCCCGGCTCCCCGCCCCCCCGGCGGCCCGCGCTGACGGCGGCGGCCCGGTGCCCCATGCCCGCCTGCTACCGCGGAGCGCGGCTTTGGGCAAAGCCGGGGAGATTCGTGGCCAGCTCCGCTGCTGTTTCCGAAGGCTGCGCCCTCGCGGTGACACGGCTGCAGCCCTCCCAGGCAGCCTATCACGCGCGGGGGGCGGGCCGGGCTCCGACGGCCGTTTTGGCCTCCAGGGCCGGGCTGCGAGCGAGGGGTCAGCGGGCCTGCAAGGGGCTGGGAGCTCGGACCGGGCTGTGGCCGCAGCGGGGGCGGGGGCGGGGGCGGGGGGCGGCTCTTGGGCCCCGGCTCCTTCGGAGACAGGCAGGGAAGAGAAGCCTGCAGGTCGGAAGGAACGAGGGCAGGGACGGCCCGAACGCCCCCAGATGCTGTCGTTGATCTGGCAGCGCCCGGAACAGTTTCTGCAGAGGCAGACCAGGAGGAAAAGCGTGTGTCGGTTCTCAGCCAGATCGTTATTCCCGGAGGCGGGACACTCACCATTTAAACAGAGCAGAAAACATCTCCACTGTGTCAGCCCCGTTTTGCTCTGGGTGCTTGTAGGTCTGTTACTCTCTCTCTGCAAGGCCTGGCAGGCAAATCAGGCCCCAGGCCCCAGGCCCCAGGCCCCGCCGCAGGGACCCAGACCGCGCACATCCCCTGGACCTGTGCACGCTGGAACCACAGCAAAGTAATCCAGTTTATTCACACACAGTTGTCTTTGAGAGAGGATCCAACCCTGACTCCTCAGTCAAGTCGTGTGACCCTCTGCTTGGGGGAGGAGGGTGCTTCCAACTCAGAGAGACCAGACTAATGACCCATTGTGTGGAGGTAGTGGCCATAGATATCAGGGACAAAAATCAGGGGGTGAGAAAAAGGATTCCCACCCGCCCCCGTGATTTTTGAATATATTTATACTAAAGGTCTTTCAGAATTGTGATAATTTTATCTCCAGTTACATATTTAGCAGATCATGCTTAATGAAAAATCTTAGAGAGGAAATTGGGATCATTTAAAATAAATCATTAGGAGTGAAAACTAAAATTTATGGAGCATTTATTACATGCTAGAAATTGTGCTAAGGGCATTAACTCTGATGATTTTTTTTTTAAAAGACAATTCTTTTGAGAAAAAGCAACGCTTGTGAACAGGTACCCATATTACAGAAGAGACAATGGAGGCTAGGTTGCCCAAAGTTTCATAGCACGTTAGTTAGTGGAAGAGCCGAGACTGTGGAGCCAGGCAGTCTCATGCCATAGCTCTTTGAAATCCTAGTTTTTCATCCTTGTCCCTCTCAGATTATCTTGGCTTCCTTCACTTTCAACCCTTCTTGATTTTAAGAAGCTGTCAGGAAATATTCCCTTTTGTCCTGGTCACCTCCCTGGACAGAGAGGCAGATCTATGCCATAGGCAGAAGCTGAACCACCCAGGACTTACTTTTGACTTCTTGACGACTCTAAATGAACTTACCATGTGTCCATTGTCTTTGCTCATCACTAGATATTTCTATATTTTTCTTATCCATCCAGGAAATCAGGTAGTGAATGGAAAGAAACCTGTGGTAATTCAATTAGCACTTACTGTCCACCTGCTGTATGTCTGCCCATCGTGCTAGGAAAGGGAAGGTTTTCAAACACAGCCCAGCCCCATCCTGATTCAGGGGTGAGTGTTTCGGAATCCCCTAGATCAGCTTGTCCCCACTCAAGTGCAGTGATGCTTCAGTGTTTATTTGTTCCCAGCACATGTTATGATTGTAGGAGAGAAGTTTTTAATCTGTGACATGCAGACCTCTCATCAGCTCTCCGTGTTCTCTTTGCTTCCACCTTTTCTGCCCAGAGCCAGTGACCTCGCTGGGGGGTGGGGTCATGTTCTCGCAGTAGGTAAATTGTATAATGGCTTTGAGGAATGATCCCAGGCCCTGTGTCTCCTCCAGCAGCTTGCTTGGCACCACGGAAGTGCCAGGGCGTTTGCTGTCATCTTTGATCAAACATAAGAAAAACTTAATTCTAGAAGTCCTCCGAGTGGCTAGAAGCGACTCTCACCTGGCTTTCTGTGGCCAAATTACACTGGAACTCCTAAGGCATAAGCTAACAAGAAGTCGAAAGGAACGAGCAAACAGTGTGACTGACTATACTGCCCCCTGGTATAACTGATTCTGTTCTTCAGTCCATGGTTGACCTGCTGTGAGCCTCGGCTGGCTTGGTCTTTCTGTGCTCACCTTACTCTCTTAACTCTGAGAAAAGTTTAGTGGGGAAATTCTTTTCACCCAAGCGACAGGGAAACAGTCTTCTGCCTAAATTTCCTAAAGTAACCTGTACTTCTTGATAGTATTTTTGCACATGTATAATTTATACTGTGTGAATTGCTGAGGATTGATCAAATTTGACTTTTCTGTTGGGTGGTAAGCTCTAGGAGAGTGTGAGCATGTTTGGTTCATCATGGTATTCTAAGTGCTGGCACCGAGTGAATAGTCAATAAATACTTGTAAGCTAACAGATGATTTCTGTACATCCAACCAACTTTAGCCCTGCTAGAACGTAACCTCCAAGAGGAGAGGCACCTACGTCTGTGCTTGGCCTCGTCCATCTCTACACCCCCAGCTCCTGGCACAATACCAGGCATGCTGTAGGCCCTTCATAAACATTTCTGAAATAAGTGGGTGCTCACAAATGGAGCTTTTAGTGAGCTAAAGAACTATTTTGTTTTTTAACTGGTCAAAATCCACTCTGTCCTTCCTCTCTCCCTTCCAATAATCTCTTTGGAACAAGTATCACCACAGGCTGTCCCTCCTCTGTGGAGTCTAAGCCACTGCTACCCATGAAAGCTGTTTGTCCACTCAAGAAAGATATCATCCCCAGGCAGTAGACCATTCATTGCCCATGACACCAATAATTGTGCTATTTTCGACCACCTGGTTGTAGGCAGTGCTGCGGCATCCTAAGACATATCTTTTACATATTATAAACTGGCAAGACGGGTCAGAGGGGACCAGAGAGAAGGCGAGTTGCATCGCCAGGTACGTGAATGTCTACTATTTAACAGGCCTATCTTTGTGGCCATTTTTTTTTTAACTTCGCAACTTTGTGAAATAAATACTACTCCCATTTTGCAGAAATTGAATTTGAGAAGTTCATGAGCAATGCCCAAGATCAAAAAAAGGCTTTCCAGGGCAGCCCCCGTGGCACAGCGGTTTAGCGCCACCTGCAGCCTGGGGTATGGTCCTGGAGACTTGGGATCAAGTCCCATGTCAGGTTCCCTGCATGGAGCCTGCTTGTGTCTCTCTCTGCCTGTGTCTCTGCCTCTCTCTGTGTGTGTCTCCATGAATAAATAAATAAAATATTTTTTAAAAAAAAAATGCTTTCCAATGTTTTATCATGAACATTTTCAATAACACAGGAAAACCGAGATTCTGTAACCAACATGTTACAGCAGGCTTGCTCTTTACCTGTCTGTACCTCAATCTTTCTAGCCACCCACCAATCCATCTCAATTCTTATGAATTTCAAAGTAAGTTGAAATACTTAGGTATGTGTATCATTAACTAGAGTTCATTATTTGCTTAGGTTCTTTTCTTTGTGACATTTTACATACAATGAAGTGCACAAATCCTAAGGTTGTCATGACATGATCTCAGAAAAGCACATACCCATGTACAATCCAAACTCCCGTTAAGTTACAGAACATGTCTGTCATTCCAGAAAGTTCTTTTATATCTCTTCTGAGTAAATTCCCACCTCAACCTCTAGAAGCAACCAATGTTCTGTTTTTTTGGTTTTTTGTTTTTTGTTTTTCACATGGGTTAACTTCACTTGTTCTAGGTCTTCAGGTCATGGAATCACAAACTATCTAGTGTTGTGTAAGCCTTCTTTCCCCTGGGCATAATTTTGAGCTTCACTCATGTTTTTTGTGTGTGTTAGAAGTTCATTCCGTTATTGCCAAATAGTATTCCATGGGTTTAAACTATACCACAGTTTATTTATCCATTTTCCTATTGATGTACACCTGGCTGTTTCCAGCTTGGAGTGTTATAAATAAAGCTGTTATGAGCATTCTGGTATGAGCCATTTTTGTGGAACATAAGATTTCAAAGCACAGTGGTCCAAATCCATTTGATGCCAAAACCCACATATTTTCCACTACACCACGTTGCTTCTCTGCAGTGTATCTCACTGCACTATGTTTATGTGGAATGTACCTCCTGAGTTCTTAATCCTAAAATGGCTCATTTTCAACCATGTAAACACAAATGAGGTAATATGATCTTTAGACAAAAAATATCCAGATACAAATTTAGCTCATTAACCATAGTCCAATAGAATATTCATCTTGGTATGATTTTTTTCGAAGGATAGTTATTTTACCTGTTTATACTATCTAATTAACTTCTTTATCTAAAGGTTTTCAATATAACTTTATTTCCTATGTGTTCAGTATTACCAACCATAGCATACAGATTAAAGTTCCTCAAATTACAAAAGGAGTGTGATTGAATTTATTATAGTATATTTGCTTGATATAAAATTATAGAATACATCATTAAAAGAAAGAATATAGCAATAAAAAATGTTATGCTATTATTGTAAGTGGGAAAATCAGAGTAGAAAATTGAATGCTGATTACCATTATGAAACTTTTTAAAAACAGGTACATATTGGTAGAGACTAGAAGGGAACTTGGAAAAATTGGAAATAACTAATAATATTGGAAAGGTCATCTTAGGCCACATTAAGAAATTTAGACCCATCCTAATAATGTGAAAATCGTGTGTAAAAAGCATTTTCAGAAAAAAAATGTTGTCTTAACATTGTTAGATTGTATAGCTATGAGTATAAGTCTGAAGAAAAACGTCAAATTTAGAGCTACCTACCATATACCATTATGCAATTTATACATTGCACAGCTATAGGTGGACCATTTCCATTCACAGATAGCACAGGTTGGTTTGTTTAATCGTAAAATAAATTTTTCAGAAAATGATACTAAAATGTCATGAGACAGGGGCAGCTTTTTCTAATTTGCACAAAGATGCATCTGAGCAATTATGAGGGCTATCCACTTTATAATCTTCCTTTAAATTACACTGTCTTGGGATCCCTGGGTGGCTCAGCAGTTTAGCACCTGCCTTTGGCCTAGGGCATGATCCTGGAGTCCTGGGATCCAGTCCCATGTCAGGCTCCCTACATGGAGCCTGCTTCTCCCTCTGCCTGTGTCTTTGCCTCTCTCTCTCTCTCTCTCTCTTTCTCTCTCTCTCTCTCTGTCTCTCATGAAAAAATAAATAAAATATTTAAAAAAAAATAAAAATAAATTACACTGTCTTATTGATTAGTCGAGCCTACATCTGCTTTGGTCCTGCTTAGCTATATAAATAAGCACCCTTCTTCATTCAATCAACTATTTTTCCATATAAATTATTTCTAATTTTTAAATCTTCCTCAGTACTCTTACACGGTCTTTGGATGGAGGCATCCACAAACTTTATTCAATGACTAAGCCTTTCCTTTAGGTTATCCTTCCATTCATATCACGATGTCAGAAAAAGTTGCTCAATCCTGTGTGACAACCGCAGCCTTTATCGGGTTGAAAGTTCTGGTCTGCCTACCTCACAGTTCTCCTCATTTGCTGGTCAACGAGGAGGGCATTGAAGAGAAAATCAACTGCCTTGCACATAGAAGCTAGGAAGGCCCCTTTTCACGTAGGGTCCTTTACACAGAAGGCCAGGCTCTGCCGAGCCCATCACACACTTTGGATTTTCCTTCAGGAGCTGGTGGCAAGAAGTAATAAGTAATAAGTGTCTCAGGCCCCATTCAGGCAACAATGGTGATGATAGCTGTGACTGCCAGGGCCAGTTTTTAGGGTTATTAGATACTAGGCTGGAGGTATGTGCCTAGGGTCAGCCGAATCAGCTCTGAGCAGGACTTTGGTACTTATTTTTGACTACAGAGTCTCAAGGTGGAATTGGTTCCTGAATTCCCTTAGTGGAGTCCATCTTCATGTGTGCAGAGGCAGACTGACAACAAAGCTAACAAAATTTAGGCTTCAGCGCCTCTCACTCCCATTGGCCCTTCCAGCAATGCATTCATATGATCAGACATTTTTTGTTTTTTTTTAAGATTTTGTTTATTTATTCATGAGAGACAGAGAGAGAGAGAGAGAGAGAGAGAGAGAGAGGCAGAGACACAGGCAGAGAGAGAAACAGGCTTCCTGCAGGGAGCCCAATGTCGGTCTAGATCCCAGGACTCCAGGATCATGACCTGGGTCAAAGGCAGACGCTCCACTGCTGAGCAATCAAGGTGTCCCTGATTATTTTTCACATTCTTGTAAAATTTGCAAAAGTAAAATATTTAATTTCAATGAATTGAGACGACTGACTCTTTGCACCATGACACTGGCCTCCCTCCTCTTTGTTACATTTTCTTTGTGTCAGGTGACATAGTGGCCCTGGAATATTTGGGATCCAGCTTAGGGGCAGTTACTCTGGAAAGATACTTGGTTTAGGTTTCATTTAGATGGCTCACACCCACTTTGGTGTAGAGTTACGCTCTTGCTAGCTCTCCTTGTCAAAGAAGGACTTCTAGGAATTCTCCTGCTACCCATTATGACAATTCATGTTGCACATATTCCACATTGTCACTCACGTGGCACAATGATGAAAGGGACAGAACCTGAGGTTGTCTCTCAATGTGAACCTGTTCTATAGCTCCAGGCACCATGAGTGTGTGTGGGCCGTGGAGGGCCGCCACTCTGGAGGACAGACTAGATTCTTTCCATTCTCCCTGTAGAAAATAATGTCACCAAAAAAATGTGGATGAAGAGGAGATGGGGGAAAAGCATTGTGAGATGTATCAGGCAGTTCTTGGATTGTGTGATGTCTGTAACGCTTGGCAGCTTTTTAGTATTCATAACTTAGCTAAATAAATATCCACTTTCGTACTTCATTTTGTATTCTTATTTTTTTAACATAAGAGCCCCCCAATTTTTAAAAACTTCAGGCCCCACAAAACTTGCACCTGACCTCATGAATATATTTGGGAATAGAATTCCTTCCAGATGAACACACTTAATAGCCATCTCTCAGATCCCTTCCCTTCTCCCTTCCTCTGCTGAATCCAGGCCACTTGACTGCCTGTGCCGTGCGGGTTGGGGGCCAGAATCTCCAGCGGGTTCCCGGAGACCATTTCTATATAGCTCCAAGATTTCTTTTATAACTTCTAGACCCTTATGTGGGGTCTAGTTATTTTATACCTTTCAACAGCTTCAGTGTTTTTAGCATTGGTCTAAGTTTCTTTTTTTTTTTTTTTAATATTTTATTTATTTATTCGTGACAGACACAGTGAGAGAAGCAGTGAGAGAAGCAGAGACACAGACAGAGGGAGAAACAGGCTCCCTGTGGGGAGCCCGTTGCAGGACTCTATCCCAAGACTCAGGAATCATGACCCGAGCCAAAAGCAGACACTCAACCGCTAAGTGCCCTTGGTCTAAGTTTCTTAAATGAGACTTGAGATACCCTGCACAGTCTGGCTCAAGCTGACATCTCCAGACCCATCTCCTCCCCATGCTGGACTTGAACTCTGTAATCTCCACCTATCTCAGACTCTACAGTGGGCCAGCCAGTCATGCCTCCTTGACTTGATCCCCTCTTGGATGGTCTTGTTGCACCCCCCTCTGTGGTTGTTCCAGTCCTACCTCAGCACAAATAACTAAGCCAGGAACAGATTGGTCTTGCCCAGGTTGCCAACAGGATGGGCCAGGATCCTCTCTTTCTCATCTTCTTTCTCTGAATTAAGTTAGGGACTGGTCATATTAGTCAGAGTTAAGTGTAGGAACTTTTTCTTAAAAGATTTTTATTTATTTATTCATAGAGACACAGAGAGAGAGAGAGAGAGAGAGAGAGGCAGAGACACAGGCAGAGGGAGAAGCAGGCTCCATGCAGAGAGCCTGACATGGGACTCAATCCAGGGTCTCCAGGATCACATCCTCAGCTGCAGGCGGCACTAATCGCTGCGCCACCGGGGCTGCCCTCAGTGTAGGAATTTTAAGCAGGAACGAACTTAACACAGGGAAATGAAGCTTATAAAATCATAAGTAGGCCTGAGAAATCAGACTCTAAGCACGCAGAAGCTAACATAGCCAGAGTTCAAGAATGTGTTGCTTAAATCCATGGGTCAGATCCTAACCTTCCCCCTCACTGCATTCTTCAGGATATTATCAGTGCTGGAGTGCTGCCTCAGGGAGTCTTATCCAAGGTCAAGAGGCAGGTGAGGAACAGGACAAAGATTCACATCAAGCCCTAGTAAATATAACTTTCCCTGTCCTTATTCTCTCAGGTGTTTCTTTTCAATTTCCTTCTCTACATTTCAAAACATTTAAATACCACGGAAGGCAATTAGAAATCTAAAAAGGCACACTGGGTCGGCGTGGTTGGTTGAGCATCCAACTCCTGGTTTGGGTTCAGGTCATGATCTAAGGGCTCTGGGTCTGCTTGGCAGGGGGTCTGCTTGTGATTTTCTGCCTCTTCCTTGGCCCCTCCCCAAGCTAGTGCACTCGCATGCTCTCTTTCCCAAATAAATAAAATCTTTAAAAAAATCTAAAAATGGCCAAATTTGAAGTGGCTAGCCAATTAGATGAATGAAGTTTTGATGAGCATTCTGAGAGACATTTCACTTGAATCATCATCCTGATATGCATTACATACTTCCCTGCTTTAGCTGACATAGGGTAGGAACCAGATGAAATGTTTCCTGGGTTATTCTGGGTAGTGACTGTATTCAGTTGTCATGCAATGATGTCCTGAAGAGTAACTGATGTGAGAAATATGAAGCTACCATTGCTCCTTCATGCAGTTGCTTCTAGCTGGTGACCCTCAAACATCTTTGTTCAAGTACATCATAAAAGAATTTGAAAAATTCTTGAGAAATTCTGTACCTCTTCATACATTTCTAAGCTGACATCGAAATATTTTACTATGAATTTATTTATTTATTCATAGAGACACAGAGAGAGAAAGAGAGAGCTCCTCACTAATTGTGGGACTGTTGGTGTCATCTGCTGTGTGTGGTTTTTGTAGCAGTTTGTTCGTGCTGCATCTATGCCTGCCCAGGTGTCTTTGGGCCCTGGAGTGACTGGAATATGGGCAGTCATTCAAAAGCTCATTCATCCATCCATACAAATATTTATTGTGTGCTTATTAATACAGCAGTGATAAGCCAGTACAAAGCGATGGGGCTAGAAACATGAATGAGGCAACTCTCCTTTTGTCTCACGCCTAGCAAAGGACTGGCAAAAGGGAGTCTTATCCAAGGTCAAGAGGCAGGTGAGGAACAGGACAAAGATTCACATCAAGCCCTAGTAAATATAACTTTCCCTGTCCTTATTCTCTCAGGTGTTTCTTTTCAATTTCCTTCTCTACATTTCAAAACATTTAAATACCACGGAAGGCAATTAGAAATCTAAAAAGGCACACTGGGTCGGCGTGGTTGGTTGAGCATCCAACTCCTGGTTTGGGTTCAGGTCATGATCTAAGGGCTCTGGGTCTGCTTGGCAGGGGGTCTGCTTGTGATTTTCTGCCTCTTCCTTGGCCCCTCCCCAAGCTAGTGCACTCGCATGCTCTCTTTCCCAAATAAATAAAATCTTTAAAAAAATCTAAAAATGGCCAAATTTGAAGTGGCTAGCCAATTAGATGAATGAAGTTTTGATGAGCATTCTGAGAGACATTTCACTTGAATCATCATCCTGATATGCATTACATACTTCCCTGCTTTAGCTGACATAGGGTAGGAACCAGATGAAATGTTTCCTGGGTTATTCTGGGTAGTGACTGTATTCAGTTGTCATGCAATGATGTCCTGAAGAGTAACTGATGTGAGAAATATGAAGCTACCATTGCTCCTTCATGCAGTTGCTTCTAGCTGGTGACCCTCAAACATCTTTGTTCAAGTACATCATAAAAGAATTTGAAAAATTCTTGAGAAATTCTGTACCTCTTCATACATTTCTAAGCTGACATCGAAATATTTTACTATGAATTTATTTATTTATTAATAAGAGACAGAGAGAGAGAGAGAGGCAGAGACACAGGCAGAGAGAGAAGCAGGCTCCTGCAGGGAGCCCGACGCGGGACTCGATCCCGGGACCCCAGGACCACGATCTGAGCCGAAGGCAGATCTCAACCACTGAGCCACCCAGGTGCCCGAGCTCCTCACTAATTGTGGGACTGTTGGTGTCATCTGCTGTGTGTGGTTTTTGTAGCAGTTTGTTCGTGCTGCATCTATGCCTGCCCAGGTGTCTTTGGGCCCTGGAGTGACTGGAATATGGGCAGTCATTCAAAAGCTCATTCATCCATCCATACAAATATTTATTGTGTGCTTATTAATACAGCAGTGATAAGCCAGTACAAAGCGATGGGGCTAGAAACATGAATGAGGCAACTCTCCTTTTGTCTCACGCCTAGCAAAGGACTGGCAAAAGGGAGTCTTATCCAAGGTCAAGAGGCAGGTGAGGAACAGGACAAAGATTCACATCAAGCCCTAGTAAATATAACTTTCCCTGTCCTTATTCTCTCAGGTGTTTCTTTTCAATTTCCTTCTCTACATTTCAAAACATTTAAATACCACGGAAGGCAATTAGAAATCTAAAAAGGCACACTGGGTCGGCGTGGTTGGTTGAGCATCCAACTCCTGGTTTGGGTTCAGGTCATGATCTAAGGGCTCTGGGTCTGCTTGGCAGGGGGTCTGCTTGTGATTTTCTGCCTCTTCCTTGGCCCCTCCCCAAGCTAGTGCACTCGCATGCTCTCTTTCCCAAATAAATAAAATCTTTAAAAAAATCTAAAAATGGCCAAATTTGAAGTGGCTAGCCAATTAGATGAATGAAGTTTTTGATGAGCATTCTGAGAGACATTTCACTTGAATCATCATCCTGATATGCATTACATACTTCCCTGCTTTAGCTGACATAGGGTAGGAACCAGATGAAATGTTTCCTGGGTTATTCTGGGTAGTGACTGTATTCAGTTGTCATGCAATGATGTCCTGAAGAGTAACTGATGTGAGAAATATGAAGCTACCATTGCTCCTTCATGCAGTTGCTTCTAGCTGGTGACCCTCAAACATCTTTGTTCAAGTACATCATAAAAGAATTTGAAAAATTCTTGAGAAATTCTGTACCTCTTCATACATTTCTAAGCTGACATCGAAATATTTTACTATGAATTTATTTATTTATTTATTAATAAGAGACAGAGAGAGAGAGAGAGAAAGAGAGAGAGAGGCAGAGACACAGGCAGTGGCAGAAGCAGGCTCCCTGCAGGGAGCCCGATGTGGGACTCAATCTCAGGATCCTCAGATCACGCCCTAAGCCAAAGGCAGATGCTCAACCACTGAGCTACGCAGGCGTCCCTATATGAATTTAAACAGTTGTAAAGTCTGTATTTTCCAGGACACTGCATAATATATATATACTCTTGGAATATATTCATTAAACGCAGGGAACCATGTGGATTCAATCGGTGGATAACACCTGTCACCTATCATGATAGGCCTCAGTGTCAAACAAAACAGTCAAATAATATTTATTTTTCACTATAAAACACTTAAACTCATTTTTGAATTCAAATAACCACATTGGTGTGCATTTTTCTGTGACAGTCTTCTCATTTCTAAATTCTTGTTCTAAAATAGATTGATGAAAGATGGAAAGAAAAAGAGATTTGCCACAAGTTGAGACTTGAGACCTGAAGTTTGCATGAGGAGGAGGAAGGCCCAACATCCATCTCATAATAAAGAAATTGTTAAACAGCAACTAGAGCTGTCAAGTAATGACAAGACATGGAATAACTCTAAATACTTGTCACTAAGTGAAAGAAGCCACATAAAATGGCTTCATTCTGTATGATTCCAACTATAGGACACTCTGGAAAAGGCAATATGGTGGAGATCAGTGGTTGCCAGGGGCTAGGGGGAGGGAGATATGAACAGGTAGAGCAAAGAGGAATTTTAAGGCAGTGAAACTGCTCTGTGTGATAATGTAATGTTAGATACATGTCTTTATACATTTGTCAAAATATATAGAATATATGACACCAAGAATGAAGGCTAATGTAAATTATGGACTTTGGGTGGTAATGATGGGTCACTGTAGGTTTATCAGTTATTATGGTGGGGGATGGTGATTGTAGGGCCAAGGGGAATATAGGAAATCTTCATATCTCTGCCCAATTTTGCTGTGAAAAGTAAAATCTTAAAAAATCCCCAACTGGACTAGATTTGACCAAGCTCAGTGTGAATTGATATGTGAGTGTCTGGCGGGTGCTGTGGTACCAGGCTAAATTACTCTGGCCTGGAGAACTGTGGCAACGTTGGTCGGCTGTGTCTGGATACTCTTATCTTGCCAGGCCCAAAGAGGAAGGCCAACCCCTCTGAACGGGGGATGCAATTCCAGGCAGCAAAAGTGGAAATTTCCACAATCATTCTAGAAGGGGCAGATCTAGAATCCAAAAGTGAAAACTTTGAGGTCTGGGGTGAGATTGGGTGGGTGGGAAGGGAAATATCTTTCTCTGGGGCTTTACAGATTAAGGATTCAGGAATTAAAGGCAAGGATGGATCCAGGAAAGCCCTGCTAAAGGTCCAGCAGGGGCAGAGTTGTCTTCTGAATCTGGAGGCAGGCAGGTGTACAACAGCAAAGTTAACAGCAAGCCAGCCCCGAGCCCTTAAGCTGTTGTTCTTTGTGTCTACACTGTTTACAGATATGGCAAACGGTGGTAACCAGTCTCAGCTACTTTGTGAGATCTCTTGAGTAGCTGAAGCCATTTTTTGGGTGCTTATTTCTGAGTTTGAGCCCTTATAAGTGGGTGATGACACCAGATATGTGGGATTCATATATATCTGGAGATATAAAAATACACATCTAAAGATTCATCCAAGAGCATATTTTCCCCCACCAACTTTTGAATATTGTATGAATTCTAAGAACACCCCAGTGTATCCCAACCTGGCCATGCCACCTGAGTTACAGGCTAAGCTGTTAGGATTTGGGTGGATTTGATGGAAACAATCAGAAGGAAGTGGCTGTAGCTACCAGTCTGACAGAAGTGAGGATATTAAGTAAAGTGACAGGTGTCCAAGGCCAGAAAGGATATCACCCATGAATACCCCAGCTGTATTAGTTTGCTAGGATTGCCATAATAAAGTGCCATAAACTGAGGGGCTTAAATAATAAAAATTTATTTTCTCACAGTTCAAGAGGCTAAAAGGCTAAGAAGAAGGCATCAGTATGGCCACGTTCTCTTTGAGGTACCAAAGAAGGCTCTGTTTAGACCTTTCTGCCTACTTCTGAAAATTCCTTGGCTGTGGCTTCAATAATTCAAATCCTCATCTGGTGTTGCCCGTGTGTGTGTCTGTCTCCTTATAAAAAGAGCACATCAGCCGTAATGGATTAGGAACCCACTCTACTCCAATATGACCTCTTCTTAACTAATTACATCCATGAGGACTCTGTTCCCAATAAAGTCACATTCTGGGATGCCTGCGTGGCTCAGTGGCTGAGCATCTGCCTTTGGCTCAGGTTGTGATCTCAGGATCCTGGGATTAAGTCCTGTATCAGGCTCCCCCCAGGGAGCCTGCTTCTCCTTCTGCCTGTGTCTCTGCCTCTCTCTCTCTCTCTCTCTCTCTCTCTCTCCTCTGTCTCTCGTGAATAAATAAATAAATAAATAAATAAATAAATAACTTAAAAAGAAAAAAAGATTATATTTATTTACTCATGAGAGAGAGAGAGAGAGAGAGAGAGAGAGGCAGAGACACAAGCAGAGAGAGAAACAGGGTCCACGCAGGGAGCCCAACACAGGACTCGATCCCAGGACTCCAGGATCACACCCTCGGCCAAAGGCAGGTGCCAAACCACTGAGCCACCCAGGGATTCCCCAGTAAATAAATATAATCTTAAAAAAAAAAATGAATGTCACATTCTGAGGTCCTGGGGGTTAGGGTTTCAATATGTTAATTGGGGAAGAGGCACAACAAGAACTCTTCTCAGCAACCTTTCTTTTAGACACTGCATTAAAATGTCTACGAACTTTAGAAGAGGATTTAGAATTCACTGAAAACCAGAGGAGACTGCAGGTCAGTTTCCTGAACACCCATCTGAAGGCTGTCAAAAAGGCCGGGGTCTATATTTGTACTGAGATTAGAGTTTCTGGTGCAGAAGGTGGCCCAGGAGAGTTAGACACCTGTAGCTCAGAATTTGCTCATTTAAAACAGGGTATGTGCGAAACAGAGTGTCTTACCTTGCTCAGTCTCACCCTTACTAGACATTGTATACCCCATCTTGGCCCCAAGTGCTCTCTTACCCACTGAAATGGGTGAAGGAAAGGGTGGAGGTAAGGAGTGAGGAAACTATTGCTACTCACCTGAAGGCAAGAGCAAGGCTTCAGTGGCCCATATCTTGCCTCCTGTGGTAGATGGAAAATTAGCACAGCAACGAAAAGCCCTGACTTCCCTGACAGACTTTGGGGAACTTGGTCAGGGAGCCCAGTGCTGAGGCACCCTATAGAGTATCCTCTGATCTGGTACCCCAACAAATGGCTCTGACTTGGTCCTTGATGGAGTGGCCCAGAACCCAAGCAGAGCCACAGAAACATGCAGTAGGCCCCCAGTGGCTCCAGCGGAGACAAGGAGCCCTGCTTGGTCCCATGGTAGGAAGATCCAAAGCAAGCCATTGAGGGTTTAGGGAAGCACAATGGGCTTGTATTTGCTTTTCTTATGGTGGACTGTACCCAGGAATGAATGTACAGCTAAATAGAGGAAATCGGGGTGTGTTGATAGCAATTGTAGAGAATCAGGTAGGCAGCAAGGAGTGGAGACACTACAAACAACAAGAAATTAGGCTTAGCTGGCTTCTTCAGTTTTCCTTTTTACTCCACACTACAGAGGTCCTAAAAATGGGGGAAAGAATAGTGAGGAAGAAGAGGGCACAACCCCGTTAAGGATATTTGATCTGGTTTTATCAAAAATTGACTCTCTTCCTCTCCAGCTATCTTTAAGCCAAATGTTGCTCCCCAAACTTGAGGTTTACTAGGGGCTTCAGAGCCTAAGAAAATTATGTGCATCGGGCACATAATGAATTGGGGAATTGCCTTTTGATCCTCTTGCTGGGGACCCAGATGCCCCTGCCTAGTAGTCCAGAGAACAGGAGGAAGATCCCTCACCAACTGATAAACTGCTTCAAGTTGGGGAGCCAATATCCTGGGGAGCCTAGATCTGGTCCTCTTGGAGGGACCACAGAATAGGGAAATGTTTTCTTTTCCGAGACTCCAAGGTTATGTGAGGAGATGGGAGGTAGAGAAGAATGTTATGAGATCATTCTTTGAAAAGTTCAGTTTGTGTTTTGGGCTTGCTGGTAGGTCGTGTTTATTCCCCCATCCCAGAGGATCGCCAGGCCTTTGTGTCCCAAACCAGACCAGAGCCTTTGTGCGGCGCTGCAGGAAGTAGCGGTTGCCAGGCGCCCAGAAGACATCCCCCTCCGGGCTTTTGTTCTGCCTGGTCCTCGGCCGCTGGAGGGGAATTAGGTTGTTTAAGAGGGAGATCAAGAGGAGTGAGTGCTCAGGGTTGAAAAGACCCAAGCAACTACAAGGGAGGGATGTTTCTCCAGAGCTCTCCTCCAGAACCGGGAAGGACATGGGGCTTTTGCGATTGCACGCACTGAAGCAACCCTTCTCGGTCCCAACATATCCACGCGCTCTTGAGCGCTTTGGAGCAGGGCTGTCCGGAGCTCAGGGCGGATTCCAGGTTCACCAGGAGGCTCCTCCTCTCCGCCCCAGTCCTTGTGGAAATTAGGCCCCAGCTGGCCCTCTCACACACAGGGGCTGATGGACAGAGCGCAGAGTGGATTCTCAGACAACCTTGTCAATCTCAAACTGTGTTACCAGTTCATTAAGGTCGTTTTAATTCTTCAATTGGACTTTTCCACATGTGTCCAATTCTCACCATAGTAGCTTCCAACTTCTAAAAGTAATTCTTACATTCTTAATATTTATAGCATTTATGTTTGCAGTGTCTTCAGCTCTAATTAATTTATTCAGACTTTGCCTATAGATTGTTTTTAAAAACTGGTATTCGTCATTCCACATTTACAATAGGCTACTTATAAATGCATTATTCACTATCAAACTAATTGAAGTAATGTGGTGAGATACATACAGAAATATACTCGTGTCAGTAAAAGCTGTAATAGAAAAAATATGTCCAGATGTTAAAATCAAATAATTTGTTTTCTTATACGCTACCAATTACTTAAAGTTATGTATGCCACAAAAGTGACATACACTTTTTATTGCTTCATATTTGAACTTTGATTTTCTTATGGATGTTTGTTTTACTTTTTGTTTCTAATTGCTCTCATATTTTCCTAAAAGAAGCAAATACATATTTTCACTAAGATCATCTAACTTTTTTTTTTTTAAGATTTATTTATCTATGATAGACTTAGAGAGAAAGAGAGGCAGAGACACAGGAGGAGGTAGAAGCAGGCTCCATGCCGGGAGCCGGACATGGGACTCCATCCCAGGTCTCCAGGATCACGCCCTGGGCACTAAACTGCTGGGCCATGGGGGCTGCCCTGTTAATTTTTTTATATTTTAGAAATTCTTGGATTGCATGACTTGTTATTTCCTTACCTTTATTTTCTCTATTTTTTATTTCTAGAACTCCCCTTAACCACACTTTGGGTTCATTTCTCATGTATTGGTTATCTATTACTCTATAGCAAAGTGCCACAAGCTCAGCAGCTTAAAACAAAACACATTTACTATCTCATGGTTTCCATGGGTCAGGAGTTAAGGCACAGTCCAGCTGAGTCCTTTGCAGGGGGTCTCAAAAGACTGCAATCAAGTTGTAAACTGGGTTGTAGTCTCATCTGCAGGCTTGACTGGGGGAGAATCTGCTTCCAAGCCTGGCACAATTCATTTCCTTATAGCTATAGGACTGAGGGCCCCAGCTTATTGGGGTTTTTGCCTCAACACTCCCCTCCACTCCCCAAGGCCGCCCTCAGATACTTGCCACATAGGCATCCCAACATGGCTGGCTATTCTCTTCTTCAAAGTTAGCTGGGGAGAGAGAATCCCTAGCACCAGTCTTTGAGTAAGAAAAGATCTTGTATAAGGTAGTGTAGCCACAAAAGTGACATACATCACCTTTGCCATAGTCAAGTCACTAAGAGAAACTTAGAGATCCACCCACACTCAAGGGGAGAGGACTATACCAGAGTGTAAATACCAGGAGGTGGGGATCATGGAAGAGCCACCTACCATTAGTCCACTGCATCCCATGTGCATCACCCTTCATCTGCCTTTTCTTCCCCCTGCAGTTTTTATTTTTAATACTTTTCATCTCTTAATTTATACTCTGGAAGATTTCATTTTTTTCTTTTTTATTTGCCTGTTCTTCCTGCAAATACTTCCCATGAAGTAGGAATAGCATGATGTCTTGGCTGTCTAGTAAAGGATATGATTCAAAGGAGGGAGTGATCAACAATGTTAAAACTATGTTTTATTTGCTAATGAGTCAAGAAAAATGATAACTTCCCTATTGAACTTAGCAACATGTCATCATTGTGAGCTTGGCAAGAACAATTTTGGTGGAATGATAAAGGTAGGAGCCATTTGCAATGGGTTCAAAAGAGAATGGGAAGGAAAGAACTAGAGTAGGATCTAGACCACTCTATAGAGTAGTTTTGTTTTTTTTTTTGCTTTTAAGTTTTTTCCCAATTTGATTGATAAATAATTGATATACTGGAGACAAACAATTGAAATTGTTTTTCTTTTTTTTTTTTTTTAAGATTTATTTATTTATTTTAGAGAGGAAAAGAGAGAGAGAGAGCAAACAAATGGAGGTAGGGGCAGAGGAAGAGAGAATTCTAAAGCAGACTCCCTGCTGAGCTCAAAGCCCTACTCCACTAGGGGCTCAATACAAGGACCCTGAGATCATCACCTAAGCTAAAATCAGGTCAACCAGCCAACTGACTAAGCCACCCAGAAGTCCTGAGAGGAGTTTTTCTATTAAGATAAACTGAGAAAATGAGGCAGGAGTTGGACAAGGATGCGAGATTGAGAGAGATTATTTAACATGTGAGAAGTTATTGCATGCTTACATGCTCATGGCAGTGATCTAGAAGAACAGAGAAAAAATATAAAGGGATACAGGAGAGAAAGGGAACAGTAGCAAGGCAATAGTTTTTAATAGATAAAGGACAGCAGGATCTGATGCACGAGTGGGAAGTTTGGTCCTAGTGTAGACAGTACAGTAAAAGGCAGTACAGTACAGTACAGTAAAAGGCAGGATGAGAATTGGGAAGGGAAATGTTACCGAGAATGTGACCTCCTCCTACTGAGGGAACATGGCAGGTGGATAGTTGATCTTGACCAGACCTCCTATAAATATGTTAATGAATTTTACTATTAGATGGAGACACACACACACACACACACACACACATGCACACACACATACAGAAAGAGAGCTGCCAGATGTCAAGGTGGTCAATTAAGACAGCCTAGAATGATATAACAATGCACACTATTACTTCAACATCAAGGCAGAATAAAGGCATTGGTATCTCGGCATATTTTCTGCCATTTACCCTTCTGAGAAAAGAACATTGAAGCTATAATTCAGCAGAACTTATAATGAATCCAAGAAAGAAACAAGAATCAGGTCAAAATGGCTTATTGTAAAGAAGCCTGGGACTTAACAGAGTTATGCAGCAGCATGGCAGGCTGGGGAGCAGACTGTATTCTGTACCACAAACATTGTTCGGAAAACAATTGTTGATCTGAAAACAAAATGCATTCTAATGAAGGAGAAAGAGACATATTTTAAAAAGCTGAGTCTGACAGATTTGGGCTCCTCCTCCTGAAAGAAATGCCACGTGTGTACCTAGTT
Organism: Vulpes lagopus; assembly: GCF_018345385.1. NCBI lineage: Eukaryota > Metazoa > Chordata > Mammalia > Carnivora > Canidae > Vulpes > Vulpes lagopus. The sequence continues at coordinate 84,103,303 of NC_054825.1, forward strand.
CTTGCCCGTAGTCTTCAAATTATCAGTGAAGTTTGATGCTGGGTGAGCGGTTATTCAAGTGAGTTTGCTCTGACAATTCTACCCTTCTACTCTGAAGGCAGGTAGGTGGGCAGATTATATTGTGGGAATGTGGTGGGTACAATATCTTCTTTATTTTTTTTCTTTTGGGTTTCCTGGGTAAACTTTGATTTCTCCAGTATTAGTCATTCTGTTTATTCCTCTTGGTCCTTCTCTTGATGACTAATTTTGGGAAATTGTTCTTGGTTACTTGGCAACAAGCTAGTAACCGATGGCTCATGCCTCTCAGGGGCAGAGTCTGAAATTTCCTATATAATCAAGGGCCTTCACAAGGAGGACTGGTACCCAAATTGAACTTTTCACAGTAATGGGCACCCTCAAAATCTCTAGATGTGAATAACCGGCATTTTCCAGGTTGTTCTTAAATAATTGACACCCAAGCTCAAACTTTATACCCCAAGCCAGAATGTTTATTTTTCTCATACAAGATGATTGTCATACTCACTTTATACAAAGCAAGAGGAATCAGGGTCTTCCTGCCACAAGCCCCACTATATGTTCAGCTGCTCCCAGATCAAGCATGCCTCCCAAGCGGGTGCCAGACACCAGAATCCTCTGAACTTCCACCATGAATAGCCTTTGGTGTTTGCCTAGATCTCTGTGGCAATGGTCTGATGATCCTTGGCTGTCCTTTCCTATTTTTGCATGAAGGGCTAGACTGATTAATGGAAGAGATTGGCATGGTTTCCAGAGCTACTGCATAAGTCTGTTCTCCCAATGAGAATGTCCCCCAAACCAGCATATTGTCAGGGGGAGGTGTGTGTATGTGCGTGTGTGTCTGTGTCTTGCCCGCATACACATGCACTGAATGGCAGGGTTTACTTCTGGGTGGAAGCCCTACATGGAACACATGGGCTGATTTTGTCAACAAAAAGGCTAAGGCTTTATTTTGGTTTGCTTTGTCTACTCTTGGATCCTTAAACTGTGTAATAGATCACTCCCTTTCTTTACCTACCACATCTCTGTGGCATTTTCCCCCCTTGGGCTAAAGACAGCAGCCAATTACTTAAGTGTGGGGTGAGGGATGATAGATGGGAAGACAGCCACTAACATAACCATTCCAGAGAAGGCCTTCCAATAAATGAAGGCCTCCCACTCCTACTTGGAGACTGCCAATGCTAAGTGTAGGACCCCCCCCGCCCCCCCCGGAGCTTGCAAATGGGAGCAGCTGCTATCTCTACTGCAGTCTTCTTTCCATTTTCCAGAAATCAGTAAAAAACACTACTCCACTCATTGCCTGTTGTGGTTGTTTTTCCCTCTGTTTCTTATGTATAATACATATATTCACCGAAACTTTTGAACCAAAAACCCAGCCCTTTATTTTAAGGAATCTGGGTATGAAATAACAAGCTACTATGAACCCTGCCTTTCGTGTTTGTATAAGATGTTAAAATAGGACACTTTTGCCCTCAATTTCGCTACAGCTTCAAAGGGTTGAGTAGAGGGTAATAGGTGGCAAATGCTCCCACGTTCCCAAGTGAGGTATTGTACCTCCTATGCAGGGCTTGCAAAGCTGGTGAACAAAAGCTGTTTCCGTGAGCCTCCCATCCTAACATCCACCAAAGAGTATTAGAGGTGGAGATTGAGGAGGGAGTTTCTTTGAAAAAATGCTGGCAAAATAAGACTTTTTCCCTTCCCAACCCTACTTCTGGGTCATTGTACTGCTCTCCTCCCACCTATCTCTGACCAGCATTGGTCCTTTGTTAAATGGTCAGGTACAGATTCTCATTTGCTGGCTGGACAAAAAAGATGGAAATATATTTGTATACCGCTACTGATATGAAAACACAGCGTTCTGGATTTTTTTGAGCAATAAGTATTTTTTAGAGTTGTAGCTGTAAAGGATATCTGGGTGACATTTAAACTAATTACTTGTATTCATTCAGACACATCTTTTTATTCTGATGGTAGTGGCACCACTGATCTTGAATATTCATTTATACTTTGGGAGAAATGATTTTAGGTTGATTTTTTAAATACATTTATTTTTTATTGGTGTTCAATTTACCAACATACAGAATAACACCCAGTGCTCATCCCGTCAAGTGCCCCTCCAGTGCCCGTCACCCATTCACCCCCACCCCCCGCCCTCCTCCCCTTCCACCACCCCTAGTTCGTTTCCCAGAGTTAGGAGTCTTTATGTTCTGTCTCCCTTTCTGATATTTCCCACACATTTCTTCTCCCTTCCCTTATATTCCCTTTCACTATTATTTATATTCCCCAAATGAATGATTTTTGTAATTCCTCATATCTGCACAATTGCTTTTAAAGGTGTACATAAAGCTTCCAATGTTAATATTTATTTTGATACATTCAAAAAAAGGGGGGGGAAGGGAGAGGGCAGCCTCTTTTTTACTGAAGCTGGTGACAATGGTTTCAGAGACACACTTGGAAAGCTTGATGGGTGTTTCTGAATTTAGGAATCAATTTGAGCCATTCTTATGAAACAAAGCTAAAAGGCTAAGCTGAAGCCACTTATGGAGATGAGAAAAGAAAGTGGGCTATGTTGGGCAGGTGGTACACTTAAGGATGCTTGGGTGTACTGTGGACCAAGTGGATAGTAGGGTCTGATCCTGGATGCATCTGGAAGGAGCCCTACACAGAACTACCGAGTGAGGTAATTCCATCAGTATCAGGTCAAGGGGATACACAGGCTCTGGTGGTAAGGGTAGGGGTTGTCACAACACATCAGTTAGAGATTGCATCACCCATGTCAGGGGACTGTGCAATGTGTGGTCTCATAGGGGCCTCTGAAGACCCCACAGAAACACTAAGATGAAAAGGCCAACTTGGAAAATGGAACATCCATAACTCATCATCCTAAGTTAGAGTCCCAAATTGGTTGGTGGAAAGGAGAAAGAAGCTCAAGGAAATGAAAAGGAAATTGACCATGTCCCTCTTTCTCACTGCAGGTTTCCAGCCCAAAGACAACCTGGGCTGGCTAAGGAGGAAGCATTTACTCGATAAAGTTTGGAATTTTTATAGCACATGGAACTAGATATATTGATGATTGAAATAAAGCTGTTACTATTAGAAGTAATAGTCACTGGAAGATCTTTATTATTTTCTGAAAGTTATTATCAGATTCTTGAGGCCTGCCTCAGATTTTATCCAACAGGCAGAGAAGAAATCCCTTTATAGGGCAGGTTGGTAAGAGAAATGAGGAGAAAGAATAAAATAGTTTTTTCTGCTTGCACCCCACAGAAATTACATTTCCATTCTTCTCACTTAGATCCAACTTTCAAATGTACCTTTTGAGGAAAAATGAGACTGGAATCAGAGGGAGCAGTTTAGATGAATAGAAACAGCTCATATGTCATCAAAATGTCTAAGTGTGAAAACATTCATTCATTATTAATTCATTAAAACTAAGTGGATCACCTGCTGTCCGCCATGACCTGAGCTAGGCACGTAGGATACAGATGTGAATAAGAACGAGCCTGCACAGTTCTTACTCTAGTGAGAGTCAGACGTGTAAACAAATTATGGCACAATGTGACGTCATACTGCAGACATAGACGCATAATTGTATGGAAGCCTCTTCATAATCTCATTCTGCTCATATGCCACGAATCCTAAATGTAGAATTTCTTAGCAGAGAAATCGGGAGGCCACAACGGAATCCCAGACCATAGAAAGGTTGAACTGGATGGGCCTAAAGAGGTTTTGCCCACTTCATGACTTTGCTGAAAGCCAGAGCTCCTTGCCAGGGAACAAGTTTTGTGACAGCTATTATGCAAATTAAACCCAGCTTTCCGTGATTAGAGTATTGTGGGAATTGGCACAGTGATGTATCTTTTTTCTTCCACTTATTAAAAAAAAAATCTTAAAAAAGCTAGAGCTATTTCTCACTTGCCACTTTTGGATTTGGCAAACATGGTGAACGAGAAGAAAATGGAAAAATTTTAAAAGCTTGTGGCATTTAGCCCGCATCAAAAACAAGAATTAAAAGTGAGAATAATAATAATTGTTAGCATTTCAGTCTTCGAATCTTTTTCCCTCGGGATTCTGAAATGAACAAGGTACAAGGATTACAATGTTTTTTTTGAAGGTCATAAGGATAATTTTTCCGTTATTATTCTGTCACATTAAATAATATTCACTCCTCAGAGATATATTTTGGCCATCCAGCTATTTACAGATTACATTAAATTGCAAAACCATTGGATTGACATATTTGGATTTCTCTGTACAATAATTTGAACAATTTTTTCTTTGCATGGAGAGAACAGAAAACTACATTTAGCCTTTTATTTACTTATTATTATTTTTTAATTTTTAAATTTCTCTCTTTGAAACGAATTTACTTGAAGTTTAGGAGTTTTCCCCCCAAGCAATAGAGCAGCTTTGTGCAAAAGGATGATCAACTATTTTTTTAAAGATTTTATTTATTTATTCATGGAGACAGAGAGATAGAGAGGCAAAGACACAGGCAGAGGGAGAAGCAGACTCCTCGCAGGGAGCCTGATGTGGGACTCGATCCCGGGATCCTGGGATCATTACCTGAGACATAGGCAGATGCTCAACCACTGAGCCACCCAAGCGTCCCAAGACAGTCAACTTTTACATTGTCCATTTAGCTGCCATACAGCTTGAGGGAAGGCCCTATCTTTTCCCTTCCCATCCTACCCTCTGAATGTCTCAATAACTACCCTTTCAAAAATGAATTTAAATTATTAGTAGTGGTTATGAACGTGGTCTACAGTACCTATATATGAGAAAGGCTGTATTATTTATTCTAAATTAAATACGCCAGTTATGTTTTGGGGATGGCTTTAAGGATCTGAAGACTCACATGGGACCCTCAAACTAGAAAAGGTCTTCACAACATCATTGCCATGGCTGAGACACCCAGCTGCCATATTTCCCTCCATTAGAATTGAGACCAGCATATCAAGGAAAGTTTGATCAGTAGGTGAATGAATGCTTGAAGGCTATTTAAAGTCAGCAGGAGACTCTATAACTTCAGCGTCCAAGGCCCTAATTCTTAGCTGTTGGTATCTGAAGGGAGCAATACATAGGACCCCCTTTTCTCCCCACTTGAGTTCAGGACCAACTGAGAGATGCAGGAATTGTGCAAAAGGAGATCAAATACCACTTCAGATATGGATAAAGCTCCATCAGAGAGGGTGGCCAAATGGTTTGCTTATACTAAACTCCAGAGCTTGGCTAGTTCACCCACCCAGCTAGACAGGCTCACTCACATAGCCAAGGCTGCTCTGGGCAGTTGTAGTCCTCTTCCATCAGAGGCAGAGTCTGGAAGCCAGACAGCAAGGCAGAGCAGAAAAAAAAATTGAGAAAAGTTGGGATGTGCAGGCTCATCTTTCTCCCATCTCATTCACCAAAACAGTTGTTTCTCCTCCCCTGGGAAGACTGGGAGGTATTGTGGGAGAGAGACCAGGTGCTTGACTTCCATGGAGGTCTCTCCACAGGGAGGAAACATTAAGAAAGGGAATAAGTGCACTTCCCTTGACATCAGTATTTCAGCTCCTCTATCAGTTATGAGCTACATCATAAGGGATGTCTAATGTCTCCTTGGGGCATAAGTGCCCACCCATTGCAAACCCCAACTACTTGTTCCTCCTCAGGCTCTGGAAGCAACACTTCTGCATCCTCCTCTGGCCAGCCCTGGCTCTCTACCCACAGTAGCTACCTCCCTCCATGGACCATTTTCCCAGAACAAAAGGGTTGGTGGGGCAGAGAAAGGAGAACTCTAAGTGCCTCCTACCATCTGTTTGCCATATAAGTATCACTGAAGCTATGGGGCCCACAAGAGAATCTAGTTTCTTAGGATGAAGGAGGGGAAAAATAATTATCCTTCTTCACTTTTCCTGTGAATTAAGAATAAGATGCAAGAAATTGACCTAAAAATTTATTCTTGTCACCTTTTAAAAATTGCATTTGCTATATAAATAATAGGCACTTTGGGCAGTTTGGCTTAAAATCCAGCACTGATAAGAGGGATGAAAGATAGCAAAGTTTAACTCTTCCTCCCTCTCAGGCACCATTGAGGATTTAGCACCAGGACCCAGTAATTGTATGTTGACAGAAAGAAATCTTTTTTAGAAGGATGGAGCTCTGGCTGGTTTCAAAATAGTCAATTCTGAATGTTCCCCCTTCAAAGTGGACCTTCTGGTGGTCAAGGCAGCTGCTTGCAGAAAGATATGCATGAGTCAATATGTCATTCAAAACGGATGGAAGGCCAGCATCAAAATAGAACTACAAATAAAGTATGGACAGGCTTTCTCCCTGGACAAGGATGAAGAAACTGGGTGACCTGTTTTTGCCACCATCTTGTCACCACAAAGCAGAGCCAGATGTATGTAGTTAAGATATTTAAAAGGAGAGATGCTGGCTTCTTTTTTATTAATTAATTAATTAATTAATTAATTAATTAATGATAGTCACAGAGAGAGAGAGAGAGAGAGGCAGAGACACAGGCAGAGGGAGAAGCAGGCTCCATGCAGGGAGCCTAATGTGGGATTTGATCCCGGGTCTCCAGGATGGCGCCCTGGGCCAAAGGCAGGCACCAAACCGCTGTGCCACCCAGGGATCCCGTGAGATGCTGGCTTCTTAAGAGCATCTTTGAACATATAAATCAAACCAATCCTACCCTACCTTTGAAATTTTGAGGTACATGAAACCGTGAAATATATTATTTGAGCTAATAAGTAGAAAGAGAGAAAAAACTTTAAAGGAGTAGTAACATCTCTTTCCACTATGAATTTGGTTGTTTATATTAATTCCTGTCACTAGACCGACTTTCAAGAAATAGAGCACAAGGCAGTTATGTTTTGGTAAGAGGGAAGAGAAAGAAAAAAGTAGAGAGAGGAAAAGGAGGAGGGGAAGAACCATGGACTTTCTTCAGAGAGTTAGAACAAATTATTTTAAGATTTGTGTGGAATCAGAAAAGACCCCGAATAGCCAGGGGAATTTTAAAAAGGAAAACCAGAGGTGGGGGCATCACAATGCCAGATTTCAGGTTGTACTACACAGCTGTGGTCATCAAGACAGTGTGGTACTGGCACAAAAACAGACACATAGATCAATGGAACAGAATAGAGAACCCAGAAGTGGACCCTGAACTTTATGGTCAACTCATATTCGATAAAGGAGGAAAGACTATCCATTGGAAGAAAGACAGTCTCTTCAATAAATGGTGCTGGGAAAATTGGACATCCACATGCAGAAGAATGAAACTGGACCACTCCCTTGCACCATACACAAAGATAAACTCAAAATGGATGAGAGATCTAAATGTGAGACAAGATTCCATCAAAATCCTAGAGGAGAACACAGGCAACTCCCTTTTTGAACTTGGCCACAGTCACTTCTTGCAAGATACATCCACGAAGACAAAAGAAACAAAAGCAAAAATGAACTATTGGGACTTCATCAAGATAAGAAGCTTTTGCACAGCAAAGGATACAGTCAACAAAAGTAAAAGACAACCTACAGAATGGGAGAGGATATTTGCAAATGACGTGTCAGATAAAGGGCTAGTTTCCAAGATCTATAAAGAACTTACTAAACCCAACACCAAAGAAACAAACAATCCAATCATGAAATGGGCAAAAGACATGAAGAGAAATCTCACAGAGGAAGACATGGACATGGCCAACAAGCACATGAGAAAATGCTCCGCATCACTTGCCATCAGGGAAATACAAATCAAAACCACAATGAGATACCACCTCACACCAGTGAGAATGGGAAAAATTAACAAGGCAGGAAACCACAAATGTTGGAGAGGATGTGGAGAAAGGGGAACCCTCTTGCACTGTTGGTGGGAATGTGAACTGGTGCAGCCACTCTGGAAAACTGTGTGGAGGTTCCTCAAAGAGTTAAAAATAGACCTGCCCTACGACCCAGCAATTGCACTGTTGGGGATTTGCCCCAAAGATACAGATGCAGTGAAATGCCGAGACACCTGCACCCCGATGTTTCTAGCAGCAATGGCCACAATAGCCAAACTGTGGAAGGAGCCTCGGTGTCCATAGACAGATGATGGATAAAGAAGATGTGGTCTATGTATACAATGGAATATTCCTCAGCCATTAGAAACGGCGAATACCCACCATTTGCTTCCACGTGGATGGAACTGGAGGGTATTATGCTGAGTGAAGTAAGTCAGTCGGAGAAGGACAAACAGTGTATGTTCTCATTCATTTGGGGAATATAAATAATAGTGAAAAGGAATATAAGGGAAGGGAGAAGAAATGTTGGGAAATATCAGAAAGGGAGACAGAACATAAAGACTCCTAACTCGGGGAAACGAACTAGGGGTGGTGGGAGGGGAGGAGGGCGGGGGGTGGGGGTGAATGGGTGACGGGCACTGAGGGGGGCACTTGACGGGATGAGCACTGGGTGTTATTCTGTATGTTGGCAAATTGAACACCAATAAAAAATAAATTTATTATTAAAAGAAAGGAGGAGGGGAAGAAAGAAAGAAAGAAAAGGAAGTAATTTTCATAGCAAGCCTTCTGAAATCCATATAATATTAGACATCAGTATTTAAATTTTTTGGAATTTAAATTAATTAGCCACAGAAGTATATTTGAGAAGATTAAAAAGCAGTTTGGCTTCTCTAAACTCACAGAACTTCCTTGGAGGGATGGGGCGCAGTGGGATTAACAGACAAGACATTATTTTACATTTTACTAAAGTCGTACTGGGTTCTTAATAAGCAATAATGGGAAAAGAATACAATATAAGTGAAAGCCTTGGAACTGATTTTTAGAGTTTCATGAAGTTCACTGAACGTGCACACACACACACAGGGAATATTAAGTACAACTCAAGAAACAATGAAGTTTACTCCATAAACCTTGTCTTGGTTATGAACATTCTTTAATGCTATACTTGGCTATTATTCATAAAATGTTCCATGTTGATAAATCTCATGATAAAACTAGAGACTTTTGTCAGGAATTATATTTTTGTCCAATCTACAGCTGAAATGTGATGAGGCAGCTGGTTTAGCACTTAGTAATAAAATAAAACTCATTCTCCCAATTCTGATCCAGAAGAGATTTAGCTACTGATAAATCTGGAGCTTTTCACAGCTTCAATTTAAAAGTTTCTCAACAACGACCAAACCTAGCATCTCTCCCTTCACGCTTGCTGAAACACTAGAAAGAAACAATTCTCACTGTCACAGTAATTCAGAACTTCTTTAATGAAACAAAAATATATGGAGCTCTTGAAAGCTCCATATATCCAAGGGATGTAAGCACAGCTCTCTGCCCCTGACTGTCCCTGGAGTGGAATCTTTACATATAAAACACAGGGATTGACTACTTCATATATTCTGAAAGTACGTTTTCTAGTTTGTCTTTCTACTGCAATTTTTCGCCTAGAGTAAAGTTGGCTTTTGGGAGAGGAATGAAAAAGGACTCCACACTGCTCAAAGGAGAGTTATATAAGAGCTGACTTTGAAGTCTTAAATAGTTCAATAGGAAATAGGCACTACGTTCTCAGGAAAACCTCTAATCAGCAAAATTTTGGCCACAGTGAAGATTTAGAAAACATAAGTTTATGTCCTATGACCTCATTTCATCTACCCTTGATCAAAATAGTAGAGTGGAAATAAGGAAAACAGCCCCTGGTAGCAGGGAGCTGGCCTGGTGCTTACCAATGAGATAGATCTTGGTTTTGCTAGCCCTCCCAGCTGGGACTTCCAGCTGTTTTGTCCCTTTCCTTGAACAGTTTCACAGAACAACAACACCAGGCAAGGCCAACTGGGATGGTGATGGATCAGGAGAAAAACAAATTTGCTCTGTACTCATGCCTAAGCACAGAGAAAAACTAACATCCTCCAAACCATAAAAATGACCAAACATCCCCCTAGCCTGACCAGTAAAAGTGGCTGCTGCTTCTTTACCAGGTACAGTCAGCCTCGTTCTGTTCTGTCTTTCAAGGGAAGAGTCACTAAGGTACCACTTACGGATGCAGTTGTGCCACCCCTTCCTATACCGAAGCTCAAGCCCCCAGCACCTCAGAATGTAACCTTGTTTGGAAATAAGGTTGCAGGGCAGCCCGGGCGGCTCAGTGGTTTAGTGCTGCCTTCAGCCCAGGGCCTGATCCTGGAGACCCGGGATCGAGACCCATTTCGGGCTCCCTGCAGGGAGCCTGCTTCTCCCTTTGCCTGTTTCTCTGCCCCTCTCTCTCTGTCTCTCAAGAATAAATAAATAAAATCTTTAAAAAAAAAAAAAAGGAAACAAGGTTACAGCATGTGGAAGTAAGTTGAAATGGGGTCACGCTGAGCCCCTAATCCAGTATGACTGGTATCCTTGTAGGAGGAGAAGTTTGGACACATGCACGTAAGGGAGAACATCACATGAAGATCGGTATTATGTTGTCACAAGACAAGGAACTGTCTAGACTCCAGGAAAGAACTCTGAACAGAGCCTTCCTTAGAGCCCTTGGAGGGAGCCTAGCCCTACTGACACCTTAATCTTGGACTTTTTAGCTTCCTGGACTCTGAGACAATACATTTTTTTTGTTTGTTTGTTGAAGACACCGGTCTGTAGGACTTTGTTATGGCAGCACTAAGAAACTAATGAATATATAATTATAGAATAACCTACCTTTTCCTCCCCCAGAATCAAATCCAGAGTGAAACTTCACTTCCTTGAATTAGCCTCAAAATCACCTAACACAAGTCTGGATCCTCTAAGTTTTTTGTTTTGTTTTGTGTTATTTACATCCTTTTACCACAGTTCCCCACCAAGTGTGCTCTCTCCTGCAACCAACAAATCACAGCTTGTTTAACTGCAAGTGAGTTCTGGTGGCCTTCGACTGAGGGGCATTGACACACCTCAGGAAACTTTTCAAAGTGTCGGTAATTACTGCTTCTTTCAATTGCTTGAGTTTCTTCTTCAGGGAATTCTAAAATTCATATTGCGAATGTCTATTTTCTACCACCTTCTCTGTATTATGAAAAAGCTCCTACACATTATTAGTTGGATTTTACCTGGTATCAAGTCTGCTCTGTAATGCTTTAAATGTGGACTTTAATAATTTCTTCATTTCTAAGCTCATTTAAAATGTTTCACTCTTTTTCTGCTTTCATTATCTTAGCATACTTTTTCTAAAAATTTCAGATTTTTCCCTCCTTATAACTTTCTGTCTGAAGTTTTCAGTAAGATTCAAAATGACATGGCCTATATCAAATAGGACCAGATTATAAGTTTCTTGATGGTAGAGCTTTAACAGTTTTCTTCAACCCCATAGTCTGAGCATCTAGGTGCTTGATATACATTTACTGAATGAATGAAAGAACGAACTAGTGAATGAACTAATTAAGTCACACCCACCCAGACTTAAGTTCCCTGCCATCCTCTTTGGAAGATTAATCACTGGTTACTATTATCTGTATTAGAAACTGATGAGTTACTCCACAAGTTTGCCATTTGGTAGCACCAACACAGGTAATGAAAACCACAGAATGATTAAGCTCAAAATAAGTACAATCCGCTAAAAAGAAATTTTTCCTAAGTCAAAGCAAATATTTGCTGTGTAAACTTGTTCATGATTTAAAAAATCATGACAAGCATTAACAGCAGATAATTCCATTTAAATTAGTACTTGAGCCCTGAAACAAAGCCGCTTAGAGAGGTTTCCTTTAATTTTGGTGAAGTGACTCTGAAGAAGTCAGCATTTATGGACTTGTTGACCTGTGTTCATTACAAAGTATTTTTAACTACTGTTAGTGGAAAATATACGTTGGACAATAAAATCAAGTCCATTGGGACAATCAGGCAAGTAGCTATTTACAAACAATGATTACATAAGACCAATGATTTACGGGATTTTCTATTCTCGCTGATAAAGCAAATCCAACCAAAGTGTTACTTTAGAAATCTTGTGAATTTAAAGTTTATAGAATATTCCTTTGCTCCAAGTCTAAATGTAATGTTTGAAGTTTACAGAGAAGTCATTAAGTAATAAAACAGCAGAGCCTCTATATAAACAAAAGCAAAAATCCTCTTTGAAAAAGCCGTGAAAAGCTCCTTTTTGCTTCAGCACCAGAATTTTCTGTGAGTCCTTTGTAGTGCACTGGTCAGGCTTTTCCGAGCCAATACTGCCACCTATTGGTAAGGGTACTGCGGTAGGTTACAAAATGTAATTTTGTTTGATACGTGGTGAAGGCTTTGTTTTTGCTTTTGGTTTGGTTTGGGTTTTATTGAATTTAATTCAATCTCGTATAGAAAGGGAAGGGAACCTTTTCTTTCTCAAAGAATTTCACAATTTGGTTTAGTGACTAAGGACTCTGGATGTGTTATTTCCCACCTGCGTGAACAAGGCAAGTTACTTGAAGCTCCCTGGGTTTTTCTCATCCATAAAGTGGACATACTTAGCACAGTGCCTGGCACTTACTTGTGCTCAATGAACATTTGCTATTATCATTACTTATTTCTTAAGGCAAACCCGACTGAAAGCTTCTTGATTGCTTTCTAGGAATACTCCTGATTTCTAAGATATTTCTTATTTGTTTGTTCTTCTGTTTCAATAGCTCCACAATAGCAGAACATAATAGAAAGTCTCAAATGTTAGTGAAGTTTTTATTTTCATTTCTTAAAATTACTCAAGCCCTTAAAATATACCTGAGAGACGTTACAGGTTACAGCCTCTTTTTTGGGGAAGCAGTAGTTTAATTTTGACTTTTGACTTTTTTCTATAAACTCAATTTATTATGGTGACAAAACTTGAAAAAGATAACTATAAACAAATAAAAAATGAGTCATGCTTTTGGAAATGCAGCATAGACTTACTAAAGACAACTAGAATATGGATATTATTACAGAAGGCAAGCAGTCAATCATTCACTACTGTCTGTCTCAGATGGGAAATTTACTGCAGGCCACTGTGACATTCCCACATTGCTTCTTTTCTGCCATCAGGTATCTTGTCCCCTTTTTTCTGCTTTAAGATTTGTTCTATAGGCTCATGCTCTTTCCAATGTAAATTTGCCTCTCTTTTCTCAGCTCCTGCCAAATCTCCTCTTCATTGATTACCCTGAGAAAAGGCCCCAAAGAGCAGACCCCTGAAGAATTCTCCTCAGAAGGTCACAGGAGGAGTGTTGGGGATGCTTCCTTGCTAATTTCTGTGACCCAGTCATATACATACTTTTTAAATCACAGCTAACACATATTGCAGTTTAATAACTCATGTTTCTCGTCATCAGAGACTTGGAAAAACTGCTGCCAGATATTTGTGCCTTCGTCCTGTTAGGATCCAATGCTCTGGTCATTTGACTCTTCTATTGTCTCCTTTTCTGACTCTTTTTTTTTTTAAAGGTTTTATTTATTTATCCATGAGAGACACAGAGAGATGCAGAGAAAGAGGCAAAGACACAAGCAGAGGGAGAAGCAGGCTCCATGCAGGGAGCCCGACATGGGATTCGATTCCAGGTCTCCAGGATCACGACCTGGGCTGAAGGCAGGTGCTAAACCACTGAGCCACCTGGGCTGCCCAAGGAAGCATTTTTAAAAGTATGTGAAATTCAGGAGCACCTGGGTGGCTCAGTTGGTTAAGCATCTGCCTTCAGCTCAGGTCATGATCTCAGGGTACTGGGATGGAGCCCCACATTAGGCTCTCTGCTTAGCAGAGAGTCTACTTCTCCTTCTTGCTCTGCCTCTGCCTCTTACTTGTGCTTGCTTTTTCTCTCTCAAATAAATAAAATGTGTTAATTGTGTTATGTTTTTAAAATGTGTTAAATTCATGTAGGAATTATTGAGTAAATGAAATTTCAGGGTCTCTGTTCACTATTTCTCAGACATCACTTGATTATTACATAATGAAATAATGACCACTCAGAGAACCTACCAAGTGACAGGTGCTACCCTAAGCCCTTAATGCATACTCTGATTTAATCCTCACAGTAATGTTACAAGAAATCGATGTGTTTTCCTCAATTGCCTGATAACCTTGTTTTTCTACTAATTTTCATAAATTAAGAAAACTATTGGTCATTTGATAGATGGAATAGATTTTCTCAGACATGGTGTAGATAATGGTTCTAAAACAATCCTTTCCCCCTGATCTAAGCTTATCTGTCTGCTTGAGATGGGTTCTTTTGGGGATGTGTCAGTAATCTCTAGTGATGAGATAGAAGAGAGACGTAGGGGATCACTATACAACCTTGCCATCCGAATATGTTAGCATGAAAGCAAGATTCAGGTTGAATTATGCTATGCAAATAGCTTGTAGCAAGCTGGCACAATAATAGTCATGCAATCTGTTTTTAAGAGCTCTGTGACTACCTTGCATGATAGATTCACGGGAGATGATGCTATTCTGGCAGCAGGATTTAGCTGATCTGGTCAGGTCGGATGATTTTGGGAATTGGTGTGACCAGGTCTTATTTGGAGCCCTAGAATAAGAGTTTTACAGGATATACAGGCTGTTGTCGTGCTCCTCTGATTCTTGTATTCCAGTTTATGGGGGAGCGGAGCAAAGGTTCCTGTGCAAATAGGTCTAAGCAAATCACCTAACTTGAACACCATTCATCTCAACAATACAAAATTAATTCTAAGGACTCTTATGCTGATGAACAATCCTTACAGGGCAGATGGAAATAGTTGAAGCCCAGAGCAGTAGGCACTGAAGTCTGTTGATTAGAGTTTTTCAAATGCTAACTAAGTACTTCTGGGATGCTTATTCTTTTTATTTATTTATTTATTTTATTATTTATTTTTTGGGGAGTACTTATTCTTGATTAGAGAAGATGCACTTCAAATGTCAAGTAACCCATCCTCAAGCATTCACACTTTGTTCCAATATCACACTTTCCAAGATGAAGTATTAAAAAGGAAATGACCAATGATGGAGCAGTCTTAGTGGGATGGCCAGCTCCAAGGCCACGCAGGTGCGTGGACAAGTTGAGCAGAGGGCTGGAAGCACTTTCATGATGCCTTCACGGACAGCGAGTTGGCAAGATGAAGCCCTCAGTGGCCAAAGGGAGACGTCTCTGAAGTGGAGGTTGTACTGCATCCAGTTTTGGGTGGAGCTGTCTTTACCTTTATTCCCACAGAACCCTTGGTAGAGTTGAAAGTTCACATAGGCTTTCATCCACATCTCTCAGCCCCCACGTGTGAGCTCTCTGAAACAGGTGCCCACTTTTCTTCAAAAGCTGTTTTGGGGTTGTGAAATTAAATGAAGACCAACCAAACTAGAAAAGCAAACGCTATTTATTCAGAGCTTCATGGGAGTCAGCCACCAGCACATGTGTTTTGGTGGAGACTCAAGGCAGAGGAGTGGGAAAACTTTGTGTTAAAAAGAGACAGAGGGAAATCTTAAAATGTGCCCTGAATGGGGTTGGTTGGACTGGGGAAACTGTAAGCAGGCTAACTAGAAGGGGAGCATCCTATATGATTGGTTGGGGGCACAAATTTGGCTCTCTCTGCTTGACCCTAAATTGGAAATGGAACAAAAATTAGTGGAGTGGTCAATTATTATTCAAGTCCTAGCCATTTTGAGCTAATTGGTTTAGAAATTATTATTCTACTTCCTGGATTGTTACTAAACATAGCAGTCTAACTTCCTCCAAGTCTGACTTCTAGCAGGCTACCTGGGCTGGTTACTGTAGATAAGGGGGTTGGTTTTCTGGGCAGATTGTTGCAAGTTGCTGATGAGAATTCTATGTTTAAATATGATCTGGCCATTGTCTATTTGTATATTCAGTATGTACTGGTAGTGGGCGAGTGGATTAAGGAGACTACCCAGTGTAGGTTTCTTCAATGACCTTGGCTGTTCCTAAGCCTGTTTCTAGAGGCTAGAAGCTGTGGGTTTCCTCAGGGTACTGTTAGGAAAAACAGCCCCAGACTCTGTGAATGGCCCCTCTTACAGCTTACATCTATTTTGCTCCTGGCTTCTTTTGACTAAGTGCCTCAACAAATTAGCCCATCTGGGTTCTATCTTGCAGGGATTCTTCAAAATTTGTTTCATTGATGGTATCTTTCCTTTTTTTTTTTTTTTAAGATTTTATTTATTTATTCGTGAGAGAGAGGGAGGGAGAGAGAGAGAGAATGACAGATACACAGGCAGAAGGAGAAACAGGCTCCATGTAGGGAGCCCGATGCGGACTCGATCTAGGGTCTCCAGGATCCCACCCTGGGCCGAAGGCGGCACTAAACCACTGAGCCACCTGGGCTGCCCGATGGTATCTTTCCTTATTCACCACATTTTTATATTCTGTCTGCTGTTTTGATGGCATTTTGGTAGTGAGAGGAGCTAAATATTCTGGCCTTGGGAAGATCTATACCAGAATAAAAAGAAGAAACACTCACTGCTACTTTTTTGGAAGAGAGTCAAGGCTCAGCTTTCTAGGGGATCTGATCTTCTGCACTGACCCCCAGGCAGTAACAAACACAAAACTACTCTTGAGCTTCTTTATTTTCTAAGAATTCTGCTGAATAAAACCCTATCCTATTTTGTTTGGAAGATTAAATCTATTGAAGAATTAAGTTGAAATTGTCAAGGATATGGGCCTAGAGGGTGGGGCTGGCAGTGTGGAGGAAGAGATGATAATAATTAATGAAAAAATGAAGTTATTCTGTATATCTTAAGCAAATGAAATCAATGAACATAACTTCTGAGTTTTATTTACAGTAATGAGGGACTCAACATCATTAGAATATAATGATTTGTCATAAAAGTATTATACTTGTTCCTTTCATAGAAAGGGAAATTTTTTTTTATAGTTTCAACATTGATTTGCTCTAATATTTTTTTTCCTAAGGAAATAGTTACTAGATTGGACATTCATAGGACACTGTAGACATTATGTCATTTTTGATAAATTTTCATTTTGAGGAGACACATTCTCCACTGCTGACCAATTTTGGCAAAATTACACATATTCTGTAATATTAAAAGGAGGTTTTCAGGAATATATCCAGGAAATTATCTCTCAAAATTTTTCTGTATTAGGCAATCAAATATATCAAATCAATACATTGTATGCCTTAAATTTACATAATGTTTTTTATAAATTCAGTTATCAAACATAACTGAATTAAATCAATTTTGCTGTATTTTACTAGGACTTAAAATAGATTTTGGGAAAAAATTTACATGTTGCTGTCCATCAAGATCACCTTCCTTACTATGATCAGTATTCTATTGATTGATTGATTGATTTTATTTATTTATTCGTGAGAGACATAGACACAGGCAGAGGGAGAAGTAGGCTCCATGCAGGGCATTCAATGTGGGACTCAATCCCAGGTCTCCAGGATCACGCTCTGGGCTGAAGGCGGCACTAAACTGCTGGGCCACCCGGGCTGCCCCAGTATTCTGTTTAAATTTGAAATGTTTACACAGTTACGTGATTCTGCAAATTACTTCAGTAATCTGGCACTGAAAAAACCATGATGTTCTTTTGACGTAGTGACATTTTCTTTTAATACTAGTGCCTTTATAAATTCAAAATAGGAAAATAATTGATTTTGAAATTAAGTTTTGGGTCATAGCTGGGACAAACCTTGTGATTTAGAGTTGAGATAAATCTTAATATTTCTAGTGTTTTCTATGTTGAGAAGTTGGTGTTAATATCAATGTACTCTGTCCTTTATTTAATACCAATTATATGTTTTTCATAAACACATTTTTTTCTTCAAAGACTTTCCTAGTGTCTTTGATGATTTCGAAGGCTTTGTTAACCTAAATTCTGTTTCCTGCCCTTTTTCTTATAACATTAATTTCACTTAAAATATCATGTCAGATTAATATGGATAAAATGAATTTAATAACATTTATTTTTTAAAGGTATCCTTTTGGTTGTATTCTAGAATTTATTAACGCATCAATAATTTCTAAAAGATTGTTGCATACTGTCATTATCAGAGTTTTTGTGTTGACTTTCCAGTTCTCGTTCAAGTAAAGTTTTTAAATGTATGTTTGTTAGAAGTATTTTCATACACTACATTGTTTCATTGTGGTCTATTAATACTTTTTTAAGATCTATTGAAATCTGTTTTTTCCATTCACACTTTCCAGCGCTATATGACATATATATTATATGATGTATATATAACTATGTATAAGGAAAGAGTTAACAGAGATCTGGTTGCTTACTCTGCAGCCTTCAATCATGTTTTCTTTTTTAAGATTTTATTTATTTATTCATGAGAGGCACACACAGAGAGAGGCAGAGACACAGGCAGAGGGAGAAGCAGGCTCCACACAGGGAGCCCGATGTGGGACTCGATCCTGGCACTCCAGGATTACGCCCTGGGCCAAAGGCAGGCGCCAAACCGCTGAGCCACCCAGGGATCCCCTAGAATCATGTTTGACCTTTGGCCAACACTGTTGTTTACATCTGGAGCAGTGGATCATACTGAATCAGCTTATCAGGCTGGTTTGCACTAACAGCAAGATTGATAAGCTTTGCCTATTTTTATTGTTGGAGTTTTGATTTTCAGTTACTATGGCTGGTTGAATAGCAAGATGTACCTATGTGTTCACCATCCCATGAAAGCCTCAGACCCTGGGGCTTGAATGTGCTTTCATGGGCATAAATAATCCACTCATGACACTGTAGCTCTCCGCCAGGGAGATCGCACATCGGATGTGGCCTCAGATGAGGAAAGACTCAAGAGCCCTTCCTGGCCTACCTGCATTCCACCAGTGCATCTTTTCTCTGCTATTTTTGCTCTGTATTTATTGCTGTAATAAATCTTAGCCACAAGTACAGCCCTTTATTGCATCTTGTGTTTCTAGTGAATCAACAAATTTGAGGCAATTATAGGAATACCAAAACATCATGTTATTAATCATATTATCTATGAGACGCAATTCCCTAAATATTCAAATATAGAAAATTTTATACTTTAGGAGTTCACAAATCCAAACATAATTATCTGGATTAACTCCTTCATACATTAGTGGTTTTATCTAAAACAATTAAGCAATATTTAGCATGTATTGCCCATATTCAAAATTATTTTATTCATCACATCTACTATAATTCTACTTGCTTGGTTTTACATTTCATCTTTTGAGCCATATGTAGCAATATTTGACCTTAATCTTTATTTTCTGTGTAAATGTTCCGCAGTACTGTTAGTAAATTTGTTATGGTTTCTTCCAAAGGAATAAAATTCCCAGTATCACACTCAAGAGATTTCTCGGATAATCCTCTGTGCTGGACTGTTTTTTTTTTTTTTGCCAAAATCTGCATTATGTGTATGTACATGGCAATAGCCAAATATTGTTCCTCATACTCTCTGCAGCCTTCATGTGTTTTCAAATCAAATTTTAATTTCAAATACATACCACTATTATTGAAGGCTTGTGAAAACTAATTGTTGAATGGATTTTCCACACTGCATAACAAATTACCACACACTGAGTGGCTTAAAACAATACTCATTTATTAGCTCAGTTCTGTAGGCAGGCATTCAATTATGGCACACCTGGCTTGTCTGCTCTGGTTGTCCTTAAGGTATTTATCATGCCAAACTGAAACTTCATGCCCATTAAGTACTAACTCCCCATTTCCCCCTTCTAATAATTTATCAATTTTAAATAATGTTAAATAATTCTAATTAATTCTTATTTTTATGAAATTTCTATGGCAACAAAAACCAATATCTATAATTAGCATATCATATTATAGTCTTTATGCCTATTTAATTCTCATTTATTATTATTAATAGTTATTACATCACAATTCACATCACTCACAAGGGAAATACTTGTAGATTTAAGTTGGGAATTCAGCAATAGAAATCTGGCAAAGGGCAGCCCAGGTGGCTCAGCGGTTTAGTGCCGCCTTCGGCCCAGGGCATGACCCTGGAGACCCGAGATCGAGTCCTGCATCGGGCTCCCTGCATGGAGCTTGCTTCTCCCTCTGCCTGTGTCTCTGCCTCTTATTCTCTCTGTGCCTCTCATGAATAAATAAATAAAATCTTAAAAAAAAAAAAAGAAATCTGGCATAGTAAACAAGTAGCAGATCCCATGAATTAGGAAATCCCATGACATTAGGAAATGTCAAATTTTGCTTAGGCACTCATAGTAATAACAAATTTTCTTTAAAGATACATATCAGGGACACCTGGGTGGCTCAGTCAGTTAAGCGTCTGCCTTCAGTTCAGGTCGTGATCCTGGGGTCCTGGGATTGAGTCCCTACATTGGGCTCTTTGCTCAGTGGGGAGCCTGCTTCTCCCTCTGCCTGCTGCTCCCCCTGCTCGTGGTCTCTCTGACAAATAAATAAAATATTAAAAAAAAATATCAGTCTATCAGTTGGAAAAGCATCTTCTTATTTAGATGCACAGGTCATTGCAATATTTTTAGTTCAAAAAAGGTCTTTCAAGGATTAGACTGGCTCCTCTGAAACCAATTTCAAAGTTCCACCAGTCAGACATCAACATTGCCAGCTGCACTCTCTCCTCTTAGCCCTCATTATCTAACTTTATTCTACTCCATTAGTTTCCTATCTGTCCTTTCCCAGAAACTTCTTTGGGCTTCAATCCACCCTATATATTGTTGCCAAATTAATTTCCCTAAAGGCAAGTTCTGATCTTATGAACCACAACTGAAAAATACTTAATGAATTTCTATGGCTTAAAATGGCGGTTCTCAAATGTTGCTGAACATTAGAAGCAATGGAGAGCTTTTAGATATTCTGATACCCAAGACATACTCCAATCTAATTAAATCAGAATCTTGCAGCAGTGGAGTGGGGTGAGAATGAGACCCAGGCATTAGTGGTTTTACAACACTCCAGGTGATTCCAATGCAGTCAAGGTTGAGACTGAGGCTTAGAAGAGTGGTTAATTAGGGGTAACATTAGCCCCATATGTGAAGCTTTAACTACTGATGTCTGCTTCCTCTCTTTCTTCTTGCCTAAGAGATAACAAATCGTAAGAATGAACTTGGGCATTTTGTCTTTTTTAAAAGTCCACATAGGACTCTGTCTCTTTGTTAAGAACCACTAGCCTAGACTAATTAAAGACAACCTAATCAGATAAAAAAATTTAAAAAGTATTGCTTGATTATAGTGGTATAACTAGGTGGGGACAAAGAATGCAAACTCCTTGCTCCATCTATAAATGAGAAATGGTGAACATTATAGTTAACATTGATGGCTTTACTTTTAGAAATCATGAGGCAAATACAAATGTGAATTAGGCTTCCTAGATTATTACAATGCTCTTGGCTCATCACCTACATGGAGCTGAAGGGACCATGTAACACATGGCCTACTTCACAACTTACTGGGGAAATGGAGTCTCATCTCTTAAGCATCGCCAGAACAGAAACCTCATTGATGCTATCCTGAGCCACATTCTCATAACCTAGAACAGTGTTTGGTTCATAGGAGATATTAAAAAAAATATTTTGATGGCCAACAAAAAAACTCGGACTCTTAAATACAGAAAACTAAGTGGTGGTTGCCAGAGGAGAGGTAGGTAGGGAGATGGGTGAAATGGATAAAGGGAATTAAAATATGTTAATTATGCTTCAATAATAAACAAACAAATATGTTGATAAGGAAATGCAATTTTCCAAGTAATATAATCTTATATAGTCACCTCACCTCAATACCTTCTGCTTAATTGTAGAAGTCATCCACCTTTCAAACACCAGATATTCAGCCCACAGGTACCATAGATTCTCTTACTGTCACATGGTGTACCTGTTAAGCACTGATTGTACATAGATCAGAGGACTTTTATCCCCGATGCAGTGATGTAGTGATAGCTGCTGGTTCTAAATCTCAGTCTCTCACAGGTCACAGAAGGGCCTCAACTTTGGCCTCAGTATTAGTTTCCTAGAACTGCTAAAAGAAAGGACCATAGACTGGGTGCCTTAGGATAGCAGAAATGTATTGTTTCACAGTTCTGAGGTCAGAAGTCTGAATTCAAGGTGTTGGCAGGACCATGCTCCCTCTGCAGGTCCTCAGAGTCTGTTCCAGGCATGGTAGTTCTTTGGTTTGTGACTGCATAACTCCAGTCTTCACAATGGCGGTCTCCCTATGTGTGTATCCATTTCCAGATCTCTTAATTCTATGTGATACCAGAATGTGATACCAGACTGTGATACCAGTCATATTGGATTAGAGGCTCACCCTATTCCAGTATGACCTCATCTTAACTAATTATGTTTGTAATGACCCGTTTATAAGTAAAGTTGCATTCTGAGATATGGGGGGAGGTGTGTTAGGATTTGAACATATAAAATTTTGGGGGGAACACAATTCCACTCATTACAAGCTCTAAGGCCAATGATTAGCTCATAACCCCTGGCTCAGCCACTATTCGCAAAGCATTCTGAAAGTCCAGAGGAACTTCCAAAGCTTAGCCACCAACCTCCACATTCTACTGTTGAGCCCAAGTCAAACTTTCTCCTCAAGAATTGTTCCCAGGTGGGTCCCATGGCGGCCATTCTGTACACAGGCCATCTGCCCACCTTGAGAGCAAACCTTCCCTGAGTATTTCAAAGAGAGATTACAGCATTCTTCCCCGCCCCCCACTTTCAGAAAGCACCTAGTTTCCTTTTTCCTATTGCTCCCCTTTAAATGTCCAGCAAACTAAGTAGCAAGGCACAGAGAAGTGCCAGCATAAGCCCATCAAATTATCCCAATCCTCAGGGACACCTAGGTGGCTCAGTGGTTGAGTGCCTTTGGCTCAGGGTGTCATCCCAGGGTCCTGGGATGAGTCCCACATCCGGCTCCCCACAGGGAGCCTGCTTCTCCCTCTGCCTATGTCTCTGCCTCTCTCTGTGTCTCTCATGAATAAATAAATAAAATCTTAAACAAGGGCACCCCCAGTGGTTCAGCGGTTTAGCGCCGCCTTCAGTCTGGGGTGTGATCCTGGAGACCTGGAATCGAGTCCTGCGTCGGGATCCCTGCATGGAGCCTGCTTCTCCCTCTGGCTGTGTCTCTGCCTCTCTCTCTCTCTCTCTCTCTCTCTCTCTCATGAATAAATAAATAAAATCTTAAAAAAAAATCTTAAACAAAAATATCCCAGTCCTCTGACTGCAGCAATTTGCTCACTAATACACAAGTAATACAAACCTATCAGGACAAGGCATTTGTTAGAATTTTGGAGAAGTTCTCTCCTTCTTTGGAATCTGGAGCACAAAGCATCTAAATCTAGATCTCCCTCACACAGGGAGATACTTTGCATAAGAGTAAAAGCCCTCACAGCCAGAAGCAGAGAACAGAGTTAGAGAGTTCTTAGGACATTCTTTAAGCTTCTGGTTCAAGCTCTATCTGATGACCTTTAATTGCATAAGTTATGAAACTCTTTGTTCTTTTTTTTTCCCCAAGTCAGTTTGAGTTAGGTTTCTAAAGATGTTCAAAAGAATGATGACCAATGAATACTGGTCAATTGGGGAGCCCACTTCTTACCTTAAAACTTTCCTATATCCTACCTTAGCAACTCCTGAAAGGATGATAAAATGTGGTATCAGGATGACCTTTGCGGGGTAAAATGAGAGCTTCCTCTTATTACCTCTCGACCAGGCCTGGTCATGTAGTAATCCTACCAAAATTACAAGAACTTGAAAGATATCCAGAAATTCCAAAGATTCTTACAGCCTTATAGATACTAAAGGTAAAGGGAAAACCATAGTTAGTAGAGTTTAGAGCTAGAGATGATTATGTACATGCCACCAGCAAAATTCAAACAATTTTTTCCTGGAAGCATTCACTCAGCTGTACCTAGAGGGTTAAGAGGAAGTAGGTTAAAAGCTGAGGTGGAGGAGGAGATAAGATAGATAATGAATTAATATTTTTGCACAAAATTTCAATTAAGAAATAAAACACCAAAAATATCTGTTAACTATTATTACAGTAAGTTGGGGTCTCAGAAACTCTCTATATAATTATAGCATTGCTATTCAGGACTCTGAGATCATGTTCTGAGCTGGAATTAAGTGCCAGAGGCTCACTGACTGAGCCACCCAGGGCCTCTGTTTACTTTAAGACTCACTTTCTTCGCCTGAAAAATGAATTTTATCAACGTGTATTTAGGTTGTGATCATTAAATGAGAGATAAATATATATATAAAATGTGTGGTATGGTAGGAACTGAATTATAACTATCTTTGTTCTTGTTTTATAAAGTGTTCATAAAGATGACACATTTGATTACTGCAGGTGTTGTGAATTATGTGGGGAGTATGTGATTACTAAGACCTAAAACTATCAAATCCGGAGACGTGTGGAATAAATGAGATAAAGTAATACAGCTGAGGTCTTAAAGGAATATGAATTAATACAACATGAAGTGGCCTGGTTTAGGGACCCACGGAACAGGACCACCCTCAGGGCAGAGAGCTGGAAGTGGCTTCACACACAAGGCCAGGGCGGTCCCTGGGACAGTGTCAGCCTCGGACCCAAAGCCCCTGTCACCCAGCCCATGGCCTCGGAAGTGACTGGCCCCACAGCCGTGGCCGGCGGGAGTGGTCCAAGAGGTGGTGGCACGCTCGGCCCAGCAGGGCCCCTCCTCGGGGGCCACGGTACAAAGCACCCCAAGGGCCCCGGCGGCACGGGGCGGGGTAAGGTGGCCTGGTGGGCTGTGGCCCAGGACGCGTAACCCGGCGGGCAGGACAGCGCGGAGGACGAGCTGCGGGCACGCGGCTGGGCTGCCGGCTTCTGGGCCCCCTGCAGGGCTGGCTCTGAGGCCACCTGCTGTGCCCGAGAGCGCGGGTCCGAGAAACCCCCGAGGAGCCGACCCCGATGCAGACACACGAGGGTTGATTACCAGCTCGAGCCTGGGTCCAAGCGCGCCCGACACAGCGGAGCAGGGGCTCGGACCGAGACCTAGAGGCGCAGCTTTATGGGGCCGGTGGCCCGTGGGATACGCAGAAAGTCGCACAGGCGTGTCGGTGCACGCGCAGGTGGCCGATGGAATCACACCTCGCCCTGCAGCACCCACCTGGGCTGGCCGGGTACTGTGTCAGAAGCGGTGCACAGTTTTGGGGGCACAGCGCAGGGTCACGTTGTTAGGAGCCCATTTCCGATTAGGGTGCGCCCCGCGGCCCGACCAGGGCGGGGCAGGGCCTTAAGCCATAAGCAGGTCATGTGGGGTCATAGGGGAGGTGGCGGGGGCAGCCCAAAGTGGAATCGGTCCTGCTCTGCCTGTCCAGGGGTGGGGGGTTTTGTTGAATTTCCCGGGCCCACACCACCCTCCCCGGTGCTCGCGGCAGCCCCGCCAACCAGCCGCCCGACTGTGCTCACCGTGGAGGGGTGTGATTGGCACCGCGGAGGACCTCGGCCCCGGAGCGCAGGGAGGCTCCCCCCGTCACCCCCAACTCGGGCTGGGCCCGCCTCTCCCCAACGGCAGCTCCAAACCCAGACCTGCCGGGGCCAGCCGGACTCCGGCTGCCTCTGCTCTTCCTTCGCGGAGCCTCTGTATTCCTGCAATACTCTGTGGTTTTCAAACACTGATGCCCAGGATCTCATTTAATTCTGGTGAGATCTATATACACATACATGCGCATGTGCGTATATACATATACATGCATGTATACATTGCACTGCTGCCTCAAAAAATATACATATACATGTATATGTATTTTTTTTTAACTTTGAATCAGTTCTGCTTTATTAAGTTAATTCTTAATCAGTATCAGTACTTGGTAACAGCAACTCATTTGATAAAGTTGAGAACCTCCAGGCGAAAATATACACGTATATTTTTTGAGGAAGCAGTGCAATTAGCAGACAGGCCTTCTACAGTTGACTTGGAGACGTCCCCAAGGTCAAATGGCTAGCTTGAGATTTTCTGAACTCAGGAAGCCGTTTGTTACAGCAGGCCTTCAAAGGTGGAGGAAAACAGTGAGAACACCAGGCTAAACTGTACAGAAGGAGAGACAAAGCAAGGGAGGATGGGATGTGCAAATGGCACTTTATGATGAATGGAGGAGTCTCTGGTGAACCCACTCATGATAACAGCATACCCACAGTTTTGACGGGCATACATCCCCACTGTCCACAGATCTGAGGACCCCGCAGTCCATCCAGTCTAGCTTGTCCCATCTCTTTTTGCTCCCAAATTTGTCCCAATTTGAACAATGGGTTACATGGAACACTCTATTATGAACCTGAGGTGTTATTAGTTAATAAATTGAAGAAAAATAATAAATTCTTCACTTTATAACCAGGACAGAAAAGCAGATTTAGAGAAAGTTTCCCTGGGAAAATTGTCAATGACATAAGCTTTAAAATTAGGAGGTTTGATCCCTTCTTAAGCAGACTATTGAATCAACAGAAACAACTATGCTCTTTGAGCATTTCCATCCATAGTTTCTGCAGACTTGAGTTAATGTGTTCATTGCATTTGTGGTATGAAGGTCAAAATTCTGTTCTAACCTTGTCTTCCACATGAGATCAGAAACTACACACTCACTAGTTGTTAAACATTTAATCGCAGTATTTTGAACTCATTCCCAATTCAGAAGAACAATTTTTCAATAACTAGAGATAAATGTACTTAAAGATGTGATTTCACAATAGCCTCAGTTATACATGAAGGAGTGACTGAGATTGCCTGACTGTAGGGGCACATGCTGGTTATATGCACACATCCTCATTTGTCCAATTTTATAGAAACATATAATTTCTTTATGTATCACAAAGTAGAAGTCTGGTAGAATCACTTTTGTCAAGATGACTGTTGAGTAAACCTACTTTGGAATCAAGATCAGTTTAGATCGTTATCACCCTAGCTGTTAATTATTATAGCACCCCAATCATTCTCTGTCCTCCACCAACCAGTCCATCCTACACGGCACCGGAACGCTACTTTTCCTAGAATACTACTTTATCATCACTTCTCTGCTCAAGAGATCCAGAGCTCCCCCTGCCCTGTGTCATTAAAAGAAAGTCCAGATTCACCTCTTTGAATGACTTTCTAAGTGTCCATTACTTGGTCTCCTCCTCTCTTTCCCAACACCCCTATGGCTCTTATATCGATAGTTTTCATTTTAGCATTTCAAAACATACCAACCATGTATTTAATTTAATATGTTTTTCTTGGTGATAGATCTCATTTTCTGCACAGAATTTAAAGGTCCATGGGGACTGTGTCCTTTATTGATTTATTTTTTGCCTTCTCAGACACAGGCAGTTCAGAGTTGAGCTGCTAGACTCTAAACTTTTTGAGAATGGGAATTATTTTCCTTGCACAGAATCTAGCAAAGCATCTAATGCTAAATTTATGCTCGGTAAATTATTGATTTGAATGCAGTAGGATGGGCGCTTAGTAATGACTAATTCACCCTTTTCCCAGCAGATGTCGCTAAATTTAAGGTGTTTAAACCTTAGTTTGGCTGTTCAAAGGATACTTCTTTCACTATAAATTTCTGGAATTCCTTTTTCACTACTTTTAGGGGTAGTTCTTTGGCTAGTCCCATATTTCCCATTTCCTCATTGTTTTCCACACATAGGTTTTTGTTCACTGTCCTTACAGACCATAAGCAGGGGCTGACATTTATAGAGGGGTTGCCCCATGCAACATGTAGGACTGAGCACCTCACATCCAGTATCTCATTTGAGATTCCTGACACCTCTATGAGGAAGGAGCTGTGAGCATCCCCAGTTTCCTATGGAGGAAACCAAGGGAGGTTAAGCACAAAAATCTCACAACATCAAAGTGACAGAACCAGAATCTAAACCCAAGCATGTAGACAATTTTAGTATGATGTCATTAAGGTTTTTTTTGTGTGTCAGGATATGGTTTTTGTAAATATAGTTTTACTAGACTTTTAACCTGAATGCCAATTTGCCAATTTGTTTGTTTACCACAAATAGTATATGTTTTGCAACAGAGTGGGTTCATGTTCTCTAACTTTTCTGATAAGCATTTTCTACACTTATTAGATTGCCACAGTTTTTAAAAAAGATTTTATTTATTTATTCATGAGAGACACAGAGAGAGAGAGGCAGAGACACAGGCAGAGGGAGAAGCAAGCTCCATGCAGGGAGCCCGATGTGGGACTCCATCCTGGGTCTCCAGGATCAGGCCCTGGGATAAAGGCGGCACTAAACCGCTGAGCCACTTGGGCTGCCCACCCACATTTTTCAAACTAGAAAAAAAAAAAAAGATTGAACTGTAAGGCTTTATTTATTTTTTCATCAGCGTTAACCAGACAGTATTTTAACAACTGATCTATAATCACAAATGCCCTGGCTGCACATTATAATCACCTGGAGAGTTTTACTTATTTATTTTTGGTTTTGTCTGTTTGTTTGTTTTATAACAATTGTAAATATTTTAAATTTTTTTTGAATTTTTTTTCAAATTTTTATTTGATTTATAGTTAGTTAACCTACATACAGGGAAATATTGGTTTCAGGAGTAGAATTCAGTGCTTCATCACTTACATTCAACACCCAGTGGTCATCATAACATGTGCCCTCCTTAATACTAATTATCCATCTATCTGACCCCCCCTCCCCCGCCCTCCTACCTCCATCAACCCTCAGTTTGTTCTCTATTGTTAAGAATCTCTTAACAAGAGGTTGTTTCCCTCTTCCTTCTTTTCCCCTGCCATATGTTTGTCTGTTTTGTGTCTTAAATTCCACATATGAATGAAATCATATGGTATTTGTCTTTTTCTGACTTACTTTGCTTGGCATAGTATACTCTAGATCCATCCATGTCATTGCAAAAGACAAGATTTCATTCTTTTTGGTGGCTGAGTAATATTATATATATATATATATATATATATATATATATATATATACACACACACACACACACACACACACACACACACACACATACATATATACACACATACCACATCTTCTTTATCTGTTCCTCAGTCGATAGACATTTTGGCTCTCTCCATAATTTGGCTATTGTAGATAATGATGCTATAGTGCTATAAACATCAGCATGCATTTACCCCTTTGAATCTGTGTTTTTGTATCCTTTGGGTAAATACCTAGTAGTGCAATTGCTAGGTTGCAAGGTAGTTCTATTTTTAACTTTTTGAGGAACCTCCATACTGTCTTTCAGAGTGGCCGCACCAGTTTGCATTCCCACCAATAGTGCAAGAGGGTTCCCCTTTCTCTGCATCCTCACCAACACGTTTTTTGTGTGTGTTTTTAATTTTAGCCATTCTGATAGGTGTGAAGTGATATCTCATTGTGGTTTTGATTTGTATGTCCCTGATGATGGGCAATGTTGAGCATCTTTTCATGTATCTGTTAGCCATATGGATGTCTTCTTTGGAAAAATGTCTATTCATGTCTTTTGCTCATTTCTTAATTGGATTATTTGTTTTTTGGGGCATTGCATTTGATAAGTTCTTTTTTTAAAAAAAAAAAGATTTCATCTATTCATTTATGAGAGACACACAGAGAGAGAGGGAGAGGCAGAGACACAGGCAGAGGAAGAAGCAGGCTCCACACAGAAGCACGATGTGGACTCAATCCCCAGACTCCAGGATTATGCCCCAGGCCACAGGCAGGCGCTAAACCCCTGAGCCACCCAGGGATCCCCTCTGTATATATTTTTATTGGTGTTCGATTTGCCAACATATAGCATAACACCCAGTGTTCATCCAGTCAAGTGCCCCCCTCAATGCCTGTCACCCAGTCACCCCATCCCCCGCCCGCCTCCCCATCCACTACCCCTTGTTAGTTTCCCAGAGTTAGGAGTCTCTCATGGTTTGTTACCCTCCCTGATATTTCCCACTCATTTTCTCTCCTTTCCCCTTATTCCCTTTTACCATTTTTTATATTCCCCAAATGAATGAGACCATATAATGTTTGTCCTTCTCAAATTGACTTACTTCACTCAGCATAATACCCTCCAGTTCCATCCACATCGAAGCAAATGGTGGGTATTTGTCCTTTCTAGTTGCTGAGTAATATTCCATTGTATACATAAACCACATCTTCTTTATCCATTCATCTTTCGATGGACACCGAGGCTCCTTCCACAGTTTGGCTATTGTGGACATTGCTGCTAGAAACATCGGGGTGCAGGTGTTCTGGTGTTTCACTGCATCTGTATCTTTGGGGTAAATCCCCAACAGTGCAATTGCTGGGTCGTAGGGCAGGTCTATTTTTAACTCTTTGAGGAACCTCCACACAGTTTTCCAGAGTGGCTGCACCAGTTCACATTCCCACCAACAGTGCAAGAGTGTTCCCCTTTCTCCACATCCTCTCCAATATTTGTTGTTTCCTGTCTTGTTAATGTTCAGCATTCTCAGTGGTAGTACCACTGGTGAGGTGGTACCTCATTGTGGTTTTGATTTGTATTTTCCTGATGGCAAGTGATGCGGAGTATTTTCTCATGTGCTTGTTGGCCATGTGTAGGTCTTTTTTTGTGAAATTTCTATTCATGTCCTTTGCCCATTTCATGATTGGATTGTTTGTTTCTTTGCTGTTGAGTTTAATAAGTTCTTTATAGATCTTGGATACTAGCCCTTTATCTGATAGGTCATTTGCAAATATCTTCTCCCATTCTGTAGGTTGTCTTTTAGTTTTGTTGACTGTTTCTTTTGCTGTGCAGAAGCTTTTGATCTTGATTAAGTCCCAATAATTCATTTTTCCTTTTGTTTCCATTGCCTTCCTAGATGTATCTTGCAAGAAGTTGCTGTGGCCAAGTTCAAAAAGGGTGTTGCCTGTGTTCTCCTCTATGATTTTGATGGATTTTTGTCTCACACTTAGATCTTTCATCCATTTTGAGTTTATCTTTGTGTCTGGTGTAAGAGAGTGGTCTAGTTTCATTCTTCTGCACGTGGCTGTCCAATTTTCTCAGCACCATTTATTGAAGAGTCTGTCCTTTTCCCAGTGGATAGTCTTCCTGCTTTGTCGAATATTAGTTGACCATAGAGTTGAGGGCTCATTTAATGCAATCCCTATCAAAATACCATGGACTTTCTTCAGAGAGTTGGATTTGTGTGTAATCAGAAAAGATCCCGAATAGCCAGAGGAATACTGAAAAAGAAAACCAGAGCCGGGGGCATCACAATGCTAGATTTCAAGTTGTACAACAAAGCTGTGATCATCAAGACAGTGTGGTACTGGCACGGAAACAGACACATAGATCAATAGAACAGAAGAGAACCCAGAAATAGTACCTCAACTCTATATTCCATGGTATTTTGATAGAGATTGCATTAAATGTGTAAATTGCCCTGGGTACTATTGACATTTTCACAATATTAATTCTTCCAATCCATGAGCATGGAATACTTTTCCATCTCTTTGTCTTCCTCAATTTCTTTCAGAAGTGTTCTGTAGTTTTTAGGGTTTAGATCCTTTACCTCTTTGGTTAGGTGTATTCCTAGGTATCTTATGCTTTTGGGTGCAATTGTAAATGAGACTGATTCCTCAATTTCTCTTTCTTCAGTCTCATTGTTACTGTATAGAAATGCCACTGATTTCTGGGCGTTGATTTTGTATCCTGCCACACTGCCAAATTGCTGTATGAGTTCTAGCAATCTTAGGGTGGAGTATTTTGGTTTTTCTATGTACAGTATCATGTCATCTGCAAAGAGGGAGAGTTTGACTTCTTCTTTGCCAATTTGAATGCCTTTTATTTATTTTTGTTGCCTGATTGCTGAGGCGAGGACTTCCAGTACTATGTTGAATAGCAGTGGTGAGAGTGGACATCCCTGTCATGTTCCTGATCTTAGGGGAAAGGCTCCCAGTGCTTCCCCATTGAGAATGATATTTGCTGTGGGCTTTTTGTAGATGGCTTTTAAGATGCTGAGGAATGTTCCCTCTATCCCTACACTCCAAAGAGTTTTGATCAGGAATGGATGCTGCATTTTGTTAAATGCTTTCTCTGCATCTATTGAGAGGATCATATGGTTCTTGTTTTTTCTCTTGTTGATATGATCTATCACGTTGATTGCTTTATGAGTGTTGAACCAGCCTTGCATCCCAGGGATAAATCCCATCTGATCATGGTGAATAATCTTCTTAATGTACTGTTGGATCCTATTGGCTAGTATCTGGTTGAGAATTTTTGCATCTGTGTTCATCAGGGATATTGGTCTATAATTCTCCTTTTTGGTGGGATCTTTGTCTGATTTTGGAATTAAGCTGATGCTGGCCTCATAAAGTGAGTTTGAAAGTATTCCATCCCTTTCTATGTTTCGGAACAGCTTAGTAGAAAAGGTATTGTTTCTTCTTTAAACGTTTGATAGAATTCCCTGGGAAGCTGTCTGGCTCTGCACTTTTGTGTCTTGGGAGGTTTGTGATGACTGCTTCAATTTCCTTCCTGGTTATCAGCCTGCTCAGGTTTTCTATTTCTTCTGTTCCAGTTTGGTAGTTTGTGGTTTTGCAGAAATGCGTCCATTTCTTCTAGATTGCCTAATTTATTGGCATAAAAACTGCTCATAATAAGTTTTTAAGATCGTTTGTATTTCCTTGGTATTGGTGGTGATCTCTCCTTTTTCATTCATGATTTTACTGTTTGAGTCTTTTACTGTTTGAGTCTTTTCTCTTTTGTTTTTAATAAGGCTGGCTAATGGTTTATCTAACTTATTAATTCTTTCAAAGAACCAACTCCTGGTTTTGTTGATCTGATCTACAGTTCTTCTGGTCTCTATTTCATTGGGTTCTGCTTGAATCTTTATTAACTCTCTTCTGCTTTGTGTAGGTTTTATTTGTTGTTCTTTCTCTAGTTCCTTTAGGTGCAAGGTTAGCTTGAGTATTTTAGTTTTTTACAATTTTTTGAGGGATGCTTGTGTTGCAATGTATTTCCCTCTTAGGATTGCATTTGCTGCATCCCAAAGATTTTGAACAGTTGTATCTTCATTCTCATTAGTTTCCATGAATCTTTTTAACTCTTCTCTAATTTCCTGGTTGACCCTTTCATCTTTTAGCAGGATGGTCTTTAACCTCCACGTGTCTGAGTGTCTTCTAAATTTCTTCTTGTGATTGGGTTCAAGTTTCAAAGCATTATGGTCTGAAAATATGCAGGGGACAATCCCAATCTTTTGGTATCAGTTAAGACCTGATTTGTGACCCTGTATGTGGTCTATTCAGGAGAAAGTTCCATGTGCACTTGAGAAGAATGTGTATCCTGTTGCATTTGGATGTAAAGTTCTGTAAATATCTGTGAAATCCATCTGGTCCAGTGTATCATTTAAAGATCTTGTTTCTTTGGAGATATTGTGCTTAGAATATTTGTCATTTGCAGAAAGTGTCATGTTGAAGTCTCCCAGTATTAGTGTAGTATTATCTAAGTATATCTTTACTTTGGTTATTAATTGATTGATATACTTGGCAGTGCCCACATTAGGGCCATAAATATTCATGATTGTTAGGTCCTCTTGTTGGATAGATCCTTTAAGTATGATATAGTGTCCCTCTTCATCTCTTAGTATAGTCTTTGGGATAAAATTTAATTTATCTGATATGAGGATGGCTACCCCTGCTTTCTTCTGAGGACCATTTGAATGGTAAATGGTTCTCCAACCTTTCATTTTCAGGCTGTAGGTGTCCTTAGGTCTAAAATGAGTCTCTTGTAGACAGCAAATAGATGGGTCTTGCTTTTTTATCCAGTCTGAAACCCTGCACCTTTTGATGGGATCATTAAACCCATTCATGTTCAGAGTTACTATTGAAAGATACGAATTTAGTGTCATCACAATAGCTATTCAGTAGCTTTTTTTGTGGATTATTTCTTTGGGCATCCTCCTTTTGCAAAGTCCTCCTTAATATTTCTTGCAGAGCTGGTTTGGTGGTCACATATTCTTTCAGTTTCTGCCTATCTTGGAAGCTCTTTATCTCTCTGTCTATTCTGAATGAGAGCCTTGCTGGATAAAGTATTTTTGGCTGCATGTTCTTCTCATTTAAGACCCTGAATGTATCCTGCCAGCCCTTTCTGGCCTGCCACATCTCTGTGGAGAGGTCTGCTGTTAATCTAATATTTTCCCCATATAAGTTAGGGATCTCTTGTCTCTTGCTGCTTTAAGGATTTTCTCTTTATCTTTGGAGTTTGCAAGTTTCACTATTAAATGTCGAGATGTTGAATGGTTTATATTGATTTGGGGGGGGGCTCTCTTATCTCCTGGATCTGAATGCTTGTTTCCCTCCCCAAATTAAGGAAGTTCTCAGCTATGATTTGTTCAAATATGCTTTCTTGTCCTCTGTCCCTCTCAGTGCCCCCTGGAACCCCAATTAAACATAGATTTTTCCTTCTGAGGTTGTCATTTATTTCCATTAACCTTTTCTCATGGTCTTTTAATTGTTTTTCTCTTTTTTCCTCAGCTTCTTTCCTTGTCATCAACTTGTCTTCTATGTCACTCACTCTTTCTTCTACCTCATTAACCTCATCATTAGTACCTCCAGTTTGGATTGTATCTCATTTAATTGATTTTTAATTTTGACCTGATTAGATCTAAATTCTACAGTAATGAAGTCTCTTGAATCCTTTATGCTTTTTTCCAGAGCCACCAGTAGCGTTATAATTGTGCTTCTGAATTGGCTTTCTGACACTGAATTGTAATTCAAATTCTGTAACTCTGTGGGAGAGAGGACTGTTTCTGACTCTTTCTTTTGTGGTGAGTTCTTCTTTCCAGTCATTTTGCTCAGTACAGAATGGCCAAAAACAAGTTGTACTGGTTAGAAGTGCAAACTCTTCTCTCTGTAGCATTCCAGCTGTTCTCTCTTTAAATCTCAGGTTGAATTCGTAGGTTTTTAGGATGATTTGAAAGTTATCTAGGTAAGTTGGTGGGGACAGGTGACTTGGGGACCCTACTCCTCTGCCATCTTGCCTTGCCCTCCGTTTGATAAGTTCTTTATATATTTTGAATACTAACTCTTTATCAGATATGTCATTTACAAATATCTTCTCCCATTCTGTAGGCTGCCTTTTAGTTTTGCTGATTGTTTCCTTTGCTGTGCAGAAGCTTTTTATGTTGATGAAGTCCCAACTGTTCACTTTTGCTTTTGTTTCCTGAACTTTAAAGCTAAAGCCCAGGCTTCTCTCTCAGCTCCAAACTACACAGAATCCTTGATGAAGTTTTCTTCAATCAAAGAGGTATCTTTAAAAGGAACTCCGGGGAAGCACATAGCACAGCCCTGCACAGAAAAGTGTTCCACATATTACTGTGATTATATTACCATCTTCTATACAGAAGAAGCCCAAAAGATCAGAAAGAAACACACCAAAAAGATAAAAGAGATTGTCTAGGTCTATGGTAGACATCTATCATTTTATCTGTCCAGCTTTTCTGCCTCTTCAACTCTGGAACTAGCATTCTTTCTTCTTTTGAGATCTTCTCCCAAACACTCAACCCATGTGACTGAGGACACTGTCAATCAGAGCATGTGTGGAACGTGGTGCCAGCCAGGTAGGGCCCACTGCTTCCCTGAGATGTATTTTTTTTTAAGGTTTTATTTATTTATTCCTAAGGAACACACACACAGAGGCAGAGACACAGGCAGAAGGAGAAGCAGGCTCCACGCAGGGAGCCCAATGTGGGACTCCATCTAGGACTCCAGGATCATACCCTGGGCCGAAGGCAGGCGCTAAACTGCTGAGCCACCTAGGGATCCCCGAAGCAAAATGAAGTTAAATGAATTGTCTAATATCACATTTGCCTCCATTTGAATAAAAATTAAGTTATATCTCTATCTTATACCATACACAAAATCAAAGGCTTAAAGTTCTAAAAGTACTAAAAGAAAAAAAAGGAGAATATAATTTTTAGGGAAGGCCTTCTTAAATATTATAAAAAATGGAAAATCTGTAAAGAAAAATGATAGATACATTTAATTTTATCCAAAATTAAACTTTTATGTACCAAACATAATTACAAATGAAGTTTAAGGCCAACCAGTAGATTGCAGGGAAATATTTGTAATATATCTAATCAACAGCTCAATATCCAAAATTTTACAAAGCACTCATAATCCATAAGTAGAAGACAAACAATAAGAACAGACAATTCACAGAAGAGGTAATACAAATCATCCCAAGTTCTTCACTTTGACTCGTATTCTCCAGTCTTCTAAGCCTCATCAAAGCTTACTCATCTTTTGATCCATTTCTTTGGGTGGTTACCTAACTACTATGATAGATTAATTTCCTGTAGGGGAACTGTAGTTGGCAGTTTAGTGTATTATCTCTCATGGATAAACAGTGTACTCTAATAGGGTTGGGGGGGCATTATCTTAAAGAATAGATTAATGGTGATAATTTTAGGAAGTCTAAGTGAAAGATATTTGGGAGAAAAAAGAATCCCCTTCATTAAATTGTAGAGCCTGCCTTCCATTCTATTAAATGACTTTCATTTTATTGACTATCGATGTTGTTTCAGACTGATTCATATGGTAAATTATAAAATCTGCAAAGATATCCTTGCATTATTTATGATCAGTATAAATAAATAAAATTTATTTTGTAAAGTATATATATTAGTTTTTGCAGTCTTCAAAATATGGATGGTTTTAATAAGCTATACAATTTATATTTAGCCATTCAGTGTGGATAAGTTTTCCCTAGAGATTAAAGCAGTTTCATTTTATAATAAATATAGCTGATATTTACTACATTTTTCAAATTCTTCCTATGTACCTTCTGACATGCTAACACATCAGTATGCCCTAGAAAAATTTGGAAAGGTTTGAAGTAAAGTTTATATTTTGAAGAAATGGTTTGCTGGACTAATATTTACTACAGTAATTGCCAATATACACATACTAGTATCACTTAATTTTCTAAAAAGCTATACTTACTCAGTGTAAATAATTCAAATGTACGGGAAAAACACAAAGAAAAAAAATAAATATCCTAAAAATCTTATAATCCAGAACCTATCGTATCTTTTTTTTTTCCTTAAAGATTTATTTATTTATTCAGAAAGAGAGAGAGAGAGGCAGAGGGAGAAGCAGGCTCCACGCAGGGAGCACCACGTGGGACTCGATCCCGGGCCTCCAGGATCACACCCCGGGCTGCAGGCAGCGCTAAACCGCTGCGCCACCGGGGCTGCCCCAGAACCTATCGTATCTTAAGGAAAAATAAATCAATCTTTTTTACCCTGAAGAAAAGCAGGATAAATCTTTTATCATAATATTAACTTAAATGATGTTACATGAATTTGGGGATTAACCCAGCCTAGGCGGCCTGCAACAGCTTCACAGAGGACACGGGCCGAGGTTCCTAAAGCAATGGGATGTGTGGGTCAGGCAAGAGCCTAGGGCTCAGATAACTTTGCAAGTGGAGGTTTGAATTATCCCCTAATCCTTAACAGCAACTTCCTGAGCTGTAATG
This sequence comes from Vulpes lagopus, assembly GCF_018345385.1. Lineage (NCBI taxonomy): Eukaryota > Metazoa > Chordata > Mammalia > Carnivora > Canidae > Vulpes > Vulpes lagopus. Next base: position 84,140,592 of record NC_054825.1, read on the forward strand.
TCGATATGGCAACCACTCAAATCTGCAGTGTTAAGTGATGGCAGGAAGTTCAGTTTCCGAGTTTCCTTTCCGAACAAGTTCTCTCTGAGTCTCGAGGGATGCATCCGTGTTTGCCCAGTAGACCTATGGCACTGGCACTCGCTATCTGCCTCCACCGCTGCTGTCCCTGCCCAACCTCCCAGGCACACCTCTCTCCCAGCTGCCCCCTTAGCAGGTGTGGATGCAGCCCTGGACTAAGCCCCCACAGGGCAGCCAGCACCACCCTCTGACGTTTTACGAAACTTTGCTCAAGGTTGGGAACTCACGGCAGAAAGTGACAGATGAGAGAAAGGCCACGGGAAGCTAGCTGAGCCTACTCAGAGTCCGAGGCCGGGCTCCCCTGTGCAGGGGCTCGGGGGGCTGGGGAGGTAACCTATGACTGGCTGCCCTGTGGCGGGGGGGGACTTTATCCCCTTCCTCCACCCTTTGGGAGAGTTAGAGAACAAGCTTTTTCCATGGAGGAAAAGTAAAAAGCATAAGGAAACAAGTTCTGTGAAGTAGCAGTACCCAAGGAACAGTTTCGATATTAATATATTGAACAGTTTCTCATCCTCTCAAGCTTCTGGTTTCAGAAGCAAATATTTTCTTTACATTTGCATAACCAACAACTCTCTTCGGTTGTTTCTTTTTCCTAAAAAATAAGTAAATAAATAAGATGAAAAAAGAAAAAAACAAAAACAAAAATTGGAGCACTAAATTCAAGCTTCTATGCATAGATAAACAGGAAAACTCTGAGCAGGTTTTAAATGTTTCTTTCTGGGATCCCTGGGTGGCACAGCGGTTTAGCGCCTGCCTTTGGCCCAGGGCGTGATCCTGGAGACCTGGGATCGAGTCCCACGTCGGGCTTCGGGTGCGTGGAGCCTGCTTCTCCCTCTGCCTATGTCTCTGCACCCCCCTCTCTCTTTCTCTGTGATTATCATAAATAAATAAAAATTAAAAAAATAAATGTTTCTTTCTGCTTATAAGGTATCAAGAACTGTCAGTGTCTTGTCTCAGAAAGATGTTTTGGGGTCTTGGCTGTCATTGGCAAGTTGATGTGAGATTGTGTCACCTTCCAGCCATCTACCTTTGTCTACAACTTAATATAGGAATCTTGTCCTGAAAAAGAGATAGAAACTTAATGCTTTTTGAAGGTTAGGTATAACCTACATGATTTATGGACCAGGAGCCCTTGATTACAGTAAAAGAACTACAGAGCTCTTAAAAGGGAACAAGGAACCTGATGCAATAAATCGGACCCAGAACCAAGGCTAGTTGTTGAAACGGGGATTGCAGGGCTAGCATGGAGGCTGAGATTAAAATCCAGCTTGGCTCTCTCATTCTAGAAGGAAATAGCTATGTTTGTATGAATTAAAAAAACCCAAACATGAGGCACCTGGGTGGCTCATTAGGTTAAGAATCTGACTCTTGATTTTGGCTCAGGTCATGATCTCAGGGTTTGCACCCAGCATTGGGCTCGGTGCTTGGTAGGGAGTCTGCTTGAGATTCTCTCTCTCTTTCTTCTGCCCTTCCCCTCTACTCTCTCTTTCTCTCAAAAATAAATAAATTAATAAATCTTAAAAAAAAAGAACCCAAATATGCAGGATCAGGCAGTTTTGCCACAGGCCCCTTGCCTTATTATAATACAGAGGTATGGTGTATTATTCTCTGTTCGCTTTGAAAGGGATAGTTTGAATGTCTAGCACCTGAAAAGTGGTGGTGGTATCAATCAGCTGTGCCACTAAGACCAGCTGAGGACTCTCATGCAAATTCATACAATCACTTTAGAGACTGGCAGTATCTACCAAAATGAAACAAATATAAACCTTATGTTCCAGCAATTAATTGATCAACCAATCAATATTTATATATAGTTATATGTAAATATGTAATACATTCCCAATATATGCAGCAATTTCACTGTTAAATATATAACTGAGAGAAATGAGTGTATAGGTACAAAAAGAACTTGCATAAGAATATGCAGAGAAGCTTAACTCTTGAGCTGGTATAGTAGAATGGAATGGAATACTGTTCAGCAATTTAAGAAAGAACAAAATCATATTAAGTACAATACTGGTGAATCTCACAGAGATAGTGTCGAGTGAAAGAAACCAGACAAGAGATGAGCTTCTGTGTGGTTCCCTATAAATGAAGACCAAATACAGAAAAAACCCCCAAATCTCTAGGGATAGAAAGTCATTGTTGCAGTGATTATCTTTGAGAAATTGAATGAGGGAAGCTCAGAGAGGCTTCAGGGGCGATGAAAACATGGCATGTCTTGATCTTGGTTGTGGTTTTATACATCTACATGTGTGCACGTGTGCATTTATTAATTGGTATGCTTACAAACTATGCAATTACTGCATGTATGTTTAAAATTGTTTTAATGAACTGAAGACAATGAGAAATCCCCACAACTAGCATCTTGCCTTAAAGGAGTCTGACCTTAAGAGTAAATTGTGATTGTCCATTTCTCCAGTAGGAGGCAAAGGAAACTGATTCACAGACACACATAAGACCCAGGGACTCTTCAAATGTTTAGGGGGGCAAACCCTAAGAAAAGACTAGATTTCTAGCTAATTAAGCAGCTGGGGACTTAGAGTATCAATATTTGCTCTAAATTTTCATATAAAGTAATCTCATGGGCAGCCCGGGTGGCTCAGCAGTTTAGCGCTGCCTTCGGCCCAGGGTGGGATCCTGGAGACCCAGGATCAAGTCCCACATCGGGCTCCCTGCGTCTTGGAGCCTGCTTCTCCCTCTGCCTGTGTCTCTGCCTCTCTCTGTGTCTCTCATGAATAAATAAATAAGATCTTTAAAAAAAAAAAAAAAGTAATCTCATTGTAACAACTGGCCAAACAGAATCTCTCAGAGTCAGCTACACATGAGAGCCATGTTTGACCACATCTAGTTTGGCAATAAAGTTAGCACAGCACATTTCTGATTTTTAAAAGGCATTACTAAGGTGATTCATCAACCAAATTATTTCCCAAGAATGAACAACTGTTAAAAAGAAATAGCTTGGTTGCTTTGTGCTTCTTCATTTACAGGTTTTCAAAATAGCCCTTTCTGTCAAACATCTCTCTTTGATTTTTGTCTTTCACATGTACTTGATGTTGCTGTAATGCCTGACAATTCATTAAAGAATATCAGATTTGAAGCCAATGAACCCAGTCAAAAATAAATGGCAAAGGCCTACATGGTAATCTTTGATATAAGGCTTCTGCATTTTCCAATAACTTATGCTGGTGTTTAGAAATGCCGGGGATTTTTTTAATGTGTAGAGAGGCAGAACATCTGGCCTACACCAAGTTCCTCAGTGTAGATTATACATGTGGTAAGAACAATGACAACAACAACAACACAGCAGGAGCTTTAGCAGCCAATTCTGTCACAGTAGTGTCATAGTAGTGTCATTTAAGAAGAGAAGAGTTGCTTTGGAGTACCTTGTTTCTGCCTGGGAGGGGCACAATTTCTTCGATCTAAATATTTCTGAGTTCCAATCTTGGATCAACCACACATTTATTAGTTATATGAACCTTGGGCAAGTTAAACCTCACTGAACCTAAGTTTTTTCTGTCTAAAAAAAATGGAGAAAACAGGGCATCTGGGTGGCTCAGTTGGTAAAGTATATGACTCTTGATCAGCTCAGGTCATGATCTCAGGTTGTGGGATTGAGCCCTAGGTCAGGCTCTGCCCTCAGTGGGAAGATTTTCTCTCTTCCTCTCTCTCTGCTCCTCTCCCCTCTTGTGTACTCTCTCTCTCTCAAATAAATAGATAAATCTTTTAAAAATGGGGAAAATAATATCCCTCCAGATTTTATGAAGTCTTAACACTGTAGAAGTGTCTCTTGGGGGCAGTCATCAAGAAGAAATGACTGCCTGTTGACCGGTGAGATGTATCTGAGCAATTGGAAGCCCCTCACCCTCTCCCTTGTCCTTGGAATGAGTGTTCTGCTTGCCTTCCCTGTTCCCAGAAGCTGCCCCAAGAAGACAGCCTTGAGATAGAAAATATAGTGTTGAGAGCATCTGGATGGTAACCTAATTAATGCCTTTCTGTATAAACTTTTAAGATTTGGTGGGTGACTGTGGAAAACTACTCATCTTATGCCCAAGACAAATCTTGTAAGACAGTTCTGTGCTTATTAGTAAAACTTCCATCTACCCATCTAGAGTGATTTTTCTTTCTTTGGTCTCTTCCGGCCCTCTATGTTGTATAGGGGTGGATTTCAGATTATACCTGGGAATCTCCCAAGGAGGTTACAAACCAATAATGTCTAGTACATAAAAGGCAACAAATGTGCTTTCTTTCTCTTCTCCCAGCTGCATCCTGATACATTTTTCTATAAAGGCAACATCCAACTCTTCCTTAATCCGCACATGGTAGTGCTGCTTTTAGACTTTAGTAGATTTAGTGGAGCAACAAATGTTTTGAGCTCTTGCATGGGTTACTATCTGACAGCCAATGGGTAGGTTTGAATTCCTTGCAAACTGTGTGTGCAGGAGGGTGGATGAAAATGTTCAAAAATATTTTATTGTATCAGAATTTATTGTTTTATAAATTAGTTATAAGATTAAAATATGAAAGTTGGGAAGCTGGTTTATAAACAAAAAAGGATAGATTTTATAAACAATACATTTGAAACAAAGGCGTAACCCATTTTCAAAGCTGGAAATCTCTAGTTTTGATCAGATATTAATTGGCCTATGGTAGTTTATTCAGGAATGAAAAGAAACTAAAGAACATTTATGATGTGCTGGAGCTACATCATTTTGTCCAAAGGCAAGGTATGAGTAAGATTTCTACACAATTGTTAGGTTTGGGGGGACAGCCTTGTATGTAAAGTTAAAGGGCCTACTATACTGATTTCATTCACCATATATTTAATTATGGGGTCAAAGTTTCCTCACTTTTACATTAGGTCCAATTTAAAGATTGGATTCCTCAGTAAATAAACTAAAAATTTTTACTGAGGACTTCCTATGTATAACATACTCAGTAACATTTCTCAAAAGGAGGGAAACACCATTTTCGGAGCCATCTTGGTAGCAGAATTTTCTACTTCAATCTCTTGCTACTCCTCTCCTACAGACACAGGCTGCTTCCTTTCTTGCCAGGTATAACAGCAGGTATGGCCTAAAAGGGAAATATAAGAGGATTTGCATGAATCATGTGGACTTCTCAAAACACAAGCAGCTTAATTCTCTTAGAACACTTATCATCTTGAGCGATTGGTTTCCCATTTTGTTACTGCAGTAATACTAAAGACTTGTCAAAGAGAATGAAGGAAAGTTCTCAGAAGCTGCAAGCTGAGGAATAATCATGAAAATGCACTGGCCAATTACAGAAACGCAACGAATCCATGGGGAACAGGTACTCAGGAAGCAATGGAAGGACTGCATTTAGCTGAATTCTCCTTGAGGTGAAGAGGCCAATTTAAGTTAGAGTAGTGATTTTAGCTCCAAGGCCCTGTGACTGTTCTCATGTGGTGGCACAAAATTACCCTCAGGACGTCCTGAGGGTGAGGCACTTTCTCACATTTCCTTTATCTTTTCCTGGCCTGATTTGGTCTCTCTTCTTTCAGTGTTCCTTCTTCTTGCCTCCCTCCAAACACAGAAATACATATTCAGTCCCATTCCCTTATAGAAAAACAATGGCTAATCTCAATAAATGTTTCCAAAGTATATGTTCTACAGAAGGTCATCCTCCTCTTGGATGTCCTGAGTTTTCCAGAACAACCCAGCACACCTTGTTACCATTTCTCAATCTTATCTCCTGGCCCTCCAAAGCAAAGTCGTCACAGAACTGCACAGCTTCCTCATGTCAGGATGCAATGTGTTCACAGTTTTTATATGTTCCAGTTATTTTCCTTTGAATTATTCTCTTTCTGAGCACTTTGCATTTAAAAAAAGCGTAGTAAGTTATTTCAAAATATTTGTGATTCTGCCCTATTTAGTGTTCGCTGCAGAAAAAAGTCTCTCCATTGTAGAAGAAAAAATGTTAATTCTATCTTTGCAGCAGAAACTGGCCATCAGAGTAATAATCTAAGAGTTCACAAGTGACTATCAGCATAACTCAAAATAACGTCAAATTCTTCCAAGCAGAACATTCAATTACTGAAGACTGGTGGTCGTAATTCTATCCTAATGGCTTTTCATAGATATGGCACCGATGCAAATTATTGGATATTCTTGATTGGAATTTCTTTTTTCTTTTTTCTTTTTTTCTTTTTTTTGCCATTGGAAGACTATGAGGACATTATGTTGGGAATGGCGAGCTGTTGGGCCACACTGTCCTCTGAGATGCAATCACTACTCCAGGGAGGCCAGAGAATGTTGTTACAAACTGGTTTTAGCTAATAAAATGGCCTCTATGAAAAGCAAAAGGGCAACCAATATGTAATAGATTGTCTCTTTAGCTTATAAACAGTGAATACCTGACTTTCCCCAGGGAATCATGGAATGGATTGACCTACTTTTCTCAGACACTCCATAGACCATTGATGCTGTACTTTCTGAAATACATAGCTTTGCAAGAATATTTATACACTGGGATACAAAAGCAGAATTCTGGAAAAGAGCTGGGGAAGGTACCCAGAAATGCTTGGATAGGAATATAGTCTGGGAGATGTTAGGAACAGAGCAGTTACCTCCATGAGAAAACAAAAATGTTTGGGATATAGACACCAGGAAGGAAGATCCTAAAAACTCACACTGATACAAATAGACCGAATTCTGGATTGCCTGGATGGCCTGGAACTATTGTTCTTACTACTGTTTTAGAAAGTCCATGAGTCCAAAAAGGATGATAGAATTAATTAATATAATTAAGTTAATGCAAAATGTCAGAGATCATTTGTAGCTATAGATAACTGGCACACAACTTTTCTCACACAACCAAAACAGAGAAAGAAAAAAGAAAAACTTAAAAAAGGCAAACCAAAAGTTATTCTTAGGGGTGCCTGGGTGATGGCTTAGTTGGTTAAGCCTCAGACTCATTTAGAATGGGGAGCAAACTTGTGGTCATGCAGGATTAGAGCTAAGACCTTGTTGTGTTTGTAGGGTGCTCCTTTGGCAGGTTTTGCACCAGGAGCAAGAGAACATTTATAGCAAGGAAAGGGCAATGTCCTTGTTGGTAAAATGGAGATGGGGAGCCAATAGCAATGGCCTCAAATTCTGGCTTGGGAGATGACTTGTGCTTTTAGCTCTAGGATATTTAACCTCTCACTTTTCCCACTTGTAAAGTAGGAATGATAATAACACCAACAAATGTAATCTGATGCTGCATTTACACAGCACTTATAAGTCTTGGATAAAAAATAGCTTTAGAAAATGTCTTTGCATTACTCATTGGGATAATGGACCAGGGATATGCTTCCTTTGAAAAGTTAAACTAGTAACACTTTTACTGGTTATTTGATCTCAATATTTGTGCCAAATGCAATGGAGATAATACAATTTCTTATGCTGCTTACATTTTTATGACAGCCATAGAAAGTTCAAATCAAACATTTGCCTATTTTTGGAAATGGAGAAAAGCAAAATAAAGCAATTGTTCATATATCCATGGTAAAATTAAAAGTTTCAACTTCAAAGAAAATACAATACTTACATCCATCAAGGCAATCAAATGCCTTAAAATAAGTCTGATTGAAAGGACATGAAATTAAGGAGTTGGCAAAAATTAGAGACAACTGGGATGCCAGATTTCTTGATGCAGTCCAGGGAGAAAATGAGATAGAGAAGCCAGAGAAACCACAGGCTTCAGGGTCAAGCAGAAATAATCCATCCACACTAGATCTCAGAAAAGCTGAGCTTGAGGGACACTGGCTAGTCTCTTCAGTAGGTCTAGAACCTATGCTATTCTGGATTGCCTGGATGGCAGAACATCTGTTAGCTCTGCCCTTCCTCCACCCTAGGAATTATTCTAGATTCCTGGATGTTTTCTCATGGAAAATTAGGTCCAGGTTTGGATGTGGAAGTTGTTTCTCATCCATTGAGGATTACTAACAGTTTGTTTTATTTTTTATACCTAGAATTTGGATGCAACTCAGTGCAATTGGTCTGTAATTTTAGGCAAGCACAAGAGCTGGCATGATTACCTCCAGAAAAAATGTCATGAACTGACCATGTACTTATATGCTAGCACCTGGGGAGGATTTACTCCCCACCTGAGCCCAGTAACTATACCACATTGGCATCAACACAGAACTGCATCCACAGTGACTTATCCTATCCTATCAGAATGATCCTGGTTTGGGTGACTCCTACCTAAGCAACCTCCAGGTAGGTACTTGTAGTGGGTGTGTCCTGGGGGCTTGGGGTGGCACAGAAGTTATCCTACCCTCAATGACTACTTTAAATCACCCCTGACAAAAGATAGTCTATCCTATTCATTTTAACTATCACTTCTAAGGAAGGATTTTATGTTTAGCCATTCCCCAGAATGCACTTCAGAGTTTATTAACTCACAACTCACACTGTTAGAAAATCTGTCTGTGTAAAGAGACTCATGCCCTCTCACATGTGAATTTGGATGGGTTTGGAGGAAGATGGGGTGAGGAAGGTCAGGGAAATGTCTATTTCTAGAATGTGCCCCAGGCCAATCTGACAGCTGTTATAATACTGGTTTAAAATAAATGTTCTGGGGCTTTTCCCAGAGAAGTCCTTAATCTCAATTTCCCTGAGGATTCTACTGTGAAACATTGGTGACTGACATCAACAGAGCTCTTACCAAGCCTCTAAAAGAATGGGGTTTGGTCTCCTTGTTTCCCCTGGAAGTAGCCTTTCAAAGCCAGTGAACTACAAACATGACACTTCTATATCACAATTATTGAAAAACAGTCAACTGAATGATTTTTCCATTTTCTTATTATAATCTCATTCTAGAACTCTTAGTTCTTTCTTTTTTTCTAATATTTTATTTATTTATTCCTGAGAGACACACAGAGAGGCAGAGACATAGGCAGAGAGAGAAGCAGGCTCCCTGCTGGGAGCCCCATGTGGAACTCAATTTCAGGACCCTGGGATCACGACCTGAGCCAAAGGCAGATGCTCAACCACTGAGCCACCAGGCTTCCCTTTCTTAGTTATTTCAAGGAACTCCAATAAGCGTGGGTTTAAATAATAATATTTAGGCAGAAAATTTTAATGGTAGATAAAAATAATAGGCTATGACAATAGAGTACTTATATACACTTCTCAATGGTTTTGTTTTATTCCCTACATCTCAGAGAGACCATGAGAAGTATAAAATGTTTAGAGCTGAAAGAAAGTGTGGGGGTTACCTGTCCAGGTCCCTCTCTGACCCAGTACAACCTGCCCCCAAAGTAGTTATAGTTACAGAGTGTGATGGGTAATTTTCTGTGTCAACCTAACTGGGTGAAGGAATGCCCAGATAGCCGGTGAAACATTATTTGACTTGTTTTGTTTGTTTGTTTGTTTGTTTTGACTAATTGACCAACTGACATTGACCCAAGTGCTATCACCTCTGCCTTTCTAGCAGAGATTTTTTTTAATGCTCTAAAATATCACACAGGTGAATTATTCATTGTTCATCCAACAAACATGTATTGAGTGAGCACTCACTATATGCTAGGCATATAGGTGCTAGAATTTTTTTTAAAGATTTTATTTACTTATTTATTCCTGAGAGACACTGACAGAGAGAGAGGCCGAGACAAAGGCAGAGTGAGAAGCAGGCGCCATGCAGGGAACCTGATGTGGGACTTGATCCCGGGACTCCAGGATCACACCCTGGGCTGAAGGCGGCTCTAAACTGCTGATCCACCTGGGCTGTCCAGGTGCTAGAATTTTAATAGATATCAGATAGATAAAGTCTCTGTCCTCTGGGAACTTATATTCTAAGAAGAGACACAAATGAATAATCACAGAGTGTGGTGTGCTAAAGGAAATAGACATGCTAGGGAGGCAGACTATAGAGGAGATGCTTTAGATAGGGTGGAGGAAGCACATCTTCACCAAAATGTAGAATAGGTGAAGTAGCCTTTCAGAAGGAAGGAAGGGTGGCTCAGCCGGTTAAGCATCTGTCTTCAGCTCAGGTCATGATACCAGAGTTCCAGGTCTAGCCTTACATGGAGCCCAGCATGGAACCCCACAGCTTTGGGCTCCCTGCACAGCAGGGAGTCTGCTTCACCCTCTCCCTCTGCCCCTCCACCTGCTTGTGCTCTGTCTCTCTCTCAAATAAATAAATAAAAATTAAAAACAAAAAAGGAAGGAAAGAAGGAAGAAAGAAAGGAAGGAAGAGCAAATGGAATGCCCTGAGACAAGTAAGAGCCTGGGCACGGTGTCTGGGTCCCGAGATGCATGATCTAGTCTGGTTCTCACTCCAACCTTGGCTCCCAGGACAGGACTTCTTGGGTTTGCTTATGGCTTCATATACCAGCGCACAGTGAGATGTCTTTTTCCAGAGCACAGACCTGAGTGCGGCAGCCTGGCTGCTCAGCCCAGCCCTCGGCCCTCACCAACCCTCACCTGGCAAATGCTAGATTCCTCTCTTATGCCTGTTTCATGGGGGGGAATTTTCATCTGAAACAAAGAGCACATGAAATCAGGAATTCCCGTCTGAGCTGCCACAGAAATGACGTGAAGTAGTCCTTTTTGAAATGTCCCTGTTGCTTTTAGAAACCAGTATGTGTATGTGATGAGTGCAAACACTTGTGTGCTTTTCCTACCTAATGGAATATAGTACGTGGTTGCAGGCATAGGCCTTCCATTAACCTTATTACCTACTTTCAATCTTCTAATGTCACAAAGTAATGCCAACTCAGCTGCAAAGCCATCTGGAAAATTAATATCAAGGTCTAGTGACACCAGTCTCTTTCCTAGATTAGTTCTGACTTCCAATTTTCATTCTTCCCATATCATATTAAATAATAAGCACACGAGCCAAGGAGGGGCCACCCAGTGGGCCCTTCTCAGAAGTCCATAATGCAGAGAGAAAAATTATAAAAATGTCAGGAGCTCCAGGATAAAGAACTATTAATAAAAGCTTAGTAAACATGTATTTCCCCAAAGCAGAAAATGCAAAGTAATAGGCACTTATTTTGACAGATCTGTTTTGATTCTAGTAATGTCCAGGGAAGATCTGAGCCCCCCTTTCTCTTTAAAAACGAAGAAGTTGACATTAGCAGTCTTCAATTTCCTGATGTCACATAATATGACTGCCAGTTGATTGGGCATCATACCCAGTGAAAGATCAGAGGGTCAGAGAGGAGCCTGTTTCCATAGGTCACTCTCCTGACTGGGAAGCGATCAAAATGTGAGGACCTTTGGGGTCAGCAAGACCTGACTTGAATTCTGTCTTTGCCACTCACTAGCTGCATGGAAAAATTATTTCTCGTTGCTATTTTCAGTATCTCTTCTATCACCCTGGGATGACGAACCTGGTAAATAAGATAATGCATCTACAGTGTCTAACATACATGTAGGGTTCAACAAATGTTAGCTCTTTAATCTTTCTTCTTTTCTAAGATAGTCCGAGTTGTGTGTAGAAATGTGTATGTGTTCTGATAACTGAAACATTTGATACACTTCCTTTGCTCATACGTATGATAAAGGGGTTACCTGAAAAACCTGCATGGTGGGGCGCCTGGGTGGCTCAGTGGTTGAACGCCTGCCTTCAGCTCAGGTGAGATCCCGGGGTCCTGGGATTGAGTCTTGCACCCGGCTCCCCATGGGGAGCCTGCTTCTCCCTCTGCCTGTGTCTCTGCTTCTCTCTGTGTATCTCTCACGAATAAGTAAATAAAATCTTAAAAAAAAAAAAAACTTGCATGTCAAGACTTATAGCAATATTGAGAAGTCTTTTCTGATAATATTGTCCAGCAATTCAGAAGTATCCAGTCTTTTCAATGGTATTTAAAGAGATACAACCCGGAGAGTTAGAGCCATAGATTTTAGTACCATTTCCCTTTTAACTAGTCGCGAGACCCACGCTAGCTAATTGAGCTCTTTTAGCTGACCAGTTGGATTTATAACACCTGCTTTACTCCAATTCTTGGGGCTAGTAAATGAGAATTTAGATATCATCACTGAATGTCTTTGAAAAATAAATAGCACGTATTTGCATTTCCACATCACAATGCTATACACTAATATCTCAAAATTACTAATTTTCTCTTATTTTTAGAATGTAAAGATTTTTTCTCTTTGCTTTCAGTTTTATACACCATTTTAGGGGTCAGTGAATGAGTCGATGCATTAAAAATCATGTGACCTTTGATCACATGATGCTATAAGCAAAGTACTAATTAGCCACCTATTATATACCCTGTGCTATAATAGTCACAGCTTTCCCCTTTCAGGGTAGGTAGTACTATTATCTTAATTTTATCGGGGAGATAAAATCATTTGTTGAATGCCAAAGAATAGTAAGAGATCACAGGACTTAAACCCTTAAACCCTTGTCACTCCAAATTCCACTATTTCACACGGTTATGCTATAACATGGAGAAAACTCTTTTCTTCTTCCTATGATTGTTAGACTTAAACAAAAGATCATGCTCTTCCACTGTAAGCCCGCTACACCTCAAACACCTGGATATTCATGAAAACAAATTAGGCTCCTGCTGTTTTGGAAAAAAAAACAAAGCAAAACAAATATTCTCATATTTTTATTGAGATAAAACATTTTGTTTTATTTTCTCATTTTGTTTGCTGCTGTGTGGTTATTTAATTATTGTGTATTTCTCTCTCTAGATTTGCAAACTCCTTGAAGGCAGGGACCACATTCCTTTTTGTTCATCATTGTATCCCCAGCAGTGGGCATGACGCCTAACATTAAAAATATGCAATGGATTTTTATTAAGGCAAAGACAGGTGTACAAATGAGTGAACTATAGCAAGAAAAATTTCAAGTGTGGACTCAGCAACTTTAAGTACGACTTACATCAAGAGGGAAACAGACCTCTCCAAGAACATTCCCAGGTTTTCCTCCTGTGTTAAATAATAGCTGGTTTATCCGACAACCACCTGGGTTGCAATTCTGACAAGAATAGCCGTATGGGGTAAAGCATTGCGAGTAAAATATAGGTTTTGCTCTGAACTTTGGCTTTTTTTTTTATTGGTCATGACTCATGAAAATAAAATACAGGGACGCCTGGGGGGCTTAGCAGTTAAGCGCCTGCCTTGGGCTCAGGGCCTGATCCCAGGGATCCTTGATCCCTGCAGGGAGCCTGCCTTTCTCCCTCTGCCTGTCTCTGCCTTTCTTTCTGTGTCTCTCATGAATAAATAAATAAAATCTTAAAAAAATAAAAAATAGTGGCAAAACCTTCCATAAACAGTTTTTATAAATCAAAAATATGAAAGCAATATACTGAATGTGAGCCAAGGCCTGAGTAACAGACCTGTGACCCAGGCCGTTTACCACCTGACAACAGGTAAAAATAGCGAGCATTGTTTTATCCACCAGGTGGCGCTGCAGACTGGTGTGGATATCTCACGCTCTCAGGAGAATCAGGGGATTTAAAAGGACAGTGATTCCTTATTCGTAAAAACTCTCATTTGGTTCTTACAACAGTTCTAGGAGGAATGTGGAGTATGTATTACTGTCTCTTAAACACAGACCTTACACACCATTAAGCAGAAGAAACTGCCTCTCGGGAGATTTGTAACACATTTTAAAGGAGACACTCTTTAAAAAAATGGCCCATTTGAACTTGAACTGCATATTCCAAAGTTATTTACTGGCGACCTTTGGTTCCTTTCACCAGTTTCAAGTGTCTGTCTCAAAAACTGGCGGTCTTTATGGAAGGGAGCCTGAAAGGGGTGGCCTGTCCATTGCAGGTGGTAGCTCTCCCTCCTGCTGGGCTCGCTGCTGGGTGCATAGGCCCGCAGGCTCAGAACAGGCTTTGCAGAGAGAAAGGCTCAGCTGTCAGAGGCAGCGGGTTCCAGTGTGACTCTTCCATGGACTCCTTCCTTGGGTGTCGACTCATGTCAACTTTTCCGAACTTCAACTTTAGCATATGTAAAAAGGGGATAGAAATATTTTGCCTTGTTTGCCTCTCCTGTCTGGTGAGACAAAACTAGTCAGCCTGTGAGTGTAAAGTGCTCTGTGGATGTAGGTTGTTCTCACTTTTTCTGGAAGTTTACTCAGCATTCATTAAAATCCTTTCCATTCTCCTAATCCTGCTTAAATTGTGATCCCCAAGCTCCATACAGAAGACTGTCCCAGCTTCACAGACCAAAAGGTGTCTCTCAACTTGATGTACCTGTCGCTAATTAGCTAATCAATGACTTGATAGTCTTTGATTTTTTTCTATTAGATTTATGACTTTATCTTTCATATTTAGGTCTTCAATCCATTTGATGTTTAATATTAAATGTCATGGGAAGTAGAGATCCAACTTTTTTTTCTTCATACAATAAGCTCAATTTCCCAACATTATTTGCTGAATAATCCATGGTTTCTTCATTGATTTGTGGTTGCGCTAATCTCATGTTTTTTATGCCATCTACTCTGGCCCATTTGTCTGTCCATATGCCAACTGCATGCTGTTTTAATACTGTGTTGATGGATTTGTAGTATGTTTTAAGACCTGTAGATCCCCTCTCCCCTCTTTACCCTCCATTTCCCTTTTAGTAGATTGCCCCTTCCATGTATATTTCATATGAAATATTAGTGGATGGTAAGCTGTAATCTTTCATATACATTTCACAACTGACTAGTCAGTTCCCCTCAAAACAATCCTTTTGGAATTTTCATCAGAAATTTGCTAAAACCAATAGATAGATTTGAGGACAATCGATACCTTTGCAAAATTATGACATCCTATCCATGAACATGATATTTCTTGTCATGTAGTCAGTCCTTTTAATAATTTTTCCTCTACAAAATTATTGCACATTCTGTTGGGTTACTTAATTCCTAAGTACTTTATAATTTTTGCTAGAGATATAAACAAGATATTTATTTCTATTATATTATTACCAAGCAGAGGAACATTATTGAATTGATTCTATATGAGATGACCTTGCTGACCTCCCCAAGGAGGTCTGTAGTTTGTTGATCTTTTTGATATTTCTGTAAAATCACATCATCTGCATCATTGGCAATTTTGCCTTTTCTTTCCTGATACTTATACCTCTTATTTCTTTTCCTGGTCTTTTTATGTTGCTGGATCCTGTAAAACTATGTTAGATATGTTGAATAGCAACAAGGATCGCTCTCTCTCTTTCTCTCCAATGTGTGACTTAAATAAAACTTTAAGTTTTAAGTGAAATAATGATTTGGGTGTTCTTTATTTAGTACTATCTTTTATAACTATTTATTTATTTATTTATTGAGGCAGAGAGAGCGTGAGAGGAGCGGCAGAGGGAGAGAGAGAATCTTAAGCAGGATTCACCATGCCCAGCCCAGAGCCAGACCCAGGCCTTCTTTCATGACCCTGAGATCATGACTGGAGCCAAAATCGAGTTGGATGCTTAACAGACTGAGCCAGCCAGTTGCCCTTATACCTTATATTTTAAATTGTTTGTTCACATATAAGATTTCATAATGTTAAGCGTTAGCAAAATGAAGAATAATTCTTTATCTCTGAATTTGGGGATTTAATTCCTTGAAAAATCTTCTTGTTTTTAATGGGGAAGAATTTTTTTCTTTTTTTTTTTTTTAGGATTTTATTTATGAGAAACACAGAGAGAGAGGCAGAGACACAGGCAAAGGGAGAAGCAGGCTCCTTGCGGGGAGCCGAATGAGGGACTGGATCCCAGGACCCTGGGATTATGCCCTGAGGTGAAGGCAGACGCTCAACCCCTGAGCTACCCAGGTGCCCCTGGGGAAGAATTTTTAAAGGCAATTCCAATAAACATAAGTACTAGATGTGCTTAAAAACCAACTTCTAAGTAACAAAACTCTCAGTAGGACAATCTATTATGAAAGTCTTAACGGACTCCTCGAGGTCTCAAAGATTAAAATAAATAATCATGTAAATTGGTACCGTTCAAGGGAGGCTGCCTCCCGAAAAGCATCTGAAACTAACTGGTCACTTCCTGGTCGGTGAAGGCCATTCTCATACAGCGTCTCTCTTGGTGGATCTTTGCCCTGACCTCTGAGGAAAGCAGAACAGTTAGTTCCCAGTATATTCCATTTTGTGGAAAAGGAGATTTACCAAGAAAGACAGTGAAGGCAGAACCTGAACCCAAATCTCCTGGCTTATATCCCCAGATATGCCCCAGCAAGCCTGGGTTTCTTCCATAGATTTGACCGTACAAGTCAGCAATCATGAAAAATAAGAACAGAGCTTTTGCGAGTGTGTGACTCATCTCTTCAGTCTCTAAGGAAAAGGTTGACATGGTGTCATGTCAGCCAGTTGAGCACTGCGCCACTGTTTGTGTTGGTGACTAATGTGGCACAGTTCACACTGTGTGTATGCTTAAGAAACAAAAGAAATTCAGTTTGAAAACCTTTTTTGTTAACATTTTTATTTATTTATGATGAGAGAGAGAGAGAGAGAGAGGCAGAGACACAGGCAGAGGGAGAAGCAGGCTCCATGCACCGGGAGCCCGACGTGGGATTCGATCCCGGGTCTCCAGGATCGCGCCCTGGGCCAGAGGCAGGCGCTAAACCGCTGCACCACCCAGGGATCCCAATTTGAAAAGCTTAATAATCTTCTGGGACTGTTAGAACTTTTTGAACTCCATATAACTGGGACATGGAATTATTTATTTACATATATATATATATATATATATATACATACATGTATATATATATATGTTCTTTTTACTTACATATTATATTGTCATCCTTCACGATCTGCCTGTTGCAGCTGAAATCAGATCTGGGGATCTGAGGGCATGTAATCATTCTTTTTTCTTTTAAAGATGCACAGTTGGAGGAGTTCACTGGAAAGAACACTGTTACGAAGCATACAGAAGATCAGAGTGGTCCCAGCTCCTCAACTCCCCAATCAAGTGCCAAGAGCACTGGTACTTGCTTATTTGTTAAATTACATTTTTCTGTATCCTGACGCATGTTATCTTGGATCCTCTAATAGTAGTGCAAAAGAAGTCTTTTAGTCCCAATTTGGGAAAGAAGGAAACAAGACTCAGGGAGACCAAGAAGTGGAGGTAGGTTTCAAAAATCAGATATTTTTCCTAGTTTACTATGCTGCCTCCCTCGACATAGCTTTATTGGCATCCTGTCCATTAGAACTCAGGGTAGCTTAGCCAAGCTGGTTCCTTATCCTTTTATGGAAGACAGAAAACTCTTTAGATTGTTATAAAACTATATGTGATCCATTTTCCCTTGTAAGTGGTCTGTTAAAAAGGGGCTCTCTTAAAAGCTCCAAGATCATACACTAAAAAGCCTGCTAGCTTCCTTTCCAAAACTGGTTATGGAATTCTGACGAAAGTTGGGGCCCACAGATGCATGAATATGATTGGGAGCTGGGGACAGTCTCTATCAACTGGGAGGGATGGATTCTCTGTCATCTAATGCCAGATTCCTGTCCTTGTAGGCCCATTTTTTCCCTCACTGTTGTGTAGTGAAGAGAAGCAGAACTTTAACCTCCAGCGTTTGGCGTTTTGTTTTTTGTTATGTTGCTCATAGTTAAGGAATGACAAGAATGCAAAAGAGAGGGTGGCTCATTGAATTTTACATAATTGCATATGAGATTAGACTAGAAATTTGCAGATGTTTCTGACCAAAGACTCATTTCACTCTGCCAACACAATTATATTTTTCATCCTAATTATTATTTTAATTTCAAGGCTTTTAAGAGAACATGCATTGTTCGTGACACCTTTTGTCTTGTTCTAATGTGATTTACTAGTCTGGTTCCTAAACACACTTAGTTGATGACCCCAGGACCTAGTAATCTTTCCCTCTCTGACATTTTTATGATTCTGTGGAATTGGAAAGGACAGGATAGTTGTTAGGGTGAACGACTTAAAGAAATGTGAGAATGGTTGGAAGGGAAAGTATTATCCCCTAATCAGGTAACATGTGTGAAAATATTCAGGTATGCCTCAGACATGAAACAGCTCTTTCATGACTGGAAAACCAAGATGGTTTCCTGCTGTTTTAGAAGAGGGTAACTAGAGCCAAGTTGCTGAGCTGTTAGGTTCCAAAGACTGTGGGCAAGGCAAAAATTGCACATAGTTGCAAAGGGCAACCTTGAAAGCCAAGTCTTGTGTCTCAGTGAGTCTATCACTTTGTTTTCTCTGCAACATGAAACCAGATTGCTGTGTTTTCATTCAGCACGAAATGAAAAAGTCCACACGCAGTGTTAAGAGTTCTGTTGCACCAACATTTTTTAGACACTAGAATCCCACAAGTGAGATGTTGAACTTCTTAAAAAATACAATTAAGATAACTTAAAAAAGAAATCAACCAGCAATCAAGACACCTCCTCTGCTCCCTCTTTTAAAATTCTAATTCTGTGTTTTTGGAAGGAAGCCTTTATGCTTATACATGCATACCACGTTTCTGAAAAGATATACCAAAAGCTTACTATTGGTTATTTCCATTGAGGGAAAATTGGGGAAGGAATGCCTGGGAGAGGCAATTGGGAAATTATTACTCATTTCAACCCATCATGTTTTTATTTATTTGTTTTACCATGAGCATTTTATCTAATTTATAAATAAAAGAAAGTATCATTTCTCTCACATTCTTTCCTCATCCCTACTCATTTCATTTTTATTTTGCTCTGTTTTTACAGGAGTTGTCACATTTTTTGTTTGATTTGAAAAATTAATTTTTCTCCCGGTTTATCCCACAGTGTCCTTTATTTTAGGTATTACATAACTTAATTCGAGGATCAGATCATCACAGTATGGTTCTTTTCCATGATCTTTCAGGGGAAAATGTAATCACTGTTTTTAATTTGGATTCCAAATCCTTTCCAGCCTAGCTTTAATTAATTTGATTAAATAAACTTTAATTAATTATTGCCCAAACAAAGAGATCTACACTGCACTTTGCTAGCAACATAGCAACACAATTAGAATCAAACAGTTTAGATCTAGTGGGGGAGGGCAATGAAGTTGGCCTCTGGAATGCTATATTAAGAGTGGATGACTATCCAAAGTGGCAGTAAAATAAGACTCAGCAGAAGTGTGTTAGAATTACCTGTATATCATGAACAAATTGGCCACCACTCATCTGTTTTATATATGTGTTATGTAAAGTGACACTATGTCTTTATGCTTTTGACCCTTGGTCTACTGTTCACAAGTAGTGATTGTCTGTATTTATACTCTATCGGAAACAGTCTGTACCTTGTATATTGTTGTTATAGTATCATCATCATGCTTAGTATGATATGCTAGGTGGAGCACAGAACAGACAACGCAGAAAAGAGGAAACCAAGAACTCTGTCCTTTGGAGTCCATGGTTTCCAAGGTATCCAAATACACAAACTTATCTGTCTTGACATAATGTTATAGATAAACACTAAGTAAACATCAAGGATTACTCCTAGGCTTGCAGCTTTTTACAGAAACGATGTAGAAAGCAGAAAAAAAAATATAAATCAAACATGTTCTTATATAGTAATATGTAAGGCCAAAGTAGACCAGAAAAGATCACTCACATCTAAGCACAAGTGAGGTCTAAACAATAGTTATTAATTATTGGCTTTGGTGACTGGGTAACAATTTTCATGCAAAACATTTAATTTCTCAAATTGGGCTTAATTCATTTAGATGAGTATATTTTTCTTAATAGAAGTGGTGTTCTGATGAACACCAGGTCAAGTTCAACATCGTTATGCTCTTAAGACAAGGTTTGAGGCATATGGAAACGGATTTTAGAGGCTTTTTGATGAATGAGGCAAGAAATTTCTTAACAGGATGGGGTAGAGATTGACTACAGTGTGTAACATCTTGCCTTGCTAATTATGCTGATTGATAATTGATCATCTCTGATTCCTTATGTCTTGGGGATGTTGAAGTAACTGGTGGGTGGCCTTTGTAGACGCTATTATTGCAGCTATGACAACCACTTCAATAAGTCAACTACATTAATGAAACTACATTAAATGTGCCTTGTTTTGATCAACCCTTCTTCGTCCATTCCCAGTGACTCACTAAACTCCATTGATTGTTGCTCTTTTTATTTATTTTATTTTATTTATTCATAGTAGACATAGAGAGAGAGAGAAAGGCAGAGACACAGGCAGAGGGAGAAGCAGTCTCCATACCGGGAGCCTGACACGGGACTGGATCCCGGGTGTCCAGGATGTCGCCCTGGGCCAAAGGCAGGTGCCAAACCGCTGAGCCACCCAGGGATCCCCTGATTGGGGTTTTCAAAACCTCTCTTTATCTTTTCCTCACCACCACCAATGGGATAACTGTCAGAAGTCTCCTAGGTGGCTTTCTTTTTTCTTCTTTTAATTGTGAAGCCCTCCCCACACCCACAGCTCTTGGCAACGGTCACCAGAGAGCTCCTAATCACCCCACTTTCCTCACGGAGAGCCTCCAAATGCTTCTTGTTGCTACTTTAGGAATTCTAAATTTCTCCATGAGACTTTCAGGAACAGCAATGACAGGGTCCCTCTTTCTTTTTATTTTATTTTATTTTATTTTTTATCTATTCATGAGAGAGTGAGAGAGAGAGAGAGAGAGAGAAAGAGAGAGAGGGGCAGAAACATAGGCAGAGAGAGAAGCAGGCTCCACGTAGGGAGCCCAACATGGGACTCGATCCCAGGTCTCCAGGATCACGTCGGGGCTGAAGGCAGCGCCAAGCCGCTGAGCCACCCGGGCTGCCCGTCCCTCTTTCTATTCAAAATTATTTCTCACTGCTTTTTAATATACTCTTCTTGTATAATTTAGTAAAGATGAGGGGAAATTGAGAAATGCAATGAGTTGGGAAAGAAGAAGTTAATTTGCAGTCTTTGAAGTCCGATTCCTTCTGACCTCGTCTCACAGATAACTGTGAAGAGTTAGGTTAGGAGAGAGTTACTACTTGCCCAAAGCTAGAAAGCTGATAAGTGGAGCTGAGATTTTGACCTAGGTCTGTCTGACACCTTTCCTTTTCCCAATATCCCATCCACTGTGCTTATGCAAGCTGCCCCCTCACTCCCTGGCCTCTACCAGCTGCACCTGAAATGCCCCTCTTTCTGCCTCACTTCCAAGATTCAGTTCCCAACACAGCCTATCTGATCACTCCAGATCTCCCTAAGCATCTCTGGCTGAAACTACCTGAGAACTTAGCCCCTGACCCCCAAACTAGGTAAGGTGCCCCTCCTCTGTGTTTCCATGACATCCTGCTTTCATTATATTACATATATTTTTAAAGTATGTTATTTATTTATTCATGAGAGACACAGAGAGAGGCAGAGACACAGGCAGAGGGAGAAGCAGGCTCCCTGCGGGGACCCTGATGCAAGACTTGATTCCAGGACCCCAGGATCATGACCTGAGCCAAAGGCAGATGCTCAACCCCTGAGCCACCCAGGTGCCCTATACTACATACTTTTTTAATAAATGTTTTTATTGATACATCACAGAGAAAAGTGCATATATCATAAGCATAAAACTTGATGAAATATCAAAAAGCAAAACTTCTCCCTGAAATCACCAATCAGATCAAGGAATCACCAGCAGGCAGAAGACCACCTCTTCCCTGTACCCTCTTGATCATTATCTCCACTCCCCTTCACTCCCCAAAATCATACCCTGACTTGAGATTCATCTTGTTTGCTTGCTTTCCAATTTTATATAAATTAAATCATACAGTCTGGTTTCTACATTTTTTTGAGATTTATTCCCTGTTGTTTTATGTAGAGATTATTCATTCATTTTCACTGTAGTATAGTATTCCATTATATGAAGGCACACTGCCTTATTTTACTATTGGTGGACATTTTCAATCTTTCCCATTTGGGGATAATATGAATAGTATTACTATGAACATTATTGCGAAATTTTTATTGAATATATGTTCCTTCTTTGGGGTATAAACCATGGAGTGGAACTGCTAGGTCATAAGCTATCCATATGATCATCTTTAGTAAATAGTGCCATAGAGTTTTCCAAAATGGTTGTGCTAATTTATGCTCCCAGTGCAAGATCCTGTATTTCCAGCTGCTCTTCGTCTTCATCAACAACTGATAGTGTCTACCTTATAATTGCAAATCCCATCCCCTTTCTCCCTCTCTGCATAGCATGACACCTACAAGGTATCTTAGTAAAAGTCTGATGAAATAATAATAATAAGGTAACACACAATTGCCTGCTCCTATACCTGTTGTCATCTGTTAGAATAGCGTAATGGTTACAAGCACAGGCTTTGGGGACAGGCCATCACGATTTGCCTTCTAACTTCACTACTTACTAATCAGCAAGTTACCTGTCTGTGCCAGTCTGTTCACTTTGACATCGTGGGGTTGTTCTGAAGACTTAAAGAGACTAGACTGCACACTTAGAATAATGTCTGGTATATAATAAGAGCTATTTGTGTTCTTATCTAATGCTAAAGGTCTGCACTCAGACTTCCTACAAATAGAATCAGTTGGTATAAGAATCTTTGGCATGCCCTCTGTGAAGCCTGCTCCAGGCAGCTGACCCCACAGAAGCCTCTGCACTTCTGAAGTTCTCTTTATCCCCATTCAGCACCTGCCATACACCAGGAGTAGGTACCATGTCTCCCCAAGTAGATGGCAAATTCCCTAAGTACAGTGACTGAGTCTTCATGGTAGCAGTGGTTTCAAAGTCCCATTTTAACTTGTGGGGATGATAGCTGAATACCTTCCCCCAAACCTATTGTTGAACAGATCCATAGGGAGAGAGCAATGGAGCAAGTGTACCGTCCCCTTTTGCCAACACCATGCTCAAATGTTGTTCAAATGCGAGCAGGGATATACTTTACTCTCATAAAGATACCGCTGCGTGTATGTGACTTGATATCACAGTACTTAGTAAATATTTGTTCTTTTTTTAAAACATTGATCCCTTGTTCTTTCTTGACTTCCTTGTCCTTGCCTTGTTCCCATCCCACCCACTTGTGTTTGATCTAATCTCCCATTTGTGTGACAACGTTTGGGATTCCTCTGCTCCTATCAATTCCTAAGGAACACAATGAGATCTTCTACAGTGATGGACCCAATAAACCAAATTTCTACCCTTAAAAAAGCAAAACGCTCTGTAACCCATGACTAGCCCCTCTGACTCATCTATAATTAGATTGGAGACTCCCAGCCTGCAAGAACTGTCTTCAGATAAAAATGTGATTTAAGTTCTCTTTGTTCAAGAAGGAATTAGTAACTGTTATTGATAATGAGGATGAGGAGATTAGCAGAAAGCCTCCCCATTGGAGCTGGTATCAGTCTTTATTAGGAAAATGCAGGCTATAGATTCTCTTTGTCGTTATAGCTGACTTTGGCATCTGGGTTTGGTAGAGGATTCAATGTGTAGCTAGTGCCCATAGGTCCAATAGCATCTCACATGCACAGCTGGAGCCCACCCTCAGCAAGAAGTCATTAACTCACTTTGATCCTCTTCCTTCAGTGGATGACAAGGAAAGAATGAAGTCATCTCCAAATACCTGTTCAGCCCTTCGAAGTCTTGGGAGGAAGGGGGCTGTGGTGGTGGTGGAGGTGAGGGAGTGAATGTGCAGAGTGAGATGTAAGAACCATGATAAAAGGGAAAAAGATCACAGCTTTCCTGGGGAAATCCCTGTGAAAATGGAGAGGCTGTGGAGAGTGCAGTGGGCTTAGAATTAAGGCAGCAGCCCATCAGCTGTTGGAGGACTCCCTATTTGCCGGGAATTTGTGTGAAAGGCCTAGCAAAGTACAATTTGGTTTCAAAATGATGATCTCTTAATATCCTAATATCCTCCCTTCTACGTTAGATATTCCAGTGGACTCTGTGCACCAGACCCAGGGTGGTCAGGGCTAGCCAGGGCTGGGTGCATGCCAGCTCAAGAGGCTTCTTCTAGTCTAAGCCGGGGACTGGCTCCTCGGGGGTCCTTCTGTGAGCTGGCACCAGCTTCCATTCAGCTCTGGGTACCCTCAGACACAAGTCCTGCCAGCTCAGCTTCTCAGGAACCTACTCATTTACGACAAACACCTCCACCCTCTTTAGTGGCATTCTACTCACAGGCAATTGTCTTGACTTCCATTTCAACATTTATGGAAAAAGTCTCCCTTTTCCATTAGGCTCTTTAAGGGCAGAGATAAGGACAGAGATGTGTCAGCTTTGCCCACTGCTATATCCCCAGCATTCAGGGCAGAGCTCAGCCCAGAGTAGGCACTCAAATTAGTTGTTGAAGGAATTACCTGTTACTTTAGGCAAGCCAAATGTCAGGACACACAGCCAACTTCAGAGGGTAGGCAATAAATAGAAGGAACACTGCTCCATGGCCATCCTTGTGAAATGGATTTATTTGTACATTGAAAAGGGATTCTTTGGGTGGATTTGTGAATGACTGACATAAAATACTAAGACCTCTAATATAAAGTGGCTTTAAGACCACTCTATACCCTCCCCCCCCGAATTCTGAAACTGCTACTATTGGAGGCAAATCACTGACCTGCAAATTACAGCAGGATTTCCCAGGTTTTAAATTTTTAAATGGACCCATCATTACCTTTCCCCACCCCAACCGAGATATACAAAATTACACACATGACACAATTTATGTAAATATTTTTCAAGGTTTTATTGCAAACCAAAGTTGGTTTATCACACACAAGAAAAGTTGTGTGGTGGGGTGGAAGGGGCGGGAAGAATTGTACATATTATAACCATGTTAATTACAGTACATTAAAATGTTGGTTTACATTACAAATAAGCCTGTAAGTTTAAATATACTAGTGTTATAACCCAATGTACAGACTTTCTTTATACAATACATACACTTATCAGGAATGCAAAAAAAAAAAAAAAAAAACAAACATAAATAATGCCCATTTTACAGGTGACATTTTAAACAATGAAAATACCAGGCTTTGACCGACAACTGGGGCATTGGTCCATAAAAACCCTTTCTAAAAATAGAAATATTTGTAGCAGCAATGCTTTCTTTAAGCATCTGGATACAAGTCATTGCAAGACCATTTTCAATAAATTTTAGTTATTAACTGTATCTTACAAAAAAAACGGTCTACACATAAATTTATCTTCCAAATATGGAAGAAACAAACAATGTCCCACATTGTAGTGTCCTGCAAGTGTCACATTGATGCTTATAACTAAATCCATCTGTGATCAAGCATACCACACTCATACTACTGTTCACACAGTAAATCCACAAGGAAAAATAAAGAACTGAAACGCTCTGCAATAGGAAAAGCTTTGGAGCTAACACGATCTCATCAGAAAAGGCACATTTCATAAGATTCGTTATCACGGCCCAGACAGACCTTCAGAAAAATCCTTCTCAGAACTGCGTCATCCTACTACGACTACTGCATCTGTCTATGGCGGCACTCAAATGCTCATTTCAGAGATAGCACCATGTTGGAAGGAAGAATAGAAATGAAAACCTCATGAGCTCACTGAGAGGAGGATGTGCTCTTCGAAAAGCTTCCAGCAAACAGTGTGCAATAAGATTGCCAAGATGTGCAAGCTTCCAGAGATGTGCAAATTCTCTTTATGTCCTGTCAGCTGGCAGCTCCGCCAAAAGGCTAACTAAAACACTTAAAAACACACATAAAATCCTTCAAGACCAACCCTCGGACTATTCAGAGGAAAGAGTCCATAGGAGGTGCATAGGAAAAGCCTAGGAAGGCCTCGGCCGCTTCCTTGACGCTGGCTGTGAGGAGGATGCTGTCGGGGGACCTGCCAATGGAGTTGGGGACTGGCTCTTCAGTAAACTCAGGGTCAAAGTGCCGCAGGTCACTAGGTCCACTCTATTGGGGAAGGAAACAAAACAAAACCAGACCACTTAGTGTTAAGAATTCAGGCGGCAGACAGGACGGGGAAATCCTCTCTTGGGCTTTCAAAGCTGGAGCTCAGGTTTCGAGGGGATGCCAGGGAAACCCCCCTTGGACCATCCACTTCAAGCATGGAACCCACAGGCCACAGCAAGTTTAAATAACGAGGATAGTGTTCACTTTCTCTCTTTCAGTACTTTTAATTGAGAAACGTGTAGAAAAGTCATGTTAGTCTCGTTGGGACAAAAATTTGACTTTTCATCTAGATAAAATAACGGTTTGTGAATAAAAGTTGTGCCAATTCAGTCCCTGAGGGTCCCCAACACCCCCCCCCCCCCGACACCGCCAGCCCCAGCTCTGACCTAGGGGAGTGCCCTTCGCACCTTCCTATACTCAGAAGAAAGAGATACTCACCACATTTGGGTTGAAAGGGGGAGTAATCTTCTTATTAATGAGATCATCCCAGTTAATTAGGGAGAAGAAGACATGATTCTTAATCTCCATCTGTTGAGGAGAAACAGGAGATTGCTTCAGACACAAGAGATTCAGGGAGGGCAGTGGGGTCTAGCACATTTCCCGGAAGCCCAGGACAGGAGGGGAAGTCACTCACAAAGTCATCCTTGGCGCCCAGCCTCTTTGTCCGGTCTTTCTGCAGGAGGCCCTCCAGGAGGTGTCTGGCGGAATTGGTGATATTTGGCTTCAGCTGGAGCGGCTTGTTCAGAATGTTATCATACATCTCAGCTGTATTGCGGCTGTAAAAAGGAGGCTGAAAGGAGGAGGGACATTGCTGGTTAGCCTTAAGTTCCTATAGCACGCATTACCAACAAAGTCTTGCACCACGTTAAGCTAGCTGTGACAAAGTCTTTTCCTTAACAGGCTTTCTTTGCCCCAGATTTTTTAAGTGTCTATCTCACAACTCCTATCAGGAATGGATCCTAATAAGCCACATTTTTTCCTCACACAGGTGCAGGGGGTCCTATCTAGTAAAATGTGAATTTACAAGAAAGAAAAATTCACTAACAGCTTTCTCTAGAACACTTACAAAATAACCACTGGCCCTCTCTTACCAGCATTTGATCAGCTTATTTATAGAGCGCAAGACACAATGACCAGTAAGTCCGGATTTTAAGACAATGACATTCTAGGGAGCATTATTAAATTGGGCGTAAGATTCCATGACTCTCCATGTGCTACTCACCAGGCCATAGAGCATCTCATATAAGACGGCCCCCAGGCACCACCAGTCCACGGTCCTGTCATAAGGCTGCTTATGAAGCACCTCAGGTGCGAGATACTGAAACACAAAGCAGGAAAACAGAGCGTTTAGAAGACTGTGAAACCAGGCAATCCCAGGAGTGCACCACACCAGGAGTGCATTTTGAAAGCGTTGAGACCCCGGGGTCACCTGCAGGACGGGTTTCTTTACATTACTTGCTGATAAAAATTGCTGGACTTGGGGAGGCTGACTGGCCAGGTATCGTTCTGATATTTAGGAAGCTGCTGGGCACCCAGCACATAGCTTACTTGAGAATTTACAACCTTTTATGACATGGCTTTTGCAAACAGCTGGTCCTAATTAAAGCCACATGAGGCCTCAGGATTTCTCATGCTGCATCAAACAGCAAATATATTTTCCTCGCTCTGAATTGGACTGAAAAAATCTCCGAGAACAATTTACCCTTTTGGTAATTTCAGTAGAATTGTGCTTGGCTCTCCCGGGAAGGGGCAGACCAGGCAGCAAATGCAGAATGCTCCTACCTCGGGCGTGCCGCAGAAGGTGGACGTTGTGCCATTGTGTTCGATGTTCTCCTTGCAGAGGCCAAAGTCAGTAAGGACAATGTGTCCCTGTGAATCCAGCAAAATATTCTCTGGTTTTAAGTCTCTGCAGAAAAAAAAAAAAAAAAAAAAAAAAGTTGTGTAGGTGAATTTCACTTCATAAGAAAGCCTCTGTGAAAATAATAGCTTGGGGTATTAGAAGCATTTTCAATTCACTGCAGCTGTACAGTGAATAAAAAGGGAGTCCTTGTTCTGCTAATCTATTCTGGCTTTGGCACAATCCTAGCTGGCTAGTTCCCTGGAGGCATGGGGTCAAGACAGTTCACATGCTGGGGGGTCCAGCTATAGGTGACCAAGCTGTACCAAATACAAATGATTTTAAGGCTCTGTCAGAGGCGGGGCTCCGTCTCCTTCACACCTGGGAAGGTAACCTTGAGTGCTCTCCGGCGGCTCACCTATAAACGATGTTCAGAGAGTGCAGGTAACCCAAGGCACTGGCTATTTCAGCAGCATAGAAACGAGCCCGTGGTTCCAGGAAGCAACGCTCCCTCTGGAGATGGTAGAACAACTGCAGGAGACGGGACAAAGTTAGTCTGGGTTGCCAGGGCCTGATAACAATGCATTTAATTAGTCTTGACATATATAGCTAAAGAGGACAATTGCAGGAAGTGGCCTTAAATAGTCTATTAACTATTTGAAAACTTCAGGTTAAAGGAAAGGCTAATTCTGGTAACTCCCCCCTGCCCCCCAAACACCATTTAAAAACTTTCCTCTCAAACTAAACCAAAAATTCCATATGCAGACACCCAAAGGTCAGTTCATATTCCCACTGCTCACCTCTCCACCGTTGATGTAGTCGAGGACAAAGTACAATTTGTCAGCGGTCTGGAAAGAGAAGTGAAGGCCCACCAGGAAAGGGTGTTTCACATTCTTCAGTAGAACATTCCGTTCCGACATAATATGCTTTTCCTAGAAAAAGGACAATTAAGATTTAGTGGCAAATTTCAACTTGGTACCAAAATTCCAAGGTAAAACCACGCAATGAATGTCTATCCCCAGCTGCAATCCATCAAGCACACTTCGTACCTCCTTCTTTTTCAGGATCGCTTTCTTCTGTAAAACTTTGACTGCATAGAATGCCTCCTCTGCCTTGTGTCTTGCTAGAAGAACCTGTAATTTCAATTAAAAAAAAATCATTTTGCTATCTACAGGGAGAATATAAAATGAACACATGAGAGACTATAAATAATGAGGCCTTTAAGTCTGAAATTACCTTCCCAAAACTGCCTTTCCCAATCACTTTCAAGAAGTGAAAGTCAGATGGTTTAGCATGAGGATTGGATGATGGTCCCAAGTTGATTTGCTGAGAAGGACTTGGCTGGAAAAGAAGGTATTTTCTTTTAATATCCTTGCTTCAAAGGAAGACAACAATAAAGGACAGACCATGTAAAAATATGCTACATTTGCAAATGGCTGAGGCAAGTCAGCACACAGCACAGAATCCCAACCAAGACTATTTTTCATCCGAACACATTTCTATTTCATATGGGCGCATGGAAATCGTACACAACCGTGTTGTGTGTCTGGATAAAACTTTTAGGCAACAGGCCTTTTAAAATACCTCACTGACTCAATAGTTAAGTAAGTGCTTATGTCACTTGTTATGCCACATTAACTAGGCATTCCTGCCTTGACACTAATTTGTAGAAATGCTATTGTAATCCATCAACGTAGGAATACTGACTCATTTACGAGATTCCTCTACAGAAGCATCACAGAGGGAGAATACTTACCGGGGGGGAAGGGTTGGCATTCATAAGCTCGGGCTCCTGAGGTTGGGAGATTTTCAAAATGGACTGAACTTCAGGGCTGCAGAGAAAGAAAGAACTTAGAATCTCCAGAACTCGTCACCAGGGGGCACACCAGCACCGGTAGGAAGTTTCTGGCTCAACTACCCCTCCCCCCCGTACAAAACACCCAAAGACATTACTGAGTTAAAGAAAATATTAGCCAAAGAAAAGAATAAATCCAGTTAAATACAGGGATGAGGGCTGTCCTTCATGAAAACAGGGGCGAATTAGGCAAACATGAAACTTTTATCTTACAGCTCTAGGACAGGTCCAATCAGCAAATTAGCTTTTATGTTTAAGAGGTTTCCAATTGGGACTTAAAAAAGGGCTCCCACCCTCCGGGAAGCCTCCGGCTTTCTCATCAGCGGCCCCGGAGAGAATGTGTCTTCACTTCTGGCAAACAAGCTCTGCGACTTCTGTTTATTTCTCCCAATCCTCCCCCCAAAACTTACTGTTTGCATGCATAGGAGTTATTGGCGATCTTCTGAATAAAGTCGTTCAGGCCCATCCTCCTCTGTTTCATGAAAGCTGTGAAATAAAGGAGAAATGAGCGTCTGGAGGGCCGCGTGACGTCAGGAACAAGGTGTGCACCCCGCAGAGCCTGGAGCTCGGTGCGCCCCGGCACTCACCGATGAGGATCGCCGCCAGCCCCCTCATCCCGGAGTAGGTCAGGGCGCCCCGGGCAGCCTCGGCCTTCACCGTCATCCCCGCGGGGAGCGCGCAGCGAGGGCTCGGCCACGGGACCGGCTCGGCCGACACTGACCGCCCGCCGCCCGCCGCCCGCCTTATGAGCCCGCCCGGGACGCGGCCCCGCCCCGCCCCGCCCCGCCCCGCCCCTCGCCCCGCCCCGCCCCGCCCCGCCCCGCCCCGCCCCGCCCGGCTGCACCGCGGAGGGCGGCGGCGGGCGGTTGGGCCCCGGCCCTGGCCCCGGGGCGAGCCCGAGGCGGGGGCGGGGGGCTCGGGACTGCCGGGGAGGCCCCGCGCGGGATCGTGACCTGCGTCTCTGCGCTCCCGGGCGGGCGGGGCGGGGCGGTACAGTCCGCGGTAATTTTCCACCTTCCTCAATCATTCCGCCCGATTGAGGAAATCAGAGCCGCGGCACTGGGGCGCTTTCCGCCCGGCCCCGGCACCCGGCACCCGGCACCCGGCACCCCGCACCCGGCAGCCCGCACCCGGCACCCGGCAGCCCGCACCCCGCACCCCGCACCCGGCAGCCCGCACCCCGCACCCGGCAGCCCGCACCTCGCACCCGGCACCCGGCACCCCGCACCTCGCACCCCGCACCCAACAGCCCGCACCCCGCACCCGGCAGCCCGCACCCCGCACCCGGCAGCCCGCACCCCGCACCCGGCAGCCCGCACCCGGCACCCAACAGCCCACACCCCGCACCCCGCACCCCGCACCCGGCAGCCCGCACCCCGCACCCCGCACCCGGCAGCCCGCACCCCGCACCCGGCAGCCCGCACCTCGCACCCGGCACCCGGCACCCGGCAGCCCGCACCTCGCACCCCGCACCCAACAGCCCGCACCCCGCACCCGGCAGCCCGCACCCCGCACCCGGCAGCCCGCACCCCGCACCCCGCACCCCGCACCCGGCAGCCCGCACCTCGCACCCGGCACCGGGCACCCGGCAGCCCGCACCCGGCAGCCCGCACCCCGCACCCGGCAGCCCGCACCCCGCACCCCGCACCCGCAGCCCGCACCCCGCACCCGGCAGCCCGCACCCCGCACCCCGCACCCGGCAGCCCGCACCCCGCACCCCGCACCCGGCAGCCCGCACCCCGCACCCGGCAGCCCGCACCCCGCACCTCGCACCCCGCACCCGGCAGCCCGCACCCCGCACCCCGCACCCCGCACCCGGCAGCCCGCACCCCGCACCCCGCACCCGGCAGCCCGCACCCCGCACCCGGCAGCCCGCACCCCGCACCTCGCACCCCGCACCCGGCAGCCCGCACCCCGCACCCGGCAGCCCGCACCCTCGCACCCGGCACCCGGCAGCCCGCACCCCGCACCCGGCAGCCCGCACCTCGCACCCCGCACCCGGCAGCCCGCACCCCGCACCCACTGCGGGCCTCCCCCCGCCCCCCCGCGTCCCGAGCCGGCGGCGGCCGCGGCGCTCACCCAGGCCGGCCAGTGGGACCGACGCGCTGCGCTCCTGCGCCTCCGCCCTCTTCTTGCGGCGGGGCCGGAGCAGGGACTCGAGCCGGGCCGGGGCCAGCGCGCCCTGCATCTCCCCGGGCCGCGGCCGGGCGACACTGACGTTTCCTTGCAGGAGCCGCCGTGACTCAGGCCCGGCGAGATTTCCTGCCCCGAGACCCAACACCAAGGAGCGGCCCCTGTGCCGGCCGAGCCGCTTCCGAAAACGCCTTTTTTGTGCTTGCGGCCCCGGCCGGGAGGCCGCGGAACCCCAGGACTTGGAGCGGAGGGAGGAAGGAAAGAGGAGGGGGGAGGGGAGGGGAGGGGAGGGGAGGGGAGGGGGAGGGGGCGGGAGTGCGCGGGGAGGGGGCGGGAGGGGGCGGGAGGGGGCGGGGGGGGCTCGCGTCCGCGCCGCGGGGCGGAGGACGGTCCGCACCCGCCGCCCCGCCCCGCCCCGCCCCGCCCCGCCCCGGGGCACCGGCCGCCCCGCGCGTCGTCTCCCCCTCGGGCACCTTTAATCTCCGCCACGCCGGGGACACGTGAGGAAGTCGCGGTCCGGGAGCGCTGGCTCCCCCCACCCCGGCGCCGACCTGGCGTGACCCGGGCCCCCCGCGCCCTCACCTGAGAACCCCGCCAGGTCTCCGAGCCCCGCCGTGTCCTCGCCCGCCCCGCCCCGCCCCTCCTCCGGTCAACTCCGGGCGCTCCCGGCCCTGCTCAACTGGGACCCGAGGCCTCGGGAAGGAGCGGCCGAGCCTGCGCCCCAGCGCGCCGAGGACCGAGGGCAGCGCGGCCCGGACCCCGCCGGGGGGGCCAGCCCGAGCGGAGCAGGCGCCGGGGCCGCAGAGGGAGCCGCCTGGCCGCGGGGCACCAGGGTTCGCGGGGCCAAGCGCCGGGCGCTTGCGGGCGCTGCCAGCGGAGCCTGCCCTGCCGTGACCCCTCTACTGGCTGCGGCCCTGCCGCTTCTGAGTTGCACACTGGGCCCGACACACTCCGAAACACCGGCTGTCAAACCGAGAAGGGCATGCGACGCGGCTTTCCTTTCGTCCCGGGCAGGGACGTGTTTTGCAGGCACAAACCCCTCGTTTGCCCTAATAGGATCTGTAACCTCAGCTGCTTCTTGGTTTGCTCAGTTGCAACAGCCCCAAACTCGGAGAGGGGAGCACACACACATCCTCTCCCCGAGAGGGGCTGGAAAATTTTGCTCAGCTTCCACTCTCAAAAAAAAAAAAAAAAAAAGCACTTTTCAAGGCCTGAAATTGACGTTCCAAACTCAAGCAAGGTCTAGAATACTCCAAATCACAGTAACTGGCCCATTACTGTTTCCTCTTCCATGGCACTGCCAATGCCCCCCGTACCCTATGTTCCATTCCATTCTAGCCCAGCCGGGCCCTGCTCTCCCACCATTCTGCCCCCTTGTAAGACACCAAATTTGGCAAAGGCCGCCCAGAAACACCAACCTGCACCGAGATTTCCACTTGTTTGTTCTTAAAATATGAAACTGAGAAACCTTCATCAGACACCCTCCCCTGCATCCCCACCTCCTGTGCCTTCTCCAGGCCAAGGAGCCTCAGGTCCTCTAAAGCATCTTCGTTTTAGCCATCCTCTCCAAATTATAGTAATAAAAGTACACAAACCTTTCAAAGGGGATTTTATAGCTTCCTCTTTCATTCTTCAGGTTGCCCAAGACATGAAGGTTGGGGATTACTTTCTGGAGGCAGGAGGTAGAGCTCAGTTATGGCCGGAATAGCCTCTCTGCTAATGTGCCTGATAAGGCTGGAAGCTGAGATGTCAGGGAGCAGAGTCAGAGGCAACTGTCCTGCTCTGTTATGCACCCCACTTTATATAAAGGCAATTTACATACAGGAAGGGAGCAAGCTGCAAAGTTCAACACTGGGCCATTTATTCTCTCCATTGCAACATCACTCAGAAAATTACAGTCATCAGCGTCCTGAGTTTATTACACCCCCAGCAAGACACACACGAAATGTAACTTGACTGATTATCATCACAAACCAGTCCAGAAAAAATTCAAAACACATGCACAGTGTTCATTTTTTCAAAGAAGCTCTGCCACATGCATTCCAGGAGGAACGTGGAATTCAAGTTAGAGGGCTCTAAGTGGGATAGAGAAGAGGCACAACCGTATGATTTGTGGTTGGAACAGAAAAGGAACGTCTGATGTTCTTCTTCCTCCCCCTACCCTAATGTTCAGCAATTGGAGACGGACGGTCTGTTAAACTTATCATTTAACGTGGAGAATCAAGTTGTTGAGACTGGCTTTTCTTCCAACCGGATACCTGAAGGGTGGAGCAGGCGCCCCCAGTTCTGTCCCAGCAACCTACTAAGACTTCCGAACAGGAAGGTGACACACAGCAGTGGCGGGTGGATGGGGTGGGTGGGTGGGTGGGGGGGAGACGGGCCCGCGGGAGTGGGGGGGATGGTGTGTGACGCGCTCCAGTTCACTCTGCGCAGGCTTTGGGTTACCCTGTGGCCACTATTCAAACGCTTGATCTGTTCTTCCTTCCCGTCGCCAGCCTGCTTCTTTGGTCCAGAGAGTCTTCCTACCGGGAGGAATCCGGCCGGCCTCTTTCCTCTTACTCCCAAGTAGCAAAGTGGCCAGAGTTGCGTCACCAAATTCTGCTTGTAAATGCAGCCCAGAGGGCGATCGTGTTCTCTGGCAGAAGCACTCTGGACCGCACAATTGCCCCTACTTCTCCTGAGGTTTAATCAGTTCCAGGTAATTTCTCTACAGCACCTTGTGCAGTCACAGAAAATATAGACCGCTTGATAGGAGATAGGGTAATTACTTCCCCACTTCCCCAAGCCAGTAATCTCATTTATGCCTCAGAGTGGGGAAACTGCAAAACACTCAAATGGCAGTGATTCACCAAGATGTAAAGTTTGCACTGAAACAGATCATTTTCCAATGTATGTGTATTTTAATGCTTCAGAAAATCATTTAGTTCTTCTACTCTAATTTTCCTTAATGGTGGACTGTAAATATGGAAACTTGAAAGCTTTATTAAGATATGACCTTTTTTTTCATTTAATACAAGGCCCAGTAAATAAATTCCTGGTATTTCTCAGCATATTAAAGGAGATGCTTTGAAAAATATTTTTAAAAGAAGTATTTATTTATTTTAGAGAGAGAGGGAGAGAGAGAGAGAGCAGGGAGACGGGTGCAGAGAGAGAGAGAGGAAGAGAGAATCCTCAGGCCAACTCCCTGCTGAGCACGGAGCCCAAAGCTGGGCTCAATCCCATGACCCTGAGATCATGACCTGAGCAGAAACCAAGAGGCAGACGCATCACTAGTTGACTGAGCCACCCAGGCACCTCTAAAAATATTTTTATAAGGACTTAGCTCTTTGACTACTTAAGTGTGTCAGCTGCGTGTACCTTCTTTCCCTAGATACAATATCTTCCATTGATAACGGCAATTTACTTGTTCTGTATTGCCAAAGTGCCAAAAATTCTAGAGCAATTATGTGCACAGTTCAGGTTCCCATGCTTATTGATTCATTCGTTGATGCTTATAGAATCCTTTTTCTGAAGCATCACCAAAAAAAGTACATAGAAACACCAAAAAACATAATTATTACTCTAGAGAGCAACTGCATGGATCAGTTTTCGTTAAAGGTTGTCATTGAGTGCATGCCCCCCCCCTTTTTACAGTATTCATCAACAAAAAATGATGACAGCAGATGAGTTTATTCATGAGAGCTGTTATAGATAAGTAACGGCAATGGTGGTTAAATAACTGTCTGTAGATCACAGATCCTATAGTGATTATTACGTTCCGGACTCCTTAACTATCAAAAGTAACATGCGTAAAGAGGGAAAGAATGTGCTTGAATAGATAACTAAGAGAAGAACACATTACTTCGAATAACGGTGTTCAATGCTATTAAAATGCACAAAACTACACACTTTATTTATGCAGGGCTTATTTCTTTTCCAAGACAGTGGTTTTGAATAAGAACGAACCCTGGAATAGAGTTTTGTTAAATAATATACACATGGCTGTCTAGTGTGGAGGCCTTAGGTTGTTTTCTCCAACACACTTTTCAGCTATTGAGGATTAAGCAATTATTGTTATTTTTCTTCTGAGTTGCAGGTGATAGGCAAAACTTGCTTTTGAAACCAAATTTATCTCCTTCCTATAACCCTTCTCTGTCCCTGAAATTCATTGCCATACCTCTCCCCACATCCCCGCCCCCTAGCATTGGTTTGCTCTGTGGTCCTGCAAACTCTAAAATGTTGCCTTCCACCCTCCACCCCACTAATGCCAGCTGCCTCAAAGCCCTGCTCTCAGCTAATCTCCACAGGAGGTATTGACCTGATTCTCCTTCCCTTACTCCCTCCTTCCTTCCATGCCTCTCTTTCTCCCTCTCTTCCACCCTCCCTTGCCTTTGTTCATGGAAGCATTTTTTTTTTTAAAGATTTATTTATTCAGAGAGAGAGAGAGAGAGAGACAGAGACAGAGACAGAGACACAGGCAGAGGGAGAAGCAAGCTCCACGTAGGAAGCCCAACGCAGGACCGGATCCCGGGTCTCCAGGACCACACCATGGGCTGCAGGCGGCGCTAAACCAATTTAACTAGCACTTATTAGGTATAAATATTAAACTCAAGGGATACAAATATGAATAATCTCTTTATTTGAAGTTCACAGAAGCGGTCATTCTGAATGGGGGGCACATGCATAAATCATGATACGATAGGATGATGTTCAAACAGAGGTCCCAGCAATCTGCCGTAGTAAACAGACAGAGGAATATTCTACTGGGGAGAAGCAGCAGACATGTAGTTGTTGGGGAAAGTCTCCCACAAAGAAATGATATTTGGGCTGATCCTGGAAAGGTCAGCTAGGGACAAGAGAGGAAAGTCATTCTAGGCAGAAGAAAGCACGAGTACCAAACTCTGAGGTGCTATGTAGCACCTCTGGAGTGATTTGGAAATATGTCCCTTACTCAGACTTCACACACAAGCAAGACATACGGGACTGTGGCTGCTTCTGCTGCAGTGGCAAAACAGCACACTCAGGTGAAATTAAAAAAAAAAAAAAAAAAAAAAAGACCCTAGTGGCATAAATCTGTCTCTCCCTCTCACTGCCTCCCCTTCTCCAACCCCAATACCTATGGAATTAATAATGTCTTAAAAATGTATGTATTTAAAGAACTGCCAAGTATTTGACTGCACAGGACAGTCAGCTCTAGGCATGGCTGGAGTTCCTTCATCCATTAACAGATTGTTCTAGAATTATGCTTCAGACACTGCTAGCTGCAGGAGGTACAGTGATGCACATGAGCTCACAGAGGGAGGGGTCGGGTGGGAAGTCACCTACAAAGTACACTGAGCCCTACTGAGAAGGGATTAAAAGACACAAGGAAAATTATTCCACCAAGGCTTTTATTTTTTAGTTTATTATTTTTTCCTCAAGGCTTTTAAAGTGACACATTCCAATGTGTTTTGGAAAGCTCATTCAAACCAAAAGGTGATTGATAACTATTACCCTTTCAAAGGATATTTGTTTTTTTAAAAATAGCCCTAAGTCATTAAAAATGAACAAATTTACACACAAAGAAATATAAGGGAACGTTGGAATTTGGAATGGGAAATTCACGTAGTTGGAAGGGTATGAACATTTAGGCAAGCATAGCTGTAATCCCGCATAGGGAGTGGCAGTCTCACAGCGGCAGTGAATGACCTCAGTGTTCCATACCTGTCTCTTCTGAAAGTCGGCGCACAGGAACGCTGGTGGGGGATAGGGACATGGTTTGGTAGTAAGTTTTTAAATTTCAATCAGGCAAAGCGGCCCGTGGTAGCTCTTGACATGGGAGGAATGGTAATCTAGCTAGCAACAAACCAACAGGTCTAGAACAGGCTGAAAACTCATCTTATCCTATTTATTTATTTATTTATTTATTTATTTATTTATTTATTTATTTATTTATAAGATTTTTGTTTATTTGAGAGAGAGAGATAGTGAGAGAGAGAGAGAGCACAAGCATGGGGCAGGGAAAGGGAGAAGCAGAATCCCTGCTGAGCAGGGAGACGGATGCATGCGGGGCTCAATCCCAGGACAAGAGCCAAAGGGCCGAAGGCAGACACTTGACCGACGGAGCCACCCAGGCACCCCACCTTATCCCCATCTTTGGGATGTTGTCAATGTCTGATGTAGCATGATCCAATGAGCAATAAATAAAAATAAAAACTAATTATCAACCAGAATACAGCATGCGGGCGAGGAAGAGCACATATTTGACAGCTTAATATTTGGCTCTCAGGATTGACCTGAAAAATGACTTCCAGGGAATTTTCTAGATGAGTATGGAAAATAACACAAGAGTAAATTGGAAAAACTTTTTAAGTCAAAATTCAATATTATCTGCAATTTTCCAAACACAAGACAACTATGGCCTTACTGAAAGCCTTATGTTAAACATTTGTATTTCAAAAGGCCTCTGTCAACTCAAATATTGATTTGTAATGGTAAAATGGCAGGTATCGAGGCAAGGAAGTCCAGAGAGCTGTGGCCTGCAGAGCCTCTCCCTTCACCCTTCCAGGATGATCGCACACCTGTGCTTACTTTCCCTGCAAGTCCGCAGCGCAGCCTAACATTCGGGCAGCACGGGGGTTGAACTTTCCTTACAAGGCGCATCCTTCCCGAGACACACATATTAAAGTCGTAACCTACATGAAGATAGCAGAAAGGGTTCTCTTTCGCCCCTGCTCTATTTGCAGAGTGCCACGAGTAAATGAGGAGCCTGGATTTCTGGCACACAGCTTTTGCCAAACTGCAGTGAGACCTGAAAGCTTTAATTTGCTCACTATAAATCTCTCCCCAAATCCTTCCCATTTCTGGCCCTGTAATTTATCTAGCAAGAAGCAACAGAAACTCCTCCCTCCAGAATTGTTTCCTATAAACCCTGCCTATAAATTGCAGCAACAAAATAAGATAAATGTAACAGTAACCAACAGGGGAAAACCAGGGGTAGGATGGCTGGCGGAAGGTTGATGGGGCATCATTTTAACATAAAGCAGTTTAGTGAACTTTCTTTTCATTTCAACCCTGAATGTAAGCTCCATAAACATTTTTGCCATTTTGCTCAGCAAGCTCTGGAGTGTCGGCAAGTTACTGAAGAGGGGGCTCCTCCAGGTCCACGTCAGTCAGCTACACCTGAGGCTCATTATCTGTGAGCTTCTAGACAAGGTATTCTCTAAACCTTAATAATCTGTATAATGGGGATACTAACTTAATATAAATTGCAAAAGTAACTGAAATAGAGAATTTAATAAGTGCCTCACTTAACTTGGGACCCCACATAGAAAATATGACATGTCTAGGTGCTTTACCCCTACCCTACACATATCACAACTACAAACAGAACATATCAAGCAACACAAATCACACAAATGGCTCCTACAACTCAGGAAGGTAATGGGTATGTACTGTAAGTAGATGAACTGCACGGGCCACCTAATCTGCTAGGCCAAGGACAGGGGTGTGTGATGGGAATTCCATCAGAGGCCTGAAAAGATAATCCATTTTGTTCTTCAACTCATCCACTCCTTTGGTCTCCCCGTGGACAATGCTCCAGAAAGGGTTGTATCAAAGAACTAAATACCATGATAACAGAATAAATGTTTATATATCAAATAAGGCTAAAGTTTAAGTTGAAAAGATCAGAGAATCAGCTAAAAGTTAACCCAAAGGAGGTTTTAATTGTTTGGGGTGGGATGGTAACAACAGAATGTACATTTGGGCCTATTGAGAGGGTGAGGTCATTTAAAGCAGGTCAGAGAAGGCTAGCCAGCACAGAAGATGCTTTTCTGTGGTTACTCAGCTTATCCTCAGGGAAAGAAGAACAAGCTCCAACTGATTGCATGGGGCCTGTTATTTGTACTCATTCAGACACTATGGAGCAGCACTTTTGTGCCAGGCAGTATGTGTCCTGGATGTGACAGTTATCCAAGATGCACAGCATTGCCACATTCGAGGAGGTCATGGTCCATATTTATTTGGCTACATTTCCTAGTGCTTTCCCCAAAGCAAAGGCAAGCTGACAGATATTTCTACTTTCTCTAAGGCCTAGCTACACTTAAAAGCCATTAAAATATAGCTTTGGGCAGGTTTAACCATTTGGAATACTTACTTTTTCAAATGAGGAATATGCTGGAAGTTCTCCTGTTGCTGTAATATTGTGCTGTGATATCTGGGAAAAGATAAATCTAAAAGGAACTTCCTGGATGCCCAGAACTACCTCATGTGGCTAATCCTTTGGAATCCTCCCCTTCTCCACACCTTCCTCCCTACCCCACCCCACACTGCCCCGTCATAGTCTTTAGTCAGGCATTTTGTGGCTCATTTATTTACATCTTAAGTGCCTCTCTGGATTGTTGAGTTCCTTGAATATTAGACCACAGGATCACAAAATGCCTGCCTACCATTCTTTAATCAGGCCCTAGTGTCGTTCCCTCTTTCCACTCTTCCCTTTGATTTCCAGGCTGGTGCCATCTTGGCTCTGTTCCTTTTGCGAGGCCAACCTTGAGTCTGCCTTCAGGACTTTGTCTATGCCATGCCCTCCAACTGGGATGATTTCCTCCTGGTGCTCACATGGCTGGATCCTTCTTGCTATTCAGATCTCAGGGTAAACGTCACTTACACAGTGAACCTAAACTAACCAGATGGCTATCCTTTGTCACTCACTCTATTTCAATTATCTGCATATTAGTTTTATTATCTGACATTTTTCTTGGGTTCATTGTTTGTCTCTTTGCACTAGAAAATAGTCTCTGTAAGATACGGATCTTTGTTTTATCCTCCGTAGTATTCCTGGTACTCAGAAGAGTGTGTGGCCCATAGGAAGTGCTTAATAAATGAAATAATTTAATAATATGCACCTTATATATTGCTAGGCACATAGTAGATTTTCAACCAAATTTTGTTTTCCTCCAATCAGCTAATAGTCAAGGGTACATTTTCTTAGCAATCTCTTTCCAACTGACTATGAAGACCAAAATCAAACCGAAGTTTAGATATTCTGTTACATATCACATATTATGCAGTTGCTTCAGAAAACTGAGGAACTAAATTTTATGAATGATGTACAGTGAAGATTTTGAAATCAAGGCTGTTCTTTTGGTCCAATGAGGTCATTAAGCAATCATATTGAATAACCATTTTCCAAGAAAACTGAAGTACTCTTTTTTTATAGACAATATCCAATGGATACTTTGTCAAGTTCAGAGAATCAAACCATTGGGAGGGTAGCCATCTAGGCTTTCATCTGCCCAGATTGGTAAAAATGCCAATTTAGCCTCTTATCCCAAGGACCACAGATAATCTTCCAACAAGTCAGAAAACCGTATCCTCTTTTTTTTTCTCCTTTTAAACTTGCTCCCTAAGTTCTCCATTGCTCTCACTCCCCAATTCTTTGCTATCTATTAAGATAGAATTTTAAGGTGAGAATCCATTAAATTCCATGATACTTCTGCTTTCAGCTGAAGGCCCTCTGGTTTGTTCCCTTCATGAACCTCCTCAATTTTACAGTGGAGTGATCACATTCACAAGATGATGGTAGTTGACTAAGGAGAGTTGCCCTTTTTTAAGTTTAAGAAAATAGCAAACTAACTTTCCCAGAGTGATGGACTTTAGACAGAGAGTCAGCCTGGTGCTCCAGTGGTCTCTTCTCAGCAGAATTTGATTGCTCTGCAGGATCTGTAAAAGCAGATGTGCCCTCCCTAGGTAATAGTAGCAAGATGTCACACTGTATTTCTACATGCATAGGAGTAAAGGGAGGGAAATCCCTCTTCATTAATGGTTCCATATGAATTTGGTCTATAGGAAAGCATGCTGTCATAACCTTTTTGACTTCTGTCATTTAACCAACTTTGCCTCAAGAACTTCAGAACCTGCTTTTTCGCAACGGGTTTGCCGCCAGAACACAGGTGTCGTGAAAACCACCGCTAAACCTAAACCAAAATGGGAAAGGAGAAGACTCACATCAACATCGTCGTCATTGGACACGTAGATTTGGGCAAGTCTACCACTACTGGCCATCTGATCTACAAATGTGGTGGGATCGACAAAAGAACTATCGAGAAATTTGAGAAGGAGGCTGCTGAGATGGGAAAAGGCTCCTTCAAGTATGCCTGGGTCTTGGATAAACTGAAAGCTGAACGTGAACGTGGTATCACCATTGATATCTCCCTGTGGAAATTAGAGACCAGCAAGTATTATGTGACCATCATTGATGCCCCAGGACACAGACACTTTATCAAAAACATGATTACAGGCACATCTCAGGCTGACTGTGCTGTCCTGATTGTTGCTGCTGGTGTTGGTGAATTTGAAGCCGGTATCTCCAAGAATGGGCAGACCCGTGAGCATGCCCTTCTGGCTTACACACTGGGTGTAAAACAACTAATTGTTGGTGTTAACAAAACGGATTCCACTGAACCACCCTACAGCCAGAAGAGATACGAGGAAATCGTTAAGGAAGTCAGCACCTACATTAAGAAAATTGGCTACAACCCCGACACAGTAGCATTTGTGCCAATTTCTGGTTGGAATGGTGACAACATGCTGGAGCCAAGTGCTAACATGCCTTGGTTCAAGGGATGGAAAGTCACCCGATAAGATGGGAATGCCAGCGGAACCACACTGCTTGAAGCCCTGGATTGCATTCTGCCACCAACTCGTCCAACTGATAAGCCCTTGCGTCTGCCTCTCCAAGACGTCTACAAAATTGGTGGTATTGGTACTGTCCCAGTGGGTCGAGTGGAGACTGGTGTTCTTAAGCCTGGTATGGTGGTCACCTTTGCTCCAGTCAATGTTACAACTGAAGTAAAGTCTGTTGAAATGCACCATGAAGCTTTGAGTGAGGCTCTTCCTGGGGGCAATGTGGGCTTCAATGTCAAGAACGTATCTGTCAAAGATGTTCGTCGTGGCAACGTGGCTGGTGACAGCAAAAATGACCCACCAATGGAAGCAGCTGGCTTCACAGCTCAGGTGATTATCCTGAACCATCCAGGCCAAATCAGTGCTGGATACGCACCTGTGCTGGATTGTCACACGGCTCACCTTGCTTGCAAGTTTGCTGAGCTGAAGGAAAAGATAGATCGTCGTTCTGGAAAGAAGCTGGAAGATGGTCCCA
Source organism: Vulpes lagopus (assembly GCF_018345385.1). Taxonomy (NCBI): domain Eukaryota; kingdom Metazoa; phylum Chordata; class Mammalia; order Carnivora; family Canidae; genus Vulpes; species Vulpes lagopus. Next base: position 84,183,370 of record NC_054825.1, read on the forward strand.
AGTTCTTGAAATCCTGGGGATGCTGCCATTGTTGATATGGTTCCTGGCCAACCTATGTGTGTTGAGAGCTTCTCTGACTATCCTCCTCTGGGTCGTTTTGCTCTTCGTGACATGAGACAGACGGTTGCTGTGGGTGTCATCAAAGCAGTGGACAAGAAGGCAGCTGGAGCTGGCAAAGTCACCAAGTCTGCCCAGAAAGCTCAGAAGGCTAAATGAATATTATCCCCAATACCTGCCACCCCAGTCTTAATCAGTGGTGGAAGAACAGTCTCAGAACTGTTTGTGTCAATTGCCCATTTAAGTTTAATAGTAAAAGACTGGTTAATGATAACAATGCATCGTAAAACCTTCAGAAGGAAAGGAGAATGTTTTGTGGACCATTTGTTTTTGTTTTTTTTTTTTTGTGCGTATGTGGCAGTTTTAAGTTATTAGTTTTTAAAATCAGTACTTTTTAATGGAAACAACTTGACCAAAAATCTGTCACAGAATTTTGAGACCCATTAAAACAAAAGTTTAATGAGAAAAAAAAATAAAAAAAGAACTTCAGAACCTCTCATCCAGCCTGAGGACACACAGGATAACATGGCCATCTCACAGAGGATTTCCTCTCTTGCAATACTAAAGGCCTTCCATACTTTTCATATTGCCTGAAAACCTGAATGAAAATTTATTACAAAACACTCCTACTTTATTTTCTTTTAAATTATCCTTCTCTACACAGTGGTAGGGCCTGGATAAAAGGATCCCTATTGTGCAGGGCCTAGTGTGTCGTTTTAAAGCCATTGCAGAATGACCATTAGGTTGTCAGAACCAGCAAGGCACATGCGCAAATACCAAGTTGATAAGTAACTGCATTTTCTTTTTTATCTTTTATTGGAGTTCAATTTGCCAACATACAGTATAACACCCAGTGCTCATCCCGTCAAGTGTCCCCCTCAGTGCCTGTCACCCAGTCAACCCCATCGCTCCGCCCACCTCCTCTTCCACTACCTCTTGTTCGTTTCCCAGAGTTAGGAGTCCCTTATGTTCTGTCTCCCTCTCTGATATTTCCCACTCATTTTCTCTTCTTTCCCATTTAATCCTCTCCACTATTTTTTATATTCCCCGAATGAATGAAACCATATGATGATTGTCCTTCTCCAATTGACTTACTTCACTCAGCATAATACCCTCCAGTTCTATCCACGAGTAACTATATTTTCATATCTCTGTGATGACATATACACACATGTATGTTAGCCAGGGTTCCCCAGAGAAGCAGAACTAATAGTGTATATACATATGTATATACATGTACAGACATACATATATGCATATTCACATGTATATGTTTGTGCACATGTAACACACAGAGAGAGTTTTTATTTTTTAAAAATTGGCTCATATGACTTTGGAGTCCAAAGTCAAAAATCTATAGGGTGGGCTGGTAGGCTCCAGACCCAGAAAAAAACTAATGTTGTAGCTCAAGCCTGAAGTTCATCTGCTGATAGAATTCCTTCTTACTCAAAGGAGTTCAGTTTTTGTTCTTTTAAGGCCTTCAACTGTTTAGCTGTTGAGATAAAGCTTGCCCACATCATGGAGAACATTCTGCTTTACTCAAAGTTCACTGATTTAAAATGCTGATCTCATACAAAAAATACTCTTGTAAAAACATCTAAGACAATGTTTCACCAAATATCTAAGCATTGTGGCCCAGCAAAGTTGATATGCAAAATTAACTAACACAATCCCACTGCTTGTCAATTTGGCATTCATATGCATCTTCTTAAATGATATTTAATCTCCATATAAAGACATTAATAAGGTCAACACTTCCACCTAACATGATGTGACTGTCCTGAATATAACTGAAAATTTAATAACCTTTTCCCCAGAAGAGGATGTAAAGTCTTTGTGGTATGTTTATTCTTCTTGATTTCCTATAACTTAAATACTGTGAAATAGAGTTCATAATTCTTAAATACTGTGGTATAAAGTCAATGCATCTTATGTGACATCACAAAGGGATAAGTGAGGGAAGAAAACAAAGAGATTTACATACACGCACACAAACATATTCATAACAAATAAAGAAGAAATACTCATGACAATCACAGTCTTTGTTTCTATAATTGGTCATGTGGTCATAGCTGGTATTTATAACTATTTTATTCCACTACCTATTTGTCTTCAACAAGCACCTCAACTGGTTGTAGTTCTTTACCTAATAGGATGATGCAAACCTTCCTTCCCAACAGGGGCTGGGCCATTAGTAGTCCTGTCTGGATTGGGTTGTTGTAGTTTTTTACTGGGTTTAATCACAGGGCATGGTACTCGTAAGAGACTCCCTGAGGGATCTCCTATATTCCAGACACACTCTTCTTTACCTCCATTGAGGACTGGCAGTCCAGCTTCTCCTTGGTCATCGGGACCAATCATCCCAGCCAGCATAGTACCTCCCTTTTTTGCCTGTTGGTTGAGGGTTGCAAAGAGCCCAAAGGACACTGAGAGGCAGTCTTACTGAAATCATTGCTGTGTCTCCCAGTGGAAGCATGCCTCCCTTTGGAACCAAGACTTTAGGCCAGCAGAGCATAAAGTTGGGAAGACAGAAAGCAAAAATGTTGCCAGTAGGTCACTAGGGCTAATAGTGAGTGGTGCCATACCCATTTTTACTCTGTGATTTCTGGACCTGTGAATCCCAGCTATGGGAGAAGCAGCACATATATTGGATGCTGATTAAGAACATATATATAGCATCCTAGAAAACTTGGCTCCAGCCCTGCAAAGTATGGCTATCTGGCTGGCACTGTAATTGAGTCTTCCAGTATTCTATCAAAAGTTGCCTCAGAGTATTGAGGAATATGGTAAGACCAGTGAATTCCATGAACACGGGGCCCATTGCCATACTTTATGTGCTGTGAAGCTCGTTCCTTGATCAGAAGCAATGCTGCATAGAATACCAGGATAATGGATAAGGCATTCTGTAAGTCTAGGGATGATTGTTCTTGTAGAAGCATTGTGTTTAGGAAGGGCAAATCTGTATCTAGAGTAAGTGTATACTCAGGTAAGAACAAGAGGCTGTCCCTTCCATGATGGGAGGGTTGGATGCAATCTACCTGCCAGATAATTCGCTGATCACTCTGGGGGATGGTGTGACATCAGAGGCTCAGGATTGGTCTTGGCTGCTGGCAGATTCGGTACTCAGCCATGGCTGTAGTTAGGTTGGCCTTGGTGAAAGGAAGTCCATGTTGCTGAGCCCATGTACAACCTTCATTTTCATCACCATGGCCCATTCAGTGAGGATATGGGTGGCTGGGAAAGAGGCTAACTGATATCCACAGAATGGGTCATCCTATCCACTTGATCATTAAAATCTTCCTCTGCTGAGCTCACCCTTTGGAAGTCATTCACACGGAACACAAATATCTTCACATTTTTTTGCTTATTCAGAGAAGTTTATCTACATTTCCCTTCCCCAGACTTCACTGTCACCCATTTTGCAATCATTTTTTTTCACGCACAATTGCCTGACTGTCCAGCCAAATTATTAGCCGCCTCCCATGAATGGGTATATGGTCACATGTCTGGCCAGTTCTCCTTCCAAACAAAATGAGCAACCAGGTGAACTGCTCTTCAGTTCTACCCACTGAGAGGATCTCATTCACTACTGCCCTTGAGCAGTGTTCTAGAAAGGGGCTAGAGTATTGCAGCTGTCTGCTCCCACAGTTGTGTATATAGGTGTCAGTATCTCAGTGGTGTCATTCATACCCTGAGGGGGTTACATGCAAGCTTAATCTCACACAGAGATATGGAAATGCACTAATCATTGACTTGATACTTAGCACTTGGATTTTTATTTCCTGAGGATTCTACATCATTTGCTGCTTTCTTAGTGCTTAGTAGATTTGAGTGTATTTCACTATTTTTAAAACATTCCTGGCTAGCTTTGATATTTGAGTTTTGTTGTTTTTCTTGTCCTTCTACTCTTCATTTAGCTAATAATTTACAATATTCTTTGTAACCCTGTGAAAATTGGGCACTGCATCAGTTTACCAAGCAAAATTCAAAGAAATGTTGATGATGCCCTGACTATACTACGTGACCACCCACTTAATGTACTTGAAAAATAATGAATAAAAGTATAGGAGGCATTATCTTAGCACTGACAAATTTTTGTGGAAAATTCTGAGGATCCCCTAAAACGTACTTTATGTTTTACAGAGCAGAACCACAACTTGGCGACTTAAAGTTGCTGAACACTCCATGTGCCAAGATATGGCACCTTAGTCCTTCTGATGTCTCAAAAAGCCCCAGGAAAATGTGACTTTTTGATATCTGTTACTTTGGGAAGTGTCCATCATGCCTCCATGATTGGTTATTCCTAGAATTTCAGGAGATAAAGTAGGAACTTCATTTTCCACACAGCTCATTCTGAAGTTTTGAAGCTCGATTCCAGCCCTTAAGACCCCAATAACCTCATGGTCTCATCTCCACTAGTAGTGACCCCCTTGGCTAAGCAGGGATTATAGGAATCTGCGCACATCTTTAAACTTTTCCAGTTATTAGAGACACAGAAAAAGCAGGATTATTTTGTGTACTTGTCTTTCCTCACTTCCTAACATATGTATTGCACATTATCAATGTTCTGTAAATATTGGATATGTTTAATGAGTAAGTCTTTCTGCTGGGGCCACCATAATTTCTCCTACTTACCATTCCTCAGCTTTAAAACCCTGAGATGAACATTAAAAGCCACGATGCTTTGGTCAGGTGACACATTGCAAGTAGGAGATGTTTAATCTGGACTAGTTACTCGGCATAAATTTGTTTTTGTTTTTTATTATTATATCCTGGATCAGAACTATGACTAGCTGTCATTGCCAAATTTTCTAAGAGCATATGGTCATACCATCAGACACATTTTTATAGTACTATTTGTTTTTGAATTGTGATTACAGAATCCTTTTAACAAAATTGGTTGTCTCAAAAGAACTGTGGTTTGACTAAGAGTTTCAGATGTATTAATTACTTCTGGCCTGAATAACACCAAACTTGTTTCATAATCATGACTACACAAAAGATATAAATAAAATCTAAAAAGAAGAAAAAGAAAGAAAATAAGCTTTGTGTAAGACCACAGGAAAATCACAGAGAAGAAATTAAACAGATGTGAGCAAAAGATAGGAATCATGAAGAATGCCTCACTTTCTAGACTGAATCAATATGGTCACTTAAAGAAGTTGCTGTAATGTTATTTGTTTATAAAACTTTATGTTTAAAATTCCACTCTACCCTCTTTTAGAGCAAATGATTATTCTAAAGATACAAGACTATTACTGTCCGTGTGTACAATGGTTCTATTTCACAATTCATAAAATATTGTTTAAAAACTAAAGCCTTAGAACACAGGCAGAGATCATCATGATAGACTTGTTTGGAATTCATTCTTCAAATCATATTGTTTATATACCTATTTATATACCAACACAAATCTAATTTGGCAAGTTCTGTTTCATAAGCCTTAAATTTGCTTTTTAAGAGGAAAAACATGTGTTTTTTTTTTTTCCCCCTCTTTGCCACATTGTAAATACCTTTATGTCCATAAACTGCTCTCGGAAGCATTACTGATGGCCCACTGCTTTCTGACTTTTCCTTTGATAACAAAAGGGCAGAGATGAACTGAACATGCATGTTGTCTCAGTCCCATTTGCCACCCTCCTCTGCCTCCTTCTTATTTCTTTCCACTTCCCATGTACTTTTCTTTGGATTTTAATTTTTCTTAGGATTATCGATTTCTGTAAGGTTAATGGGGATATTGTAAGGTCCATCAGGACTGCTACGTTTTTTTCCATATCTTTTCTTAAAACAGTTATAAAGGATTGGAATTAATATTACACACAATATATTATATGTATGTATATGGGATATATAGTATACATTATATATGACATTAATGTTATTAAACTATTAAACTTTTAATATTTCAAAAATGTTTGAAAACACATTTACATAAAGATATCAAAGAAGAACACACACACCTAGGTAGGTTACCTTTAGGAATAAAAGTATCTAACACTTTTATTGTTAGAACATGAACTGCTGGATCTAACATGTTATCTTTCCCAGCCAATTATTTTTGTTACAGAACCATCCTTTCTGATTTGACTGCTTTCTGGTAATTTGTCTCACAAAGAGATGGGGTGAAGGCATATGGCTGGATCACTGGAGACTCACTGGCATTTCTAAAAATAACCCAACCACTACTCACCTTAGCTCTATTGTACTCATGTGCTCATGTGTATGAAGGACAGTTCATAGCCCACACAATAAATTCTCTTTTTCTCTTTGTTTTAAAGTTTGAAACTATTGTATATATTCAAAGTTAGAGCTTTCATTTGACCAGCACCACTGTTCTCACTTCATGGTACTTATAGAACTGTGAAAAGATTCTATCAGTGTTAAGAGGCCCTTAGGAGCTCTGAACCTCCCTACAATAATCCTACTAACCCATTTCTTGAGCTATTTCTTGTTTCTTTATTTTTTCCACTAGAATCACCACTACTTCCAATGCTATCTCTACCATGGTCAACTAGCATCAATTAATAAAGTTATTCTGTAGAACAGGTTCAAATACTCTCATGAAAGTTTTTTAATGACTGACTCTTCTGTGCATTCTAAAGCTGGTACATGTGGTGGTGCCAGGAGCGTACTGATAAGCTGAAACGAATATGTTCCTCTCTGTAACTTCTACAGTACATTTGTTACAATAGCATACATTGAACGATTAGACTAAGTGGCAGGTACTATGCATTAGTGTTTTTTATGCAATGTCTCATTTTTTTTTTTTTTTGCAATGTCTCATTTAATCCTCATAATAACCATATGAAGAACTTATCATCCCCCATTCATTCTTAAGATCTGAAGCTTAAAGGGGTAAGCATTAGTTGTGTGATGCAACAAAGCTAGAAGTGGTAAAACCAGAATGCAAATCTAGGATTTTCTGACACCAAAAGCTCTGCTTTAAATTAGAGAAATAATGTGGGTCTCTATCTGTTCCAAATGACAGTCCTTCACATATCTGTAGGCAGCTGTAATTATTTTAACTTGGATTTACGTTATTCTGTTCATAGCCTACCTGTATCTGTCCAGTTTATCTACCTGAACTTTCAAGGGGAAAACTGTTGCCCCTCTCCCTACAGAACCCAGTAGATCACTGGGCAGGTAATGATACATTCTATCTCCCTCCTGTAAAACAAACCCTGCATTTACCTTAATTTCCCCCTTTCCCCAGCTCGCCCTGCCCCATGGCCAGGCCACATCTCAGTTTGAATCTCATTCTTGACTTTCTGTCCTTTCCCTTTCCTTGACTTGAATATGACTTGAATGTGTCCACATTCAAGTGACTCTCATTACAAAACATCTCTCTTACCTTTGTGAAGTTGTAGCCAAAGACCTGGTGGACTTTCCAGATCTGATTTCAATTCTGTATTTTAGTATTTATGACTCAATATTTAGCTCTGGGCAAAACACTTAACTTCTTCAAATATCCTCTGGGTTATCATCCAGTAGGTTAATTCCACAGGGCAATTGGAAAGATCAGATGAGGTGAGGTATGAGGTGAAGCACAATTTAAAAACTCAAGTGTTTTACATAATGTAATACCTACAAGAACAGTGCAGCTGAACTACTAATATAAAATTTTCCTCTAAGAGCCAAAATTTTAGTTAGTGGAAGAACTGATTGCAACGTATTTCTTTCCTTTTTTTTTTTTTTTATTTAAATTTTAGTCAGGTAACATAGAGTGCAATATTGGTTTCAGGAGCAGAATTCAGTGATTCATCACTTACATACAACACCCAGTGCCACATATTTCTGAGAGAAAGATGGGCCCCGGAGCTATGCTGCTCAATGAAATCTATGCCAAAGGCCCCAACCCACACAGAGCTAATATTTTTTTTCTATATCTGTTTGCATTTTATTTTTTGCTATCAATTTGCATCTTTGTCGAAAAAGAGTTTATGAGTAAGAAAGACTCTTAGGGTTGATTTCCTTCTAGTTCCTCTCCATTTTACAAATGAGCTGTCTGGAGGCTCCTTGCCCTAAATTCCAATTCTGTGTTCATTTAGAGCATCCCAGATTATACTTCTCCATATCCCCATGGTCCTCCTTCCCCCAATGCATCTCACCCCTCCATTCCCAATATCTTCTTCTCTGTCCCACACCTGCCCATTTTTGTGGGCCATTTCATCCTTGTGAAAGCCTGTTTTCATTATCAGTCATTGACCTATTCTTTTTATGATGTATAATTTTAAAATCGAAAAGTATCTTTCTTCAAATTTTCAAAACTATGTTTATATTTGACTAAATAAAATTCTTCTGTTATTAAGACAACACTCCCAAGCCCTTTTTTTATTGTTTTTTCCTATGATGACATATGACCTCCTGAAATATTATTATCTCATGCATTATGCATCATGTGTTATGGGGCACTCTTCTTGGGCAAAAAGAAAGCTGTCAGGGGCAGAATATTTCAGCATGTTTAAAATAATAAAATACATTAGGAAATTTTCAGATCAGCAGCAAACAAAATCCACTACATTTTAAAAATATGTCTGATTAGTCTGACACACCTGATTAGTCTGACGCAAACTAGTAAAACAAAATGCCCATTAAAATGTGAGAAAAAGGGCAGCCCAGGTGGCTCAGCGGTTTAGAGCAGCCTTCAGCCCAGGGCGTGATCCTGGAGACCCGGGATCGAGTCCCATGTCCGGCTCCTTGCATGGAGCCTGCTTCTCCCTCTGCCTGTGTCTCTGCCTCTCTCTCTGTGTCTCTCATGAATAAATAAATAAAATCTTTTAAAAAATGTGAGAAAAATATGTGGAATATAAAAAATAGTGAAAAGGACTTTAAAGGAAAGGAGGTGAACTAAGTGAGGGAAAATTAGAGAGGGAGACAAACCATGAGAGACTCCTAACTCTGGGAAACAAACAAAGGGTTGTGGAAGGGGAGGTGAGTGGGGGCTTGGGGTAACTGGGTGACAGGCACTGAGAAGGGCATTTGATGGGATGAGCATTGGGTGTTATACTAGATGTTGGCAAATGGAATTTAAATAAAATATTTTTTTAATTGTGAGAAAACGATCTTTTCCAAAACTGTGAAGTTGCATTTAATCTACTTTCCTTGCATTTGCTAAAGGAGAAAATTTTCTGGTACCATTTTAGCTATAATGAAATGCCCTTTAATACTATGAAAATCAAAGATCTTTGACATGAATGATCTGAATAAAATGGGCACCAAGAAATACTGTGTGAAAACATTTAGAAAGAGTTCTGGGGAATCAGAAAAATCAGCCATTGTGAAACTCAGTTCAGCCTTGTGTAAAACAGCAGCAATAGCAAGTAATTTTGGTCATCACACAGAGGAAGAAACAACTGTGAGTTCAACAAAGATGGAAACAAATTTTGCTCCAATGTAAAGCTTTAGAAAGCTAAACTCTTAATTTCCATGATCTGAGGCAGAGGGAAGGGGGCTTCCCTGTGTTGAGCTGAACTATCTGCAGTCACATATGCACACATTTGGCAGCAGGATAATCGGGGGGGGGGGGGGATTGAATTTGACAAACTTTTGCCATCAACATAACTTAAATGCTACTGTCTTTAAATGGAGGAGTTTTGAGATGATATTTTGCTACTCACTGGGATAAAGAATTCATCCTTGAACTTGGAACCCTCTATACCACTGTAAAAGGTTAAAGTCATGTAAAAATGACTTCAGTTGCTTTATAGATCTTTGCTGAAGAAGGTGATATTTTATCTAAATGACTAGGTCATGTCTAAGGCTCTTTCCAGCTTGAGGATTTTATGTCCAGCCATATGTCTATTTTCAGGAAACTTATCAGTCTTGTGTCTGGGGAACCAGATAACAGTTGACAGTGAATAATGAGCTTTGTGGTTCAGGCAGCTATAGGTCCAGTAAAGCAGGAGATAGTAACATCAATGACAAAAATAAAATACATTCTTTCAACCCATGGTTTGTAATCCCTAAATAGAGCAGGGGTATCTGTGTTCAGATTTGTATATGTGACATAATTCTATCTACAAGTAAGAAGAGCTAATATAAATTGAGCCCAAGCTATATACTGGATATACTTCCGAGTACCTTTACCTGCATTGTTTCCTTTGACTTTCACAAAACTCTATGACCTATTATAAATATTACATTTTTTGCAGGTGAAAAAAAGGGAAGTGTAGAAGAGTGAAACCGTTTGTCCAAGTCCCACGGATAATAAGCAATGAGGTTGGTGGCCAACTCAGCTGGCCCTTCTCAGGAGTTCACAGCCTAACCACAGAGGAAGGTGAACTGCTGAGCCATTTCCTGTTGCTTCACACATGCTCACTGGTGAGCCTGGCCAAATGGCTTGCTGGTCAACTCTAACGTGAGTGAGTTGAGTCCAGCTGACTGAGAGATGTGGTTCAGGAAACCAAGGGTGATTATGGCTACTTGATCTATGATGGTGGAAACTAATACCAAGTTTGATTTTGAAAAGATTGAGTTGGAGAAATAGGGTCATTCAGAAATGCATCGAGTGCAGTCTTTATGATTGTATCCCTGTTCCTTGCAAAGCCTACCTCTACTGCTGCTGCCATTGGTGGCATTGGTGAACTCTGGGATTCCTCACTCTGGGTGAGATGACCTTACTAATGAGATGACTCCCTTTCTGTAGTTAGAACCTGAGTAAATGAGGTCAGTCCACTTAAAAGATTTTTACATGTCCAGAGATTTTTATTCAATGGTTTTATCTTTAATAGCAAGAGGCAAAGTCTACACTGGCCAGCATGTATCAGATGGCAAGTTTCTGTGTAAGCAGATCTTATTTAATTTGTTTCATGTTTTTCTTTTTTGTTAGATAATGGCATACTTTGAGGGAAGAAGCAACTGTTTTCTGGATATAAATATGAGAGTACTTGCTTTTTAAGAAAAAAAAATCTAGAAATCATGTTTCTTTGCTTTTTAAAACCTATATAATGAAGTCCTCCCTCTCCTTATATTAATTCAATGATCTAATTTTATATATTCTCTGAAATATTTCTGTAGTCCATATGTTTTTAAACTATGAATCATTTTGTTTCTACATTTGGCACATAAGCTATTACTACTCTTGAATAAATATGAATATACCACTTTATAGTGATTTCCACATCCCCAGAAATTTGGGTTGAATTTTAAAATGTGATGACTCATTAGAAAATATAAAGAAACAATGCATAATCCTGAAAAACATAAGAGAAAATTCATTTCTTTTTCCCTCTGGAAAAAAAATTGCACAACAATGATTCTTGCTCTTTAACTTTTGCTTGAAAGAAATATAGACATTCTGAAAATCCCAACGGTAGAATTACATTTCCTCGTTAAAAGGTGGCTTTAAATCAAAGCCCAGAGAGAACATCAGAGGGTAATATTCTCCTACCTGGCAAATCAAGCACGCAGTTAAAATCATACCATTTGCAAAAGAAACCTTATTGTTTAACCACTTCATTATCTGACTTCCTCTAAGCAAAGAGCATTATCTGTGTAGACAGTACGAGGAGTACTGGAAAAAATGCACATTTTGAAAGTGTGGAGAAACTCAAATCTACCTTGAAATTCAAATTTAAGAGACTGTTACAGGCCACTACAGGACCAGCAATTGAAAAGCAAAGGTGTGAAAAAACAAGCAACTCAGGTTTCAAAGCCTAAAAATAAAGAAAATAGGAAAGAGCCTAAACTTGTGTAGCCTGTTTGCTCAGTGTCAGAACAAATGCTGGGAATGTGCGAGAGTCTAGTCCAATGAAAACAAGTGTGGGTGGTAGGATTATGGGTGATTAATTTTCTTCCTTTCTGTATTTTCCATTTCTTCCCTATGATGAAATGCTACTTCTATATTATGTTTTTTTTTAAACTTTTAAAAATTACTTTTGTTTCTCTAACTACCATATCTACACATGGCAACTGAGCAAGCCAGTTCTCTCACTCCCTCAGACGGTGAGTATGAGTATCTAGACAATCTCACCAGATTCAGGGTGCGCTCATCCTCAGTTAGTCTTTATTTTGAAATAATATAATTTTAAAATTTAGCATCTCTTTCTATCAGCGTGGACTAATTACCCCTACTATTTAACTCTACTTAAAAACTATATATCAAGAGACTATATGTTAGGTTAAATAAGTAAAATACTCTTATGATGGTTGGCTTTGAATGGAAATGTGCCATTCGCTGAAATATATCTGCTGTAGGAAATGATGGAATAATTATATCACAATTATTTCAGGAGTTGGTAAATGTTCACATAATCAAATTCATACTGTGACTAGAATATTGCCTTTGTAAAGAATCTACTTACAGGCTCAAGTGTTTGCATGTTGCAGAAGGATGGCTCTAAAGTTGCTTTAGCTTGTGTTTACATTTAACAGAATTGAAGATATTTAGGAAAAGTTGTAGTTGGAGTACTAATATGCTGAAGAACAAAGGACACACAGCAGTGTAGAAACCACAGCAGAAATAATTTCATCCCTCAGATTCAAATTCTAAGAAAACTACTAATATACTAGAAAGACCTTTAAATTCCTAAGCCTGAGGGGTGTAAATCTTAAAGAACACAGATTCTAGTTAAGACATATCATAGTCAAACTGACAAAAACCAAAGATTAAAAAAATTAAAGCAGCCAGTGAAAGATGACATATTGTATTCAGATATTTTGTGCTTATGGATTAGAAAAATTAATGTTGTCAAAATGTCCATACTACACCAAACAATCTATAGATTCAATGCAGTCCCTATCAAAATATAAACAATATTTTTCACAGAACTAGGACAAATAATCCTAAAATGTATATATGCAATCACAAATGACTTGAATAGCCAAAGCAACTTTGAGAATAAATATCAAAGGTAAAGATATCACTATGCACTGTGATGTTTATAGTAGCATTACCTATAAGAGCCAAACTAAGGGAGCAGCCCATTTGACCATCAATAGATGGATAAAGAAAATAGGATAAATCTATATCTATATATATCTATATAAAATGGAATATTATTCAGCCATAAAAAATGAAATCTTATCATTTGCAGTAACACAGATGGAGGTAGAGAGTATAATGCTAAGAGAAATAAGTCAGTCAGAAGAAGACACAATAGCATATGATTTCATCATATGTGGAATTTAGCCAACAAAACAAATGAACAAAGGAAAAAAAAAGATAGAGACAAATCAAGAAATATACTCTTAATTATAGGAGAACAAAATAATGGTTACCTGAGGGGGGAGTAATGGGAAAATGGGTTAAATAGGTGATGGGGATTAAATGTCCTTGCTGTGCTGAGCACTGGGTGGTGTGTGGAAGTGTTGAATCACTACATTGTACACCTGAAACTAATATAACACACTGTATATGAACTAACTGGAAATAAAATAAAAACTTAATAATAAAGGAGATGATGTATTACAATCCTAGATTTCAAGATATACTATAAAGCTATAGCAATCTAAATAGTGTGGTACTGGCACAAAAATAGACATACAGATCAAAAGAACAGAACAGACAACCAAGAAATAAAATCACATTTATATGGTCAATTAATCTACAGCAAAGGAGGCAGGAATAGACAATGGGGGAAGACAGTCTCTTCAACAAATGGTGTTGGGAAAAATGGACCACTACATGCAAAAGAATAAAACTAGACCACTATACACACTACATACAAAAAAATAAAAATAAAATGAATCAAAGATAAATGTGAGACCTGAAGCTATAAAACTCCATAAAGAAAACATAGGCAGGATTTCTTGGACATTAGTCTTAGCAACATTTTCTAGCTATGACTCCTGAGGCAAGGGGAACAAAAGAAAATAAACTACTAGGACTACACCAAAATAAAAAAGCTTTTGCCCAGCATAGGACACCATCAACAAAACAAAAAGGCGACTTAATAAATGGGAGAAGATATTTGCAAATGACATATCTGATAAAAGGTTAATATCCAAGATATATAGAAGACTTACCATGACTCAACACAAAAAAAACCCCAAATAATCTGATTTAAAAATGGGTGGAGAACCTCAATAGACATTTTTCCAAAGAAGACATACAGATGACCAACAGACACTTGAAAAGATGTTCAATGTCACTAATCATCATGTGAAAATGCAAATCAAAACCACAATCACCTTACACCTATCAGAGTGGCTAAAATATAAAACACAAGAAATAACAAGTGTTGGTGAGGATGTACAGAAAAAGGAACTCCCTTTCACTGTTAGTGGGAATGCAAACTGGTACAGCTACTGTGGAGAACAGTATGAAGATTCCTAAAAAATTAAAAATAGAAATACCATTTTATTCAGTAATTCTACTACTGGCTATTTAACCAAAGAAAACAAAAACACTAATTTGAAGAGATATATGCAGCCTTATTAGGATAACCAAGATATGGAAGCAATCTAAGTGTCCATCCATAGATGGATGAATAGAAGAGATGCGGTGTGCACATTCTTTTTTATGACTGAATAATATTCCATTATATATACATAGATACCTATGTATAGATATAAACATTCCAAAAAAAAAAAAAAACAAACAAAGATTTTTCCAGTAGGATTTAAAAGGAAAACTTAACTATAAGAGATCTGTATGAGAAGCATTTTAAGTGTAAGATAGATAAGTTGAAAGTAAACGGATAGAAAAGATATAGAACTTTGGGATGCAGCAAAAGCAGTCCTGAGGGGGAATACATTGCAATACAAGCATCCATTCAAAAACTGGAAAGAACTCAAATACAAAAGCTAACCTTACACATAAAGGAGCTAGAGAAAAAACAGCAAATGGACCCTACACCCAGCAGAAGAAGAGAGTTAATTAAAATTCGAGCAGAACTCAATGAAATCGAGACCAGAACTGTGGAACAGATCAACAGAACCAGGAGTTGGTTCTTTGAAAGAATTAATAAGATAGATAAACCATTAGCCAGCCTTATTAAAAAGAAGAGAGAGAAGACTCAAATTAGTAAAATCATGAATGAGAAAGGAGAGATCACTACCAACACCAAGGAAATACAAACGATTTTAAAAACATATTATGAATATGTTTTTCATTTTCTACGCCAATAAATTAGGCAATCTAGAAGAAATGGACGCATTCCTGGAAAGCCACAAAGTACCAAAAACTGGAGCAGGAAGAAATAGAAAACCTGAACAGGCCAATAACCAGGGAGGAAATTGAAGCAGTCATCACAAACCTCCCAAGACACAAGAGTCCAGGGTCAGATGGCTTCCCAGGGGAATTCTATCAAACGTTTAAAGAAGAAATCATACCTATTCTACTAAAGCTGTTTGGAAAGATAGAAAGAGATGGAGTACTTCCAAACTTGTTCTATGAGGCCAGCATCACCTTAATTCCGAAACCAAAGACCCCACCCAAAAGGAGAATTACAGACCAATATCCCTGATGAACACGGATGCAAAAATTCTCAACAAGATACTAGCCAATAGGATCCAACAACACATTAAGAAAATTATTCACCATGACCAAGTAGGATTTATCCCTGGGACACAAGGCTGATTCAACACTCGTAAAACCATCAATGTGATTCATCATATCAGCAAGAGAAAAACCAAGAACCATATGATCCTCTCATTAGATGCAGAGAAAGCATTTGACAAAATACAGCATCCATTCCTGATCAAAACTCTTTGGAGTGTAGGCATAGAGGGAACTTTCCTCGACATCTTAAAAGCCATCTACGAAAAGCCCACAGCAAATATCATTCTCAATGGGGAAGCACTGGAAGCCTTTCCCCTAAGATCAGGAACAAGACAGGGATGTCCACTCTCACCACTGCTATTCAACATAGTACTGGAAGTCCTCGCCTCAGCAATCAGACAACAAAAAGACATTAAAGGCATTCAAATTGGCAAAGAAGAAGTCAAACTCTCCCTCTTCACCGATGGCCTGATACTCTACATAGAAAACCCAAAAGCCTCCACCCCAAGATTGCTAGAACTCATACAGCAATATG
This sequence comes from Vulpes lagopus, assembly GCF_018345385.1. Taxonomy (NCBI): domain Eukaryota; kingdom Metazoa; phylum Chordata; class Mammalia; order Carnivora; family Canidae; genus Vulpes; species Vulpes lagopus. The sequence goes on from NC_054825.1 coordinate 84,199,404, forward strand.
GCAGTGTGGCAGGATACAAAAATCAATGCCCAAAAATCAGTGGCATTTCTATACACTAACAATGAGACTGAAGAAAGAGAAATTAAGGAGTCCATCCCATTGACAATTGCACCCAAAAGCATAAGATACCTAGGAATACACCTAACCAAAGAGGTAAAGGATCTATACCCTAAAAACTATAGAACACTTCTGAAAGAAATTGAGGAAGACAAAAAGAGATGGAAAAATATTCCATGCTCATGGATTGGCTGAATTAATATTGTGAAAATGTCACTGTTACCCAGGGCAATTTACACGTTTAATGCAATCCCTATCAAAATACCATGGACTTTCTTCAGAGAGTTAGGACAAATTATTTTAAGATTTGTGTGGAATCAGAAAAGACCCCGAATAGCCAGAGGAATTTTAAAAAAGAAAACCATATCTGGGGGCATCACAATGCCAGATTTCAGGTTGTACTTCAAAGCTGTGGTCATCAAGACAGTGTGGTACTGGCACAAAAACAGACACATAGATCAATGAACAGAATAGAGAACCCAGAAGTGGACCCTGAACTTTATGGTCAACTAATATTTGATAAAGGAGGAAAGACTATCCGCTGGAAGAAAAACAGTCTCTTCAATAAATGGCGCTGGGAAAATTGGACATCCACATGCAGAAGAATGAAACTAGACCACTCTCTTTCACCATATACAAAGATAAACTCAAAATGGATGAAAGATCTAAATGTGAGACAAGATTCCATCAAAATCCTAGAGGAGAACACAGGCAACACTTTTTTTGAACTCGGCCACAGTAACTTCTTGCAAGATACATCCACGAAGGCAAAAGAAACAAAAGCAAAAATGAACTATTGGGACTTCATCAAGATAAGAAGCTTTTGCACAGCAAAGGATACAGTTAACAAAACTCGAAGACAACCTACAGAATGGGAGAAAATATTTGCAAATGACGTGTCAGATAAAGGGCTAGTTTCCAAGATCTATAAAGAACTTATTAAACTCAACACCAAAGAAACAAACAATCCAATCATGAAATGGGCAAAAGACATGAAGAGAAATCTCACAGAGGAAGACATAGACATGGCCAACAGGCACATGAGAAAATGCTCCGCATCACTTGCCATCAGGGAAATACAAATCAAAACCACAAGGAGATCCCACCTCACACCAGTGAGAATGGGAAAAATTAACAAGGCAGGAAACCACAAATGTTGGAGAGGATGTGGAGAAAGGGGAACCCTCTTACACTGTTGGTGGGAATGTGAACTGGTGCAGCCACTCTGGAAAACTGTGTGGAGGTTCCTCAAAGAGTTAAAAATAGACCTGCCCTACGACCCAGCAATTGTACTGTTGGGGATTTACCCCAAAGATACAGATGCAATGAAACGCTGGGACACCTGCACCCCGATATTTCTAGCAGCAATGTCCACAATAGCCAAACTGTGGAAGGAGCCTCAGCGTCCATCGAAAGATGATGGATAAAGAAGATGTGGTTTATGTATACAATGGAATATTACTCAGTCAGTATAAATGACAAACACCCACCATTTGCTTCAATGTGGATGGAACTGGAGGGTATTATGCTGAGTGAAGTAAGTCAATCGGAGAAGGACAAACATTGTATGTTCTCATTCATTTGGGGAATATAAATAATAGTGAAAGGGAATATAAGGGAAGGGAGAAGAAATGTGTGGGAAATATCAGGAAGGGAGACAGAACATAAAGACTCCTAACTCTGGGAAATGAACTAGGGGTGGTGGAGGGGGAGGAGGGCCGAGGGTGCGGGTGAATGGGTGACAGGCACTGAGGGGGACACTTGACGGGATGAGCACTGGGTGTTATTCTGTATGTTGGTAAATTAAACACCAATAAAAAATTAATTTATTAAAAAAAAAAAGAAAAGATATAGAAGACTAGGCATGAGAAGGGTGGTGTGGCTGTATTAATATCAGAAAAAAAAACAAACTTGAAGCAAAGCCTTCATGAGAGATAAAGTGATACATGATCAATTCATTAGAAAATTATAACTTATAAAAATGTATGTGCTTAATATCAGACCTTTGAAATATATGAAAGAATTAAAAGAAGCCAAAGATAATTCCACCAGCATAGATAGGGATTTTCCTGTGTCTCAGGAATTGACTGAACAATGAGCCTCTTTTTCCTTCCCTCCCAAAATCATAGACATAGACCCTAGTCTGAGACTTGGTTACTGGGGAAGCTCTTTGCTAGATGAGCCACTGCAGAGGGAACACTGTATCTTTGTAATCTCATCAATGACACAAAAGTAATTTTTAAAAAAGTTTTTTAAATGAGTAGACCTGAAGTATTTCTATTATTTGTCTACATGTTCTACATTAGTTTTTTTTTAAGATTTTATTTATTTATTTGAGAGGAGAGAGAGAGGGAGAGCGCAAGCATGGGGAGCAGCAGGCAGAGGGAGAAGCAGGCTCCTCACTGAGCCCACATGGGGTTTGATCCCAGGACCCCGAGATCATGACCTGAGCTGAAGGCAAACACTTAATTGAACCTCCCAGGTACCTCTGCTCTCATTTTTCTTGTAACATAATTTTTCTAGCTCCAGAAAGTGCCTGAACACTATTTTCTGGGCCTGTCCTGCATAGATTCCCTTCCCATTCCAGTCTCTCTACAGAATTTTAGGAACCATTTTTATTTTTCAATTGTGATGTTTTGTTCGACGCAGCTTCTTCACAACAAATGTGCTGTGAGTCTTAATAGTGCTATTAGCCAGTGGATGGCTTGTTTTAATTTGTGGTTGTACTACTAATGGACCAAAAGGATAGCATAAATAGGCCAATTTACTTCCATGTTTTTCATCTCTGTTCAAAAAGCAGAAAACAAGACAGAATACTTTTTTTGACAGAGGAAATTGATAGAAAGTTTAGACTATCAGCCTGGCCTTTGAAAAAGAAAAAGGCATGAGAGGGTTTTGTACTCCTCTACTCAGCCCCCCTGCTTCTGCCAATGGGCATAGTCTCTGACTCTCTTTTATAGAAGAAAGATGAAAGCAGGGACTTAGCCCACATTGGTTCTTACAAGACAGCTTCTTCTAAGGAAGCATGTTCTAGAACTGGGCGAGCAGGCTCTCCGACCTACTCCCAGCTCTGGTATTTTCTGGTCATAAGCTTTGGGTCTGTCAGCTAACCTCTTTCAGGGTCTGATTTTATCTCTTAAACAGGGACGGTGAGAACAGGTTGCCCCTCCTGTTTCACAGGGTTGCCACAAACACTAAATTAGATTCTGATGAACACACTCCATAAAGCTGTGAGGCCTCATCCAAATATGAGGTATCATCTCTACTACTCTACTACTGCTTTCTACTGAATTAGATCTGGGCAGCTCGGGTGGCTCAGTGGTTTAGTGCCGCCTTTGGCCCAGGGCCTGATCCTGGAGACCAGGGATTGAAGCCCACGTCGGGCTCCCTGCATGGAGCCTGCTTCTCCCTCTGCCTGTGTCTCTGCCCTTCTCCCTTTCTCTGTGTCTCTCATTAGCAAATAAATAATAAAAATCTTAAAAAAAAAAGAATCTACTGAATTACATCCTACTTAATTAGAAAAGGTGAAAGCTCTAGTAACACTCTCTTAGGTATTTTAGCTACTTTGGCTTAACCTTCTCTTTTTATTTCTAGTGGGTCTTTACCTCATGTAATTAGGTTTCACGTTTCAACACTGAAAAAAAAAAAAAAGGAAAAAAATCTTCCATGTCCACACCATACTCTTTGTCCGAGGGTAATTTTTAATTACACAACCTGAAGCATATTCTCTATGATCTCAGAAAGTGAGATTCCTCTGATTCTGACTAGATTCATACTCCTGGATAGAAATCATGCCTGCCCTCCACTATGCATTCTCAAGTATGACTCACCTTGGGTTTTTAAATCCACTTCCTCTGGAAGACAAACTGGGGCCAGTGTATTTGCCCACCTTATCCTCTGTCCTCCACCCCAGGAAATAGACTCATTCCTCTGTTGCCCCCAATGCTTGAAGATATTTCATACTCCATAAAGCTACACCTGATCATATATGAGGTTTAGATACTAAAAAATAAGATAAAATAAAAGGACTTGCATTATATATATATATAACATACAAATACATATATAAAATTGATTGTGAAGTATATAGTCAAGTGTTGGTTGGACTAGGCATAGGCAAACAAAGAAGCGAAACACAATTCCACCGCCCCCCCCCCCCGCCAACCTTGCCTTTGTGTGGAGCTTTACTACATAATGCTTCCTGGACATCACAGGGCCAGAGTGTATTTTTCCAATAATACCTGAATCATCATTAGTCCAGAAGGTTCTTGGGTCAGGCTTGGTCAGGATGCTGGCATGATTACATGGCTCTTTCGCCTTGAAAACATAAGGAGAAAACAAGTGATGTGAAAATAGATTCACTGTTTCAGCTGTTTCCAACCTACAGTCCTATAGGCAAAATTCCAAGGCTGAAGCTCGCACATGCAGCACATCCCTTCAGTCTTGGGCAAATTGGGATCATTGGTGACCCTTGATCTGATGCAGTTTCACTGCCAGAGCTTGTGGCTGGATAAGCACATGGCTGCTGGAGCTCAGCTTCCATTACCTCCCTTGCCCTGTGCTTTTAGCAGTGTGCAAACTTGTACAGCTCTGCACAGAGGCCTTGTAGCACTAGCAACATATTAATGTAAGGACCCTTATCACATGAAATGTGTTTTGGACTCGTACATAACAGAAATGGTACCTTTAGTATATATACTTGGGAAAACACATGATAAGGGAGAGCAATTTTTAATTCAGTAGCACTAGGAATGCCTGGGTGGCTCAGTGGTTGAGTGTCTGCCTTTGGCTCAGGTCCTGATCCCAGGATCCTGGGATCGAGTCCCCCATCGGGCTCCCCACAGGGAGCCTGCTTCTCCCTCTGCCTGTGTCTCTGCCTCTCCCTCTCTGTGTCTTTCATGAATAGATAAATAAATAAATCTTTAATAAAAATAATGCAGTAGCACTTTAAAATGAATTCTTCTGAAACTAATACCACACTATATGTTAACTAATGAGAATTAAATAAAACCTTGAAACAAAAAAACTAAATGAATTCTTATTTTATAATTAAAACAATCTATATTTTAAAAATAGTAGCATGTGCACATATGCAATATGTATATTATGCATCTAACCTAATGGCTCTGCCTAGCGCGTATCCAAATAATAGATTCTTCACAATAATTTCCAGGGAACAGCAATAACCCTTTTTGGGGGTGTAACTTTATACTAATGTGATGTGTGGCTTTCAACTATATTTTAAATTGGGGAAATATAAATCTTAGTGTTAAGGACATTCCATTTATGGATGTTTTGTATCTATAATTTGATTACTGTGAAAGTCTCTATGACTATTTAATGGATAAATTCCCTCCATTGCAGCAACAATCAAAATACTCAAGAATGTCATGTAATGCCTTGTTTAGTTCTGCTGACCTCTTCTTTCCATAGCAGATCTTTACTGATGGAAGAAGCAGCGCATCAATTTACAATCTGGCACAAGCTCCTTCGCTTGTGAACTACTATCAAAGAACGTGTAGAAATCAGGGTCTCAGAGAGTTATTTCCTCCCTTATATTCATTGCAGCATCATTCACAACAGCCAAGACATAGAAACAATCTAAATGTCTCTAGACAGTTGAATGGATCAAGAAAATGTGATATATACAGACAATGAAGTATTATTTTGCCTTAAAGAGAGAAGGAAATCCTATCATCTGCAACAACATGGATAAACCTTGAGGACTTTATGCTAAGGGAAATAAGCCAAACACAAAGGGACAAATATGCATGATACTACTTTTCTGAAGTAGTCGAACACATAAAATCAGAGAGTAGAATGGTGGTTACCAGGGGCTGGGGAAGTAGGAAGCAGAGGGAGTGGATATAAAGTTTCAGTTACGCAAAGTGATTAATTTCTAGAGATCTGCTGAACAATGTTGTGTCCAGAGTTTATATAACTGTAATGTACACTGAAAATATCTGTTAGTAGAGAAGATCTCATGGTCATCATTCTTACTACACACAAAAAAATCTAGGGATCAGTCACCTTCCTCCACCTGTTAATATAATAGATGGGCACATAAACTATTTGATAAATAAAAATGCAAATAGTCTACATTTTATTAATGGAATTTTCTGGTAATGTGAAGTGTTTTTAATTGATGGGAAACATGATTTTGGAAGTAAAATCGTGGTTAAAAAAATCATGAAAATATAAATATCAAGGAAAAAAAAAAAAAAGAATGTATGGACTAGCACCATTCCCTGGCTGACATTTTGAGCAGCAATTCAAAAATCTCTCAAACTTCACTAAGTGGCCTCAGTATGAATGCCTTCAAAGGAATAACATATTCCACTAAAATACTGCCCTAATTGTTAGTTGAATTACAGGCTGGATCCTTGAAACTTTGCTCACCAGTTCTAGTTCTCTCTTGAGTTGATAGAACAGATTTGCTCTCTTTGAAAAATAATTCCTCAAATATTTGAGAGGAGCCATCCTGTCTCACCTTAGCCTTCCATTTCTAGATTGGCAGGCCTCTCTCCTTCCTCTGTTCCTCATGAAATGGTTTTAAGTCTCTTTACTGAGGTAAAAATTTCAGGCACACACAAAAGTCAACCTTTTGTGTTTATGTACCTATCCTCAGCTTTTAACAGTTTTCAACACTTTACCATTTTACCAATCTTAGTTCATCCATTCCCTTCTTTTTTAGGCTGGACTATTGTGAAGCAAATACCAGACATCATGACACTTCATCTATAATTTCTTTAGAATGTTTTTAACCAATGACTTTTTTTTTCCATAACCACATGCCATTAGCACAACCAACAATTTCAACAATACTTAGATTTATTAAAGTTCAATGAAGGCTATTAAGGTTTATTTATTTAATAAATGACAGCATAAACATTCTGAAGAACAGAATGAGCCCTTGCACTATTTTGTGTACAGTGCGCTTTGGAACTGATGATTTAAAAAGAGATCCTTTAAAATTGTGAGTTCAACAAAGTCAACAGAATTTAGCCTCACTTATTTAAATCCTTACAGGATTGGGGGGGGGGAGGTTATCTTAAAAAATATTTTTCTAATAGAAGTGGTACTTTCAATTTATTTCTAACATGTCCCTGAGGGAAAAGAGGGTAAATCTCCTTGCCTAATAGAATTGAAAGTTTTAGAGTGCAAGGGTGAAGGAAAGATTACTTCTAGAAGGTCATTGCTAAATGCTTATTCCTTAGAGTTTTGAGATCTAGAAGTACTTTCATAAGTTACTATAACATTAGAACATTAGAAAGATAAGGGCATTTGAACAGGGATAAAAGTAGTTTAATATAAGAAGGTAAGGTACGTAAGAATATCACATTTAGAGAGATGTCAGATGTTCAGAAATTTTGGACAAGCTCTGGGAAATAAACCTGGGAATAAGTCGTTAGAGACTCCACTGACATGAAAAATGAGCCAGATCATAATTCTATAAAATGCTTTCAATTAATGACAAATTGTAATATTTGCAGGATTGCTGGAAAGGAAAGAGTTATGGTCACCTTCTTTCACTTTATCTTGATTTCAAGAACATTGGCCCACAATAAATAAATATACATGCATATATTAATAATTTAAAATCACCTGTGGTGATGATACAGGAAAAATAAACCAGAACATATGGGTTTGTCCCTGATTTACTTTTGACTTATTTATAATTTGCACATGACTTTTTATGACTTTGGTAGTATGCTACTAATAGAATACTGTTAAACTCATAAGTTATTCCTAAAATACAATAGGGACTCTCAAAATGCTGGTCTCTTCTTAACCAGGGAAGTTGATGCTCTCCCATCTCAGGTTACACAATATTCAAAAGTCAGCAAGAACATTTTATATCTAGGGAAGTAAGATTTTGCTTCTCAAACTGCTTTAGTGAGGCTTTTGAAAATGTCCTCTAGATGCTATCGCGGGATATAAAGCCATCCTGCAAATACTAAGCTTAAATTCAGTTCTGTTTATCCAGGGGAAGAAAAGTCTTCCTTGATTTTTTTTTTCTCTTGTATGGCTTTATTATATCTGCAAGTATCTATTAAGCTTTTGTTGAAGGCCAAGATGCTCTTCTGGTTTTTATAAGGGTGCAACAGAAACACATTGATCACTAGGACCCTACTTTCTGATTTGGAAGTAGGATATAGTCATCCACAAAGATGTCTATGGAACCTCATATTAAGTACCTCTAAATCCAAGATGAGGAATGTTATATAACTATTACATCTTGTCCATGTTTTAAAAAGGAAGCAGGGACTCCTGGGTGGCTCAGCGGTTGAGTATCTGCCTTTGGCTCAGGGTGTGATCCTGGGGTCTGGGATCAAGTCCACACTGGGCTCCCTGCGAGGAGCCTGCTTCTCCCTCTGCCTATGTCTCTGGCTCTCTCCCTCTGTGTCTCTTATGAATAAATAAATAAAATTTTTAAAAAAGGAAGCAATAGTGTGTGCAAAGTTATCGAGTAAGGCTTTAAGGAAAAGGGGGAAACTAGAGAAGGTTTGGAGAATATTGGCAATATTTGAATTGGTGGACAGGTGGTAGAAAAGCACCCAAAGTGGGAGGGCCAATACAAACAAAGGTGTAGGAGCAGAACTTTTTCTTTTTTAAAGATTTTATTTATTTATTCATGAGAGACACACAGAGAGAGGCAGAGACATAGGCAGAGGGAGAAGCAGGCTCCATGTAGGAAGCCTGATGCAGGATGCAATCTCAGGACCCTGGGATCACGCCCTGAGCCAAAGGCAGATGCTCAACTGCTGGGCCACCCAGGCAACCCAGGAGCAGAACTTAATAAGGCCTGGTCAGGCAATTGTTGGTGGAACAGTCTCATGGGAATAGAAGGCTCATGGGAGAAATGATTGGAGACTGGTAGAAGCCAGATGGTGAAACGCTTTGAATGTCAATGAATCCTTCACTCTGAGGGAATTCAAGAGCCTTGGCAGTTTGCATGAAAGACCAGAGTCACAAAGGATCAAAGCTAAGGAGATGAGGAGGCTGCTGTACCATCAGAGAAACATTGATGAGAGCATGATGAGCAAGGGCACTGTGAAAATAGAAAAAGCTGTGAAGGGCAGCTGCAATGATTTCATACGATTTGATGGATGGATGACTGAAAATGAGGGAAGATGGAGGAGTCCAAAACACTTCAGAGCTTTGGAACCTGGGGACCAGGAAGGATGGTCAAATGTGGTCAAGACTGTCCACAGTCCTTTGCAGCTAAAGGAACCACTCCACACTGGGCCTAATTTAATGTGGTGGGCTTGTGGAGGACATATGGGCCCTGGTTCATGTACTGCACCTGTAGTCCTTCTGGCAGCACCTGCTCCATCACTGACCTATCCCGACCATATCATCCTCGGGTGCTTAGTGGTGATGCTTGCACAGTTGTGGGTGGGTGGGTTTCTTCAGCCTCTACTCTAGGTTAATCCTCCATTTTTCTCATGGCAGGATGAGAATCCATCCACACTATTTCACTACAACAAACATCCCACAGTCTGTATATCTGGTATCACCAACCTCCTGACAGTGTACACAAGGATAATAGGAGTCTCGTCAAGAGATTCATCAAAGAATCTCCTCAGAGATCGTAAGTCTTATAGTTCTGAGTGAACTAATGATTTATCATCATTCAGTAGCTTAACATTAATTACATCCATGTGACATGGAGCATAGAGAATATTCTTGGCCTCCGAAGAGATTGTAATTCCAAGTAAGTAGACGAATGTTCTTTTGGAGGCTTTCTTTCACTTGCATTCTTGTTGTTTTTTTATATTTTTTGGTTTGGTCTTTGTGACTATGAATTGCTTAAGACAATTTACCATCCAACCCACTTTGCTTATTTATGTTTCCTGCCAGCCCAGCAAACATTCTAGTTCCAACCTCTGGTCTACATAAAATTAAGATGTTCACGTTAAACCTCTATTAAATCAGATGTTAGCAGAGTTGAAAGGATCAGAGATTTGGGGAGCTGGAAGAGATCTTTTGTCACCTCCCTCTTTACTTCATAGATGAGGATCTTGAGGACTAACAGGTAACGTAGCTTCAGTGAGTGACTTATTAAGGAATAGAGTCCAAGTCTTGACATTTCAAGATGCCTGTTGAGAACTGACTTTGGTTTCTAGAATTTGGATTTATCCTCAATTTTGGAATTAATTCAATTTTACATTTCATCAAATGAGTATTTGTGGATAACATATTGAAGAATAGGGACAATGCTAAGTAGAATAAATGGGAACCATGCTAGTGAAATAGACAGATGCATCCCTATTTTCTAGTGCCAGCAGTTGAGACAAGCACTTATGGGGGCAATAAAAAGGATGACATGAGTAGGGAGTCAGGCAATATGTGGTCATTTTATTTTTTACTTTTAGTTTTTAGTGATTTATATATTAGTTAGAGAGCAAGAGAGTGCAGGGAGGAGGGGTGAGGGAGAGGGAGAGCATCTCAAGCAGACTCCCCACTGAGTACAGAGCCTGAGGCCAGGCTGTATCCCATGACCCTGAGATCATGACCTGAACTTAGATCAAGAGTCAGGTGCTCAACTGATTGAGCCACCCAAGCACCCCAATACGTGGTCATTTAGAAACTTTAAGGGAGCACATCTTCATAGATATTTTTCAGTAATAGCATCAGAACCAGCAATCACACATTTTCATTTGTAAGTTAAAATACGAAACAAAGATGACACCGAGAGTTGGTTTGACTGGAATCCAGGTCAAACCTTTATATATTCTATACCAAAGCATATAATTAAATTCTTAAATGGAAATTACTTGGGGGCATGGTATTTGTAGATTGTGCCTGGCTCAGAAAAGGCAATCACTGCATATTCACTGACTACATCATTGGTTTGGTAGGATTTAAAAGATGGTAAAGGGGCCAGAGTTAGTTAATGTATCACAGAATAATAGTATTTTGTGGGTAGAATGGATTTAACACATGACTTAGTTTAGTCTCTTTATTTAATGGATAGGAAAACAAATTCTGAAAGAGGTAAAGTGACTTACAGAAGGTCACACCGATAGCCAGAAGTTATTTATGTTGTTTGCAATACCTCCACTGTGGTTAAGAGAAGCTTCCTTGCATTTATTTAAGATCAAAGTTGGTAGAAATAACTAGATATGGCTGTATAGAGCATGGGCTTTGGAGTCAGAATGATGTGTAATAAAATATGGCAGCCCCAGACTTGGCTATATGTATGACCCTGGAAAAGTTACATAATCTCTCTTAGCCTTGAAGAATAATCTTCAGAACTCTGCATAGATTCCGGCTCAATTCAATACATTATTTGGATTAGTCTCCTTATTAGAAAAGTTGGCAAAGTTAAAGTGAGGATTAGGTGTAGGCTTAGGCGTAGCTCCCTGTAGGGCTCAATAATTGACAGGAGTTATTAGCCATGGTCATAAAATCAAACATGGTAATAGGAGAATCATGACAGATTGCAGGCTAGAAGAGATAGAATCTTTTGACAGAAAAAGTTCTCTCTATTAACTGAATTATCTATATACAGATAGCAGTATCAAAAAAAAAAAAAAAAAAAGACTTCTTTCCAGGCATTGTGCTTGCTGAGCACTCAGACTAGAACTTTCTTTGTTCAGATATTTGCATAATTCTCACCTCTTCCAGCTCTTTGCTCGAATGTCATCCTCACAGTGAAGCCCTTCCTGACACCTTATTTAAAATGGAAATGTCTTTCCCTTTCTGCTTTTATTTCCTTGGGGCACTTCTATAATTGTCTCATTCATTTTTTTATGGTCTCTTATAAATTTCACGAGTCCAGAAGGTTTCTTGGCATGCAACAGACATTCAGTAAACATGTGCTAAATGACTGAATTATTAATCTCTAAACAATTAAAAATGAAGTCTTTAAGTCCCCCTCAATTTAAGCTATTAGAAATTAAAGGTGATAATCATTATGCCAAAATGTCTTAACACATGTCTTCATTTCTTATAGGGTGTTAACCCTCCTCACTTTTTGATGTTGGAGTCCTGAAGTCATGAAGATTGAAAGTTGGGTTAACTCAGTCAGTATACACACTTCCAGAAATGCATAATGATGGAAGAAACTGCCGCCCTGCCTAACAGTAAGGCTGGGCCCTGGCCTGATGTTTAACTCCTGACATTCCATTCAAACCATTTATTTTTCTTTGCATAAAGATGTAGAAAATTGTTTAGGCTCTCCTGTACTACCAAATACATTCATTGGAAAAGTTGTTAATGATTGGCTCTTTTCATCTTTCAGACTACTATCTATGACTATAACACAACAGGTGGCTGGGAAGAATAATCTCCAAAACTGTGCATTCAAACTCAATTCAATATGTTATTTGGATTTGTCCATGACTAGTCCATGTCTAGCCCACAACTAGATTTTTCTTTCCTCCACTCAATGTGTTTTACATTGCTTTCTAGTGGTCTTCAATTAAAGCTACACATTGCAATGAGAAACTTAAGAAATCAATACAGATATCGGGACCCCATGTGAGGGGAGAGGGGACTGGAGTACCAGCATAATTTTAAACTCCTCAGGAATCTCTGCCATGCTTAAGCCAGCTAACTGCCAAACAGAGGTAACATGGGTTAAGCTGTATTTATCCACTGGTATAGGGGAGAAACTAAGTATGGCGATTCAGGGTCATTGTACCATAAGGGTAACATACGGGATGACTTCCACGCCCAAGATAAATGATGAACAAACACATATTCCTAAGCATGATGGGGAAAGGAGAAATGTTTTGAGTATCTTTCAGTGCAAATGACAACTTTCCTTAGTATTTTTCCTTTGAGCTTACCTCCAGAAAGGTATTTGACAAGGGAGAGAAAAAATAGGAATCTGGATCTGGATTTTATGTGGGGTTCTAGGAAAAAATGTTCCTAATGCTTTCCTATACAGAAGCTATGTCAGATTCAAGGCCACTATGATTAAAATGTGCTCTTTGCTATAATTCTTAATGTTTAATTTTCTTTTAATAAAAAAGTCTGATATTCAATCTTCTAATAACACTTTAGCCAGAGTCTAAACTGTCAAATGCAATTGCCAACAAATGCATGGTTTCTTTTTCCCTTGTGAATGGAACTAGACACCTCCATTTAACTACCTGCTGTTTTTCTCATGCAGTGGGCTAACTATACAGTATTTAATGGTCTACAGGTCTAAAAATATTTCTTATATGCCTTGGCTTTCACAGAGTGCTTCTGAAAAACCAGTTAATAATCTGGCCATCCCAAGAGTCCAGAATGTTGAGTTAATTTTTTACAGAGGTTCCCAGATGTGCTGGAAGACTCACTTATAGCAGATGCAGCCAACATTTTTTTTTAAAAAGATTTCATTTGACCTTTCTTGTATCTGATATGAAACACATGTTGAAAACAATACCTGACAATTATGAAATGCATTTTTTTTGCATAAGCAAAAGCACCATGAATACATCTTTTACAAAGTTTTGAATGGCAGAGATGGAAGGTTTTCATTGTAAAACTGTGTTAGTGTTTAAGCCAAGTTAATCATACATCTTGACAATGATTCTTTATCCAACATGTCTTTGGTATTCAGTGGGTAGGTCATTAGGCCCATGGAGAAATAAGTGGGAAGATGTCCAGGGAATGAAAAACATCTATATAACATGTGGAGAAGTGGATAGCTTTACTAAGTACTGAATTTCAGCTCTAAGAGGTATAAGTTCTGATCCCAGACGGAACACTTGAGGGAAGTAACTTCTGGGAAATAAAGCAGAATAACAACGTGAGCCTGTGAGTGTTCCAAAGAGATCTTGCATTAGCTGTTTCCCCTGGCCGGTATTTTCCATATGCAGCTTACTTTTGTCTTTTCTTTCTGTCTCTCTATATTTTTTCTATATA